>NC_062554.1:23184898-24390543 GCF_016906955.1 Phacochoerus africanus
ATTGCAGGTGCAGGTAACAATGAGAGTTCGAGTAACGAAATCCTTCTTTCTTTTTCTTTTTTCTTTCTATCCTTCCTTCCTTCTCTTCCTTCCTTTCTTCTTTCTTTCTTTCTTTCTTTCTGTTCGTTTCTTTCTTTCTTTCTTTGCTTTCCTTCTTTCTTTCTTTCTTTCTTTTCTTTTCTTTCTTTCTTTCTCTTTCTTTTATGAAGTGTAGATTGGGACACTGCTGATTTCAGTGGGATAGTCGAAGGTTTGTCATTTAAAAAAAATCTCTTAAGATACTTGGCAGTAAATATTCTTTGAGTTCTTTTAAAGAGCTACAATATTAAACATTTTTTGTCTTCTCTACAAAGAACTACAAACTAAAAATGAGAATGGATAGTGACTTTTTCTAGCTGGCAGGGGAAGAATGTTTTAGAATCAGTATTTTATTTTGGTGGCATTTTAAAAAAATGGTCTATATACACCTTAGCTTCTTAAGTGGAATTAACTAGACATAATTTATAATTTTAACAATGTATTTATGGACATATGGCTATTACAATTATGATGGGCTCAAAATTACTATAATTATAGTTATTGTAGAACTCAGACCTGAATGAATATTAATCACAATAAGGATCCTAGAAATTAAATTCTTAAAAGTACCTAATTCATTAATTTGTGGCTAAATTAGTTGTGTTATTTTTGAGACCTAAAAAAATCAATGGATGCTAGTTAATTATGTTCAGGCTTTGTTATTATATCTGCTAATGAGGCACATTTTTTTACATGTTAATGAATTGTCACCTAGTAGAGAAAACATCTCACTATGAATTATAATTACTAATGATTATTGAAAGACAAGTTTAAGAAGTATTTGTTGAGCCCTTATCATGCCAGACATCCTTCTGGGTTTGTGGCATATAGCATTGAACAAAGACTTTTTCTGCTGTGATGGAGTTGCCTCTAACTTAGAAGACAGACAGTGTCCAAACAAACAGAGGGAAACGTGCTTTTTCAGGAGACGCTACACCGTATAAAAATGGCAGAGTGTATGAAGGTGGAACATGACAAGGTGTGCTCTTTTATACAAGGGGATTAGCAAAGGAGTCTCATAAAATATTAGCTGAGCAGAAACCCAAAGATTATACAATGGTTTGCCATGTAGGTGTATGAGTCAAAAGTCCTCTAGGTAGAGAAATTTGCAAGTGAGTTTTGCTGGCATATTTGATAAACAGCAGGACACCATCAAGAGAGAAGCAATGAATTAAAGGAGAGAGGAACAGAAGATAAGATTGGATGGTGGGAGTTCCCGTGGTGGCGCAGCAGTTAACAAATCCCACTAGGAACCATGAGGTTACGGGTTCGGTCCCTACCCTTGCTCAGTGGGTTACAATCTGGCGTTGCCGTGAGCTGGGTAGGTTGCAGATGCGGCTTGGATCCCGTGTTTGCTGTGGCTCTGGCGTAGGCCGGCGCTGCAGCATCACACAATTCGACCCCTACCTAACCTCCATATGCCCACAGCTAAAGAATAGCCAAACAAAAAAAAAAAAAAGAGAGATTGGAATAATACAGATCCTACAGGTCCTCTAGACCATAAGGAATAACACTTAGCACTTACATAGCACTTCATCTATGCCAGACAGCATCCTAATAAGGGCTTTAACTGATTCAATTCAACTAATTCTCATGATAATGTTATAAATTTGGTGCATGCTTAGCATTTGACACCTGGGAAAACTGAGACATAGAAATGTTAAATAACTTAACCAAAGTTGCAGGGTGAGGCAATCATACTGCCATGACTTAGACCTACCAATTTGGCTACAGAACATATTATGTACATCAGTGAGTTTCCTGATGAGATATATCAGGTGTATCACAGGCATTTGAGCTGAGGAGAAATTGATTAGACTCCTCTTTATGAGGATCATTTCATCATGGTTGTTGTGTGTAGACCCCAAGGGTGAAGTGTAATTTAGGAGGCTACTGAAGTACCCACATACCAGGCTGGAGATGCAGGTTGCATTGTTCAGAATGGCACTGATGGAGAAGGAGAGGGGAGAAGTATATAGTCTAGTTATAGATATAATTTAAAAGAGGAGCCAATAGGATTAGCTGATGGATTAAATGTGATGGCAAGAAAAAGAGAAGAACTGTTGCACGAAGTTTTGGGCCTGAACAACAGGAAGAATGGGGATTCTATTTACTGTGATAGAAAGATAGGAGAAGGAGCAGACCTGTGGGAGCAAAAAGATTTTGGTTTGGAGGGTGTTAAGCGGAAGCTAGGGATTAGTGATATTAATTAAGGAACTGGGGCATTAGGGATTAGGATAGAACCTATGAATTTGGGAATCATTAGCCTATTTATCAAGGAGGGAATAAAGGTCTTCAACATTTAGATTATAGGAAGACAAAAAGGAGATAGCATTTATGAAGTTGGAGAATCAATGAGGAGGATGGATTGGAGGTCATGGGCAAAGTTTTTCATGCATGGGGTAATCAGTGGTTTAGAATGCTACTGACAGAAGTTCCCATTGTGGCTAAGCTGGTTATGAACACAGCTAGTACTCATGAGGATGTGGGTTTGATGCCTGGCTTCCCTCAATGGGTTAAGCATCTGGCATTGCCCTGAGCTGTTGTGTAGGTTGCAGATGAGGCACGGATCTGGCATTGCTGTGGCTGTGTGTAGGCCAGCAGTGGCAGCTCATATTCAGTCCCTAGCCCGGGAACTTCCATATGCCATGGGTGCGGTTCTAACAATTGAAAAAAAAAAAAATAAATCCCTCAAAACAAAAATCTTACAGCCTGCCAAAACTGAATCAAGTAGAAACAGACCAACTGAACAGACCCATCCCTAGAAATGAAATTGAAGAGGTCATAAAATCACTCCCTACAAATAAAAGTCCAGGACCAGATGGCTTCACAGGTGAATTTTATCAAACATATAAAGAGGAATTGGTGCCCATCCTCCTGAAACTCTTTCAAAAGGTTGAAGAAGAAGGAATACTCCCAAAGACATTCTATGATGCCACCATCACCCTCATTCCATACCAGACAGAGATACAACCAAAAAAGAAAACTATCGCCCAATATCATTGATGAATATAGATGCAAATTTCTCAACAAAATCTTAGCCAACCGAATCCAACAACGTACCAAAAATATACACCATGACCAGGTGGGTTCATCCCAGGTTCACAAGGATGGTTCAACATACGCAAATCAATCAGCATCATACACCACATTAACAAAAAAAAAAGTCAAAAATCATATGATCATCTCAATAGACGAGAAAAAGCATCTGACAAAGTCCAACATCCATTCATGATCAAGACCCTTGCCAAAGTGGGTATAGAGGGAACATTCCTGAATATAATCAAAGCCATTTATGAGAAACCCACGGCAAATATAATCCTCAATGGGGAAAAACTGAAAGCCTTCTCACTCCAATCTGGAACAAGACAGGGATGCCCACTCTCACCACTGCTCTTCAACATCGTTTTGGAAGTCCTAGCCGCAGCAATTAGACAGACAAAAGAAATAAAAGGCATCCACATAGGAAGAGAAGAGATCAAACTGTCACTGTATGCAGATGACATGATACTATACATAGAAAACCCTAAGGACTCAACCCCAAAACTGCTTGAACTGATTCATAAATTCAGCAAAGTAGCAGGATATAAGATTAACATTCAGAAGTCAGCTGCATTTCTGTGTACCAGCAATGAAATATTAGAAAAGGAATACAAAAATACAATACCTTTTAAAATTGCACCTCACAAAATCAAATACCTCGGAAGACACCTGACCAAGGAGGTAAAGGACCTATATGCCGAGAACTATAAAACTTTAATCAAAGAAATCAAAGAAGATGTAAAGAAATGGAAAGATATCCCATGTTCCTGGATTGGGAAAATCAATATTGTAAAAATGGCCATACTACCCAAAGCAATCTGCAGATTCAATGCAATCCCTATCAAATTACCCAGGACATTTTTCACAGAACTAGAATAAACAATCCAAACATTTATATGGAACCACAAAAGACCCAGAATCGCCAAAGCAATCCTGAGAAACAAAAACCAAGCAGGAGGCATAACTCTCCCAGACTTCAAGAAATACTACAAAGCCACAGTCATCCAAACAGTGTGGTACTGGTATCAAAACAGACAGACAGACCAATGGAACAGAACAGAGAACCCGGAAATAAACCCTGACACCTATGGTCAATTCATCTTTGACAAGGGAGGCAAGAACCTAAAATGGGAAAGAGAAAGTCTATTCAGCAAGCATTGCTGGGAAACCTGGACAGCTGCATGCAAAGGAGTGAAACTAGAACACACCCTCACACCATGCACACAAATACACTCCAAATGGCTGAAAGACTTAAATATACGACAGGACACCATCAAACTCCTAGAAGAAAACATAGGCAAAACACTCTCTGACATCAACATCATGAAGATTGTCTCAGGTCAGTCTCCCAAAGCAATCGAAATTAGAGCAAAAATAAACCCATGGGACCTCATCAAACTGAAAAGCTTTTGCACAGCAAAGGAAACCCAAAAGAAAACAAAAAGACAACTTATAGAATGGGAGAAAATTGTTTCAAATGATGCAACCGACAAGGGCTTAATCTCTAGAATATATAAGCAACTTATACAACCCCACAGCAAAAAAGCCAACCAATCAATGGAAAAATGGGCAAAAGACCTGAATAGACATTTCTCCAAAGAAGATATACAGATGGCCAGCAAACACATGAAAAAATGCTCAACATCGCTGGTTATAAGAGAAATGCAAATCAAAACTACCATGAGATACCACCTCACACCAGTCAGAATGGCCATCATTAATAAATCCACAAATAACAAGTGCTGGAGGGGGTGTGGAGAAAAGGGAACCCTCCTGCACTGTTGGTGGGAATGTCAACTGGAACAGCCACTATGGAGAACAGTTTGGAGATACCTTAGAAATCTATCCATAGAACTTCCATAGGACCCCGCAATCCCACTCTTGGGCATCTATCCGGACAAAACTCTACTTAAAAGAGACACGTGCACCCGCATGTTCATTGCAGCACTATTCACAATAGCCAGGACATGGAAACAACCCAAATGTCCATCGACAGAGGATTGGATTTGGAAGAGGTGGTATATATACACAATGGAATACTACTCAGCCATAAAAAAGAACGAAATAATTCCATTTGCAGCAACATGGATGGAGCTAGAGACTCTCATACTGAGTGAAATGAGCCAGAAAGACAAAGACAAATACCATATGATATCACTTATAACTGGAATCTAATATCCAGCACAAGTGAACATCTCCTTAGAAAAGAAAATCATGGACTTGGAGAAAAGACTTGTGGCTGCCTGATGGGAGGGGGAGGGAGTGGGAGGGATGGGGAGTTTGGGCTTATCAGACACAACTTAGAATAGATATACAAGGTGATCCTGCTGAATAGCATTGAGAACTTTGTTTGGATACTCATGTTGCAACAGAAGAAAGGGTGGGGGGAAAATGTAATTGTAATGTACAGTGGAAAAATAAAAAAAAAATATTTCTGAATAAATTGTTAATCTGGAACTATGTCTAAACCATGATACACCAGGTGGTTACAAAGAGAAAAATCAGTGAAATACTTTAAGCTTTAAAATATTTAAAATATTTAAAAGTGTAACTTTTCACTATGGTAGTGTTTTGCAAAAAATGTAGTTTAAGATGACTTATAACAGTCAAAACTATTTTTGGTCATTTTCAAAGTGGGAAGAGGACTCCTACAGTAGAGCTTATTAAAAAGTAATGGAGGGAGTTCCTGTCGTGGCGCAGTGGTTAACGAATCCGACTAGGAACCATGAGGTTGCGGGTTCGGTCCCTGCCCTTGCTCAGTGGGTTAACGATCCGGCGTTGCCGTGAGCTGTGGTGTGGGTTGCAGACGCGGCTCTGGCTGCAGCGTAGGCCGGTGGCTACAGCTCCGATTGGACCCCTAGCCTGGGAACCTCCATATGCGGCAGGAGCGGCCCAAAGAAATAGCAAAAAAAAAAAAAAAAAAGTAATGGAAATAGATTATACAAATTATTTTATATTAGATATCTTTTGAGGTAATTTAAATGTTTTCTACAATGGCAAGGGCTCTGTTTGTTATAGAGATATCGTTTATAATTCTAGTAAAATTGCACTTAAAATATACACCATTGCCATGTTTAGTTCCTCTGAAGCATTGTTTGAAACAAATTTCATTTAATTTTACATCATTTAAGATCACTACCTTTTAAAGCATTATTTATCAAATATTAATGCTGAGAATGACCATAATGATCACTCTGTGTATCTCACTCATTTTATAAAAGAGGATATTGATACCAAGGAGATTGGGCGACTCACCAAAGATCATACAGAAAATGAGCGGCAGATCCGGGATTGGAACTGGGGATCCTAGTGATTCATGTAGTGCTCTTTCATTAACCTAAGCTGTCTTTTGCTTCTATTTCCCTTTTCATGGCAAAAGCCATTGTCCTGATTGGAACTCAAACCCCATGCATGACTAGTGTTTTGCTATTCTGTGGCTTCAGCATTACCTTGAAACTCCCTGCACAAGCATCAAATCTTGATTTATAATCTTTTTGTTCACTTCGAGTTTATGTTTGGAAGGGGGGTTGTCTGGAAACACATTTTAGCCGAGATTACCTGTAAGAGTGTGCTTGGAAGGGTGTTTCACATTTTACATCATGCATATCAGTATTTTTTACATATTTTGGAGCAGCAGCTACTGTATTACTTTTAGAATAAAAATAGTTAAAAAGATAAACATCAAAAAATGTATTCTTCTTGTAACCCTCATCATTCTTGGTGGTTCCCTGGGCTAATTTTTGTAATACATGAACTCAAGGAAGAAGTTCTTTTAGGAACTCATGGAAGCAGTCAGAATTTAGCAAGTTTTTCTTTGCCTTTGCACTGCATTTTGTTGCCCCAAATCACAAGTACTCCATTAACTATGTAATCTTTCTTCTAAATTTTCAACATCTTTCTCTTGGTGGGTTCTTTCTACTCAACTTGCAAACATAATTTTTTTCCCTCATTCTAGAATAATTAAACAAAACCAAGCACCGATTCCATTTTGTATCTACCTCTATACGGTTTCCCTGTGGATCTAACATTACTTGTCTGTCACTCACTCTGTTACTACATTATATATTTTTATATTCTTAGAACATGCACTAATACCTAGCCCATAGTGGGCAAGCAGGAAATAGTTCAGAAGTACTCTCTCATGGAACTTAGATTATTTGATCTCTCGTTCAGCCCTTCTGCTAATTAACCTGTACTTGCATGTAAACAAAAGCAGTGTTGCAATTAACTAGAAACTTTCCCATAAAATAAGCCAACTTTTCAGATGAGTTCTCTGCATTTGAATTTAAAATAGAAAAGAGCAATTTCAGACCTCCTATGAAGTATGAGATACCCTTATAGGATCATACACCTTCCCTTATCAAAAATTATCAAACTGAAATTAAAAATGTTTCATAAAACCCTTTGTTAATATCGCTCTCTCCATGTGGAATGAGAGCTTTATGTGGATATGCTTATGTTGTTTAATGCTCTTTCTAGAATCTAGCAGTTTCCCCAGGCCCCCTGAAAGCTCCCCGAGCAAAAATACTCTGCCCGGCAAATAGGAGGAGATTAACAATGACCTCTTGAATGAACATCCTGAGAAGGTTTTAGTAGCTCACAATAATTAAATTAAAAATTAAATTTAGGAGGGGATATTCAGTATTTTGGCAATTAGCTGATTAAATGTTGCACAATTTAAAAAATATTTCTGACCATTATTATGAAGTGAAAACATCTTACCTTTGAAATTGATTTATGTAAGAATATATTAATGTATTTTAATAAGTTTTGTTGATGCATTAGTAGATAATTTCAAATATCCAAAAGCTATCATGTGGATGCTTTTTTCAAGGGGATTGTGTAAGCTTTTTCTTTCTTCATTTATTAGAGTTAAAACTCTAAAAGCTCCTGAATGACAGCCATTATTTCCTTATGCCTTAGAAAAAGTTAGTATTTTATGTTGGAGTATATAGCGTGCACTACTCAGGGTGGGAAATAAATAATATTGCTATGTTTTTGAGTTGCATTTAGCCATGAAAACTGCAAGATTTACTCCGAACTTATAAATTAGAACAAAGAACTTGACTTCCTGTTTTCAGGACTAGTCTTTGCATTTGTCATGGCAATCTATCTCATTTCATATGGATCTGTGAGCTTGTAACAGTGAAAGTATACCTCTTTGCTTTAGGAAATATCTTACTGCACTTTGGTCAGGATTTCTGTGATGTTCTATTAAACAGAAGAGTGTACAGACATAGTATTTCATGTTTTGAAAGCTGTAGAAAGAGACAGAATTCGTGAGGGGCAGGGTTTTAGAGAAGAGAGAGAGGCTCAGAGAGGTAACACCCAAATCTGCATCCAGTTTTCTTGAGAATTTGTCAGAATATTAAGCTGCCTGTACTTAAAAAGGACATTTTTGAAGTAGAGCAGAAAATAGCGTTTGCAATAAACAGATATTCTGGAGTTCACCTGGTTTTTGGAGACACTACCCTTATTAATGGCAGAGAGAAGAGATTTTACTGAAGATAATTGATAGCTCCAAAAGGCCATGCTTTTGTAACAGGGTTACTTTATTAGAGATGATTTAACAAAACCTAAAAACAATCCTTGGGGGATCAAGCTAATATATCACCAAATTTTCTGGCAGAACAAATATTCAAATTCTTTAAAGGAAGACCCAAAAATGCAAGCAATGCAGCATTCATAGAGTTCAGAAAACAATAAAAGTTACTAGACATGCAAAGCAGCAGGAAAAAGTAATCTATCAATAGGAGAAGAAAAGCAGTTACTAGAATTTGCTGGAGAAACAGCAAGGATGTGAGGATTATCAGAGATAGATTTAAAACAATTATAAAATTTTAAAGATACTTAGAGTAAAATATAACATGATGTATATACAGATGGGAAATCTCAGCAGGGATGTAGAATTTGTAAGACAAAACAAAACAAAAAACAAAAATACTTGGATATACTAGAACTGAAAAATTAAGGTATTAAATAAAAATATTACTGAGTTGACTTAATAGAATGTTTGATTCTGCAGAAGAATCAAGTGATTTTGAAGACCCAAGTGCCAGAGAGTATACAGGGAATATCTATACTTTCCTTTCAATTTTACTGTGTGTATCTAAAACTGATTTAAAATAAGGAAGCCTTAAAAATGAATAATACAAAAGATGGTATAAACAAGGAAAAATTCAAGATACTAGAACAAATAATAAACAAAAACAATAGATTTACACCTAAAATAGCAAAACAATCATTAAATATTCGAATGAACTAAACATAAAATAAAAAGAAGTGATTTTTAGATTGAATAATAAAAATAAGATCAAACTAAGCATCAAAGTAGACATTTTAATTATAAAGATATGGATAGAGCAAAAGATAAAAATTATGTATCATAAAAACTCTTACTCTGAGAAGTCTAGGGTGCCTATATTATTGTCAAAAAGATATTTTAAAACATGGATTAGGGAGTTCCCATCGTGGCGCAGCGGAAATGACTCCAACTAGGGACCATGAGGTGGCGGGTTCCATCCCTGGCCTCGCTCAGTGGGTTAAAGATCTGGCGTTGCCATGAGCTGTGGTGTAGGGCACAGATGTGGCTCAGATCTGGCATTTCTGTGGCTCTGGGGTAGGCCGGCAGCAACAGCTCTGATTAGACACCTAGCCTGGGAACCTCCATATGCCGCTGGTGCAGCCCTAAAAAAGGACAAAAGACAAAAATAATAAAAATAAAAATAAAACATGGATTATTACCAGAGATAAAGAGGGTCTTTAATGATGATAAATGGTCAATTTATCAAGAATACATAATAATCCTTAAAATTACCTTTGAATAAAAGAACAATGATATACATGAAAAGAAAACTGACAAACCAAAGAAAGAAATGATGGAATCCCCAATTATAGCTGGATATTTTATTAATCACTCCTCAATAAATTTACAAATAAAAGAATAAATTTTAAAAATAGTATGAATGTAGAACATTCAAACAAGCCAATGCACTTAATCTAATGAATATTTATGAAATCCTGCCAAGGAAAAACTGAAAATCTGCAGTCTTTGCAAGTTCACATTGCTCATTCACACAAACAGATCATATAGGAGGTCATAAGGTAAACCTATTTATTTCAAAGGCTTGAAGTCATATACATGCATACTTTCTGATCATAACAGAAATAAATCACTAGACAAAAGACAAAATATATATGAAAAAACCCTACATATTTTGAAATTAAACTATTCATTTCTGAATAATTCATAAGCCAATGAAAAAATCAAGATTTAGGTATAAAATATTTCAAATACAATGATAAATAATGATTTTATCTCTAAGAAGTTTTAGCAGGGCATATAGGTAAATATAAAGCTTCAGATACCTATGTTAGAAAAGAGGGAATTTTGAAAAATAACACCTACCTTTCCATCTTTAATAAATAGAACATATTAACTCAAATAACTAGAATGATGGAGACAATAAATGTAAGAGTTAAAATGAAAAATGTCATGAAACAACAGAGAAAAACAATGAGTACACAGAGTAAAACAAATATTTTTAAAAAACAAATTGATAAATTCCTAAGTACTTGATAAAGATAAGAGAGAGAAAGAAAGAAGAGAAAGAAAGAAATCTCTAGATTATAAATCTTGACTATATAAGGGAACATCTCCTGTCAAGAATTAGAAAGGGATCATCACTACAGATCATATAGGCATTCTACATAATAAAGAAAAACTATGAACAAATTTATGCCAATTATATTTTGAAAATTTTAGCGGCACATTGCTTAATACACACACAAGACAATTTGGATCCAATGGTAGAGTAGGAGAATGCAGAACTCACCTTTGCCAAGAACACATCAAAAATAGATCTACATGTGGAATAGTTCTCACTGAAAAGTGACTGGAGATTTGCAGAAAGACTTCTGTACAACCAAGGCTGTAAGAAAGATACAGTGGAATCCAGTAGGAAGGGAAGAGATCAGGTCAGAACCTGTGCCCTTGGAAGAGGACTCAGAGGAGGAGGGAGATTACAGGAGCAAAGGCTTTCCCTGGGGAGTGAGCAGTGCAAGCCACATATACTAGAATTGACAATAATATTGAAAACAAAGAATAAATTTTGAAGGCTTATGAGATCTGTCTTTTTTTAACCTTTTTATTTTTATTTTATTTTTTTATTACTCAAATGAATTTATCACATCTATAGTTGTATAATGATCATCACAGGATTTCCATCCCACATCCCATGAGATCTGTCTTTAAAGCATTTTAAAATTGTAGTAATTAACCACTGTGGTTTTGGAGTGAAGACTGACAGAGGAAACAAACGTAGAAGACATACCTATTGAACAAGGATGGCAAATAAATGCATGAAAATGTGCTCAATGTAACTAGTCACTAGAGAAATAAAAGTTATGAAAACAATGAGACATCCCTATACATCTACTATATAGCTAAAATTAAAAAGGATTGACCATACCAAGTGTTGTAGAGGATATTTGTTAACTGGAACTCACACACTGCTGGTAAGAATGTAAAAAAAGATACTATAACCCCTTTCAAAAACTGTCAGGAAGTTTCTTAAAAATTAAACCAATGTTTAACATGTGACTCAAACGTTCCTCTCACAGCTATTCACCCAAGTAAAATGAAAGCTTATCTCTAAGCAACAATTTGTATTTGAATGTATATTTCAGGTTTATTTACAATGGTCAAAATCTCTAAACTTTGCAAAAGTCCACCAACTGCTGGACTGATAAACAACTTATGGTGGTACATCCATACAATGGAAAATTGCCAGCGATAAAATGTGACAAACTACTGGGAGTTCCCGCTGTGGCACAGTGAAAACAAATCCGACTAGTACCCATAAGGATGTGGGTTCAATCCCTGTCCTTGCTCAGTGGGCCGGGGATCTGGTGTTGCCATGAGCTGTGGTATGTCACAAACATGGCTTAGATCCCATGTTGCTGTGGCTATGCTGTAGGCCGGCAGCTGTAGCTCCAGTTTGACCCCTAGCCTGGCAACTTCCATATGCCACTAGTGAGGCTCTAAAAAAAAAAAAAAAAAAAAGTAACCAACTACTGATACGAATAACCATACACATGACTCTCAAACTCTCAAAATAATTGTCCTAAGTGGAGGAAGACAGATATCCCTCCAAAGAGAATAGAAATTGATGTTTACTTTTTTATAAATTTCTAAAAATATCAAATCCATCTCGAATGAAAAAAAGAAAATTGATGTTTGAGAGAAGGAATTGTGGTGACATTAGGTGGGCCAAGAGGAAAAAATTCCAAAGGAGCATGAGGAAATCTTCAGTCTTATAGATACATTAATTAATTTGATTGTGGTCATGTTTTCATTGGTGTATGTATATTGAAACTTATCAGATTTACATTGTAAATATGTGTAGCAGTTTTGATATGGTACATGTATGTACTGCCGCTCCTTGAATCACCTACTCTAGGTGGATTCTATTATCTTCTTTATATGGGAGATGGGAGTTGGGAGGTTCGTATTTTTTGCATTCATACACCATCCATACTTCTGCTGTTTTTTATTTTTATTTTTTGGTTTTTAGGGCTGCATCTGAGCAGCATCTGTGACCTACACCACAGCTCACAGTGATGCTGGATTCCCCGACCCGCTGAGCGAGGCCAAGGATTGAGTCTGGGTCTTCATGGATACCAGTCAGATTCATTTCTGCTGCGTTGCAATGGGAACTCCCCTCCCCCCGCCCGCCCGCCCGCCGCCACTTCTGCTCTTTTATTTAATGAAGTGATAGGAAATTATAATTATAAACATATTTGTAATCATGGAATGTTTTCTTTCTCAAATTATTTCAGTATGTTCTGCAGTTACTATTATTATTGTTATTATTTCTTAATTTTTTTCACATCAGTTGGTATTCTCCCAATATACTTCAAAATATCTTTCAAAAACTGGTAGTATTTTCTTTCCAATGTGCAAACACATAAGCCAATTAAGTTCATTCTCTCAGTAAATTTCACTTTCTCTCCTTCCTCTTTAGATGTCTGCCTTCTAGTAGCAAATCTGGAAAGATGGATGTTAATGGGCAGGATACAGTTGCCGTCCTAAGAAATCACTTTCATTATCTTTTGTTGGCTCCCATAGCACAGTCCCAGTTCTTTCTTGTTCATCCTCTGTGGACCTTTTTTTTTTTTTTTTTGCTTTGTCCTTGTAAGTTAATGATGTCTTTATTTCCCTCTTGAAATTTCGATTAGGCTTGGGAGAGGGTAAAAAGGTAAGCATATGTGCTCACTATGCCATATTTAGACAAACTTCCTGAGCATGTGCTTTTTATCATTCTCTAGCACTGTTCTTTTAAGAAGTAAAATATGGTACTTAAGAACAAATGGACAAAATATTTGGTCATTGGGGGTGTATAACCCAATCTTGATGTATGGAAAAAATGGCAAGTTACTGAGTCAAAGGACACAAAACTACCCATTATTCCCCAGCTCAACCTAAATATTATTGTCAATCCATTTTCATTTGTGATCATTACACTGTTAATACCTTCTGTTGAAGACTATTATTCTTTGTTTGTTGTTTATAGCTGCACCCACGGCATATGGAATTCCCTGGGTCAGGGATTGGTCCAAGCTGCAGCTGTGACCTATACTGCAGCTGCAGCAACGCCAGATCCTTAACCCACTGTGCAGACTGGGGATTGAACCCAGCGCCTCCACAGAGACCTGAGCCACCGAAGTCAAATTCTTAACATACTGTGCCACAGCGGGAACTCCAAAGACTATTACCCTTAACTTAGAGTATCTGGAGAGAGTGACATCATATTATTATTACATGGAAACATCATTGATGAAAAGTAATTAGTCACTTACCATAGGAAAAATTGTATTCTGTTTGTTACATATAAAATGGAACTAAAAGTTCCTATATTGTTATTTCGAAGAAAGATGAAATCGTGTATATAATCTAATTGTGAATTGTAAGATATTACTGAAAAATAGAGGTTTCTTAACAGGTAATGTTAGCAAAAAGAATAATGTCAGTGGTAGAGTGATTTCATGTCGGGGCTGGGGAGAAGGAGACATGAGGAGTTAGCATTTTGTGAGTAAAGAGTTTCAGTTTGAGAATATGAAAAAGTTCTGGAGATGAATAGTGGTCTGCTTTTGACAACATAAAACAGCACACTTGAAAATAGTAAATTATATAATACACATAATTTATATTTATATTACCATGAAAAAGAATAAAGTATCACCAATATCCATGCCCTAAAAAACAACCCCAACAATACATTAGGTAGATCTAAGTTCATAGACACAAGGTTTACCATACACAGTTTAATTTTTTTTTTCTTTTGTCTTTTTAGGGGTGCACCCACACTGGTTCCCAGGCTAGGGGTCAAATCCAAGCTGTAGCTGCTGGCCTACACCACAGCCACAGCAACACCAGATCTAGCTGCATCTGCGACCTACACCACAGCTCACAGCAAAGCCAGATCCTTAACCCACTGACCAAGGCCAGGGATTGAACCTGCATGCTCATGGATACTAGTCAGATTTGTCTCCACTGAGCCACAACGGGAACTCCTATAGTTTAACTCTTATAGTTTATTTATTTATTTATTTATTTATTTATTTATTATTTATTTATTTTTGTCTTTTTGCCATTTCTTGGGCCGCTCCCGCGGCATATGGAGATTCCCAGGCTAGGGGTACAATTGGAGCTGTAGCTGCCGGCCTACACCAGAGCCACAGCAACGCGGGATCCAAGCCACGTCTGCAACCTACACCAGAGCTCACGGCAACACCGGATCCTCAATCCACTGAGTAAGGCCAGGGATCGAACCCGCAACCTCATGGTTCCTAGTCAGATTCATTAACCACTGAGCCACGACGGGAGCTCCTAGTTTAATATTTTAAATTGTAGGACAACATTATGCTAGGATCTTATTTACTGAAGAAAATGTCCATGCTGCATATGATTATATGCTCATATAATAAAAATATCTATAATACTAAATATTTAAAAAAATAAATTTAAAAACTTGTAAGCCCTAAGAGTCATAAAAATAACAAGAAAAAGAGAAAAAAAGGAAATTAAATGATATGAATAGTACAGAGTATATGGAAATTAGTTCTATCCTGGTGGTCTCTGACCCTTCTATATTCTCACATTTTAACTAGAGGGTAGTCCATTGCTTGTCAATGACTCTCTTCCCTTCGGGTCTCTTGCCTGCCAACACTATTCCTAAAGTTTATACTCTGATCAAGTCTTACTTTGATATCTGAGTATAACCCGACTTTTCTCTGTAATCA
The DNA here is from genome assembly GCF_016906955.1 of Phacochoerus africanus. Lineage (NCBI taxonomy): Eukaryota > Metazoa > Chordata > Mammalia > Artiodactyla > Suidae > Phacochoerus > Phacochoerus africanus. The sequence continues at coordinate 23,200,322 of NC_062554.1, forward strand.
TGTAAAGTACTGAGTAGAGGGGCCTCATACACCAACACTCTGCTGCATCCAGAATCTGGTTTGGGTTGTGCCTCTTAGTGCTTACAATTTTGTCTGTTCAATGCTTTTGAGATCTGTTGCTGCTTTTGAGATCTGTTTTGCTTTTAAGAAGTCAGGACTTGTCATTGCCTGACCAATTGGGTGGCCCTGAGAAGAATGTAAAGTATCTCTAGTTCAGCAGACATACCTATTCCAGGAATCTAACCCCTTCCAAATGATTACCAAGTCTTTTTCCTTTGGAAAGGGTTTTGTTCTTGGTTGTTGATTATCCACCTAAGAGTAAGCAGTGTGGAATATAATAGGGGATTTTTAACTGTGAAAAGACTAGCCTATAGTTAGAATTTTAGAATCTCATGGACCACGTGCACCTTTGCATGTGCATGCATGCATGCCTGTGTGTATGTGTGAAATGAAAGGAAGGCACTCTGTGGGAAGATGTTGTTTAATTTCTTCAGTGGGATATTGCTAGCCTTTCTTAAGAGCCCTGCTCCAGGTGGATTGATACCTCTCTTAAAAGGTCTCTGGGGTCAATTCACTCTTTTATTTGATACACAAAAAGCGAGTAAACAATACCGGTAGAATTGCTCAGAAATAAGACATGGTAGGTTCATTGCTTGAAGCCATGTTGAAATTAGTTTTATCCATTGCATTTAGAAATGGATTTTAGTACCCTATGAGTTATTTCCTGACTACCGTCTCTCAAAAGAGGATTCAAATAGCATTTTCCCTTTGTACATTAAAGGATTAAATTATCATTGTGCCCACATCCTATAAACAGGTCAGGTTTTATTAAGCTTTTAAAATATGACACAGGAATTTTAGAATTTTCAATGACACTCAAGAACAGCTACCTATTTCAACAGGCTTGTACATATGCCCTTTGGAAAGAAATAGAAATATTTTTGAGAATCCTTTCTCATATGCTACTAAATTCATAAATAGTTATGGAGGGTTTAATAGTCAGCAGGAGTCCTCCTGGTAAATTGTGTGGGTCAATGGAAGCACAAAAGACATGGGAGCTGTGCTATGTACAGCAAGGAAGTGAGTTAAGGTCCTGACTACCTGCAGTGTATAGTCTGCTGGAAAACACAGAACAATGACTTGTGGAAGTAATTTAACCTCATGAAAGATGAAGTGTAATTTTTGAGAAGACTGCTTCATGGAGCCGCCTAATTTACAGAGGGAGTGGAAAGTGAGTCTATCCAAGGAAATAATATCTTCCACTTTCAGAAATGAAGTTTTGGTTGGGAAATAGGCAGTGTTGCAGACTAACATATTGGCAGGAGCTAGTGTAGAGACACATGAGAGAGTGATTCTAATATTCCCCACTGAAGTAAGGGGGAAAAGTATACTAATATGATACAGAGAGTCTCCTAGAACTCAAAAATGTCGGCTACCCCGTGACCCCTTCTGATGAAAGCATCCTGAGGCGTTCTTCCTTCGTGAGGTTGGTGTGGCTTATGCCGCTGTGGTGTGAATGATAAGTCCTGTGATTAGTACTGAGAGAAAAGGCACCCTAATGGGCAGGGAAGAGACTGACTGGCTGACGAGTGGTGTGGCATGGAAAGAAGACCGTTTTGGAAGGAATATCAGAATTTGGAGGTACTATTTAAATGGTTCTGGCTAGAAGGTTTAGGAATGCCTAAAACTTTTTCCAAGCCACAGTAACCTCCCTGAAAGATATCCCAGGGAAATATACTTATAAGGAAACAATTCATTAGTTCATATAAAACATTTATTGAATTTTTACTGTATAGCAGTGTTCTAGACACTGGGGGTATCTGAATGAGTCAGATAATCACCAGTGATAAGTAAGGCGTTTCATTATTGTTAGGCAGACTTATATCCATAAACTGCACAGTACAGCAGTTTGTTGACAAAAACTTGACATGCAATTAAGGTTATTTGGTTGTATGCAACAGAATATTATTCTGCTTAACCTAAGGAGATGCTGAAGGGGACTTACTGGGATAGCTTTAACAAGTGAAGGAAGAGATTAAACCATCACACCTTGGGAAGACTAGAAATTGGGGCAACTTGAGGGCTCACATTAGCAGAACCTTTTGAATTATTCCTCTAGGAGACTACTATCATATAACTCCGTTTGAACTGAATTTTACCTCTTTATATCTAACTTGAAATTAAATTTTCCAGGAAAAAAAGAATCTAACTGGTTTGGTTTGGCTAATGTGTCCCTAATATTGACAATTTCATCAGAACCACATGTAACCCCTGGAGAATATTTAACTAAAAAAGAAGTATGCAGAAACAAGGGGAGGAAGCAGACACTAACAACTGGTGTTATTACAAAATTACTTAGCCTACAGAGTGGGGTTTCCCTACCTTCACCTCCTTTTGCTGCCAAGACACAGATATCTAGTGGCATCCAGCATACATATGAGAGAACAGAAAGATACCAAGCAGATACCAAGTTGAATGGACCTTCTCAGTGATATATAGCTCAGGTTTGGATCACCAGTCTGGCTGCGATGAAGCAGAAGTTGTGAGCATTAAGTTATACATTTGTTTACTATTTAAATGCACTTATCGAGTGAATTGTCTTTGGCACTGGGGTTGCATCTGTGAATAGGATGAGCAAGTGTCCTGGTGTCAGGGTGCTTACACCATAAAGAGCAGAGAGAGGATTCCTGGGCCATCTCCATGCCCATCAAGACTGGTATTCTTACTAGTTTTTACAAATAAAGTGTAGAAGAAGCAGAAAAGAATGGTTAAGCTGATATGTGATGACCCTTTGTTTTGGCATTGGAGAGACATGGAAGGCAAGAATAAGGAAAAGAGAACATTTTTTCAAGCATATGCTCCTTTATCAGGTACCTCACCTGGCAGGTGCTATGACTGAGTCAGCAAAGAGAGGATAGAGTGGATGTTGATAATGATATTGGATATTGATTGATCCCATTTTGGGGAGCGGGTATGGGGCTGTGGGTATAAACTCTATGTAGAAGAGCAGGTCATTACTATATACAGATTGTGTGCTGGAAGTTATATTCATTTTCTTTCTCCAAGAGTCTTATGCATTGGAAAAATCTGAATTCAGTGACTCTAAGGCTCTAAAATGATTTCTTAGGTTGTTTCACTTTGCTTTTCCTTATGTGACTGCAGTGTCACTAGCTTCTCCAGTCTCCTTGTACTAAATGTGCCCCGAGCAATTGATGACTTTTTCAGATACTGCCTAAAGGTAATCCTAATCAAATCCCAAAGCATTTCTGCTCAGAAACTCATCTTGCTTCTACGTGGCTGCCTCTGCCATAACCATCAATGACTCTAGAGAAACTGCTTTTCATTTGGAAAAGCACTGTCCTCCTGAAGGTGACATCTGCTCCTGTCCTACTGTGGCTTCAGGGACTACCGATGCCCCTGTTTTCCCACAGAACTAATGAGACCACATTTTTTGCCTTGTGAAATGGTTTACTTATCGTTTAGAAATGGTATAAATAAAACCCAGGCTTATTTATAATTGCTATTCAAGAGTGTGACCCTTAGAAAGCATAAGGTCAAACCTGACCTCAAAATCTTGCACCAGGCTGTATTCTTGTTTAGCTTCTGAAACATCCTCAAATGGGACCAATCAAGTCGCTACCATGAAAGTTTTGGCACCCTCCCTCCCCAGACTCCAGGCCCCTTTAGACCAAAAGAGAGAGGGCATCTTTCTTCCTTTTAGTCTAACATCCAACTTTTGTCTAAGTCTGGAATTCACTGCTTTCCAGCTATTAGCGGGAAGCAATCTCCCTCCTAAGAGTTGAATCTATCTTCACAAAGTTCCAAAAACAATACTTTGATTGCACTGCTATAAACCTTGAACTTATTCAATCATAAATAGAACCAATTATAAAACTTTACAGTATTAACTCCATAACCCTGAAACTAGTCTCGAAGGTGACACTGGATAGGGTTAAGGGACTATGAATTCAAACCACTTATGTTTGCATCCTAGCTCTGTGATTTATGTACTAGATGTGTGATAATGGAGACCTTACCTAACATCTCAGTTTTCTCATCTGTAGATTGGGGAGAATATAATTCCTATTTTGCAGAGTTACTGCGAGAATTAAGATTAATGTATGAGAATTACTTAAATTGCATTTAGCACTATAGTCTAGTAAGTGCTATTGTATAATAAGCAGAGTGTTAGCTGCTATTATTGTTACTATTATTTTTTTCTCCTGCATGAACTGACAAGAGGTTTAGGGCGTATACATTGCCTGTTCCTTCTGTAGTCTAGTTTTGTCTCTCAATCTATCCTGTGCAAAAGTTTGGACAAAAATTTTATGCATATCCCAGAAACAAATAATACAAAAATTCAGGAATAAGACAACTTAAATCTCTAACCTGGAAAATAAAAAAAAAACAAGTATTTTTTCTAATTATGCTGAAATATTATTCTGCTAATATATCCAAGTTACCTCATCAAAGTCTTCATTTATCCATAAAGTATAGCACCAGCATTGGGTGGCTGCACAAACTTACAAATTTTTCTTGCCAACCGTAAGAAAGTATGTTTCCTATCTTAATGAATAAGAAAGACTGACAATTCAACACTTTTAAGAATAAGAGAAGCTCTGTCCCCAAATAAATTCCATGTTTCCTTCTAAAAGACAGACATTGCTTTGCAAGCATCCACTTGAACATAATTATCCTCAAGCTTTAGCTGTGTCTCCAGCTTTGAGATAACACCTGATACAGTTACACAATTTCCCTATCCCCTCACAATCTATGTATTTTCCATCCTTGCAACAGGAAAAAAAAAAAAACCAAAACTTTAAACACTTCTATTTATATGTAAGGAAACTTAGGCACAGAGTGGTTGACACGAAACACTCAATGTCTTACAACTAATAAGTGATGGTATCATTATTTGATGTCTTCTGACTCCAAATTTGGTGATCTTTTTTTACCTGACCCTCCATAGGAAAGCTTAGATTCTTTTTTTTTTTTTGTCTTTTTAGGGCCACACCCACAGCCTGTAGAAGTTTCCAGCTTAGGGGTCGAATTGGAGCTGCAGCGGTCAGCCTACACCACAGCCACAGCAATGAGGTATCTGAGCCATGTCTGTGACCTACCCCACAGCTCACCATGACACCGGATCCTTAACCCACTGAGGGAAGCCAGGGATCGAACCTACGTCCTCATGGATACTAGCCAGATTTATTTCTGCTGAGCCTCGATGGGAACTCCCATGGAAAGCTTATCAACTATAACCCAGATTTTTTTCTTATCTCAGTTCTACAGATGAGAAAACTGAGACTCACTGAGGTAAAGTAACTTGCCAAATTCACTTTACTGGTGAGTCTTCTAATGAAGGGCATATATTCACAAACATAAACTCTCTTTCAACACCCCGAAATGTATTTGAATGTTAGCCTCTTTTGAAAATTATTTGATCTTGGAAGAGATTTACTCTTCCCTGCCATCAAATGAGTAAGGTGTATGATTTTGACCTCATGAGTGCAGCATTCTAATCAAATGACATGATCAATGAAGTTCTTCATTGATCATTACTGGTGCGAAGCTGGTATCAATTTATATTGAGCCCAAATCAGTCACAGAAGCTGCTTATTAGTTGAGTGACCACATAATTCATCATTTAATTCAGGATGCTTTTGAGAGCAAAACTGGTGCTATTAATAAAGATATCAGGACAGCAGAATTAACAAGAATGCATGGTTATCTTTCAAGTGGCCTAAGTACAGGACCCTTGGCTTGAGTTAATAACATTTCTTCCTGTAAAAAAAACACATGGTCGTTTTAGGACAAATTAATGATAAACATCTCACATTATGGAGGCAGACACCCCCTGGTAAGTTTCATCAAAAAACTTTGTTTACAGAAAAAGAAGGGTTCATATTTTAATCATAAGTGCTTCCATTCAGCATTAATCCCCTGAAGAACAGAAAGCTCCTGAAACGTGTTTTAATAATAAATATTTTTCATGTAGCTTCAATCTCCTCACTGCCCTATTTATCTGGTCAGGAGAATCATAATGCTTACATTGTTAAGACTTTGAATAGATTCCTCTAACCTGTCACCAGTATGTGCTTGCTAATTTCTCCTTGCTAGATGGCCTGCAGAGCAGGCCCTTATTTCAAACACTGTCTCCAAGCAGAATGGCAGTGGGAGGCCAAAGGAACCTACCAAGGAAGGCATATCTGAAGTGTGTTTTAAAAAAAAGTATAATGACCTGCCCTGATTTTGATGCTAATCTTATCTTAAACCCTACAGTGTTTCTTGAAATTAATGGCTTGAAAATGACTTACAGGAATTTTACTCTCCCTAGGACATTCTCCTCCTGGTTAATGTATTTATTTATACTGCACATTTAGGATTTATTAAATTGTTTTAAAATATTAAGCTGAAAAGATTTGTCTGTCAATTAACTGAAAACTTGAACAGTAGGCAACTTTTATTCTAGTGTTTATATCACTGTTTCTTTTATTCAAGTTTTACCTTAGGCAAAATAATGGGTTCAGCAGGACTTTTCTTTTACACATATGTAAACTTTTTCAGCTCCTGTTTCTCCCGTTTTGTGTCTTCTAGGTCACTTTACTCTTAACTATTACTCCAAGGTCCTGATCTCTCCGTACTGTCTAGTAATATTTTCATTATTCTAATTAATATTAGCCTAAGGCATTCCTCTTCCTAAGGTTTCACACTTTTATTGTAGGCTCTTAAAGTTTTCCCTTTCCTGCTATTGAAATTAATCTGTGATAGTGAGATTTTTGGATGCTATAATGAGTAATGCTGATAACTTCTAGAAATCTCTGGTGGAAATTATCATATTATACAATCCACAGAAGTGATATTTGCTCCTAAAACAGATTTGTGTAATTTGTAGGCACTGATGATTTGAAGATCAGAGGAAAAATTGTAGGGGGAACTGAGATTTGTTCCACTGAGGTACAAATATATGCAACGTTTCTCCAAAATATTTATGAAAAACAGATACAATAGATACAAACTGGAGGTAAGCCAATGTACTGTGAGGCTTGCACAGGGCAGAGGCTGTGTCTTACATTTGCTTTCTAGTTCTCTTTGCAACTGGCCCAGTAGCAAGCACATCTCAGGTTTGTTTGGTCAGTGTGCGTGCGTGTGTGTGTGTGTGTGTGCGCGCGCGTGCGCGTGTTTGTGTGCATGTACACACAAAGAAGAAAGGAAGAAAAGTGGAAAAGCTGGGATTTGAACCAGAGCCTGAAGTTTTATCTTGAAATTTCCCTGTAAGTTGACTATTGAGGATTGATTGCTTTTATCGTTTTCTTCCTCTTTACCACATCTTTTTTTTTTTTTGGTCTTTTTAAATTTTAGGGCCACACCCATAGCACATGGGGTTCCCAGGCTATAGGCTGAATCAGAGCTGTAGCTGTCAGCCTATGCCACAGCTGCACAGGGATCTGAGCCATTGGCGACCTACACCACAGCTCATGGCAACACTGGATCCTTAACCCACTGAGGGACTCCAGGGATTGAACCTGTGTCCTCATGGATGCCAGTCAGATTCATTTCTCCTGAGCCATGACGGGAACTCCTCATCCTTTTAAACTTATGAAAGAAACCAGAATCAAACCTAGTCACTGAAAGAAGGTGGTATATTAAAAAATTTTTTTTTCATCCAGATTTTTTTGTTTTGTTTTGTTTTTTGGGTGGAAAACCTGAAGATTAGATAACCTACAGTGTTTTTGTGTTGAGCTTGAAGCATGAAATCTTGAACTTTTGAGTATTATTTGTCTAGTGAGAGAAGTCCAAAACTTATGAAGAAGTGGCATAATTAATTTCTGATACACAAACTTTCCAATTTCATTAAGGGTAAGTGTGGTTGGTTCTTTGTTATTGGCTGAATGGATGAATGAATAAATATATGACAGGTTGCTATGGAAGAATGTAATAGTCATTCTTTTTGTTTACTGATATTTATGATTTTCCTCCTTATAGCTATGTCTTAAGATTGTCTTTCTTCACTTCCTTGATGATATGGCCACATGACTTACATTGGTGGGTGAAATGGAGTTAAAATAACATGTCACTGTGACTGACACAGGCGCCTTTAAGATTCATTACGTCTTTTCCTATTATCACAGGGTTAACATTTAAAATTAATGAGACGCCAGTTGGAGAATCTATCAGACTATGTTTCTGATTGAGGATGATGTGGAACAAACTGTGATGAAAATGTATGCTGAATAAGAAAGAAGCTCTTGCCAATTTAAGTTACTGAGATTTGAAAAACATTTGCTATTGTAGCATAAATTATTCCAATGTAAAATACAGACTCAACAGAAGCAGGAATTGACACTACCTTGAATGGGACCACCAAGTCATCTTTATCCAAGAAAGAGAAATTATCGATACAATTGGATGCCTTACCAATTTATTTCCAAATTTCTTCAAGTGTCACCTGTATTATCTCCCTGTATGGCAATTTAAAAAATAATGTCAATTTTCATTGCACTTTATATATATATGCCATATTGATCTTTGAATATATAGGAACCATATAGATTTTTCTTGGTAGTTTTTTTTTTTTTTGTCTTTTTGCCATTTCTAGGGCCACTCCTGTGGCATATGGAGGTTCCCAGGCTATGGGTCTAATCAGAGCTGTAGCCGCCGGCCTACACCAGAGCCACAGCAACGCGGGATCCGAGCCGTGTGTGTGACCTACACCACAGCTCACGGCAACGCTGGATCTTTAACCCACTGAGGGAAGCCAGGGATCAAACCCGCAACCTCATGGTTCCTAGTCGGATTCGTTAACCACTGAGCCACAGCGAGAACTCCATCTTGGTAGATATTTTTTAAGAAACATTTTATGAGAAGAATTTTAGATCTACAGAAAACCTGCAGAAACACTTCACATTAGCATGATTCATTTGTTAGTGTTTCTAAGCATGTGTACTATGGAGAAAGTACATATATTAGATAACTTCATTCAGGCATAAAGTGCTGTTGCTTGTAACTGTCGCATTAATGATTCAACAATGTATATTTGTAATGTCTTTAAAAAGAAACAAGGTTGTGTATCAGTGGGTTGATGAAAATGTGAATAGAGGCATGACGGAACCAAACCTTGTATTTCTCTAAAGATTGATGATTCAGAAGTTGCTAATTCAGTGTTCATGGTGACTTTCTAGAGGGTAATCAAGGAGAATTAACTACATATATTTGTGTTTATATCTGTGTGTGTGTGTACCTGTACATTTGTGCTTGTGTGTGTGTATTTAGTAAACACCATTAAACAATAAAAGGTTCTCTGCTATTCCAAGTTGGGAGAGATGTTTTGTCTTATTTTTTGCTTTAATAACAAATGATTGTTGATTTTATCAAAACTCTGCATGTATTGAGATAATAATTTAACGTCTCCCTTTGCTATTAACGTGGAAAATTATTCTGACTTTCTAATGTTAAACCAATTTTGTATTCTTGATATAGACTCATTGTGGTTATGATACTAATTCTATTTAGACTGTGCTGGTGCTGAGTGCATATTATACACATATACATATCTGTATGTATGAATATCTGTATATATACATTTTTTTCCACCCTCGGTTTTAGGAGTAGGTAGGTACAATGGTGTTTAAGCTAGCTCACATGCATGCAGTCAGCTGGGGCTGAGGTTGGCACTTTACAAAGCTGAGGTGCTAGCTAAGGAAGGCAGGCACATTGGGGCCCTGTCTGCCTTATCAAGCCTCAGGTCAAGCTCTCCCCAAGGCTAGTGTCTCTAGAATGATTAAGGATAATATCAGAGAAATGTTTCATAGGCACACATCTGGACACACACACTCTTTGTGTCATGTGCATCTGTTCCCCAAACATTTTCTTTTTTTTTTAACCAGGATTTCTTCTTGCAGGAAGGCTAACTTGGAAACATGGGGAGGCGGGAGGGAATATACGTGTGTTTTCATGGGTCATGCTAGCATGCATTCATCATTTCCTGTAGTATCCTCATAAAGTTTTAGGAACAAAACTGTGCTAGTATTCCCTCTTGTTCTATCCATTGGATGTATTAATCAGGATTGACCAGGGTATTCAATATGAAACAAAATTCATAGTCTTAGTGGTTTAACACACAAGTACACACACATGTTCTTTCTTGCAAAATCTACGGATTTGGGGCCCCTTACAAGCAAAAGTCAGCCAAATTGTAGCATTTTGTGTTTCAGGAATTCAAGCTTTGTTGATCTATTATGTGTTTTTAAATTTCACTATTTTCTGCTCTTTATTGCTTACCTCCTCTAATCTCTTTGAGGTTATTTTGTTCTTATTTTTCTAACATCTTACCCTGGATGCTTGCTTCATCAGTTTGTAACCTTTATTCTGTCCTACCACATGCTTTTACCTTAAGTTTTCCTTTAAGAACTGGCTTAACTCTATTCCATAGTTCTGATATGCAGCATTTCCATTATTATTTACTTATTTTCCAAATTCCATTAAGCTCTTTGGTTTTATTTTCTTCATTGATTATTTAGAAATGAATTTACTAATCTCTGAGTGTATAAAGATCTCCTACTTGTGTTTTTGTTATTGATTTACAACATAAGTACACTATTACCACGGGATATATTCCTATGAGTTCCATCTAAGGAATTTCTCTGAGGGTTTTGCTTTTTCTTAATCAATGCATGATCTTAAATCTAAGATCTGGGAGAGGCTGAGAATTCAAACTAGATATTCAGGAACCCTTGCAGAATCAACCTCTGAATCTAATTGTTATTTCTATCAGCCCTTAGCTATATGAGATGAGAGGGTGACTTTGTCAGTCAGAAAAAATTGACCATTCCCTGATGTAAACCCTGAGGTCTCTTGGCATTTGGAGCTGGTATGCTTACATTAAAAAATTGAAGGATGACTTCAAGGGGCTACCATGCAAGGGGCTATCCGTTATCAGGAGCCTCATTCCTTGCAGCCGTCTTTGCCTCTAGATCTATAAAAAGAGTCCCTCAGACTCTAGGGAAAGCTGATTATAAGAAGTCGAAATACAGTAGGTGTGTTTTTATTTCTGTGAAGATACGTTAATTATATTAAGATGAAGCACACTGTTGTGCTATAATACAATGTTAATCATAATAAGAGGAAATTGCTCTTAATTATATTAGGAGGAAGTATGTTGTTTTCTCTCCTACTTTTTATCCCGAGAAGCATACAGAAATGCAGTTATTTATCTCACCTCTGTATTCTACTCGGCACCACTTCATTTTTCTACTATGATTTATGGAAAAACCCTGAAAAGAGTCATCTACACTCAGAGTCTCTAGTTCTTCTCTTTCTAATCTTAAAAAAATATACTATTATTATTTTCTTTTTAGGGCCACACCCATGGCCTATGGAAGTTCCAGGGTTAGGGGTCAAATTGGAGCTGTAGCTGCTGACCTACTCCACAGACATGGCAGCATCAGATCTGAGTTGTGTCTGCAACCTAAGCTGAAATGCACAGCAACACTGGATCCTTAATCCATGGAGTGAGATCAGGGATCAAACCTGTGACTTCATGGATACTAGTCAGGTTCTTCACCTGCTGAGCCACAAAGAGAACTCAACTTTTTTTTTTTTTATTTAAGTATGGCTGATTTATGATTTTGTGTTAGTTTCAGGTGTACAGAAAAGTGATTCAGTTTTATATATATTTTTCATATTTTTCCATTATAGTTTATTATAAGATACTTAGTATAGTTCCCTGTGATATACAGTAGGGCCTAATTTTATGTGTAGTTGTGTGTATCAGTTAATCCCATACTCCTAATTTATCCCTCTCTCCACACTTTCCCCCTTGGTAACCACAAATGTGTTTTCAATGTGTGTGATTTGATTCATTTCCATTTTGTAAATAAGTTCATTTGTATCATTTTTATTAGATCTATGTATATGTGCTCTCATAATGATATCTGTCTTTGTCTGGCTTATTCACTAAGTATGATAATCTCTAGTTTCACCCATGTTATTCCAAATGGCATTATTTCATTCTTTAGCATGTCTGAGTAATATTCCACTGTATAAATATATACCATATCTCCTTTATCTATTCATCTATTAACGGACACCTACGTTGCTTCCATGTCTTGTAGTATAAATAGTACTGCTGTGAACACCGAGGTACATATATCCTTTTGAATTAGAATTTTTGTCTGGTTATGTGCCCAGGAATGGGATTGCTGGATCATATAAAAACTATTTTTAAGTGCACTTAGTCAGGCTTACACACAGTTCCTGCTCACTATGTGAAACTGCCCTCACCAAAGAACCCACTTGCTTCTATGTGGTTGTTTAGTCATCACATCTAAATCTCAGTCATTATCTGTTTTGAACTTTCAGCATTATTGGGCAATGTCACTCCCACCTCCTTAAACATTTTTCACTTGGTTTACTGGGTTGAGAAGTGTCCTTCAAAAATGAATGTCTACCTGGACCCTGAAGGATGTGACCTTGTTTGGAAATTGGGTCTTGGTAGATGTAATTAGTTAAAATGAAGTTATGCCAGCTTAGAGCAGGCCTTGAAATAATCACTGGTGTCCTTATTGAAAGAGGAAATAGACATAGAGACACACAGAAGGAAGATGGCTATGTTAATACAGAGGCAGAAATTGGAGTCATGCAAGCTGAGGAAGCCAGAGATTGCTGGTTACCACTAGAAGCTGGAAGAAACATGCTAGCTTTCTCCTCCAGAGTCTCCAGAGCCAACAGAATCCCATCAGTACCTCAATTTCATACTTCTGTCCTCCAGAACTGTAAGTCAGTTATTGTTTTAAGCTGAATGATTTGTGATACAGTGTTAGGGAAGCCCCAGGAAACTAGTACATTTGGCTTCTAGAACCTCTTACTCTCCTGGGTATGTCAGACTCCCATTGGCTTTTATTAAGTCTCCTGGGCCGGTCCTTTCTCTTAGTTAGGATTTCTTAACATTGTTGTTCTCCAGGACTGCTTAACAACCTCTCTTTTTAATCTGCAAACACACACTTCCTTAGTAATTTCCCCCAGTCCCATGACTTTATAAACCATGGATTCATTGAAAACTCCCAAACTTACATTTCCAGCATGGATCACTGTTTGATCTCAAGCCTCATATGTGATCAGCTGCCTGTTTGTCATCTACACTTGTATTTCTAGATAATGGAATATATTCTAAAAAGTTTTGCTTCAGTTTCAAGTCAAAGTCTTCTGCAAGTGCATCTAAGCAGTAAAATCTAAATTTATTGAATAATTTGTTCATTAATTCATCTGTCAATATTTATTGTGTGGAGTCATATGTTGGGTGCTTTTTTTTTTAACAACTTCTGGTCTTCATTTTCTGGTATTCCCAACCACTGATTCTATGTATTTTCTTATACCTCCTATCAATTAATGATTACAATTATGATTATAATTACGATCATTAAATTGGATTAGCCAAAACCTTACACTTTTGGGGATGGGAATCCAGGTACAAAATTCCTTGAAAGTTGTTCAAACCATACCTAGATTTCCTTCAAATGCCTTTTCAGTAGCACTAAGTAAGATAGACCTTAGTTTTATCCATACATAGGTAAAAAAAAATTTTTCTAAAACTGCTATGAACAGGAATGATTTTGTTGGCTTTTCTCTCTGTTTCCATAAGCCACCACTAGGAATAAAAATAAATTTTATTTAGGTAAGAGTGGACAATGATTTAAGGTCCAGGGCATGAAATATTAATAGTTCACAAATTTATTCTACTTCTGAGCAAGCATCTTTATTGATCATAAGCATTACAATAAGAGTTAGGGAATAAAAAATGCATGTAGTCAGAGAAATGGTGTGCTTAGGGACACTTAAATTATTGTAGACCTTTTCAGCAGTCATGTGGCTTTGTATTGAATGGGAATTCAATGATAAAATATTGTAATGAAAACTTTAAACCAGCAATGCTATAAGCACTGTACACAAATAAAGAAGAAAACAAAATTGCTTGCAGAATATTTTAAGAATAAAAGTGCAGATTAGAAAGAGCTGTTTAGCTGGAGAACCCTTATCATGTTTTTTTTTGTTTGTTTGTTTTTAAAGAATATAGTTTGCTGAAGGAAGGGGGTCTACTTTTACAGAGTGAAAGAAGCTCAGCTGTTTTTATTATCTTATCCAGATTCTGAGGATGTGCAGTCTTTGTATTTTTTTTTTTTTGAAACACATAAACATTGTTGAATTTGTGGCTGGCCTGCTGACTTAGCTCTAGTTTTGCTGCAATATCAAATGATCTTGTTGTTTGTAGAAGCGATTAAAAATTACTTTGTATGATTTACGTAAGACTGAACAATTCATTTTGCTGACCTCTCATAAACATCTCTAATTTTTCTTTCTTCTGGTCAAGGAGTTGGCAATATATTTATTGTTCTGTTGTCATGTCACCATCCTAATATGATTTAAAGAGAAAATTCAATAATTAACCTTTGCATGCACATATATATTAATTATTGGATGGGTTATACACAACAGAGTAAAATCAGGAGGCAGTTTGTTTCTTTTCGTGTTCCCTCTACCTTCTTTAATTCTAAAAGTAATATTTCCCTCAGATATTATAGAGTCTACTGCAGTTTAAACCAGTGTTTTAAACTTGATTTTTCCTTCACTCTAGCTCATTTCTGGTCTAGGGGAAGAAGGGTCTCTTGATTTGTTTCTTTATTATCCAAGCTCTACTTCCTCTTAGGTCTTCCATTTTTGTCTCTAGAGTACAAAGTTGTGAAGGGGAGGAAAAGTAGGCCAGCTTCCTTAGTTGTTGCTGATTTTGGCAATTGAATGCCTTTGTCATTGCAGGCATCAAATTAGATCCTTGGTGGTTTGTTTGGAAATCCTCCTGTAAGGAATAGCTCATGGCCTTGCTTCCTCATGAGCTTCATGAAAAACTCTCTGGTTGTTCCTTGTTAATTCCTCATGCTCCTTGTTAATTCCTTTTCTTCAGGCAGTGCCCTATGGCTTCTTTCTGTTGGGAAGCCCAGGCCTGCAAGTCAGACCTTTGGGGCAGATTTAAGCCCCGCTATAGTCCCATGCAGCCTGCAGGAAAACCCCCACAGGGATGGAACTTAAACATCTGCTACCAAGGTGGTTTCTTCCACTCAAAAACTCTGAGGGACATATGTCGGATTCTTCCAAAACTCACTCATGCTCAGTCAGTTTAGATGCATAGAGCTGACACACAAATTCGTGCAGCTCAGCAATTAGCCAGCAGAAGTTGAAATGCCCATTTTTTCCCTGTAAATTTCAATATTTATGATTTAATTTCTGGGAGCCTCTTTACGTAGAATTAGGAAGAAACATTACCTTTTTTCTCCTACAGGAATTGCTCATTATTTTCTAGGAATAGTTCTAAGTTAGAAAGACCCAATAAAGATTATATCTGTTCCCCGAATGAGCT
The DNA here is from genome assembly GCF_016906955.1 of Phacochoerus africanus. Taxonomy (NCBI): domain Eukaryota; kingdom Metazoa; phylum Chordata; class Mammalia; order Artiodactyla; family Suidae; genus Phacochoerus; species Phacochoerus africanus. The sequence goes on from NC_062554.1 coordinate 23,215,725, forward strand.
ACGAATGAATTGAAACATATTTCAGAGAAGCAGGAAAATGAGAGTTTAAATTAGACCTTTATTAATGACAGGCCAAGGTTGGAAGACATGGCTTAACGTGGGGCCAAAGAGCCTTCTTAATACCCAACACTGAAGCCCAGGACCAGACATATGTACTACCTGCTAAAGAAGGCAGGACTGGGCCTCTCCATATGTGATGCTGTTCCTTGAGGATCAGAGAAGGATATGTGTTCTGAGAAGGCATTTACCCTTCTAGTTGGAACAAGGTAGGAACTGAGCTCAGTATCTCTGCTTCAATAAAATGGTAAAGAGAGGCCAAGGATGAGGCAGCAGTTGAGTGTCCTCTTGGAAGGAATGATCGGGGGAAGATGCATTCTCTTTCGCAATTACTTAATTCCTTTGTGTCAAATAATGACAAGAAAAGCTGAAAATTAACATGTAGTAGAGTAAATGGTGTTAAAATGGTGTAAAGTAAATAATGATTTAAGGCCAGGCCTATTTCATAGACAAATGAACTAAAGCTCAAGATAGGATAACTTTCCCAAGTTTCAAACATGGACTATGTAGCAGAATTAAGACTCAATTTCAGATTGGTTTGATTTCAAAACCAATGCCTTCAGGCCTTTGGAAAGGATGCTTCTGCTGAATTTTAAAGGATAAGTTGGAGGAGTTAAATAGATTGGGAAGGTTGGAAAGGAAACTTCCATAAAATCAGTGTCTCTTTCAATTTTGCTATAACAAACCACTTTAAAACTTACTGGTTTCAAGCAGGGGTCAGGAGGAGTTCTAGTGTGGCTCAGTGGGTTGAGCATCCAGTAGTTGTCAATGCTGTGGGTGGGTTCACTGCTGTGGTGTGAGTTTGATCCCTGGCCTGGGAATTTCTGAATGCTGTAGGTGTGGCCAGAGAAACAACAACAAAAAATCTCAAAACCAAACCAAACAAACAAACAAACAAAACCCCCAGGGGGTCGTGAAACTAAGGCAATAATACTTTTACTGGAATTATAAATTATGTTTAAATAAAGCTTTGTTTGTACACAGTGCTCTCTATTCAATTGTCTATTTCCTATAACTGCTCTCTTGCTAGAACTACAGTGTTAAATAGTTAAGAAAGAGATCAAATGATTCACCAAATCAAAATCATTTTCTATACGGCACTTTACAGAAAAAGCTTCCCAAACTCTGGAACTTTACAATGATCCTGTGGTCACAATGGGCACTGAGAAAGGATGTGGAGAAATGAACTTTAGTGCTGAACTGGCTTTATGGGGGTTATTAGGGATATTTTCCAAATGGCAAAGGATACGAATAAACTAATGTTTGACATAAGAGGAGATAAGGAAGAAGAGTGAGGGCTCTGACACAGCACCCTGAGACTGAATGGGAACAGCAAGCCCTTTCAGCGTCCTCTTGTGGTCGATGGCATTTCTGGTGACTTGGTGGCAGTGACTCTACTAAGTGGTGCCTTAGGATGAGGACAGATTATTTCCTTCTCAGAAGAATATGTTACATCCCTAACTTAGCCTCTCTGTTTCTAATTCTTTTCTGTTCCTTTGTTTTTCCTATTCAGTTTTTGGGCATTCTTCTTCCTCTATTTCTCCTTCATGGCTTCTCCTTACCCAGTTTTATGTTTCCTTGTAAATCATATTGCTTTTACTCTTATAGACTCTCCATTAAAAAAAAAAATCTATTTTATGTGTCCTCTAGAAGTCTCACTTCAAACCCTTTAAGAAGAGTTGTGATTTGGTTAGCCAGGCAGTGACACTTAAGATACACATTTTTATCAGAGTTCTCACACTAGGTCACCTCATAACTGAATCTGCCTCTAGATTGCTGCCTTTGGGTCAGATGATGCAATGTCATGGTTAAAACACACACACACACACACACAGACACACACACACAAACAAAAACAGTCGTCTCTTTGGAAGTTACGCTTCAGAAAGTTATTGTTTTATATATCAGAAATTTCTAACAGATAATGTCACTTAAAGATAGGTTTAAGTCTGCTAAGACTGAAACCCTTGGGCTCTAGGGCACCTGGGCAGAGCCTGGGATAATTAGATCCTTTGGTTACTTGCTTCCAACCCATTACAGTTTCTCAATCTGTCCTAGTGAGTTTACAAATAGCCTGCATGTGCCATATCCTGAAAAAGAATAGAAAACACTGAGTGTACTGGCTTCATTTTTTCTCTGCTTTACCTCCTCAATTGGCATATTGGACACCTGCATACCTTTCAAAACCAGGTTCTTCAATGGATAATTATCACATTATTTTCTTCTGACTCTTGGTAACATTTTTTTAATATTTAGCATTTTATTTAAATCTGTTTTTTTCATTCCTTAATAATCTCACATATATTTCACTGCTATATTTCAACCAAATACATGTTCCTTATTCAAGGAAAATGAAAGCATTGAGAAAATATTCCACTTACCTTTATGTCCTTCATGGTACTTAGTATGTAAATATTCATGAATTGCTCTTTGAACAGAAAAAAAAAAAACCATGATGGGGGGGCCTGTAAATTTTGCAGACAATATGGAAGTTTTAGAAAAGAAAAAAAATAGTTTCCATTGTGGCTCAGCGGGTTAAGAACCTGACATTGTGCCTGTGAGGATGCAAATTCCGTCCCTGGCCTCATTCGGTGGGTTAAAGATGTGGCATCACCACAAGCTGTGGCATAGGTTGCAGGTGCACCTTGGCTCCTAGGTTGCTGTGGCTGTGGCATAGGCCTGCAATTGTAGCTCTGATTTGAGCCGCCGGCCCAAGGAACTTTCACATGCTGCAGTTGTGGCTGTAAAAACAAACAAAAAAACCCCCAAAAGAGTATAGACCCGCTTTAATGATTTGATTAGCTGTAGTTTGTCAACAATGCTGTAAACTATGTTTAAAAAATATATGTATGTTAAAACAGAAAACTTCTGCAAGTCTTCATTCTAGGACACAGTGGCGCACCAGATCTCCTGAGACTTCTTGGATTTCAATAAGGTGAGAGTCTCAGTAAAGTCTTCAAGCAGGAAATCCTTTTGCATGCCTAGCTCTTAGTTTGGTTTCCACTTCATTATGGGAAGGCTTCTCATTCTGAGGTGACATGGTGCCGTGGGAGGTGTGGCACCTAATCACAATCAAATTAGCATCAGCTCATTTACTGCCAATAATCTTGTATTTTTCTACCATTATCAATCAAGTTTCTCTGGGGTCTGCTCATGCTTTAACAGTTCATATTTCACCGTTGTGATTTTATGGGTATGAAATAAGATCTCCAGATTCGGGACCATAGATCTTAAGACTAAGTGGGAAATGCAGAATTGCTCAGATATGTGATTAGGGCTACACTATTTAGCTTAAAAAAATCACACATGCAGCTTTTTTTCTAAACTTGAGTTTAGTGAACATATAATGCTATATTAGTTTCAGGTGTGCAACATTGTAATTCAAAATTTTTATATATTATAGTCTATACAAATTTATCATAACATATTGGCTGCATTCCCTGGGCTCTACAGTATATTCTTATAACTCATTTATTTTATACATGGTAGTTTGTACTTCTTTTTTTTTTTTTTTTTTCCCACTGTATAGCAAGGGGGTCAGGTAATCCTTACATGTATACATTACAATTACATTTTTCCCCCAGCCCAGTAGTTTGTACTTCTTAATCTTCTTCATCTATTTTGCCCCTTCCCCTAGATGGCTCCCCTCTGTTAATCACCAGTTTGTTTTCTGGTATCTACGAGTCTGTATCTGTTTTGTCATGTTTGCTCATTTGCTTTGTCTTTTAGATTCCACCTATAAGTGAAAACATACAGTATTTGTCTTTCTCTGTCTGACTTACTTCGCTAAGCATAATACCCTCCAGGTCCATCTATGTCATCTCAAATGGAAAATGTTCTTTCTTTTTTATGGCTGAGTAATACTGCACTCGGCTTTCAAGGAATAAAGACAAGTATTTACCCCCAGGAGTCCCACTTTAAGTTAGGCAGATAGTATAATTATAAAGTCATTCTTCTAAACTGAACAAATACTGATGAGGAAAAAAAAAGTCGGTAAAGAAGCCAAAGGAAAAAAGCATTGTGGGGAAACGTTAGAATACGTAAATCCTTTAATTCTCTGTTCTTGCTTTTGTCTTGGCCTTGAAGCCCAATGAAAATCCCCGGGCAAAAACTTTCTTCTCCCTGCTCCCCAAAGACATGGCTAGTGTTATGTTACTCCCTGATGAAGATTTTTATCTTGGGCTCATGGACGGTTTCAGTACAGCACAGAAAACCTTTGAACTGCATTCATACTTTTGTTTGTGGGGGCAGTTACACAGCTGCATTGAGAAAGAGTCCACAGATTATACTAGAGTCTCTGAAGTAAGCATATTAAGAACAGCACTCTTTATAAAACTGCTATCCAATTTGAAACATAATGTAAACCACAAATGCAAGCCACACATGTAATTTTATATTTTCTAAGTAGCCACACTTACAGAAATGAAAAACTGGCAAAATTAATTCCAGTGATGATTTTATTTAGTCCGTATATGTCCAATATAAAATTTTATATAATCAATATAAATTATTATAAAATTATTTTTCATTATATGGTGTGTATTTTATATTTATAGCTCATTCATTTGTGACTAGTCAAATGCCGAGTGCTTATCAGCTATTATCTGGCTAGTAATTAGATTTTACCTACCTAGTGGCTACCACATTGGAAATTACATCTCTATAGTTTCCCTTTTGTGCTATCTTTCCAAATAACATGGTTTCATGGTTTCCAAGACATCCATAGGCTTTCAGTAACTTCTTTTTTTTTGTCTTTTTTTTTTTCTATTTCTTGGGCCGCTCCTGCGGCATATGGAGATTCCCAGGCTAGGGGTTGAATCGGAGCTGTAGCCACCCGCCTACACCAGAGCCACAGCAACGCGGGATCCGAGCCGCGTCTGCAACCTACACCACAGCTCACGGCAACGCCGGATCGTTAACCCACTGAGCAAGGGCAGGGACCGAACCCGCAACCTCATGGTTCCTAGTCGGATTCGTTAACCACTGCGCCATGACGGGAACTCCTCAGCAACTTCTAATATAATTCTCTCTCTCTCCAAACTTGGAGAAGTCACAGCTGCTTCAAAGTGGCTGCTTCAGAAAAGTACCCTGAAACAGAAATGTGATGTGCATAATAGTCCAGATGTTCAATAGTAATCCGTTGTAAAAAAAATGCTATAATCTATTATTCTCGTCCCTAATCGAGACTGAGTTTCCTTCAAACTTTTCCACTTCTACTCCTGATATTTTCATTCATTTAAAAAATACATTGGGGTGTTCCTATCATGGCTCAGCAGAAATGAATCTAACTAGGGTCCATGAGGATGCAGGTTTGATCCTTGGCCTCGCTCAATGGGTTAAGGATCTAGCATTGCTGGGAGCTGTGGTGTAGGTTGCAGATGTGGCTTGGATCCTGCATTGCTGTGGCTGTGGCTTAGGCCAGCAGCTGCAGTTCTAATTCGACCCCTAGCCTGGGAACATCCACACGCCACAGGTGTGGTCACAAAAAGCAAAAAAAAAAAAAAAAAAAACAAACAAAAAAAACCCCAAAAAACAACAAACAAACAAACAAACATTGAGATTTCTATTTCTGGCCAAGATAGAGTTATAAGGGACACATTAATGCTGTCACTTGAAACAAGCAGAAATTAAATGGCTTGCAAGACACTGGATATTTGGCGATAAAGGAAAGTGATCCCTTAAAAGATGCAAAACAAATGAGTTCTGCAGTTTCCCTAGCTTAATGCCATGAGTTTACAGGCAGTGACACCGGGAAGAAATACCCACATAGAGCTCACTGACTCCTTGAGCTGAGTAGACAGCGCTAAGGGTCCAGAAAGATAAAGGTGGCTAGAGTCACCAAGACAGAGAAAAGAGAGCTTGCCCAGACAGAAAACTCCGAGGGTCTGCAGAGGGTTCCCTTCAAGTATTCAGATGAGTAAGCTTATGCATGTGAGACAACATACAAAGCCTGAGAAAGAATCACATTAGACAGTGCTGTTAAAAGTTCCTAGTGCGTAGTGCCTATTAAACAGTGCTCAGTGCTTAAACAAGTCTGTGACAACTCCAAACAGACTCATGAGGCATTGAATACAGAGCAAAGAAGATCTTGCCTCAGAATAAGGGGAATATAACCCTAGACCAAATGTTGCCCTGCCACTGTCTTATAAAGATTAAAAGTTAGACCTATGAGGATCAAACTTCTTCCCAGTGACTTAAGTGAGGTTCCTCAAAACATCTTGAATATTTATAAGAAGATAAAACGTCTGTCCTCCAAGAGGGCAAATTCTTAATGTCTGGCATCCAATAAAAAATTACTCAGCAATCTTTACTGAATTAATTTATTAGTTCTAACGATTTTTTTTCAATTATTGGCATTTTCTAAACATAAGAGAATGTCCTCTGAAAATAGTGACAATATTACTTCTTCATTTTAATTTTAAGTATCTTTTATTTATTTATTTATTTTCTTACCATATGGTTCCGGCGAGGACTTTCAGTATTATGTTGAATAGAAATCATGAAGTGGTCATATTTTCCTTGTTCCTGATTCTAGAAGAAAAACTTTGGGTTTTCACCATTGAGGGGGATGTTATCTATGGACTTTTCATAGATAAGTTACTTTTTTTTTATTCCTGGTTTGCTGAGATTTTTTAGCATGGAAGAGTGTTGAATTTTGTCAAATGCTTTTTATGCATCTTTTGAGGCAGTCATGTAATTTTATGGTAGATATCATTTTATGCTTTGTACTGTTAATGTGCTGTGTCGCATTAATTGATTTTCACTTGCTGAGCTACCCTTATATCCTGGGGTGAATCCTACTTGGTTGTGGTATGACCTTAGTATGATCCTTTTAATACTTGATGGATTCAGATTGTTAGTATTTCATTGAGGATTTTTGCATTTGTAGTCATCAGGGATATTGCCCTGCAATTTTCTTTTCTTATGGTATCTTTGTCTAGCTTTCTTATCTGGAGAAATAGAGAAATATATGTGTATGAAAATTGGAGGATAATGAATGTGATAAATATAAAATATTCTAATTAGGATCTTCACGAATGAGATTTTTGAGTGTGATTTTCATATGTAATCAGTCTTTTAAGATACTCAGTGCAACTAAATTATGCCAATTTCCCATGCATTAATTTATGGCACAGTATTTAATTTAGAAGAAATTCATATTGTATATAATTTCATCTTAATTTGAAATTTATATTCCACTTGTATTATAACTCATAAAGATTAACACAAATGTACATGGAATGCATATTATATTTGTATAAATTATTATTTATGTGTTATTAATCTTTTTTGCAAGAAATTTATAGTACTAATACTTATTTTTTAAATTTTAAAATTTTCAAGGAATTTACTCATTTTCTCTATGACTTTTACTGATTTTAAAGACTACAAATTCCCTAATTCAGATCTTAACACAAAGCATTGCAACTTCTGACAAGTCACTTCAACAAACAAGCCTCAGTTTCCTTATAAGTACATATGAGAAACAAGAGTATCTTCTAAAATATTCCTTCTAGGGCTTAGACTCATTTGATAATACATTGAGACATGACTTCACATTAAAGTGCTCTAGAAACTTCCTTGTTTGGAATCTACAATAAAATTAAAACCCACCAAAACTATATCAGATCATTCATCATGAGTCATAGCTGCCTGGCCTCACTCAGTGGATTCAGGATCCAGCATTGCCATGAGCTGTGGTGTAGGTTGAAGATGTGGCTTGGATCTTGCATTGGCTGTGGCTCTGGTATAGGCTGGCAGCTGCAGCTCCAATTCAGCCCCCAGCCTGAGAACTTCCACTTCCTGTGGGTGTGGCCCTAAAAAGACAAAAAAAAAGGGGGGGGATTTTTTTTTTTTTTTGCAACTTTAAAAACTCTATTGTGCTTAAATATTTGGGAGTCATTTCTTTTCATCTTGTTTTTGCATAATGTGAGTAGCAAGTCTATGCAGAATTTCAGTCTCTGATACAATGTCGATGATTTCCCCATGCCATTCTTTCCACATTAAATGAGCACTGTTTCCTTTTTCCTCTGAGGTAGAATTTAAGTCTTGCTTGATGACACAATGCTTTTATGTAGCCTGGGAACATATGTATGTACTAAAGGAGGGGGAAAGTAAATACAAACTTAAGGCTTTATTGAAGAGTCTATTCATGTTCTATTTCTCCTCTTCTGCAATTTTATTAATTGGGATGTGTCTCCTCTCCCCTCCCTCTACCTGCATTTTTCCTATCCCTCTATCTTCCACCTCTATCTCTAAGGGAGCATATTCTAGGTAGAATTTTCTATTGCTTGCATCAGCTGTTACTCCATTTAGAGTTTATTCTGTCTTAAGCATTTCTCAGAAAGCATTTCCAATCACCCTAGATGAAATGAAATGGAAACCTTTGGCTTTATGTCAATAGTTTGTGCGAATTCTCAGTATCCCTCCTATATCAACCCTCTTCCTAATTTATTTTATTCACATATTTTTCGGTAATCTGAAGAAATAGTATTGCCTCCCTAGGAGAATTTTTGGAGTTTGGGGGTGGGGTGGGGAGGGCATTTCTGATTTCTTTCAAATGAAATGCTATTCACATTTTGTAACCAAAGCCCAGGGATTCAAAACGTCTTATAATGTTCTAGATAGTTTTGCAAAGCAAAGAACTCTTCCAAAAAATGCTAATAGCACCCTTGCTCAGAAACCCTAAAATGATTGTTTCTTCTTCTTCTGATGTTTTGTAATTAGTAAGTATTTTTTGAAGGTAATTAGTGTGTTCTAGTGTTATTTCATCCTTTGCTCCTAGATTTCCCCTAGGCTGGAGGAGTGTTGCCCCTACTGAGATTTTGCATCAGTAGGAGTTTTTTGAGTTTGAGCATCTATTCAAGAGGCTTTTTGTGAGCTCCTTTCTCATGTCCTTTTTTCTTCTTCTTTTTTTTTCTTTTTTTTTTTTTTTTTTTTTAGGGCTGCACCTGCAGCATATGGAAGTTCCCAGGCTAGGGGTCGAATCTGAGCTGCAGCTGCCGGTCTACGCCACAGCCACAACGAACTCAAGATCTAGGCTGCACCTGCGACCTACACACTGAAGCTCACAGTGATGCTGGATCCTTAACCTACTGAGCAAGGCCAGGGATCAAACCTGCATGGGATCAAGTCAATTCATTACTGCTGAGCCATAACAGGAAATCTATTTTATATTATTTTATGTTACTTTATTATTTTATTTATTTTGTTTTATTTTATGTCCATGGTAAACTTATTTCCAATTTTCAGAGTTTTATTGAACATTTTTAGGATTGTATCTACACTCTTTCCTTCTTTTGATGATTCTGTGAGGATGAGTAGGGAGTCCTGCTGAACCTTCAAAATCTCTGACAAAGCTGCCATTTTTTTGCCCAATTCTTTGGAGAAAGTATGCCTGTGATTTTTTTCTCTACTTTCAACTATTGTTTTTCATTAGGATTTTGGAAGAGAATTTCTGTAGTCCTGACTCCCTCTTCCTTCTTTACCTAGAAAGCTTTCCCACTTGGAGTGTGTGCAGTCCTGGAAATGTCCTGTACTCTGCACTTCCCAGTAGAGCAGACAATAAATACATGCAGCTTTTGAGCACTTGAAAAATAGCTAATGTGGTTGAGGAACAAATTTTTTCTTTTTTGGCTGCCCCAATGGCATATGGAAGTTTCCAGGCCAGGGATCAAATCCAGGCTGGAACCTTGACCTATGCCACAGTTGCAGCAATGCTGGATCCTTAACCCACGGCTCATGGCTGGGGATGGAACCAGCACCTCCACAGAGACAAGTCAGATCATTAACCCACTGTGCCAGAACCTTTTCATCTTTTACCTTCCAGAATTTTTAATTTTAATTGATTTTAATCAATTCATATTTGAAAATCTCCATGTGGCTAATGGCTATCGTATTGGAGAGTAGAAACTTGATATTAGAATTCTTCCCACCATAGCTCTCCAGGAAGCTACTGTAAATCAAGTAGTGTTTGCACATGAGATAAAATCTAGCTGTTATGCCTAAACTAGATCTCTTTCTTAGGAATGGAAATATTATTTTTTAGTATCTTTTTATCTGTATATATTGCTTATATCACATAGCATCTTGCAAGACCACAGAGATAGTCTTTTAATGAGTGAGTCCACATGTTTAAGAGACAATCGAAAATTTAACACAAAAACTCATAAAAAGCTTTATCAAAAAGCTGTATTTTATCACAAAGGAGTATATTTTAACCTATATTACTTGACAGTTTTAAAGATTTTGGATTATTTATCCTTTTTTGATCCTTCCTCTGAATTTCTTCAATAAAAACCCAGGGGACTTGCTGAAGACATAAACCAACAGTTCTCACACTATGGTTCCAGACCAGCAGCATCAGCTTTATGGCAGCAATTATTACACATTCAAATTCTCAAGCCAGACCTAAAGACTACTAGCCTTAAGAATGGGCCGCGATAATCTTTCTTTTCACAAGTCCTTCAAGTGATTCTCCAATACACACGATTGGCCCAACTGTCACCTGAATAATGACAACAACAATATGAAAAATTGAAGCAGATGCAAACAAGCGGAGGCAAGTGTTGTATAAAAAGTAATTTCCCAAATTTCCATTAATTTAGCAGATACTTACTGAAGAGTGAGCATGCCTTAGGAGGCCCTGGGTTACTTATCTCCTCAAAGTGTCTAGTGGAAACTTGTTTTGCCACTTTAGTGCAAATGCTCTGGTTCTAGAAACAAAGTATTGCTTAATTAATCTTCTATATTCTCTTTTTTAAAGAGTGAGAACATACAACTTGTCCATGTTTTCTTGCTTCTTTACATAATCATAATATGATCATACTTTGCATCTTACTTTGAGTTGGTAGTGGAATTCCTATACTTTGAAAACTTTATTATCAATAATATAGAGATTATACATTCAAGTGATCATAGTGCCCATCTACTGGTTTATCTTAAGATTAAAATAAATGTTACTTGAAACACTCCGCACGATCACATTTTTGTTTCTATATTTTATTCTCTCTCATTTTTAATCTCCCTTTCTCTGTCTTTATCCCCATCCAAGAGAAGAATGTATTATTGCATGAGCTCTCATTTCTGTTCTTTGTAAATGGAGGCATATCAGGCTCAAATAAAAATTATCTATTACTGTGTTCAGTTCCTCGGAATCTATTCCTCATTTTCCCTCATCATTTCCCTGTAATCCACATGGTTGGCTTTCTCTGTCCTTTGTAATCATTTCAGGCCTAAAAATACTACTCTACAATTTAAGAGATTCAAACAATAGAAGAGAGTGGTAAGGATAGAAAAAAGAAAAAAGATTCCTGTATTGAGATAACTATGTCAAGAATCTAATACAGTTCTTGGCACACAGTCAACATTCAATAAATGTCAATTTCCTTCCTTTCCTGGACCTTAAATAGAAAGCATTTTGGAGAATATCTCAGTGGAATGCATTTATATTCATGGAGAGTCATATCTCCTCAATTTCCTGCATTAGTAAAGATTTGTTCAATAGCAATTAGCCTCAGAAATAGGTAAGGCAATAGAATGTAGTTGATCAGTTGCAGTGGTTAAGTCAGAATCTTTGGTATTTTACACAGTGAACTTTATGTAGTTGTAGATACTGAGATTCAGACCATGCCATAAAAGAGATGAGAGCAAGATGCATTTGGTACTGGACAAAGGATGCCAGAGTAAGACCAAGGACTGAGTGAAGGGGAGCCTCCCAGTCAGTTGCCAATGGTCTATATTATCACCTTAAGATAACACACCATATTCAAGGGAACCAAACTAAGGACAAAGGACCATATTAGCAGGATTTCTAGTGGGCAGTTCTTCTAAGGAATAAGCAGTTTAGTTGAAGATAGAAGATGTATCCTGGTGAGCTCCAGGGACTCTAAGTATAAGATTTGAAGAGGATGTGGGATCTTGCATGAACTAGTCTTGTTTCTGCTGGAAATTACTTTGGAAACCAGGAATCAGGGACACAGGTAAGATGTTATTAAGCAGACTTGTCCCTCCCAACTAGGCAACTTAAACTCAGGGAGCTCATGTCTAGCACACCAGTTCTTCCAGACTCCCTTTCATTCTAGACTCATGTTACACTATAAAACTACACTGATTTTACCACCAGGTATATTTCTCACTAATTCAAAGCCTTGGCAAGAATGAGTCTATTGGTGTTTTGTGAAAGAAGGACCAGATTAGGAACAGCATCAAGATTGCTGGCTAAGAGATTCGTAATAGACTGGAGAAATGGTCCTCAAACTTTTGTGGACTTGAGAGCTGCAGAGTTCTTGAAAAAGAAACTTGTGGAATCCAGCCCTGGAATAGCTGATTCAGCAGGTTTAGGGAATGACTGAAAATCAACAAGTTCTTAAATAGTTCCTATCAGATTTAGCAAATAAAAATGCAAATAAAATACATTAACAATGTTTCATGCAGTATTTAGGATACATGTTTACTAAAAAAATCACTATTTATCTGAATTCAAATTTAACTGTGTATTGCGCATTTTACCGGGAAATCTTATTCCCATGTTATCTTGTTGCCACTACTCTTGGTATTCCACTTTGAGAACTACTATTGTAGTGGATAAGTGCTTGCGGTTCCATTTAGAACCCATCAGAGATTAATTCTTATAAGTTATTTGTTAAGTGATATGCACACACCTTTGTATAATGGGATATTAATGTGGAAGTTCTGGTTGAGAAATCTATGGACAATTAGTATTTCATTTCAAAAGAGCACTGGATCATATTCAGTAATTACAAAGGAAATTCTTAAAACAGGTTTTTTACTGTTTACTGTTCTTTAACACTCAGTCGCATGGAGTATAATGAAAGACTCAATATTGAAAATCCGGTGACAATTTTATAAAAGTTTTCTTCTTAGACAGTTTTTTGTGAATCCAACTAACCACTCTTAGAGAAGACAAAACATTATAACTCCAATCTAAAGGCATGATAAGAAGATTGTCATGAAAAAGGATTCAAAGAGCATAATGGGATAGAGTTTGGAGTATGCCCAAGTGTACCTGGCTCATTACGTGTGTACTACAAGTGATGACTTGAAACTGTGACTGGAAGAGACCATAGTGTGTTTTATTTCGCAAGATGAGCCAGGCAAGTCATGAGCTGCCAACATTTTTGCCTAGAATCAATGAAAGAAATAGTTATCCTCAATAAGTAAGCAGGTGATAGTGAAAGATAAAAATCAAGTTGATCTTGGTGCTAAACCTCAAGCATTGTTACTGCTCAGTGCAATGGTTCTATATGTTAACTGGGTCAATTTTGTTCATTCATATATGTATAGACTACACAGCCTATGTATCCAGCTCATTCTATTATGTGGACAAAAACATTTTCAAATAATTATTGTCTGTTGGTAGTAAGAAATCTTGAGCTGAATTAACCTGTCTAAACATTAAGAGGAAAAAACTTTCGAGCCCTGTCCATGCACCAGGAGGCGTTCAGATTTACTTTCCCCACATACAATTTGGATTTCAGCAGTTTCCGCCTTCCCTCTGTTTATATTCTTGGTTATTGTGGGTTTTTTTAAAAATTAACTTTATTGTTTAGAAAAGTTTTGGAGTTACAAAAAATTTGTAAAGATAGTACAGAGAGTTTTCATATACACAGAAGCTGGTTCCTCCGTTATGATATATATTATTATGGAACATCTGTCACAATTAATGAACCAATATTTATATATTTACTAAAGTCCATACATTATTCAAATTTTCTTAGTTTTTTTTTTTTTGCCTTTTCTAGGGCCACTCCCTCGGCATATGGAGGTTCCCAGGTTAGGGGTTGAATTGGAGTTGTAGCCACTGGCCTATGCCAGAGCCACAACAACATGGGATCTGAGCCTCGTCTGTGACCTACACCACAGCTCAGGGCAACGCCGGATCCTCAACCCACTGAGCAAGGCCAGGGATTGAACCTGCAACTTCATGGTTCCTAGTCAGATTTGTTAACCACTGCACCATGATGGGAACTCCCAAATTTTCTTAGTTTTTAACCTAATGTCCTTTTTCTCTTTGAGGAACCCACCAGGATCCCATGTTACCTTTAGTCATCACATCTCCTTAGGCTACTCTTGAATGTGTTGGTTGCTTAGACTTACCTTGTTTTTGATGACCTTGACAGCTTTGTGGATTATGATTCAGGTATTTTAAAAATACCTCTCACTTGGACTTCTCTGATGCTTATATAGGGGTTATCAGGATTGTGTGGGGTTATGTGTCTGCAGGAGGAAGACCTCAAAGGCCAAGCGCCCATTTGATCACATTCTGTCAAGGATATTTTTTATAAATGTAAGTTACCACTGTTAATATTGATCTTCATCACCTACCATCGTTTTTGTCAAGTTTCTCCTCTATAGAGTTATTCTTTCTACCCTCTTTCCATACTGCATATCCTTGTCTTAGCCAATAATTTTTTCCTTTTTTTTTTGTCTTTTTGTCTTTTTTAGGGCTGCACCTGCAGCATATGGAGGTTCCCAGGCTATGGGTCAAATCCGAGCTTAGCTGCCAGCCACAGCCACAACCATAGCAACTTGGTATCCTAGCCTCATCGGTGAACTATACCACAGCTCATAGCAATGCCAGATACTTAACCCACTGAGTGAGGCTAGGGATCAAACCCATGTCCTCATGGATACTAGTTATGTTCGTTAACCACTGAGCCATTATGGGACCTCCTTAGTCAGTAATTTCTATGGAGGGTTTCTGTTGAATACAGATTCGGGTTTGTGGTGGCTGGTATTTCTTTTACAAACCCAATTGTATGTGAAAGAGAATGGGCCTGGTATAGGTATTAAATGATTCATTAACCTAAATCCACCATAGCTTCAAAGGATCCTTTTAATACCCTGGTGTTTTAAGGGTGGGATTTTAGAAGATGAGGGGCCTTTGCTGTGTGACAGAAGCATTTTCATATTCTGTGAAAATGTGCTCTAGATTATACCTTATGTTCCAGGCCACAATATTCAAACTAAGAACCTTAATAGTGGTTTTACTTCTCTAGTAGTTTGCTAAGAGTTTTTCTGGATTTAAAAGTAAAATTGCTCTGCTGATATTAATTGCTACCCTAGGGAGTGTTTAATATGTAGCATTGCTTTTAGCAACTCTTGCCTCTGGCCCACTGTTCATGTGTTCCTAATTCTGACTTCTAAATAATTTAAATACCATCCTGAATGCTGAGCTTTAGAGCATATTAGCTGCTCTTATTGAGAATTGAGAATGAGCAAACTTTAGGATGCTTCATATTACCAAAAATGCTTCCTCACACTTCTTGAGTTACCAATAACATTTATATTATTTTATTCTCGAAGAATTTCTAATATTTTTCCTATGCCATCCCACTCTGAACACAGCCAGCAACCTTGTACCTTATTGGAGTTGTTAATAGGGTTCAAGGACAAAACACCAAGTGTAACTGTTAGAAATGGATGAGTATTTAAAGCCTGAATGCAAATCCAAAAGATAGGAGCCCACACAATTAAAGCAGATCAATTTCTAAGTGGATTGGACTGTACCCCAAGATTGTTAATTGTCTGGAAATTTATTACAGTGATTTTTACACTAATAGCACTTTGTCAAATAATCTTATGAATGTAAGAATTAGAATGTCCAGCTTCATTTTCTGAGTCCGTTTACTAGTCCATGATAATTAAACAATGAGAAATTATAGGTAACTTTCTCAAACATAAATATGAAATTTAGAAAGGCAAGAGAAGTATGTTTCCAAGTAGCATAAATAACCTATTTTAGGCTCTTTTCTCACTGGACTTATCTGAAAGGACAGTTTATAAACATAATTTTCTGTTTTCTGATCAGGATGAAAATCAAATAACTGTATATGAAAATTTCCAATTGTTATCGATCCCAAGCTCCTACTGCTCACTGCACAACAGGCCAACTATTTGAGAGACAAGGTGTTGGGGGAAGGAATAGTGACTTTATTTAGAAAGCTATGAGGCTGAGAAGATGGTGGACTAGTGTCACAAAGAAACCTTCTTCTTCTCTCTCTCTCCCTCTTTTTTTTTGGCTGTGCCCTCTGTATGTGGAAATTCCCAGGCCAGGGATCAAACCTGCCCCACAGTAGTGACCTGAGCCATTGCAGTGAACATGCCAGATCCTTAACCCACTGCACCACAAGGAAACTCACCAAAGAACCATCTTACATGAGTCAGAATTCAGGCTACTTTTATACTAGAAGGGGGACGTTGTAGTTGGTTGTTGCAGACTTTGTGCTGGAATCTTTTGTTCTTACACTTGTCCATGTAGGTCCGAGCACAGTGTTACTATAAACCTCCAACAGGAATGGTCTATACTGAATATTTCAGGCCATAGGTAACATTCGTTTAGAGATTAACTTATATCAAAAGCCATAGAATGCAATGGTTGAAGCAGAAGAAACAGATGCAATATGGAGTCAGGTTTGTACTTACCTGTTACATTATCATGGCACTCATTTTTCCTATGTATTAACAATAATGTAATCCTAAAATCAGAGTATGTGGTCAGATAATTTTTTAAATTAATGAAGAATTGAAAAGAATAAAATTCCATGAAAGCAAGACTATTCCATAAAAGGCAGTACCTATGGTTGCCATTACTTGTACAGAATGATCCCCTGAAGAATAACTTACAGTCCTTTGCGCAATTTTACTTTGTTAGGCAATGAGCCTGTACCCTTTCCTTAGGGAGACACAGCTTAAATAGATTCTTGCCATTAGAAGGTTTTCTAAAA
This sequence comes from Phacochoerus africanus, assembly GCF_016906955.1. Lineage (NCBI taxonomy): Eukaryota > Metazoa > Chordata > Mammalia > Artiodactyla > Suidae > Phacochoerus > Phacochoerus africanus. The sequence goes on from NC_062554.1 coordinate 23,232,530, forward strand.
TGTGATTCTTGCTGGCACGTGGGCTCCCAGTGTACTCTAAATCTCAGTCTCATTCACTGATGCCTAATAGTGAGAGGTGATTTTCAGAAGAGGTAATTCAGTTGTGGTTAGAGGACAAAAGAAAAACTGACAAATAGCACATTCAATAGTAGTTCTCATGAAATTTTTAAAGCAGGCAATTCCAGCCACCAGACACTTCAACCGAAGTGAGACTCATGCACTGAGCAGTGTTGTGAAACACATACCATGAAAATACTTAAAACCTTTTCTTCAATGGCACAGGAAGTTGAATTTTATAGTTATTTATATAATGCTCCTGATTGACACTCTATATACATTTTTTCCATGTAGAGTCCTTTCCTTTTTAAATAGCTTTTCATCGGTAACATTTCTACAGGTTGAACATCTGTCTATAAAAAGAGCCAGGCAGTTTGTCTCAGGCTTTCACACTCTTCCTGGAAGCTTTTTTAATTTCTTTGAGGGTCTCCCATAAATTACAGCCATCCTTAGAACAAAAGCACAGATAAATAAAAAATCATTAAAAATTCAAGCTAGCTTCCATTTACTGGGCACTTTCTATTAGATAGGCACATATTATAATTGATCTTGAATATTTATTGCAATAATATGAGAAAGATATCAATCCCTTCAATTTATTAAGAAAACTGATTTTTGACAAGGTTAGCAAACACACCCAGGAGTACAGAACCAGGACGTGGGCAAGCTGAGATATGGCCCCCAAATCTCTTCTTTCGTCACAGGATTTTTTTTTTTAATAATAAAATTTTATTTGGTGGCAGCAGGAAACACATAGGTGGCAATCAGTTCTTTAATTATAGTTCTTTATAAGAAACAAAGAATCATATAATAATTCTTTTTTTTTAAGAATGCAACATGAAGAAAATAAGCCCCTGAAATTGTGTTAAGCCACCAGAATTTTGTCCTCTGTTCTCCAAGTCTCAGTTTCTTGTCTGTAAGATAGAGATAAATGCCTTCCTCACAGGGCTGTTATAAGGTAGATAGATGTACATGCTTAGATTGGTGTCTGGCAGACAAAAAATAATTCATATATTTGAGATGGCCTCTCGTCTAGTGATTTACAGTATAGTACCGCTTGGATGTGAATCTTAAATCCACAGTCTATTAGCTGAACGTATTTATGCAACTCGACCTCTGTTTCTCAGCTTTCTTATCGGTAAAATAAATAGTAGAACCTAGCTGATGGGGGTATGATGAGGAAAAAAATGAGTTTGCAAATGTAAAGTTCAAAGAAGGGTTGCTAGCCCATATGAAATGTTCAAAATACCAGGTATTAAGAAATAATCACTGTTAGTAAATCTAAAGATTTTATCTTGCTCTTCATCAAGGTCAAACACCTTTTCTGATTTTTTCTTTTTTTCTTTTTGTCATAGGGCTTATATGCTATGTATTTGCATGTTTGCATTCCTTGGTGTTTGGCTCCCTCCTTTTCCTGTCAAATGCTACTTTTTCTTTCCTTGCTCCCAGTTCTCATCTGGACAGACTGGTTTTGAAGATCTTCACTAAACAGATCAAGGTTAAGGTCCTGGCCTCATGGAAAGACAGAGAGCCTTGCTCTTCAGAGAGCATACATCTTAAGAGCTGCATATGGAGTCTGGAATTGGCCTCAGGTCTCATTTCCTACTTTTATACTCAGGTGATCTGAAATCATTATTTTTCTTCTCCACACAGACAAACCCTCAGCATTTGCCAAATTCACAAAAAGAAAAACCACGCCACTGTGTTAACCTTTGTATGGATTTGCTACTTTTCAATGAAAAAAAACAATTACAGACAAGGATAGACTTGCTTTTTAAAACGCTTTTTATATTTTTAATTTAATTTATTTTGTAAATTAAAGTATAACTGTCTTGCAATATTATATTCATTTCAGGTGTACCACAGAGTCATTCAATTTTTATACATCACAAAATTTTCACCATTAAGTCTAGTTACCATCTGTAACTATACAAAATTATTACAATATTACTGATTATATTCCTTATGCTGTGCATTATATCTCTGTGACTTATTTATCTTACAAGTAGAAGTTTGTAGTTAATCCCCTTCCCTAAACTTGCCCATTTCCCCAAACTCTTCCTCTCTGGCAGTTACCAGTTTGTTCTCTGTATCTGAATTAGTGGGTTCTGTTTTGTTTTGTTTGATCATTTGTTTGTTTTTTAGATTCCACATGGCAGTGAAATTATATGATATTTGCCTTTCTTTGTCTGGCTTATTTCACTTAGCCTAAAACCCCTAGGTCCATCCATGTTGTTACAAATGAGTGGTTGCATTCTTTTATATGCTGGAATAATATTCCAGTACACACACACACACACACACACACACACACCACACCACATTTTCTTTATCTATTCTTCCATCGATGGACATTTAGGTTGTTTCCATGCATTAGTTACTTTAAATAATATTGCAATAATGGACATGGGCTTACAGATATCTTTTCAAATTATCTTTTTTGGTTTCTTCAGATAAATATCCAGAATTGTGATTTCAGGATCATATGGTAGTTTTGTTTTCAATTTTTTGGGAGAAACCTCCACACCGTTGTCAACATTAGCGACACTAGTTTATATTTCCAACTGCAGTGCAAGATGGTTCCCTTTCGTCCAAATGCTATAGCCAATATTTTTTTTAGTCTTTTTGATAATAGCCTATCTAACAGGGATGAGGTAATATCTCACCGTGGTTTCGACTTGCATCACTCTGACGATCAATGATGTCGAGCATCTTTTCCTGTACCTGTTAGTCATCTGTTAGTCTTCTTTGGAAGAATGTCTATTCAAGTCCTCTGCCCATATTTTAATTAGATTTTTTTTTTTTAATTTTGGTTGTAGACATTTTTTGATATAGTTTGAATATCAACCCCTTCTCAACCATACCATTTAAAAATATCTTCTCCCATTCAGTAGGATGCCTTTTAATTTTGTTGATAGTTTCCTTCACTGTGCAAAACTTTTTAGTTTGATGTAGTTTTCTTTGTTTGTTTTTGCTTTTATTGTGCTTGCCTGCCTGGAGACATGGATCCAGGGAAATATGGCCCAGATAGATGTCAAAAAGTGTGCCACTTGTTTTCTTCTAGGAACATTATGGTTTCAAGTGTTATGTTCAAGCCTTTATTTTGAATTTTTGAGTGTGATGAAAGAGAGTGGTCCACTTTCATTCTTTTGCCATGCAGCTGCCAGTTTTCTCAACCACATTCATTGAAGAGCCCGTCTTTTCCCCATTTTATATTCTTGCCCCTTTGTTGTAGATTAATTGACTACACCTGTATGGGTTTATTTCTGGGCTTTCTATTCTGTTCCATTGATCTATGTGTTATTTTTGTGTCAGTACCAAACTGTTTAGATGACTGTAATTTTGTATTATAGTTTGAAGTTAGGGAGTCTGATACCTCTAGCTTTGTTCTTTCTCAAGATTTTTTGACTCTTCAGGGTTTTTTTGTGTGTGTTTCCATACAAATTTTAGAGTTACTTGTACTAGTTAGGTGAAAAATCCCATGGGTATTTTAATAGGAATTTTATCAAATTTTTGTATTGCTTTAGATAGTATGGACATTTGAACAATATTAATTGTTCCAATCCATGCGCATGTTACATCTGTTTATTTATTTATGTCATCATCAATTTATTTCATCAATGTCTTATAAGAAGCAATAGCTTAGAATACGTCTTTCACCCCCTTGGTTAAATTTATCTCCAGATATTTTATTCTTTTTGATGCAGTTGCTAATGATATTGTTTTTCTTAATTTCTCTTTCTGATGATTCATGATTAGTGCATAGAAATGCAACAAATTTACTGAATTCATTTATTCTAATAGTTTTTTGGCAGAATCTTTAGAGGTCTCTATATGTAGTATCAAGTCATCTCCAAGGGAAAGATTTTATTTTAATCTTCCCCAGACTTCTCAAATAGCATTGAAAAAAAGAGCAAGACATAATTTTATTGTTTAGTTACTTACACCTTCCATTTCTTTCCTTCGTATTGGCAGTTTCATCTATCATAATTTGGTGAATTTTTGCACAATAAAATGTATTTTACTATCTCTATGGTGTATTCACAGGCTAAAAGTTTAATGTTTGCTGTCAAACAGGGAAAGATTTTTTTTCCTCACTGTATGGGAATAACGGGAATAAGTAGAAAACATTTTAATGTAACACATAAACTCCAGTGTCAGTGATGTCTGATTTTCTATCACTCTTTTTTTTTTGTCTTTTTTGCCATTTCTTGGGCTGCTCCCATGGCATATGGAGGTTCCCAGGCTAGGGGTCAAATTGAAGCTGTAGCCGCCACCGGCCTACACCAGAGCCAAAGCAACCCAGGATTGGAGCCACGTCTGCAGCCTACACCACAGCTCATGGCAACGCCAGATCCTTAACCCACTGAGCAAGGGCAGGAATTGAACCCGCAACCTCACGGTTCCTAGTCGGATTCGTTAACCACTGAGCCACGATGGGAACTCCAATGTCTGATTTCCTATAACACAGGTTGTTAATGTTGAGATTATAACAGTGGATAGTGACACAATTGTGGAGGTCCTCTCCAAACTCCTTTTTTTTTCTTCGCTAAAACAAGTTGGAATTTGATTCTTATACTAATCAGAAGCAAAATCAAAACCAAGTAAACTGTTCAGTCTCTAGGCAATCCACATGGGTCAAACTCTTGTTTTATTTAAAGAAAAAAAATGAATCAGTCTTGTTACAATTACATTGTGGAATAAAATTCTTAGATTAGCTTTAAATATCTGCCAACTAATAGTCTGGAAATTATTTTTCCACTTAAAGTCATCTTAAATTTAAGTTCATGCTTCCCATTTCATCATATTTATCTACAGTAGATATCAAACTTGTTTATCTCCAAGTCATGTGAGTGAAATAAATTACATTTTAGAAGCAGTTAGTCAACTATACTGGCAGAAAGGTAGCTTTTATTCTTTCAGATGCACAATGTGAAAGCTAATCTGCAATGCTTATAGATACAATAATACAACAGCAGCTGTTGTAAAAATGCATCTTAAAACCAAAGTCATTTGTGGGATTCATTTGGATGTTGTGCAGTTTAGAAGGCAGAAATTGATTATGATTTGGTTTTGGTTACTTTATAAAAAGACATTTATTTAAGGGGCATTTGATAAGTAATTATTATACCTGTCACCTTGAATAAAGGCTGGGAGCCTTGAATTAATTATATTTTAATGAATTTAAAAAGTCTTATGTTATATATACCATAGTAACTATGTTTGCTGCTAGATGTCAGTATTGTTTCAATGTTGTTCAACTCTGGGCTACTTTCTTGGACTGTGATAAGAGAGGCATTTATTTGGTTATACTTCTTGGTCAGCACATGATTCACCAAAGAAGAAAAAATCTTTAAATACCATGTATATTAAATTTAAAAAGTCATTTAATGTATACTCAGAGCACATATTAGAGATTTACTTTCACTGTAGATCTCTTAATAAAACTTTTAATGGTGTTGATTATCAATAAGACAGAAGATGAGGGGGTGGTGCCTGGTGGGAAACCTAAGTTTTGAATGTATTCAAGACTCACTGCTAAGAGAGATCCTTTTTAAATATTAAGACCAAATATTTCCTTTTACCTCTAAACTTCTTTTATTTTTTTTTTTGGTTTTAAAAATATCCCAATATGTTTATGTTTCTTTTATGCATTTGATTTACTTTCATGTATAAATAATGGAATATATTTTTCTCTCACACTGTACTATTCTCTGGGGGACTTTCATCATTAATTAAATATATTTTTCTGACATTAAGTTAGTAAAGGCTCCTCTAGCTCGCTCCAGTTGGAAACCACCTATAATATTTCTATTCTTCAACAATGCATAATGTCATTAGCACCTTGGGGGATAAAACAACAACAGCAACAAAACATTAGTAAAGCACAATTTCCAACATTTAGGAGGAGAACTAGGAAATAGAGGTTGTACATGTTTAAACACTGCCTATGACTTTAACATAAAATCATTTGCTTTCATTGTCTTGTTAAACAGCTTACTACTTAGTTATAGGGTGATGAGAAGTATCCTTTTGAGTTCTTGGCATTGTCTTACGAACAATGGAGCTCACCAAAGTAGAGCTATTTATTTTTCTTAGAAAAATAATTATGAATATTTGTGGAAGGCTTCCTGTGTGAACAAAGGGCAACATTGCACATATGGTTCCAAAAATATTATAATTTAAGACAAAATGGGAATGATAGCTCATAATTTTCTTTATGAGATCAAGAGCCCTCAAATCCTTTTAATCTATAGTGTGAAATCTGTCAGGATTTTCTTTGACCTGCCACTCAAAACGCATTAAGTATCATTTATGTAAAATAATACATAAAAGGTATCTTCACAAATGTATGCAGTGATTTGAATAATCTAAATGACAGTACATCATGTGATTGGATCTATGGCTAGAGTTTCAGAGTGTGAGTAGTTTTACAGGAAACAAACCAGAGGGAGGGGGAGGTTATAACTTTTCTCTAAATTGGGCAATCATGAACTTGCAGGTGTGATTTTACTTTTCATGAATTTGTTTTCTGAGAGTAATTAAATGATACAAGTAGAATTACTTTTGCATTTTAATTTTAAATTTTAAGATGTAAACCCCCAAAGATATTTTCTAAGCCATTCTTGTTTTTAACAACACAAATGAACAGATCAAAACCAAGCTCATATAAATATAAATATATATTTAATAGTCATACATTAAAAGTAGTATAGAAAGAAGAATTTCCTTCTTTGCTAGGGCCTACTGTGATGTGTTCACAGCACTAGCCTAAGGGAGGCAGAAATCACTATTTCAAATTCTGATGCTGTTCTTTGGAGTGAAAAAGCTGGCCAGGGAGACAGGCCTAATTTTCCCATCTCTTTAGGTTTGCTGGAGAGAGGCAGGAAACCAGAACCACAGGTAGTGGAAAGCAGGGCCTCACAGGACCCCACCCGTATGTCAATCCAACCCAATCATAACCTGAAATCCAACAGAGCAGTATTTCCATCTTTTGGTTGTGAGGAAAAGGTAGCAAAGTCTTGCATTTATGATAACATAAAACCATGAATTCATGAGGCATGATGTTTGGAGTCAGACTCCCAGTCTAGCACATGCACAACTTCTACTTTGATAGTGATTCCTAAAGATATTTTATGGAAGAACAAAGCTGTTTTTCTCAATATACTCCAAAACACGTTTTCTTAACAACCTCCTAAAAAAGACTGACTATATTTACATATTATTTTCTTCTGAACATAGAAGAGTTTTGCTTTGGTCACATTCACTGCAAAAATAATAAAAAAGTGGATATTAAGAAATTATTCCAGAAGCTGCACTAAAATGCACTATTACCCCTGCTTTTAAGCTATCATAAAAGGAATCAGTGTCTATTGAATTTGAGATGATAACAAGTTACTTAAAACCAAAAAGAAAAATACTTTTGGAATTGAAAAAAAAATGATGAACAAGAAGCAACCATTTCATATTTTTAAACATTTTTAAGAATTATTTTCAGATGTAAAATTCTGTTTCTCTTATCTAGCTTGTTTCTCTCTAATAATGACTTTTCTTCCCTTTGGCACTTTCTCCTATTCTGTTCACATTTAAATCATAAAACTATTTTTAATAAGAAAATTCAAGTAAAAATTCCTGTTACATTTTTTTCAATATTGTTGGGTCTAATGGTCAGACACAACTTGTTTTAGGAATAACATACACTTGTTTGAAAATATTTTCATAGAGGAAGGACTAGATTAATTTAGATTAGCTATTAATACCTACATTCAAAATGCTTCTTCTTTCTAAGTTTCTTTGATTATCTTCAGATTATTTTCTCCTGGGTGTTAATGTGACAATGTACTTCAGTATTTAAGGTAAGGACCTTGGCGTATGGCAGACACTCTGTTTTTAACTCAAAATGAATTGAGCAAGTGACTTAATTCATGGAACTACATGTTTCACAATGTGGAAATGAGTGGGACTGTAAGAATATTTTATTGATTGACTTGATAAGACTCAGAGGTTAGGGGAGGCAATTGGGTTCTAAAGTAAGCTGTTGAACTCAGAGAGCAAATTTTGGTGGGAAATCATGGTTCAAAGAAAGAGAACACAATTAGATAAACTTGAATATGTGTCTAAACGTGTTGACTAAGAAAAGACTATTTGGGCAAATCATTGATTTTATTGATAATCCACTTAATCTATAATGGGACTCCATGGAAGAGAAGTAAAAAAAGAACAAAAAACATTTTGACATAAAATATCATGACCTTAGGCATGCTTTTGTCAAATAGACATGTCCTTGATCACACAGGAAACAGGCTATAATGACATTTATCAGATTTTATTTTAGAGTCTTTTGATGCCAGCACAACTGAGAAAACTTTAATTAAAAGGTACATATCTTTTAAGGAGGAATTCCATGACAAAAATCAAACTTCAAGGTAACCTCTTGTTAATAGTGAGTAGCCCATGACTTGTCGTCCCCTGGATGGGACTTCTGATGCCTCTGAACTTTTTACACACTATTACTGCATAGATGGCTTCTTCTCTTGGATTCTCCCAGGAGGAATACCACAGCAGTCGCATTTCCAGGGTCCCTTCTTTCTACCCACCCCCTTGTCATCACATGAATTGAGTGCACAATACTAACTAGAATCTTTAGATGTAGACACTTAGAGTATTCTAGATAGTTTCAGCAGAAAGAAATTTATAAAGTGTTAACCACTGTTCAGAGTATTGTCAGGAAGAGATCAGAATATTTTCAGGAGGGATGAAGAAAAGTATTCTCAGCTCAGTTTCCGGGAAAACTTCCAAACCCACAGCACAGAAAAAAGTCAAGGGAGCGACTGTCTCTCATGATGTGCTGATCCAAGAAACTGCCCCTTTGGTGACTGGCTCCCCTGCCATCATAGGGTGGCTGGCAAGTGGGAAAGCCAGGCCCTTATTGAGAAACGATTAGCACTAGAACTACATGTTTCTTTTGATGGACATCATCAAAATAGAAAATTTTGGTCCCTTGTCTCTCCCAGTAAATAATTCAGTTCTTCTTTAGGCTTGTGTATGAGCATAAGATTAGTGGAATCTGAAACCTAAATCATGTACATAACCCCAATTTCATGGTGGGGTAGAGAGTCCAGGTTTTAAGTATCCCAATGTCCCTGTCTTTTCCACCCAGAGTGGCATGCCCCAAAAGAGGTTGGTAGAGAATTGGCCACGTGCCTCTTCATTGTGCCCAGTAATTTTTATATAGCACTTGCTGCAGATGAGAAAGATTATAATATTACTACAGGGAGCCTGCAATTCATAAGGTTAGCTAAGCAAGTTACTATCACATAGTATAGTTATGATCACAAATAAAATAAATACATGAAAATATTTTAGCATAGTGTAATCTACACATTAAGAATGCCAAAATAACTGTCATGACTACTGCACCCTTACTTGTATATCTACCTATTCTAGAATGTAGATTCTTTGAGAATAGTGACTATATTCTTTATTGTTTTATGTTCTAATCCCTATTGTAGTATCTGGCATGTATTAGATAGACAATAAATCATGGTAGAAGGAAGATTGCAAGAGTGAAACTAAGTACATTCTGTGGGGATATTTTAGAGATTAATACCATGGGAATACTAAGTAGATGCATTGGTATTTATTGAAGAGTCTTGAATTTTAACAAATTAGGACAGTTTGCATAGATAATGAAATCAAATTACTGATTATTATTTATTTGCAATTCAAGTAAAAAAGAAGTGGTTAATAAGTACACTTTTAAAAATATTAGTTATATATTAAAATTGTGGTACAATCTTCTAACTTATCTATTAATCAGCAATATTAAAGACCTCTTTAAGCTAATTAATCATCAATACATTTATCTGTATATTATAGAAATTCTTTTCTTAAAAGAAATTTAGTCTGCTAGGTACTCTGTTATTTATTATTCTTAGACCAAATGGAACTTAGTTGGCTTGTAAGAGATGATACTATCTGTATTTTATTTAAGGAATTAGGTGGGAAATTTTTTAAGTTGATACTATAAATCTGAAGTTTGATTAAAAAAATAGTAAGACTTCCTTACTCAATACTTTAAATGTTTTTGAATTGCTACTTTTTTTTTGTCTTTTGTCTTTTTTGTTGTTGTTGCTATTTCTTGGGCTGCTCCCGCGGCATATGGAGGTTCCCAGGCTAGGGGTTGAATCGGAGCTGTAGCCACCGGCCTACGCCAGAGCCACAGCAACGCGGGATCCGAGCCGCGTTTGCAACCTACACCACAGCTCGTGGCAACGCCGGATCGTTAACCCACTGAGCAAGGGCAGGGACCGAACCCGCAACCTCATGGTTCCTAGTTGGATTCGTTAACCACTGCGCCACGACGGGAACTCCCTGAATTGCTACTTTTGTTCCTGATTTTATCTTTCTGTAAATGGTTTTGTTCTAATACTTTAAATCATTCACACCTCTTAGAAGGGAAAGGGATTTTACTAACTGCTGATGTCCTATTCTCAGAGTGGAAGTCTTCTTCAAACAATCCCTCTCAGGTTGTTGTCCAGTCTCTGCTGGACTCTCTTCTGAAAACATTCAAGACAAGGAAATTGTCATCGCACAACACTGACTGATTTCCCACAAAATTTCAAGTTTGTATAAAACTCTTTTTTAAAAGACGATGAAACTCTTACTGTGTTTCACAAGAACAATTTGAAAGTAGCTTTCACTCCACTAAATATTTTCCTTTTTATGATGATAAATTCTACACTAAATATTCTTTGGGAAATTGTGGTTTATCTGATCTTCTTCCTGGCTTAAGACCCTCATTCCTTCATGCCAGGCAAGAAAATTCTTTTCCGCAGTAAGAAGTCCCCACTTCAATGCCTTTTTGTAGAAAGTTTCCTTTAGTGCTTTATCACTTATCTATAGCTTAGCTCCCCAACTGCACTGTGGTTATGTACATAAGAATTATATACCTTCCTTTCAACCATCTTGTGGAAACAGCATATTGATTTTTTTTTTTTTTAAATGGGGCAACATCCCTTCCATCCTGGCACTTTGGAAGCTGACCCTGCAGGACACAGTCTTTTCGATGCTCCCTGTTCCTCACTGGCCAGAGATTATGGCAGCTGTGGGGCATAAGAAATAGTCTTCCAGTCTCTCTCCCTTTGGGGCTTTGCTGATAGATGGAAACAGTTATAGTTAAGGTGAGGCAATATGGGCAGAATAAATTTCTGGCTTTCTAGAGGCAACACCAAGAAAGAGCAACCCTAGAACTTAGAAAGTTGAGAATGGGTGAAGAGGCATCTTGAAAAGGAATTCTTATTTATTTAGTTAGTTAAGTTAGTTAGTTATTTTGCTTTTTAGGGCTGCACCCGTGGCATATGGAAGTTCCCAGGCTAGGGGTCAAATTGGAGCTGTAGCCGCCAGCCTATATCACAGCCATAGCAGCTGAGCTGGGTATGCAAATTGCACCACACCTTATAGCAATGCCAGATCCTTAACCCAATAAGTGAGGCCAGGGATCAAACCTACATCCTCATGGATACTAGTCAGATTTGTTACTATTGCGCCATGACAGGAACCCCCTAAATTTATTTTAATTTAAAAGAAGTATCATATATCATACAAGTAAACATATATTCAAAGTATTTCAGATTTTCCACTTGAAATCATGGAGACTAGAATATAGTTGAACAATTTATTTAAAACATCAATAACACCGATAGAAAAGAAATGTCATTTCAATCCTACACCTAGCAAAATTGTCTTTTGGGGTTAAAGTAAAAAATAAATATATTGTCAGATGAAATATTAACAGAAAGAGACCTTACTTCTCATAAATGAAGAACAAAAGAAAATGTAAATATCTTGTTAAATAAAATAGAATATTTCTTGCCTGATAAGTTTATTATGTATGGCTATTGAAAGATAAATTTATGAAAATACTTTCTGATATGAGTTTCAATGGAAGCAGATATAATATGCATGACAATTACACCAAAAAGGCAAGAAGTCAAAAAGGCTTATATTTAGTCATAAGGTTTACTTATTTTACTTGAAGTGGGTAAACAATAATTATAAGAAGTTTAATGTTTTATGTGTATGTTCAGCAACTCTTTTTTTTTTCCTTAAAAGACAGTCAGCAGATTAGAATGAAATTCTGAAAACAATTCAAATAATTTTTTTTTAAAAAAGCAAAAAGACAAGACACAGGAACCAAAACAGAAAAGATAAAAGGAAAACTAATAATAATATAGACCTAAATACAACCTACAAATAATAACATTAAGGATAAATGGTCTAAACACATCAACTAAAAAATGAATACTTCCTTTAAAAAAATTCCTTCTACATGCTGTCTACAAGAAATATACTTGAAACATAATGACACAAATAAAAGTATGGTCAAGAAAATACCATGCCAACAGAAATCTTTTAAAAAGTTCAAGTGTCTTTATTAACATCAAACAAAACAAACTTCAGAATAAAGGAAATGAAGATTTAGAAGCCAAAAATTAGAAAAAAAATACATTTAAAAATATCCTCCTCATCTCAATGAAATATTTAGGTGTTAACCTAATATAATATGTGCAAAACTTATATGGTGAAAACTACAAAACACTAATGACAGAAATCAAAGAAAACCTAAATAATGGAGAGTAGTGGTAGTGATACTCTGTTAATGGATGAAAATATGTGATATCAATTCTCCCAAAATGGACCTGTGGATTTAGTTCTATTCCATTCAAAATCCCAGCAAGATTCCTAGGAGATAAGCTGATTCCAAAATTTATATGAAAATCTCTAGAAACTTGAATATTAAAGAATATGAATCAGAATCAAGTTGGATAACCTACACTACCTCATATTAATACATAATTAATATAAAACTACAGTCATATAGACAGTGTGGTATTGGCCAAAGGATAGGCACATATATCAATCAAAATACAGAATTCTGAAATATACCTTCAACTATGATTATTTGATTTTTGACAGATATACAAAGACAAGTTCATGTAAAATGGACAATATTTTCAGTTAATGATGCTGGATTGATTGGAATCTATATTTAAAAAAAGAACCTGTAATTACATCTCATATTATATACAAAAATTAACTCAAAAAGGTCCATAGACCTAAACACTAAGGAAAATGTAGGAAAAAAATCTTCATGATGCTGGGTCAAGCTAATAGGTCTTAAATACAAAATGAAAAGCATAATCTATAAAAACAAAGAAGAAAGATAAATTGAGCCCTAGCAAAATTAAAACAATATTTTCTCTCTGAAGGACATCATAAAGAAAATGAGAAGGAAAGCAAGAGAGTAATATAAAATGTTTATAAATTATAAATTTGACAAAGGGCTTTTATCCAATATATGTTAAAAATATATTACTATTAAGAAATAAATACTAAAAATGAAAATATTTTAATAGACACTTCATTAAATAAAATACCTGGCCTTAATATAATCATGAAAAGATAGTCAATATCATTAATCATTAGGGAAATCCAAGTTAATACCATAATTAAATCATTACATATTTATTCAAATGGATATTGTAAAAATATACTGACAAAACTAAATGGATGAAGAACAATTAAAAAAAATCCCTCGTATTAATTTTCTGAAAGAATACAAATGCTACAGAGACTTTGGAAAACAGTTTGAAAGAAAAACATATAATTATCTTATGTCCCCTCAAAGTGAATTTTATTGCATGTTATTTAAAAATAAACAAATACTAATCCTCTAACCCTGTTTTACCTTTGTGGGTATTACCGTGTTTTCCTTAAGCATTCTGAAACCTCACAAAATCTTTCATATTCCAATATTTTTAATATGATTGTTGTACATTAGGTATATATATATGTCAACCCCCTTACAAGAACACCGCAAGGAATATATTACTCCAATTTTACAAATGATCAAATGCTTATTTTTAAGCTACTAACTGGGGGTGCAATAATTGAAAACCAAGATCATGAATTACAATTCCAGTGTTATTTCTACTTATTTTTCTGATGTGGTGTATTAACAGTCTTTATTCCCAAAGGCCATCTACCCTTCTTTCACATTTTTTTTACATTTTTTTCACTCTCCCTTCTGACTTTTGATTGCATACTTAGTATCATTTGCAAACTTTTAAATGAATTTTCATCTTGCTTTTAATACTCATATTATTATCTTTTTGGCAGAGATTTAATTTATTACCTAGTCATTGTTACCATATTTTTTTTTTATTATAATAAAATATTTTATGTCTTAACTCAGGTTCTGGAAGTTTTTTTAATATGCCATAACTTTTCTCTCAAGGTCTCTTGGCCTCAACAGTCTCTTATCAGGCAAATGTTTTCTCATTTATCTTCATAACACTCATGAAATATACCACTTATATCTTTTATTTATCATTGGTACTTATAATTTGCATCTTTTATTTTGTTTCTTGATAATGACAGTTTTGGAAGAGAAAATGTTATTTTCTTAATATTTTAAGCATCCTGTCTGTAACTATGCAGATATTCTTATCATGTCACAGAGTATATCCAGGCTTTAGTGCTCTTTTGCAAGATGCTTGACTCAAAAACCTTCACTTCTGAATAATTTCACTGAAGCCTTTAATAATCTAATTCTATTTGATACCATATATATTAATTATGTGCTATACTTAATATAAAGAATACTTTAGAATTAAAAATTGCACTTTCAAGTTAAGTCCTTATTAAGAAAAAGAGTAGCATATATTGGGAACTTGGGGTTAATAGATGCAGACTATTGCTTTTGGAATGGACTAGCAATGAGATCCTGCTGTGTAGCACTGGGAACTATGTCTAGTCACTTATGATGGAGCATGATAATGTGAGAAAAAAGAATGTATGCTTGTATGTGTAACTGGGTCACCTACAATAGAAAACTGACAGATCACTGTAAACTAGCTATAATGAAAAAAAAAATCATTATATGAAAACTTCAAAGAAAAATAGTAACAAATTTTGCATAATGTGTACATGTATTATTTAAATTGAAGATATTTTTCAAATAGAACTGTCTAGTGCTCTCAAATATTATCAATATCATTGCTCATTATTCTTTTCCACCACAACAAAAAGTGAAATTGACTTAGTTGCTCTGAAGTATAGGCATTTTGGTTTTTTTTGGCCTCACCCACAGCATGTGGAACTTCCCGGACCAGGAATTGAACCTGTAACATAGAAGCGACCCAAGCCTCTGCAATGACAATGTAGGATCCTATCCCACTATACCACAGGGGAACTCCTGAAGTATGCATTTTTGATATAAAGTACTAACCTATGTTTATAAGAACAAACCCTTTAATAATGAACTGTTCCCTATACTCTTTTTTTCCACTGGGCAGAGACTCTAAGGGGTTACTATTCAAACTTCTATCCAACTCAGTAGAGGAAAGATCTCCTGTAAGGCTGAATCATACTTTAGAAAGTACATACTCTAGGGTAGATTATATTTACCTGTGCTAGAATATTAATTCTATAGGAATCCTGGAAACTGTTCCTCTAGAGTCTCTGATTACTTTGATAATCTTTTTTTTTTTTTTGTCGTCTTTTTGGCATTTCTTGGGCCGCTCCTGCGGAGTATGGAGGTTCCTAGGCTAGGGGTCTAATCGGAGCTGTAGCTGCTGGCCTATGCCATAGCCACAGCAATGCCAGATCCCAGCCCTGTCTGCAACCTACACCACAGCTCACGGCAACACTGGATCCTTAACCCACTGAGCAAGGCCAGGGATCCAACCCACAATCTCATGGTTCCTAGTCGGATTCATTAACCACTGCGCCACGACGGGAACTCCTGATAATCTTATAATATGGAAAAGACAGTATACAGATGCTAGTTTTGTTGGATGTGGCAGTGCGTTTGAGGGAGCATAATTAGAATGATTAGGACTGTGTTGGATCCAGGTGTCGATTCTGCTTCTGCTACCCCTTCCCTGGGTCAGCGTAAGGACAAGTTACCTAACCTCTCAGAACCTGTGTTCTTATCAGTTCATCTACTTCTGTAGTGTAGCCTGTTCTCGTTTTGTTTGGGGGGGGGGCAGCTATAACATAACTAAAACTCAATTATCTATCATAGTCCACAAGATTTCAGGCCCTGAGCAAATCCATGTGCCTTTAATCACAGCTCCAACTCTTATTCGCAACATAAACTTTGGCAAGTTACGGTTCATCTCTTTACCTCCATTTTTGATTCTGTCAAGCAGACATGATAGACCTGCTACATAGAGTTTGGGGAGAAAACACAAGATAATTGATATAAGTTACACAACACAAGGCCAGTAACGTAGAAGTTACTCAAGGTGTATGATGATAGAGAAGGTGAGGAGGAGAACGCTGATGTCATGATCTTGTACCTAGATGAACACTGTGACATGTTATGCCGTAAATACCGTGTTCTTTGTTTTAGTTTATTATTCAGTCTTACTGAGAAATCTTTGTGTTTTTATTGTGCCTTGATTCTGTTGTATCACCTACACATGTGGTAAATCATGCCTCCCTTAAAGATAATAGCATGAAACAAGGCATGTCTGAGCTCCAAACACTAGTGGCAAAGTAGTAAAATTCACACTAAGATGTTGTTGGTTAATTTGTGATATAATATTATTGGATATGTTTTAAAACATTGGACATTCATCCATATGACTATTATAATGTAACATGAGCTTCTCCATACAGACCACAAGAATATAAAGAAAAATTAAGTGCCTCTTTTTTTTTTTTTTTTTTTTTAAAGGGCTGTACCCATGGCATATGGAAGTTCCCAGGGTAGGGATTAAATTCGATTCGTAGCTGCAGGCCTACATTGTAGGCATAGCAACATGGGATCCGAGCTGCATCTGTCCTACACCACAGCTCACAGCCAGGGATTGAACCTGCATCCGCATGGAGACTAGTTGGGTTCATTACTGCTGAGCCACCACAGGAACTGCTCAGGTGCCTTCTTGATTCACAATTATCTCCGCATTCTTCTGCTATACTGGTGGAGTTTGTTTGTTTATTTATTTATTAATTTATTTATTTATTGTCATGCCCTCAGCATGTGGAAATTCCTAGACCAGGGATTGAACCTGTGCCCCCAGCAGTGACCCAAACCACTGGATTCTTAACCTGCTAGGCCACCAGGGAACTCCAGAGTTATCTTATTTTTAAAAAACCTACAATTAATGTACAGATTTTGCCTGATTGCATGGATAATGGTACCCCTGAGATTGATAATACCAAAAGAAAAAAAAAATTGGGGAAAAGATGTTAAGTTTTATGTGAACAGCCCAGATATGGGAACATATCCTATAGAAAGATAGTTTAGAAGTCTGCACTTAGACTTAGAAAAACAAATATGGATGTCACAGTCTTTGATAGGCCAGGACTAGGCATTCTGTATGCCTGATCAGGAAATAATGGAGAGCAGGAGTACATGAATGGAGGTGGGTAAGAGCTCCTTTCTGTGTGTTAACATGAGCCTAAAGACTCAAGCACAGCAAACACAGAGTTTTCGTCTCCTTTGACAATGTCAGTGGCTAAAACCATTGAACTTCCTTGGTACTCTGGATCTAGGGAATGTTGAAAATAAGGAATCTGTTCACTTTTTCAATTACTTTTCCTTGTATACATATTTGTACTCTTTGCTGATTAAATTGTAAAAGTGAAAGCACGTTTAAACCGAGTCTGACTGGTGTTACTCAGTGAATCGTCATTCCTTTCTCTCTCCTCTTGTAAGTGTCCAGCCTGGATTGCTTTACATAGACTTACCACCCCTAAACCTGCTCTATCTGCCATTTATCTTTCACAGGCATTTCTCCGTCAATCACAGGCAGTGCAGCTCACTCTGTCTGAGCATCTGCATATAGGAGGAATGAGGCTGTACCAAAACATAATCTCTAGAATGAAAGCAAAAGCAATAGTATTGTTTTTTAATCTTCACAATTGTGCAACATTAAACATCTATCCACAATTACAGACAGATTATCTATAATAAGTAAATGATTTTGGAGACAATGAAAATCCCAGTTATGCGAGGAAATGATCTTTTCATTGTTCTTTGCATGCAGTGTGGGGATAAGCATGAGTGTTTGGAAGGGTTGTTGTGAAGCTCCAATTATTAAAAAACATGTCAAAGCATATAATTACTAATTAAATATTAGGCTTTCCTCTCCCTTTCTAACTCTATTCTCTGTTTCATTCTCAGACTTTTTTAGTGCTCTGAACTTTATCTTGGCCCTTCATTTAGCTGTGTTCTCATAATACTCTATAGTGAAACAGACTTTGTCATAACATTCCTTGGAGAGCACAATAGGATCTATTTAGGACTCCAAACCAGGACCTCAACTTCTGTGTCCTGCTCCCATAGATACTCTAAGATCAAAGACAGGAATATATATCTGAACCATGGCTACCTCTTTGCAGCAAGTTAATGCTGAAATAGGCCAATTTTACACAGAGCGAATTCAAATAATATCAGGTTAGTACAAAATAGTGGCATCTTAGTGAGCCATGTCTTTTTCCTCTTCGTTTCTGTTGTTGCTGGAAAACATAATCTGAGGGCAGCTATTCTTTTCCCATTATTGATTTTTCTGCACTTTCATTATTTTGGATCAGGTAAATGCTGGTTTCTTTTGTGGGTTTTCAGAAAAGACATATCAAACAGAGATTTACAACCCCCAAAGAGACCAGTTTTAAAAGAATACTTCAATGGTGGTGAAGAAACAGACAAATATCTAATGGGGTAAAGCCAGACCCACTTGTTTCTTTTGATCAGAAAGCTTGGTGTTAGTATTTGTAATAACAAAGGGTTGATATATTTATTTCAGAAGGTCTGCACCTAGCTGATGTGCTTTTTATGTGGTAGAAGGATATAGCACAAAGAGCAAAAGCTTTGGAATTACACAGAGCTAGGTTTGAATGTGTGCTGCACTATTTTTTTTTTTAGCCATGTGAGTGTGAGTGTCTCTAAACTCTACAGGTCTCAGTATTTGTATATACAAAAAGTAGATTATTGTAGCACCTACTACACAGAGTTTATATGTAGATGAAATGAGATGATTTTGTAAAATATCAACTACTCTGTCAGATATACTGTAGGGATTTAAGCAAGTTGTTATCAATGGGCTATTAATCATTCGAAAATCGTCCATTCATTTACTTTTTCAACAAATATTTGATGAGCATTCCCTTTGTCTCAGCTGAAAATCTAGATGTCAGGAGTCCAGTGGTAAACAAAGCAAAAATCTTGCTCACAAACACATGGCAATACATGATACAAAAAGCTAAGTGTATTAAGCGGTTAGAGATTGCAAGGTAGTACTATTATTGTGTAGTCAGGAAGTCATCTTTGAGAATGTGATATTTGAGTTGAGAACTGAATGACGCAGGAGGCAAATCACACAAACAGTGAGATGAAGAATGTTCCAGAGAGGAGAAAAGAGCAAGCGTGCTGCCTGGAGATGGTAGCATGGTACAGATGTTTGAGAATCAGAATGCAGTTGAAGTGGAGGGAGTGAAGAGTGGTAAGAAATGAGGTGGGGGAGACAAGTTGTGCTGGAACTCAGTTCTTCAGTGGAGGATTGACCTTGGAAAGGAACAGAAACATATCCATGGAAGATTATATGGATACAGGTGTTGCGGTTGAAGCAATTTGAAATTATATTCTTCTTGCACCACTTTTTAATGAAATGTGAAATTCTATTGTCCCTGGAAATAGAGTTCCCATCATGGCTCAGTGGGTTAAGGACCCAGTGTTGCTGCAAGCTGTGGCATAGGTCACAGATCTGGTTCTGATCCAGCATTGCCAAAGAAACTTGAGTGTAAGGAAGTGTTAGGAGAGGCTGGAGGAAAGAGGAGTAGGTATGAAGTACACACCCAAGTTAGTGGAAGAGTGGATTGTCCAGAGGAATACATTGCAGTCCTTCTTGGTTCTTACAGCCATACCTGTGACGTGAGACTTGTCATTCATTGTGTTATATGTTCTTCTTAGACACTTTAAGCTGTTCAAATATGGCAAAGACTAAGTGGCTTGTTAGGTTTACCCAAAATTGGAGTTTTGTGAGGTAAGTAGAAACAAGAGAAAGAATGTCAATATCAGGGAATATTGAATTGAACGGATAATTGAATCTGAGATAAGAAAAATATCTGTTGATATATGAAGTCATGGATGGTTCTAATTTGAAGAATTAAAGATTCTGTTGGTATTAATTGGGTCATTGAAGTGATCAGATATTGTAATTAGAAAGGAGGATTTCTTACATTAAGATTTTAAAAGCCATATAATTATTGGTAACATCAAAATTTAGGATATTAATTTTCAAAAAATTTTATTGTGACTCGAAATAAGAAATACAGTGTTTTGGAGTTCCCATTGTGGCACAGAGGAAAGGAATCGGACTAGTATCCACGAGGATGCGGGTTTGATCCCTGGCCTTGCTCAGTGGGTCAAGGATCCTGTGTTACTGTGGCTGTGGTGTAGTCGGCAGCTGTAGCTCTGATTCAACCCCTAGCCTGGGAACTTCCATATGCCGCAGGTGCAGCCCCCCCCAAAATAAAATAAAATAAATAAAATAAAATAAAATAAAGAAAGAAAGAAAAAGAAAAAATATATAGCGTTCTAAAATGCTTGACTTGAAATTGCACATAGACTTTAGAACACTCAATTTTCCATGGAGGCACCCTTCCTAAACAGACACACTATATATGAATTTGAAACTTTGGCAAAAAATATTAACCCTTAATATACTATAAAATTGTAGATATTTGCTATTCTATCACATTCAGTTTTTTTTTAAATGTTGATTGTGATATGCTGAATTGATTCTGTGATTCACCAAAGGCCACGATATGAGTTTTGAAAACATTCATCTAAGATGTGCTGATGGAGGGTAGTGAACAGTATACAGTGTATACAAAGTGCAGGGGTCATAGATTTTTCAGTGAACAATATAGGGTTAATAATGGAGGGAGAGAGAGATTGGTGTTAGAATCTGCAAGGAATGAATATCAGGGACTTGGAAGACGACTAAAGCAAGGAGGGGAATTGCATCACCAAGATGTGGTCATTTCTTTCAATATGGTGTATTATCAGATTACTGAAGACAAAGCGATTCCTCTATTACTATGTGTGTATGTGTGCGTGCGTGTATGTGTGTGTTGGTTACATATAGAGAGAGTTATATATGTATGTGTGTATTTCTTTTTATAAACCCTATACATATTATGTGCCTATATGACTGTATGATTATCCTTTAAAGCTGTAGCCGTACTCTTGCAGAAAGAACATGTGGAAATACCTAAAGCAAAATGTCATTGCAGAAGACAGTCACTCACCAGGGGAAAAGGAAAGTTTCTGGAATTGAATTCAAGAACAGTTGGGTGATTTCCTATCTGGGTAAGAATGCATGAATGTTTTGGTTTGTCTTAGAAAAAGACATAGTTTCTAGATGGATGCTTTCTAAACAGGATATTAAAATGTTCTTATGCTTGAAAGGAACGTACAAGAGTGTGGAATAGTACTTCGAACACAAGATAAGAAATAATTTAAACAGACTCTACAGTCTGTAACCACAATCATATCTTTCAATAACATGTTTTGAACTTATTTTTCCCTGGTTATTCCTTACTATTCTACTGCATTAAAAAAAAAATCCCAACCGGTCTCAATTGTGCTAAATGTGAAAAGCTAAAATACATTCACTTATTCATAGTCTAGGTTCAGATTAGCAAATGGGGAGTAGCAATGCCTGTAAGGTCAAATTGGTGATGGTAACGATACTGAAGTCAAGGGAATCCAAAAGATAGATGAAGAAATAGAAGGGCAGAGCTGGAGCTATTTGATCACCTGATTTTGCCCATTATTTTAGATATTCTGTGTCATACTTTTATTAGGAAACATATCATTTTTTACCACATTGATGAGTCTAAGATCTATAAAATATGAAGTATTTATTTGGAATAGCATTCATAGACAAACGGAAGAAATTGCTTATTTAGAAACCAGCGAAGTCAATTAATATGTTTTTCTTGAGGCCATATTACATGCCTGGCATTATGCAACACATTTAAGGGAAAACTTGCTTTTACAATTAAACACCCTTAAAGACTCTTCAAAACAAACATTTTGTATAGTATAATGCAATATATTTTTTCCTAGTCCTGTTGATATCTTCCTTAAAGTAGATTTATAATGTGAATACTTGTGGCAGTGTCTTGAGTTAAATTACTCAGGGGAGGCTTCTGTATTACCAATTACTACTCTATTTCAGTGAATTAAAATAAATACTTTTCTCACCTCACAGTGGTGCCATTTCTAAAGTGGAAAAACTAATTTGGAAGAATGGTATCAAATGAAGAAATGTATTACATATGTGTATATACATATATAGACATCAAATAAAGGAACACGGCCAAGCTAAAAAAAGTAAAAGATAAGCAGGAATGGGATATGAAGAAAAATAGAAAAGAAAGTCTTTGGATTGTTACCCACTGTATGTCTATTTCTTTCATTGACACTTGGCATCTTCCCTCTGATGTAGATGAATGCAGCTGCAGCTCTCTGCCAACTATAATTTAGTTGGCAGTAATTCTACCCTAGCTGAGGGCACATGATTGCTACTTATCCAGCAGAAACAAAGGCAGTGTGGTGTGTAATTCCACATTCATGCTACTTCTTTATTACTATGCTTTATAAATCATTTATTCTTTCTATTTTATTTTAAACCCTAGGTATTTGATCATGGCATGACATGTTTTACTCTAAACTACCAACAATGTCCTCATAATAAAGAAACCAACCAAAAATAATCATCATCATAATAAAATTAAAAAAAAAACTGACATGTACTAGGTGGTTATTACTATTTGCAAAGCCCTTTGCATGTATTACCCATGTAATATAGTAACTTACAAAATATCCATTATTCTTACCATTTTATGGATGAAGAAACTGAGAGATAAATTAACTATCCCACCAAAATCTGCATACTAGCACATTGTAGATTAGATATTGGGGTTCAGTCATCATGTTAGGGAATAAAGGGTGTCTCAATGTTTTATTTCATTTCTTTTCTCTGCATAAATATAGTATGTTTCAAAGTAAGAAAGTACTAATATAAGACTGATCATGAGACTGCAAGGTACAAATCATATTTATCTACTTACCAAACTATCTGAATCTCAGTAAGGAAAAATCATAACAAATAAATATTTTTAAAATGTGATAGATCACTGATAAACACTATTGATTTGCAGAAAGCCAGGTAATAACATTTTAACATGTTAAAGGATTTGTATCAAAACCTTAAGAGGCTATGGAGACAGCATCAAAAGGATATTAATTAGGTAATCATTCAATTGTTTTTGAAAGTTCTCAAACTGTGAAAGAAGACTTCTAGAAGCCTTTAAATGTGTTAAAATACTTAGCAATTGGAAATACCAATCAAATTGTTTTTGAATCCTAATATCATATATCTCATTCCACTCAGAACTCAAGATGAACATCAAAAATTAAAATTGTTGTATTTCCATAGGGAAATGAAAACACGAATTTAAGCTCAGAGGAAGAATTAAATCAAATTTTATAATGTTGTGGCAAAATTGCAGTTTACTATGCATAAATCCATATTAGCTTAGATTCTTTAGGGTTTTTTCTTCTTCTTTCTTTTTTCTTTTCTGGCCAGTCAGATATATTTTCCTTTCCCTACATGCAAATTTTGACAATGTAAACTTCTTCTCATACATCAATATATTCTTCACAGACAATAACACAGTCATAGGCTCAAGATAGAGATCCATTAGGACAATAGTCCTAGTTGGACTATTATGAAGGAAACTGGTTTTGGTGGTTGCGTGATGGTACAGAAAGCAACACAAATGTTGCATGAGAAAGGTAAGAATGGAATTTCATTAAATGCACTGAATAATATTATGTTGGCTGTTCATAGGATTATTGCTAAATTAAGCAACATGTAAACAAAGAATTTAACACAGTCTTTGGCACAATTAAGCATTCAGTAAATGCCATTGTTAAAAAAAAAAATGTTCAGGTAGGAAGAGAAAAGACCTGAGACTCTGAAAGTATGGGAATGAAAACATTGGGATGGACAGTAGAGGTAAGAAATAAAGGACCTGAAGAGGTAATGATTGCAGAAGGCTTTGTGTTTCTCGGGGCTTTAAGGAGGAAGAATGGATCAACCACAGAAGAAACCTTAGGTATGTTAGAACTAAGGTGTTGATCGAGAACAACTTTGGGATAGGTTTATGCAAAAGGAAACTTGTTATCAAGAATGTCAAGGTCATGACCATAAAGTTAATCCAAATATTTTTTCAAGTTTTGTTTTGGAGTAAAAGGAGCTGTCAAAATCGTGATCATAGACCTTATTGCTAACCTCTATGATTCCTTCTTTTATGGAAGGAAAATACGAAAACACATAACTCTTTTATTATAAAAGTGTGTAGTTAAAATTTTTATGTTTATAGCATAGCATGGATTAAAACAATGGGTTAAGTGATAAGCACTTCATTTTTATTGGAGAACGGAAACGGTTCTTGAAACATAAACTGGGCTCTGGACACTTCATTATCAGAAGATAAAAATCAAACCCATTGGAAATTCAGAGAAGATTTTTAAAAATCATGATTAATGGACTGGATGAAATGGCTTATGGGGAAATAGTGAAAAACAAAAGACCGAAGCATGGTTTAGAATTTATGAAAAATGTGTGACTCTCAAATTTCTCATGTAAAGAGAGTTTTCTGACGTGTTTTTTATTTAATTGCTTCCATATGCATAAAAGTCTTCTTATCTGAGCCAGAGGTTTCAGTGTACTGCAAATGCATGCATTGCTTTTTTTTTTTTTTTTTTTAAAAATGCAAACCAAGTAAAAGCAGAGTTGCCTAGTCCTGGTGAAGAGGGATTATGATAGGAACGTTGCTAAATGTGAAAATTTTTTAAAAAGAGGGGAAATTTTAATTTATCAATCAATTAGGTAAGTTCCCATTCTTTAAAAACATCAGCAGTATCAGACGGGAAACATGTATTTGTTTACCAAGAACCTTAAAAGGTACTCGACTGACAAGAAATATAATTGCTGCAATTGTCCTCAGTGTTAGAGAGCAGTTCTCTGAACTCCTTTCCTCTGTCTGTAAAATGTGGACACTGATGCAAACTGTTACCTAAGATAAGGTAAGATAAGCAAGCCCCCTTTATAAGCTGCTAAACACTATGAAAGGTGAGTTCGCTCGAAGAATGTCAGAGAGAATGGTAGGGCCCTGGAAGGCTATATCTGATGAAGGCTAGGTGGTTTTCAAATTCAGGAACATCTGAATGGGGTTTGATAAAACTGATTATTTTGTGATGCTCTATGAAAGGAAAAGAGATTTTAAAAATGGTATGAATGAACTCCTATACAAAACAGACCCACAGACATAGAAAACAAACTTATTGATACCAAAAGGGAAAGATGGGAGGAAGGATAAATTAAGAGTTTGGGATTAACACATACGCGCCATTATATATAAAATAGACAAACAGCAAGGACCTATTCTATAGCACTGGCTACTATACTCAATATTTTACAATAACCTATAAGGGAAAAGAATCTGAAAAAGTATATATATATATATAATATATATATGCACATATATATTATACACACACGTATATATATATAACTGAATCACTTTGCTGCACATCTGAAACTAACACATTATAAATAAACTATACTTCAATAAAAAGTTTAAAAAATTAAAAACAAAAATGGCATTTGCAGCAACATGCATGGACCTAGAAACTATCATGCTAAGGAAAGTTATTAAGACAGTGAGACACCATCGTCTTATGCTATCACTTACATGCAGATTCTAAAAAGGACACAGTGAATTTCTTTGCACAGCAGATACTGACTCACAGACTTTGACAAATTTATGGTTTCCAAAAATGACAGTTTGGGATGGAAATGCTCTAAAACTGGGTTGGGATGATGGTTGTTCAACTATAAATGTAATAAAATTAGTTGAGTCAAAAAAAGAAAAAAAATTAAAAACAAAAATTAAAAACAAAAATCATTGAAGAGCTACCGTATGCAAAACATTGTGTTTGAGACGTAAGATTTCATTTAAACTTCAAAATAACCTGGTACTTATGTCACCTACTTTAAACAGATTAAAAGCTGAGGCTTAGTGATATATTAAATAACACACACATGAATATATAGGCTCCCATGAATTATCTAAGAAATTGAGGTTCAGAGAAATTAAACACCTTCCCTCTTTGCCCCGCTAGTGAGGGAAGATCTGATTCTAAACTCAATAATCTTTTCAGTACGTCTTGCAAGAATGGTCCCATATCTCCAAACATCTCTTTTGTCAGCATCATATCAAGTTTGAAAGATTGCAACTAATTATCTTTCATGTTACAAGAAATTACAAGTTTCATTCAAAATTTAATCTTGTTAAGATATGTACTTACTGAAAAAAACAATCAAAAAATAATTTTTGTCTTACATAGATGGATTACAATGAACTAGGTGCTGAGGCGAAAAGGATAAAACACAGGTGTGGATCTTCTCCCTCAAAGAATTCAGAGTCTAGGAATTTATGGCAAGGAAGGAAGTATCAGGAGATAAAAAGATCAAATAGAATGTGGGCCCATGTTAATGTGTGGGTAGAGAATTGAGGTTTGGCTTCAGACTGCAGTGAAATGTAGAGCTGCTGGTAATAGAAGAGGCATTTGAGGTAAGTGTTCTTTCTATCACTTTAAATGCACCAAATAGCTGACCTGTGTGTATAGCTGATCCTGTTTATAAGCACCAATTATTGGTTCAGGTTTTAGTGCCTAGGACCGAGGAAAACCTTTGAAATGAATCGTCCAAGCTCCACCTTCTTCTTTACATTATTCCTGTCTGGTGCCTTTTAACTCTTCCTTCTCAATGTTCAAATCTTCAATCAAGAAAAAGTTACAAGAAATTCCTTTTTCCCAAGCCTTCACATTTTACTTCTCTGGAAAATATTTTATTTTCAAAGACAAAAAGTTTGGACCTAAAGGATTCAGTTTCTCAGTGCACAATAAAAGACATGCCGGTTCAGATGTGCTGGATCAAGTGCTAAAACCAGTATTCAGGACCATCTGCCTACTTTTGTTTGTAGTCTATTTCCTTTGTGCTGGGTTCTTTCTTACTCAGGCTCTGGTAGGAAAGCGCCCAGCTATGGACTGAATGTTTGTTCCACATCCTCCCCCCGCCCCCCAAATTCATATATTGTGACCCTAACCTTAACCCTTATGGGATATTAGGAAATAGGGACTTTGGGAGGTTGATTATGTTTAGATGAGGTCTTAAAAGTGGAATCCTCATTATCAGATTGGTGTTCTTATCAGAAGAGACTGAAAATCATGCGAGAATCCAGGAAGAAAGCAGCCACCTTAAAAGAGAGCTTTATCAGAAACCAAACTCACTGGCACTTTGACTTTGGTCTTCCCACCATCCAGAACTAGTAGAAATAAATATTTGTTGTTGAAGCCATCCAGTCTATGGTATTGTCATAACAGCTTGAACTGACCAAGACAATTCCCTACCATGGGTCCAGTATTACCTGGTCCCTAAATTTTACTATCTCAGACCGAAAGAGACCCTATCCCAGGGCTCATGTTAATCTCTGCAAAGAGGCTCCCGCAGGCCTTCCTTGGGTCATGTGCCTAGCCTTCTGTGGGGCCAGAGGCAGAGCCTCTAGAGGATAGCAAAAGAGATATCAAAAGTAGCATGCTCAGGCGTTCCTGTGTGGCTCAGTAGGTTAAAGATCTGGCTCTGACACTGCAGTGGCTCAGGTCACTGCTAGGGCAAGGGTTCAGTCCTTGCCTGGGAACTTCCACATGTCATGAGTGTGGCCAAAAAAAGAAAAAAAAGAAAAAGAGTAGCATGCTTTACTAAACACTCTCTCACATTGGTGCGTTCAGGAAATTTTAATTCTCGGTGTTAATCGTTCCATGTTCCATGAGACTCTCTGCAGACTATTGTTATTAGCAGAGGCAGTTGAGGCAATACGAGGTCCTTTCTATCACTTTTTATCACTTTGGGGTCACTTAGAGATAATCATAAGATTCTAGAAGAAGCAGATCCATGTCTGAACAGAACAGACATTCTGCAAGAGCCAGTGATGAATGAATTCCATTCCTTTTCAAGAAATGAAGCACTCTTCCATGATAAAAAAAATTGTCATACTGATTTACTGGAAATATGTTAAATGAAAAAACTACTAAGAACTTATTAAATGTATTTATAACTTGTTAGTCAAGTATGCTTTTAAAATAGTAGAAAATACACAATGTGAGGTAAATAATTTACTTAGAGTAAATAGGTTTGCAGGTCATATGGTCTGTGTTTAAACTATTCATATTTTTGCAGTGTGAAAGCAGGCCTAGACGGTACAGGAATGAGAGTGGTTATGTTACAATGAAACTATAAATCCAGGCAGTAGGCTCAATTTTGTCCATGGACTACAGGGTGCTGACTCTTCTGCAGTGATGGCTCATGTAAATACAGAGTTCCAAATTGCCGGAAATATCTCTATAGGTAATCTTAGGATGGTATTCACTTACTGTTTACAAATTATTCTATTTCTTCTAGACCCACGGTAAGTCATAATTCTCTTTGAAATTAGGCATGGCCAATGTGGGTAAATGTGTCACGTGCCTCTAGTGGGTAGAAACATTAGAAGCCATTACATTATCTGCCACCCTCTATTTTCACTGCCCCATTGGCTTTAGAAGGGTGTATTGAGATTCTTTGTTTAAATGTTATAATGAGCAGTGTCTTCCCAATGCTCTGGGCACATGGTATAGATGAAAAATATAATTTAATTTTCTGAAACTGCTAGGGTTGTGGGTTTGCTTTCTTTTCGTAGTATCATCTAATCTATCCTGAATGTCTCGCTAGTTCTATTTAAACATAAGTTTAGAATCCAAGGTTTTCCCTCAGTAAATGCAGCTTTTAAGTCATTTTTTAGAGAGGAAGAAATGGATATATGTCCTTAAAATTTTTAGGCATATGAATTAAAACTCTTGCACCCAAGTTAAATCAAATACATTTGAACTAGCTTACGTGGGAATCTTTAGAAGAATACTTGCCTATCTCTTATCAGTCATTTTCTTTACTTCATTTAGCCAACATATACTGACTGAGTGCCTATTATGCCAGGCACTATTTTAAGCACTCAGTATGCATTCTCGAACAAAGTGTTTAGCAGAATGTTTGATAGTAAAATACGTTTAGCAGAAAACAAACATGGACAAAAGAAGAGACATTTCTGGAAAGAGGTTAATTGAAAGAAGATTAACCATCAACTAAGGGAAAAACTGGAGTGTGGATGATGAATGCCACCAGCAACTATATGCCTACGGAAGCGTAGGCTCACTTTCTCTCTTTCTCTCTCTCCTTACTCTGTGTGTCTCTACTTTGTCTCTGTCTGTCTCTGTCTCTTTCTCTCTTTCTCCCTCTCCCTCCCTCCTTCCTTCCAAGTCTGTCTCTTGCTCTTATTTGTTTCTCTTTATGTTAGCTTCATAGTCTCCTATTAGAGGTCAGTTGCTACACTGAGCAAGAATCATGCTTCCAAGAGTTGCCAAGTCTCACTTTATATAGAGCTTGTATCACCACACAGGGACAGATTTTTACTCTCAATTTCAGTTTCAAAAATCTGGAGAAGGATTCTGTCTCACTTGGGTCAGTTGCTCATCCTTGGTTGGATTGTGGTTAGTGGCTGGGATAAAATAAGAATACGCCAGAGTTCACATTGTGTGCATTCAGAGAGTCAGTGGTCAGTTTCCTACAGATGAAGGCCAATGTCATAGGTATCCACTAACATATTAATACTTATACTTTAATACAAATGTATTAAACTGAATATCTATCTCATTACACAATGAAGTTTGCATACCCTTCAATTAATACTTTTATTTTTCTTGTCATGACAAAAATTCCTCAGGGGATTTTTCGCCATATTTACACCCTCAGTGGCTAAACAATAAGGATAAAATTCTGTTGCCCAGAGTGGGAAAAACAAGGTAAGCATCTTCTTTACAGAACTTAACAAATTATATTGTTTCTTTCTTTCTTTCTTTCTTTCTTTCTTTCTTTCTTTCTTTCTTTCTTTCTTTCTTTCTTTCTTTCTTTCTTTCTTTCTTTCTTTTTTTTTTGTCTTTTTGCCTTTTCTAGGGCCCCACCTGCGGCATATGGAGGTTCCCAGGCTAGGGGTCTAATTGGTGCTGTTGCTGCCAGCCTACGCCAGAGCCACAGCAATGCAGGATCCCAGCCACATCTGCGACCCACACCACAGCTCACAGCAATGCGAGATCCCTAACCCACTGAGCAAGGCCAGGGATCGAACCCACAACCTTATGGTTCTTAGTTGGATTCATTAACCACTGAGCCATGATGGGACCCCCAACTGAGTATATTTCTATTTGGCTGTGGCAATGTTAGATTATGTGAAGAAGCACACTTTCCAATTGCTTAAATCTTATCTGGACAAAGAGTAGTGTCTACCTTCAAGTTTGTCCTGCCTAGGACTTATAGTATCTTTTAAACATTAGAAAGTCAATGATTAATACTTTCTGGTACAGAAATATTTGAGAAGTATTATATACACAATATTCTATAAACATGTACTAATGGAACTAATTATTCAAGAAAAAATGAATAGTAAATCTTAAAATTATTGAATGGAAAAATTCCTCATTGAAAAGCATTGTTAATTTTTATTGTCAGATCTTGTGATATTAATGAAATAAAACAAGTTAAGAGAAAAATCACTCCTGAGTCAGTCTCAGATTTATCCTTAAATGTGCATGGAAGGAAAGGCTGGTGAGGAAATGTGTGAATGTGGTGCTGCCTGTAATATCATGTATGCAAACCTTCTCACATGCTATGGATATTTGGGGCATGCAAGGAAAAGCCTAGGGAAATATTCATTGGGCAGTTGCACCAAGGGCAAGCATTTGTCTGTTCCTTCAATCAGCAAAGAAAGAAGAGCAGTTAGCACTCTATATGGAAATGGAATTCTCAGTGGATCTGGGTGAGTACAATCAATACTCACGATTAAGGGAGCTCACTTCAGATGGCTGCATGCAGTGTGATGCAATGCCTCATGATCACAGAGAACTAAGGCAGCTGCCATACTTCCTATTCCTTGAGGACAGGCAATCTCACAAGCAAGCAGTTATTGAGCATGAGATTGAGCTAGGTTTCTGAAATTCTTAAAGAGTTTGAGGATGGTTTTCAAAGGAAAAGACTATCCATTAGGGAAATTTTATAGTTGGGTCAAATAAATACACATTTTCTACTTGCTCAAGTATTCTGCATCTCTACATACTGAGTTTTAAACACCTTAGGAACAGCATTAAGTGGTTGTATTAAGAAAGGTAGGATGGAATGTTGGAGAGTCAGAAAGCTGTCAGACATACCAGCAGCCAGGAAATGGAGGCCCATAGGAAGAATCAGACACTGGCCTTTGTAATTTATGTTTCTGATACTGATAAAGGAAAAACACTAAACAATAGATGATTCTATTTTACTACTACATTCTGTGAAATAAGGCGTTTGTATTCACAAAACGTATCTCCTAGCCTTCCCTCCTGCCTCATCTCCTCTCCTTTTCTTTTGGCATACAAATTTGTCATATAAGCAACCTAATTTATTTAAGATGTCTCATTATAGTGGTCATTCTGAAATAAAATAATGGTAGAGGAATGGACCATCACAAAAATTCTTTTTAGCTAAACACTCTATTAATGCTGTTTTACAAATATGTATACATTTTCCAGGGAATGCTATTTCTCTTTATTCAATTCTCCTTCTTCCCTACCTTTTTTTTTTTTTTAATGGACCATGAGAAATGAGAATGAGAAAGGGATTTGAGACTTCAGTTTACATCCCAACACTCTTGTGTTTCAGTTATTTACATGAATATGGGAAACTCAATTTATTTCTCTGAATATACTTTTCCATTAGGAGATACACGGGTTTGAATTATGGGTAATGAAA
Organism: Phacochoerus africanus; assembly: GCF_016906955.1. NCBI lineage: Eukaryota > Metazoa > Chordata > Mammalia > Artiodactyla > Suidae > Phacochoerus > Phacochoerus africanus. The sequence continues at coordinate 23,264,614 of NC_062554.1, forward strand.
CATCATAAGTACTAAGAATATGATACAATAAAAATAAAAAAGGAAGTAAGGAGATCTATGTGTTCTGAATTTCATTATTCAGAAGATGATTTGTATGTAGATGAGTAAAAAAAAAAAACCTTGAGTTTGGTAAAAACGTAGTATAAATTCAAGATTGTGTTTGAGATAAAATCAAAAGTCTACCAAAGCTAACCATGATAGTAACAGAGATAGAAATAGCCTCCTGCCAAGAAACACATTGTTTTATATACTGGACTATAGGACACAAGTCTAATGACTGAAGAAAGAGAAATAAATGGCATGTGCCTTAGGAATTGCATGGTTTGCAGTCTTATATTTAGGTCTTTAGTCAATTTTGAGTTTATGTTTGTATATGGTGTGAGAAAATGTTCTAGTGTCATTCTTTTACATGTAGCGGCCAATTTTCCCAGTACCTCTTATAAAGAGACTGTGGTTTCCCCATTCTATTTCTTGCCTGCTTTATCACAGATTAATTGGCCATAAGTACACAAATTTATTTCTGGGCTCTCTATTCTCTTCTGTTGATCTATGTGCCTGGTTTTGTGCCAACTTTTCATCACTGAGTATGGTGTTAGCTGTGGGTGTGTTATAAATGGTCTTTATTATGTCAAGATACATCCTCTCTATATTACCTTTAATAAGAGTTTTTATCATGAATGGATGTTTCATTTTGTTCAAAGCCTTTTCTGCATCTATTGAGATGATCATGTGACCTTTTTATGTTCAGTAATTTTTTTCTTTTTCTAAGTTTTGTTGAAGTACAGTTAATTTACAAGGTTGTGATAATTGCTGCTGTGCAACAAAGTGAGGCAGTCATACATATACACATATCCATTCTCTCTCAAATTTTTTCCCACATAGATTGTCATAGAATACTGGGTAGAATTCTCTGTGCTATATAGAAGGTCCCCATTGGCCAATCATTCCATAAACCTCAGTGTGAAAGTGCCAATCCCAAACACCCAGTCCTTCCCTCCCACCCACCCCCCGTCTGTCCCCTTTTGGTAACCATAAGTTTTTCAGAGTCTGTGAGTCTGCTTCTGTTCTACAAATAATTTCATTTGTATCATTTTTTTTAAAGATTCCACATATAGGTATTACCATAGGATATTTGTCTTTCACTACCTGACTGACTTCACTTAGTATGTTGGTTTCTAGGTCCATCCATGTGGCTGAAAATGCCATTATTTCATTCTATTTTATGGCTGAGCAATATTCCATTGTGTATGTGTACTACGTCTTCTTTATCCATTCCTCTGTTCATGGAATTTATGTTGCTTCCATGTCTTGGCTATTGTAAATGGTGCTGCAATGAACATTGGGGTGCATGTATCTTTTTGAATAATGGTTTTCTCAGGATAGATGCCCAGGAGTGGGATTGATGGATAGTATGGTAGTTCTATTTTTAGTTTTTTGAAGAACCTCCCTACTGTTTTCCATAGTGGTTGCACCAATGTACATATTGCTGTGGCTGTGTCAGTTAGGGTTAAGGTTAGGGTTATGCTGCTCTGATTCCACCCCTAGTCTGAGAATTTCCCTATGCTATGGGTGTTGCCCTATAAAAAAAAGAAAGAAAAAGCTCGAAATTCTTAAAAAAATTCATTCACCATATGATCTGGTCATTACACATCTAAGTAATTATTCAAAAGAAATGAGAAAATATACACATATAAACACTGTTCATGAATATTCATATCAGCCTCCTTTAGAACCAACACAAATATCTACCAACAGATGAACAGATAAACACATTGTACATAACCATTAAAAGAAATATTACTCAGTCATAAAAAAGAACTGGACTATTGATATGTGTAGCCACATATTTGAATCTCAGAAGCATCCTGCATGAAATAAGCCAGACAGAGAAGATTTCATGTTATATGATTTCATTCATACACTATTCTAGAACTTACAAATTAAAGACAAAAGCAGATCCATGGTTGCTTTTGGATAGGCAAGGGCAGGAGAATAATGCAAGAGGGAAAAAGATACATAAGGAAATCTGGGGTGTGATGGACTATCTTGATTGTAGTGTTTGTTTCATGGATGAATGTTTATCATTGTGACCTCTTCGTATGTGAGCAGTATAAAAGTATATATTAATAAAGCTGTAATAAATGAATAATTCAGTGTCTGATTTCAAGAATGGCCTATAAATAGTATATAGTAGGCACCATGACAAAAATAAATACAGGGTACTTTGGGGCCACAGATAGAGGAATCTTTACTCTTTTGGGGGTATATATCTTATACAAATTTAACATAAAATATTATTAATACTATTAATAACACTACTGGGCTATTCTATTTCTTGCTTTTGTTTCTATATGAGGGTTAGCTCAATTGAACATTTTTATTTCATATTCAATATTTTACAGCAGCTAATTTATTTGGCAAACAAGTGTTCTTTTCTAACATTTTCCAGAGGTAGGGAAAAAGTTTGGATGATTTATTTAAACACTGGAATATGGCATATTCCATCTTTAGCTAAAGTTTTCACTGATAGCATATGTTTAAAAAATGACCATCCCTACGAAATCTTAAAATGTGCAGTAATTACATAAACCTCTATTTCTCAAGCCATTGTAAAAGAGATATATTTTTGGAAGAGAGTGGAATATATTAAACACTGTGAACTTGAGAGCTGTTAGAGCTATTTGTAGGAAATGTTAACACATGTTAAGATTTCTTCACCTACATTTGTTTGGTCTGTTAATTAATTCTCCTTCATTCTTTTCCCCACACTGATTTAATACACAGTGATCACCACGAACAAAGAAACTGCATTCAAATCCAAGAGTTCTGCTCTCAAAACATTTTACTGAGGTTAATCCCATCAATGAATGAGGCTTGCAAGGAAACACTGAATATCATTCTCTTATATGCTGCATTGTTTCTGGAAAGTGGGGAGATTTTGGAAGCTTGGATGTCTAGTGAATGTTCTCTTAAAAATTTTCGTGTCTTCAATAATATTAAATATATAATGAGACAATGTGTGCATTCTGAAGTTATAACTAGATCTTGTCCCATTGAATATACTTTATTATTATTTAGATGTGTCTTTTACAAGTATTAGTTTTCTGAAACACTTTTGGTCACTCACATTAGCTCTGAGATATACATATATATTTATATATATACAAACTTTCTTCTGTATATCATAGTGGTCTTAAAATTAAAGTATGTTCAGAATATAGTTTGAATGCAGTAGAATCCATACTTAAAGTTAACTTAGTAAATGGCTTTGGAAACCACAGACTCCATAAGCAAATGCCTACATTAAAAATGGTAAAGTTCAATGTTCTTGATGTTTAGGAGAAAGGGCATACATACATAAGGAGATCATGATAAAGTGCTTTAGAATTACACACACACACACACACACACACATATGCACACACAAGCACACATCTGGTTTAATGAAGTTGATTCTTAGTGACAGACATCCCCGGAAAGCGTGCCAAGTTTGATTAGTGATGTCTACTTTGGTCACAGAAGAGAGACGGGGCAATATTTCTATAGGCCACACCATTCGGGGAGCAATTATCCTGTAGCTACTGGTGACTGATAAAAGACTTTATTGGAGTTCCCATCGTGGCTCAGTGGTGAATGAATCCGACTAGGAACCATGAGGCTACGGGTTTGATCCCTGGCCTTGCTCAGTGGGTTAAGGATCCGATGTTGCCATGAGCTGTGGTGTAGATTGCAGACACGGATTGGATCCCACATTGCTGTGGCTCTGGTGAAGGTCGGCGGCTACAGCTCCAATTAGACCCCTAGCCTGGGAACCTCCATTTGCCCAGGGAGCAGCCCTAGAAAGGCAAAAAGACAAAAAAAAAGACTTTATCAAAGGAGATAGATTTTTGTCTTTATTTCCTCAGAAAAGAAGCCTCAATTCACACCATAGTACTACTACTAAAAGCTTCTGTATTAAAAGTTGTAGTTCTTATAAAATAGTTGTGACTTACAATTTTCTTCTGTACTTAAACATACATTTTTAGTATCTTAGAATGTTTATCAACTCAACTAGTTAGTCTAGAATTCTGGGGCATTAAGGTCATGTCATGTATGTCCTATTACCTCACCCCAGGTCTATTCTTGCGCCTTGCACACAGTAGGTTTTCAATGAATGTTGAGTGTATTGCATTGAACTCATCATAATCCCAAGGATTTAATAGCTTGTGTTACTGTTTTGTTTTTTTTCAAATTTGATTTTGAATTTCTAGGCAATAATTGGCTTTCCCAAGGAAGTTATGTGTTTGCTAGATGATTAATTCACTATTTATTTAAAATGTGCAATTTGGGGAAAATAAGAATTTCTAAAAGCAAGCATGTATTTGAAGATAAACATATTTGACTTTAATATAAAAACAAACAGACTGTAGCAGAGATATGAATAAAAAAATGGAAAAGTCAGAATTGAAGTTAATTAAGCATTTTTTCTGTAGTCAAAAATACTAATAAGTGAGCACTAGTAAGTGGCTCAGCCACTTAAAAACCGAAATTGATCATTAATCCTTCCTGGGCTAGTGTGGCTCTAAGAGTTGGTATGGCTCCCAAGTGGTGCTATTCTCAGCAAAAGTGTAGGATGCTATTCTTCCCAACAGGGGAGAGAAGATTCGGCTATTTCATTTATTTCCTCACTCAATCGGGAAATAATTATTGAGAATTCAGTGCCAAGTCTACAAAGGGATACAAAAATCTTACTCTCAAAATCTAAAGGGAAGAGATGGGAATAAACAAGCAATTATAATGAACTGCGGTGAGTGTCAGGATAGAGCGCCATACAGAGTAAAGGACTAGGAGTGATTTCTATCTCAGACATGTAGGATGGATCTGTGTTTAAGAAGCGCTAAACTTAAGGACAAGTATGAAGATGACTCATTTAAAAACAATTATGGAAGCATGGCAAGTATTTTTTCCATTGAGATAATAAAATATAGAGTATTAAAATGATAAAATTACTTCAAATCAATTCTAGTTAGTGGGACTAGGCTTTAGTTTTACACGTGCTGAATTTTAAATCCGAGATTTTTTTCACCTTATCATATGCATTTTATATTTACGATGGAGCATGATAATGTGAGAAAAAAGAATGTATACATGTATGTGTAACTGGGTCACCATGCTGTACAGTAGAAAATTGATAGACAGATCATTGTAAACCAGGTCGAGTGGAAAAAAATAAAAATCATTATATAAAAAAAGTTTTTACATGTTTGCAATTTAAAGAGTAGTTTTAAAAAGTCAGAGTAGCTCATCAACTACTGAATGGATAAACACAATGTGGTATATATTACAGGATACTAGTGAGCCATATAAAATAATGAAATACTAACACATGCAATATCATGGTGGAAGCTTGAAAACACTACACAAACTGAAAGAACCAGACACCAAAGACACCTGTTGTGAGATTACGTTGTATGAGTTTCTTAGGGCTACTGTGATAAAGTACGATAAACTGGGTGGGTTAAAACAACAGAAAAGTTTTGTTTACAGTTTCGGAATTTAAAAGTCTGAGATCAAAGAATTGATAGAACTGTGTTCCTTTTGTAAAGGAGAATCCTGAGCATCTTTCAATTTCCGTTGATTTGCCCACAATTCTTGCTTGGCACTCCCTGACTTGCAGCTGCAGCCTTTCAATCTCTGCACCCGTGGTACCACATGGCATCCTCTGTTTGTATATCTGCATCTCCTCTCTTCTTCTTTTAAGGACAGAGTCACATTTGTTTGGGTCTACTATAGTATGATCCCATGTTAACAAATTATATCAGCAACAAACCTACTTCCAAAGAAGTTTACATCGTGAGATATTGGGGTGTTATGACTTCAACACATAATTTGAGGGGGGAAACAATTTAACCTGTAACACCCATTTATGTGAAATATCCAGAATAGGCAAATTCATAGAAGCTGAAAATATATTAGTGGTTACCAGGGGCTTGAGGGAGGAAGGAAGGGAGAGTGAATGCCCCTGAATTGTACACCGTAAAATGGTAAAAATGATAAATTTTATGTTGTGTTATTTTATCACAATAGTGAATGAGTGAATGAATGGATGCTAGGTCAATTTATTCTGGTTTCCTCTGATCACACGTGAAACATATTCACCTTCCACTTTTAGTGCTCCATCCTTTTTAGTCTTTTCTGTCCTTCTGCTTCCTTTCTACCACAAACCCTAGCATCCGCTTACTGCCTCCTTGCTGTAGTTTCTTACCTTATTGGAGTGCCCTCCACTTCACACTTTTCTTCATTTCAGCCAAATTATTCCAAACACTTGTTTAAATCCTCCTCTCGAGTTTCATTAGAAACACTCTCCAAGTATGTTAGCAATTTTTACCTACTCCAACAGCAATTCTCCCCTCTCCTTTTCTGCAGTAGAAGCATTTAATATCCACACACACACACACACACACACACACACAAAAGTGGTCAATGGTAAGAATTTCTTATCCTTGAAAAGAAAGCACACAGCCATTTTTCTACCCATCAACTTAGATCCCCTCTCACCCCACCAGTGTTAAGCAAGCTTCACTCTGTTTTGCCCTATTTTGCTCTGGGAACTCACTCACGATGATGGAGACCAATCCCTGCTGGACCATGAATTTTGGCAGCAGGCAGCTGGGGAGCCTATTAGGAAGGCAACAAGCAGGAAAGAGTTTGTTTGCAAATGGTGTGAAAAACGACCTTAAAGAAATAACACATGCAACAGGAGTGCTAGATTCTTCTTGCTTCCAAGGATAGTTTCTGCTCCACTCTTTGACATCATATATTTTGCTTTCTTTACTCCTAACTCTTTAGCTGGACAAACAAGGAAAGGCCACTGTAAATTTGTAGCAGTAGTAATAACAATGAATAACAATTGCTAATTACTTAATGTTAGGGAGTGGTCTTATTTCCCTTTGGTGTGGTATTTCCCATATGGAGGAATTCTGACTAGAATTACACCCCAGCAAATGGGTGAGTGAAATTCATTGGTCCATGTTCATGAGTTATTTTATTAAACTGTGGCAACCACTGGGGATTCATTCTCTTTATTCCTTTCCTACCTGCCCCAGACTAGCACGAGGCAGCGTTCCTGGGTAAGATGGGAACACTCAAAAGTTCCTTGAATGTGTTTCCACAGTATACTCTTACAGAAGGCCTCAGGAAAATGCTAGCAAGCCCTTTGCCTTTAGGTCAAAGCTATATTCACCTTTTAGATTATTAGAAATAAACCTGACAACCGCCGCGACCCCCGCCCCCCACATATTTTGTGTAACTGGCTCCATGTTAAGAAGGTACAAAAGGGAATAGAGAGATGCACTGATGCTCTAATACTACAGCTAATATTATTGTACATTTGTAGGTGCCAGTCATCAAGCTAAGCTCTTTATCTCATTTAATCCTCTCAACAGCCCTATGCTTACACACTGGAGGAAAAAAAAAATGAGAATTTCTTCTTTCTTTTTTTAGCAATTCCCCATCCATCTTCAATTTATGTTTTTTTTTAGCTCCTTTTCTCTATCAAGAATACTTATTCATGTGACCCTACTTCATCTGGAGAAACATCACACCAATCTGCATTCTACTTCCAAGGCAGAGAGAGGTTTAGGGAGGCAGACTACTCAGGACACCCCAGAGCAACGTTTAGACTTCCTGGAAATACTTAGATCACCAAGAATACTAATTCACACTTACCGTCCTGTTAAAGTTTCCCAGGAAAAGATTAATGCTCACTAGAAATGGAATTGTTTGCCGGTTTTAAATATTCACAATGATTCTTTTGACAAGCCACACGTATTGCAAAAACTTCTCTCGTTCTGCTTTCTGTGGGCTGAATAGTTTGTATTTGACTTGATATTCTGCCTAGTGCTTGCTAGAGCATTTTTCCTAAATAAATAATAACTCAAATCTATATTCTTATACACTGGAGAAACTTTGAAATTGTCTGACTAAAGATTTTTAAAATGATTTTAGATAAAATCAGTCATCACAACATGTCCACCAATATATAAATACCCAAACTCTTTAAACACATGTTTCAAAAAGGAAGTGTCATTGCAAATTCAAGGAAAGTGTTGATATCTGGTGCTATATCTCATGCTGATGCTAAGAACTTGGAGACATGAAAATTAACGTCTCTTTGCAGAGAAACAAAGGAACAACTGTGGGAGGAAAATCAGAGAGGTGCCCCTGATAATGAAGCAAGGAAAACCACAGCCAAACTCTGAAGGGGGCTAGCCCATCAATAATCATTTTACCTTCCAAAAGCTCCCACATTGCCCACCCCTTGTGCAATTCACACTCAGCTCCTAGGGAACCCAGCAGCAGCATTTGGCTCAAGACAAATACATCTGCATAGATGTCCCTGTGGGTGATTTTATTAATTTCTCTGCTTTGTCTCCCCTTATAGTGAGCGCTGACAAGTCACACCACCACCCCAGCTTTGATAGGCAGGAGGGTATAAACTGGAGTTTCCTTAAAAAAAAAAAAAAAAAAAAAAGGCAATACCTTGAGCATAGGCTCAGAACATAGCAGAAAGGAGACAAAGGGAAGACGGATTTGTTCATCTAACGCAGGAGTTATGGAGGCATTATAAGTGTATATGCTTATTATATAATTGTCACATGTGAAATCAGCTGTGTTTAAATGAATAACATATGCTACCAGGGAACTCAAAGTCTCAAGAAGGAAGGTAATTCCTGCCAGCTGTAGAGCATTAATGCTTGCTTCTTGGAATGGAACCAACATGCCCTTTTTCTTTTGCATCAAGATGCACAAAGAGAAGGGAAGTTATTTCCAAGAGTCAAGACTGGCATTTTGGTGCTCTTGGCTCAAGGTCATAGGAGAGCCTGCCTGGAGTCTCCTAGTCAGTCAGTAATTGCCAGGGTCTCCACACATGCTTGTGTTATAGAGCCAATAGGGAGACAAAACTAGCTGGTCAGAAGGAAAGGAAACTTTTCTAAGCTTCTTCCTTTTCTTTTTTTTCTTTTTCTTTTTCTTTTTTTCTGTCTTTCTTTCTTTTTCTTTTTTTCCTGTAGTGGAAAACAGGCAACTCTGAACACTAGAGGGAGTTCTGATTATGCTTAGGGTCTGGTTTTCATTTTGAAATTAGTTATTTAAGTATTAAAAGAAAAAAACTCAACTTTAAAGGACACGCAATTTTTTATTTCAGGTTACTAATGCATAGGTAAATATTTATATTTTTCTGTTGAGAGATGAAAAAGATTTCACGTTCATCATTGTGAAAAGAGTCAAAATACAGACTTGGAACTTTAAAATACTGAAATAGATGGATGGATAGACAGACCTCTCCTGTTTATTCAGTTTAAGCCATCCTCAGCTTCTTAACATATACATTTATTTCATGATGGAGTTTTTATATGATCTGTCTGAACCAAGTGCTGAACTTTCAAATATTGCCAGAACTGGAGCAGCAATCAGAAGGATGAGGGTTTTCCAGATGTTTAGAACTGTTATTTCTTCCAGAAAAGGAAGAATAGCAAAGCATGAATTATATACTTTTTTTTTCTCTTAATACATTAGGATGAACCAAATTATGAATTATCCAAGTAATAATAATTCCACAAAAATGAATCCAACTGTTTAAGTAAGATTCAATTTAAGTAGCTCCTTGTTATTCATATTAAAATATGGACATGGAAACTGGATTCTGAGTGCATACTTAGATCTAACCTTACTTCCATTTACTAATGGACAGTAATGAATATGCAAAAAGGAGACAGATTCTTAATTAAATACTCTATTAGTCCTGCCATATATATTTTCCCCACATTATACAATTATAAGAGAAGTGTCTTTATGAAAGGGACTCTGGACTTTTCAGTTTATTCTTATCTTCATAATACAACTCTTCATTATATTTTTTGTCTTAGAACAAGACCTATGAATCTTAAGCTTTAGATTTTGTTCTGTATATATATAGAACACAGGAATTTACTCCACAAATGCAATTATGTAAGAATCATCATATTACTTCTTTTATTCAATGGAATAGAATTCTAAACCCTATTCTTGGCTGATGAGAAATGTTATTGCAATTATTATAATTCACCATTCTCCTACCACAAGTCATGTGAACATGCTGGGGAATTAAGTCTATAAAGATGGGAGTAAAACATTTGGCATAAAACATTTAAGTAGCTTTTCCGCCTCAGGTTTTGGTAAGGGGTCCACGGTAAGGGGTCCATGGTCTTTGGAACTCTTAGAACTCTATTTTGTTCTGTGGTTTCAGAATACTTTTAAAGCGTCTCATTTACATCTGCAGCCCTCTAAGATTTGCCACCTTTTCTTCGGGTACAGAAAATGACTAAGCCATGTGTCCCAATCCTTTTCAAACTCAAGATCCTGCATTTGTTTTACCATCTTTCATAGTCTTTGGCCCATTGTAGCCACTTCTTTCTGCCTAAAAACACTCATCTCTCTTGATCCTAAGCATAACTTCTTGCCTCAGGCTTTCTGAAAAGAGACTTAGTTTTCAGAAAATCCAGGAAAGGAGATTATTGGCAGAGAATGTCTGCTTTCAGCTTTATAACTGAAATCTTTCCTGAGTAAGGAAGAACAAAGAGTTCTAACTGCTCTCTTGGAATACAGAGTGGAAAAATCATCTTAAGAGAAAATACAAATTAACACTTTAATATTTGATCCCGCCACACATGTTTCTGTGTTTTCTGAAATCTGTACATTAAACGTGTATTATTTTCTTAATTAGAATATATGTATATAATTTTATAGAGCACACTTCCTTTTCAGTTATTGTAGCCAGAAGTGTTTAAACAAAGAATATAATAAAAAACAAAAAAGTTTTATAAGCAGAGGACTAATGAACTACATGGTCTTTAGTGTTTTTAAACTATATATGATTTTTTCCCAATTCTGTTAAGTTTTAATATCACTATTTTCCTATTTGTTACTCAAAAGGATCAATTGTCTCATTTTAATTTGGAAAAATTTGAGATGTTTAGACCTTATTGAACATCTTTATTTTTTTCTAAGTATTTTGAAAACCAGGCTTCTAAGATAAAACAGGCCAATCAACATTCTAACATCCAGGTATCTATATAGTAAAAATAGGAATTAGGATTCTACAAACTCACTCTCTCTCTCTCTCTTTTTTGTCTTTTTAGGGCCACCTTTGCGGAACATGGAAGTTCTCTGGCTGGGTTTGAATCAGGGCTGCAACTGCTGGCCTACACCACAGTCGCAGCAACACAGAATCCTTAACCCGCCGAGTGAGGCCAGGGATCAAACCCACATCCTCATGGGTACTAGTCAGGTTATCTACTGCTGGATGGGAACTAAGCAAAGGTGGTATTCAAATGATGATAAACCACTTATGTGGTTGAAATGGTTTTGTCTGCTCAGGAAATTTTCCAGTCTGGTCTCTATTTTGTATTTAATTTTAACACTATCTAAAGTGCATAATTGTCTTTTACCGGAAACAACCCAATGAAGCAAGTCGTTAATAACATGGCCATTTTTTAGAGATTGAGTATCTTATGCTATGCCATGATATTCAAAAAACAAATCAGATAGGTTAGATTGGGTTTATGGAAGTTGAGTAAGGAAAAACGGGTATGTAACGAACTGGCAGATGGACACAAAGATTTAAAACCAGATGAGCAGGGGCAATAAAATATGAAAATATTAAAATAGACCAATGAAATATTGGAGCTAGTCTTAATTAATTATATTGTGTACCAGTTACTCCCCTTTAAAGAGACATCCCATTAAAAACATGTTTCATCTGGCATCAGTCAATCCATTAGGAGGAGCTCTGTGGGTTTATAAGAACCTCAACACTTTCTATTACCAGAGGAAGACAGATTAGATTTCCAAGGGCTGTGTGTAAAGTCTTACTAACTGCTTGTAACAGCTGCTCAATTCGTTCTGAAAAATAGCGGAAGAGCTGGCATCGCTTCATTTGTAAATTGTGCTGAGATGCTTTAATATGTTAGCTTTTTAAAACTAGTGTGCATTTCAAGATTTAATGCCAGTGAGGTTAATTCTTCTTCTCGTTCTAATAATATATAGTGTTCATATATTCCATTACTTTCAGATAAAAGAATCGGAAACAGATAGTATTATGGGAAGTATCAAGAGCAAGTCCTGATGGACAGTTATATAATCTGCAGTAATGCTTATTAAACTGCTGTGAGCTTTGCAGAGGGGGCAGAAAGACATCCCACATTGGTACCCTACACACACACACACACACATGCATGCACAAGCACACATTTTTATATACCTTCCCTTAGTCACCTGAGTTTAGAATTTCCAGGGAATCTAGGCAATATCTAATGGGGTATATCAAGCTGTCGGAAATCCCAAAGATTTGATTATTTCTATCCTAGAGTCTATAGAAATGTATATTTCATAGTTATCTCCAAACACTGGCATGTCATAGCACACTGAGCTCAGTGTTCATTTAAAAATCAAAAAAAGGAGTTCCCATCATAGCTCAGCGGTAACGAACCCAACTAGTATTCATGAGGATGCGGGTTCGATTCCTGGCCTTGCTCAGTGGGTTAAGGTTCTTGCCATGGGCTGTGGTGTAGGTCACAGATGTGGCTTGGATCCAGCGTTGCTGTGGCCGTGGTATAGGCCAGCAGCTGCAGGTCTGATTCGACCCCTAGCCTGGGAACGTCCACATGTGGCAGGTGTGGGCCTAAAAAGACAAAAATAAATAAATAAAAACCAAAACAAAAAAGAAAAAACCTTAGCACAAATTCAGATCTTCTGGCAATGGGTTATTTTGGGGGAGAACTCTGTGGGTGGCTTTAAGTTTTTATTTTTGCACTAGGAACACAGCTGTCACTTGTAACAAAATTATGGAGAGGGAAGTTGTGGCGTCGTTGGCCATTTAATCCACAGCCAAGAGGCAGCTCTTCACAGTGTAGTCCCTGGTGACTTGTCCAATCTAGTTTAAAATGACTAAAATGATGAAGCCAGAAGCGCTTTCACTGAGACACCATTAAATAGTCTAACACAATTTAATTTCTTCTCTAGTTTTTACCAGATTCATCATCTGGTACAAAGAAGTAAAAGCAAATATTGTATGTCTAGTTTTGAAATTTGTTTTGAAAAATGCATATGGCTCCCCAAAGTCAACACAGAAATCATCAGTGTGGGAATTAATTAGAAATACTTAAGTGTAGAAATCAAGGGAAATAACTGAAGACAGAAAATGCTTTGACAAGGACAAATTTCTGTGGCTTGTAGAATACAGAAAGACTATAGGGGCTGTTAATAGCAGGCTATGTAGCTAGAAACAAAGTAGCAAAACTAGCTCTAGAGGAGATTTTTAAGCAGGTGAAAGTTTCCTTTACTTCCTCTACTTCATTGGCTTGATAACTTCTGCCAAAATTTGCTCCATAAATTCCATGCATTTAAAACCCACCCCACACAAAATTTATTGCTTTCCTTTTTACAACCCTTTTTTTCTGCTTCTTCAAATATTGGCTACCCTTTCTTCTGCTCCATCAGATATTGGCTCCCTATCAGGCGACCAATGAAAAATCTGACACGCAAACTATGGTTTATGAAACATAATAAGCTTCCACCATATATTTTCCTACCCTTGGTAGGTACTTGTGGTTTAACATGCGATTTATCATAAAAGGGGGTGGGAGTGTGATGCTAATACAGCAGACACCATCAGGAAAATGTGTACTATGACAAGAACTCATTTGAAAATAATAGGCCTTAATTTAAGCATATTTTACCCATGAAATCAATTTTATAAATTCTCGTTAGGTGACCAGCTGGCTTATACAAGCCTAATTAACTCATAATATGTTTTCTATCACCTCACTGTGTTCTGTTTGCTGAGAGAGATCCCCAATTTCAAATAAAAATGTATGACTTCTGAAGTAAGCAAGAGGGCCAGCTCCCTGGCTAACGCTAAAGAAGACAGCGTCACTTTCTCAAGCATAACTTCCACCCCAAACTCTCCACCTTCGTGGTTACAATGTTAAAAGGGGCAGTAAGGGGGGTTGAGTCTAAGAGGAAATAAAAGGGGTTGGGGCAGAAGGCGGTGAAAGGATATTGTTGTTGGGAGAACAATGAAGCATCACTTCTAATGAACAGCAAAAACAAAGAATGACATTTCTGTGTACATGATGGTTAAGAATTTTATTGTATTCTTTCTGTCCATGAGAGAATTTTTTCTTTTTTCTTTTTTTTTTTTTTTCCTTGCTGCATCCACAGCATATGGGAGTTCCTGCACCAGGGATGGAATCCAAGTCGCAGCTGTGACCTACGTGGCAGCTGCACCAGCATGGGATCCTTAACCCATTGAGCCTGGCCAGGGATGGAATCCACGCCTCCAGCAGACACCCGAGCCACTGCAGTTGGATACTTAACCCACTGCACCACAGTGGCTGCTCCCATCAGAGGACTTTTAAAATTATAAATTGATTTAATCTAGAAGATCTTCTGCGTGTCCCAGTTTTTAAAAGTTGCCTAATGTGTATTGAAATAAATTTCTAGGGCAAAGACGGGGCCGCTTCAGCCTGGGATGCCGCATCAGCAAACAGAAACATAGATAACGTCCATGTCTCCGAAAATGCTCCCCTTGACCAGAAACTCAGTCAGTCACTCCCCAGATGACAAGCTAACTCTGGGTCTTCCCACCTCAAGTGAGGTTGATTATGTGGCTCCAGCTAGCCAGACATTTTCTATTTTTCTCTTCTTTTTTTTTTCTTTTCCTTTTTTCTTTTTGATGGCTGCACTGGTGGCATATGCCATGGCAACACCACATCTGTGACCTACACTGCAGTTTATGGCAATTCTAGATCCTTAACCCACTGAGCGAGGCCAGGGACTGGCCCACGTCTTCACAGTCGTTATGTCAGGTTCTTGACAACCATACATCTGTTTTTCTCTTCTTTATTCTTTATCCTATAAAAGTTTCATACTTTCTGCCTTATTTCGTAGTTCTTCAAGACTGCTTCCTGAAGTGTTAAATAAAGTTTATGTGTATCACCTCAATTGTCTACTTTAAACATTTCTAACAAATATGTAATGGTTTCCATACACTTCTGCTTTTACTAATAACATGGGTAGATATTTATACCTATATATCTACTCTTTTTTGACACAACTAGTTTTATTTGGCTTACTCTGAGCACAAATAGGGTGATATAGTTTGAAATAAAGTTATAAAATTTGGTGCAGTTTGTACATGATACATAAAAAAAAAACTTACAGTTCTTAGTAAGTGATAAACACTACTTTGGAAAGTTAAAATGACAGACTTTTACACAAATACACATTTACCTAAGGAATAGTTTCCATTTTCTGATAGACATTTATATTTTATCTTGATCTATATTTGTCCATATTTGTCATAATCTGTGTGTCTCAAAGTGTCAATAATATCTGGAATCTGTTTTTATTGTTCATTTGCTTTTGATTAGCTTATTAGGAAGTTAAAAGTGAGAAAATGTTTGGAATAAGTAAAAAACTGAGATTGGGGATTCTGAACAGCTTAGAGTGACTCTGCAATGTTTTCAGGATATTGTCAATAAAGAGATTCTTAATGGTAACACTTTATAGATTACTGACTCATCCATTAAGTAAAGAAATCCTAATTGGCCACCTACAAAGTGAATAATACTGTCCTAGTGGGTGTAACAGCCTGGATGCTATGCTTTTGAGAGATACTTATCTATGGTCGGTGTTCTGTGGGAAATCTTTATTTAACAAGATACAAAGTAGCATCTGTTAAATTAAAATGCAAATTACTTTCTTAGGTAATTGAGTAAATTTAATTAAGCAAGGTTATTTTTACATATTTAAGTTACTTAATTTTAAAGGAGGTACATAATATACTGGTTACAATATTTAGCTTTTATTGTTAAGACAGTAATTTACTTATGTTACTTTGATATGTACTGAGTAAACTTACTATATTTCACTGTGCTAAAATGATTTCATATATTTTCTCATAACACCTCATTAAGCCAATTATTATGTTAAATTAATGGGGTTTCCTGACCTGCTGCTCATGGTTACACCATTAGCTTCAGAGCAGGTATTACAAAACTAGCTCTCTCTCCCTCTGTATTAGTTTCTTCCTTTCCTTTCCTTTTGAATTTTCTTTCTTTTATTTTCTTCTTTTATCCCAATTTGCGACTACTCAATAGTACCTTCATAGGTAACTATGGACTCTAAAAAAGAGAATAGTGCAGAAAGACATTCAATAACTTGAGGATTTGTTAGAATGAAGGGATTTTATGTAATGTAGGGTTTCCTTGGGTGGCTATGGGTAAATAAATGGACCACTCCATAGAGAGCCTACACACTTAACTCCGTATACCCAGAGACTTGTAGTTTTCACTTTCTTTGAAAGTGTTAAAAATAAAAATGTGCACATTGCAAATGCACATTGTGACAGTGTAGGCAGAAGAAAGTGGAGGTGTGCAATTGGCCCTTTCCCTGCTTGGGTTTACCCAATGTTCTACTGTCATATGCTATTATCTAGATATAGAATAAACCAATACATTACATAGAAATTATTCTACTAGGGGTCTGTATTTTATTTGAAAAATGAACCAATGAATGGAAGATCACAGAAAATATTTATTTATTTATTTAGGCTGCACCTAGGGCATGTGGAAGTTCCGGGGCCAGGGATTAAACCCGCACCACAGCAGTGACCCATGCTGCAGCAGGGACAAGGCTGGATTCTTAACCTGCTGAGCCACCAGGGAACTCTGAATATATTTAAAGAGGACAACAATGTCAATGCATAGCACATACCAATTTAGGAAATCTTAAAAAGTATATTAAATGGTTTCTTTATATCTTTCTGCATTGTCCACAATGAGTTAGAAAAACTATGTAAAAAAAAATCAGGCAAGAAATACGTTACTATAAGTTAGAATTTTGAGTGGTAGAAATCAAACACTAATAAATTTGTGTTAACTTCAAATAACTTATAAAGGCTGTAATTATTGTTGAATTTACATAAACATATTCTAAACTTCAATGGCTCTAGCCATTTCTTATAAAGTAGAATCTTTTCTTGGGATTGACCTCCGTAAACCTTTTTGAGAATTGTAGATTTTCTGGACTATGTCTTGTAATCAATCTGTATTATCCTATTGAAACAGAAACATGCTCCCTCAGGTCTGATTCTCCAGCAAAGATCTATTTTGTGTGACGTTTACCACCATGGCTACCTCTATTTTGGTAGGGTAGAAGAAGCTCTTTTGTGGATTCCACCACCATGATGCCTTCATGTAAGGTGCAATGGTAGCTCAGCAATTTAGAAACAAGAGGAAGAAGACTGTCCCCCACCCCCCCCCCCGCCTTTCCATTATACTCAGACATGGACAATCTGCTTCCATTCTGCCTGAACCCTAAATTAAGAACCGATGTAGTTCTTTCCAAGTAAAGAAAGACATGCTGTCCCATGATTTAAATAGAATTTATAAGCTGATAGCTTCCAAATTTATGACCCCAGCCTCATTCTCTCTTCGGAACTCCAGACATGAAAATACAACTGTTTAGTCAATATTTCCAGTCACATATCCAATAGTCCCAACAATATCAATATTTCCAAAATAGACTTTTGAACTTCTTTTCTCACCCATTATTCTATACTTCCACAGATGGCGCCTCCATTTCCCCCCATTTTCTCGAACCAAACTTTTAGAGTTTCTGGACTATTTTTCCTCTCTCACTTACCAAATCCATCCTTTCAACACATTCTATTCATGTGGATGTTAAATTTTATCCAGAACCTGACCACTTACCACCTTATCCCCTTCACTGCTATCACCCCAGTCCAACTACATTCTGTCTTACCTGGATTATTCTTATGGCCTCCTTATCAGTCTTACTATTTCTGTACTTGTCTCTTAGCAACATAACTGCCCAATGTGGCCTTTTTCAACCTTAAGTTGGGCCACTTTTCTCTTCAAAACTGTAATGACTACCCTTTCTTTCAAGATGCTTTAAAGCCCACATGATCTCACTCTTGCAGCTTCCACCTACATCTCTATAGATCCTGCCATTTTTCTTGCCTATTCCTGTGTGACAGCCACTTCTTCATGGCTTGCTCCCATTTTCCTTTCATATAGCTGATCAAATATCTGGTCATATAGGGAAATCTTCCAAAATCATATTATATAAATTAGTATCTACTCTACTCTCTTCTCCTTTAATTTGCCTGATTTTTTACCTACCACAAAATCTGGAGTCAATCTTCTTGGATTTTCAGCTCTGCAAATATCAACTTGGCCATGTTATTCTGTGCCTCATTTCCCACATGTATAAAATGAGAATATTAACAGTATATTTCCTATAGATAGACTAAAAAATAATTTTAAAGAACATTAATAACATCTGGCATATAGTAAATATATGAATGTTTATGACTGCTATTGTTTTTCTCACTATTAGTATTACTGTTATTCATAGCACCTACTATCAAGTAACATAGTCTATATTTCTTTGTTCATACATTCCCCCATTGGAAGGTAAATTCATGGGGATTCTTTGTTTTATGCACTGAGTATCTGTCAGTGCCTGTAACAGTGTCTGCTTCCCAGTGAGTACTTAATATGTGGATGAGTAAATGAAACAAGGCAACTGTACTGGGATACATTTCAGCTTTATTTATAGGCTAGTTCCAGAATTAGTGTTATCCTTTGTAAGAATCATCTTTCTGCTTGGATATAACAAGGGCCATGAAAAATAATATGTGGTATTTATATGGCTCCTATTCTTCAGGGCTAAAGTGTCTGCAAAGTGCACTGGAAGCAACTACACAAAAACCGTGAGTGTAGCAAATCTTTCTGACTTTCAGACACTTATGGGGTCATCATACAGAAGGTTCTGATACCGCATATGTTGGATATTTTACTCTGAATTTATCACAGATACTTTACTGTGAATACTCTTACCCCAGGGTCAATGTTACCTTGGAAGTTTTAGAGCAGGGGTGACTTTGCTAGGATCACTTTAACTTAGCTTTCCACTTGTAGTGATTCCCTGAGTTACAGGCCAGCCTGAGAATGCAGAAGGAATTCCACCTTAAAAATAGGCTTACTAGAGTTTAAAGCATTTATCATTGTCTTTCTCTTTTACAACATAAAAGAAGAGATGTCTTTGCCAGCAAGGCCCAAAATACAGCACAAATAATTGATAACACAGCTCCATACACCTTGTATCCCATTTACACTTCCCTGAAGTACCTGTGTGCCTAACCTATCATTTCTGGTACCCATCCATAGTGATCTCTTTATTGAAAAAAAAAAAAAAAAAACCTTAACACAAAGAATTATCTTAATTCATGAATCTATATTATCAGCAGACTGTGAAGTAATAGAAGTTTTCTGAATAATTGAACATATAAAGTTCAATCAGTTTCCTACCATCATTGCTACCTCTGCTTCAAAGACATCTATAATTATACTACATCTTCTTATGCTGTTATATTGACTTAAGTTCTGGCTCACAGAAGCTGATGGTTTTAATCAGTAATCAAAACTTCTTGCCAACTTGGACAAAATATTCACACATGACGTAGGTGGAATCCATGGTAAATATGGAGCTGTCTAGATGTCAGGAAGACCAGAGATCAAAACCCTATTTGTGAATATCCACATTCACAATGTCATAGCTTCAAGTAAAATATGCCACCAGGGTGAGAAAGTCTCTCATTTTACCTGGTTTTCTCCATCTCATGGAACTTTGTTTTTCCCTTTGCAGAGTCACTGTGAAAAGCAGGGTGAAATAATTAAATTTCAGTTAGATTCTCTCTGGCATAACCCTGTGCACTTTTATCTCAAAAGGTGAGGAACTAGTTTTCAGGCGCTCAGTGTCCTGTGTCGAATACATGATAATGACAGTCTTTGGAAGCGGAGACCCTCCAGTCAAATACACTTGTATTTACCTATGAATTCATAAAGAGAGGCTAGAAATCAAATTGCTGCTCATTGTGTTTTTGTCTTTCTCAGAGGAAACATCAAAGATTTGCACTACGTCTTTGAAAGCACTTAGAACCTAATTTATAGCTGTGCAAATTAGAATTAAAGTTATACAGATAGCTTTTATTTCCTAAAATGATATTGAGTATTCAAAAAAAAAAAAAAAAATATATGTGAGTCTCAAGTGTCCTTAAGTCTCCCAGGAGATAGTCTGTAATTTGCCTTCTTTTTAGCAGGAAATAGGTTTGACTTGATCTCTGAAGAAAACACAGTGCTGGAAAAATGAAACTTCTCTTTAACTCAGCAACATTCCAATCTGAAAAATGCAGAGCAAACGCTGTTCTTTTCTGAGTACTTGTCTGGATCTATGTCAATCACATTACCCTGCATTAATTCAAGTCACTCTCTAAATGCCCTAAATCATCTGGCCTTTTCACCACGGAAATGATAAATTAGGAAAAGACCTTCTGAGGCCTCTTAGAAAGCACTTTCTGATGTGGACTACATAGATTTCATTTTTTTACAGAGTAGGCATGTATTAGTGAATAAAGATTTTCATTCACTTTCAGATATTTAAAAATTTGGACACTCTATACTCAGATTTCATCTGATAGAAAATGAGCATGTTTCAACAAAAATATCATTGTCATTTATTGATACTTTACCATGAGCAAACACTACAGGGCATCCTATAATTATCCCCATTTCACAGGTGAAAAAATTGAGCTTCCTGAGGTTTAAGTATTTTGCACAAGGTTAGACCATGTGGTAAGTTTCTGAGACTGGCTTTCAACACATCCAGTTCCAGAGCCCCGTTCAATACTACATTGTAGTACCTTTCTATAGTATATAGTCCTGAAGCAATCAGGTATCTCATATAAAAGTGGAGTTACCTGTTATTGGAAAAGTGTCTTGTTATCAATACTTATGAGCTCATTATCTTAATGATCATTGTCTTAATGCCGCAATGTGTCTTTAAAGAAATATGCTTCGGAGTAGGAACCATGAGGTTGCGGGTTCGTTCCCTGGCCTTGCTTAGTGGGTTAAGGATCCAGCGTTGCCGTGAGCTGTGGTGTAGTTGTAGACGCGGCTCGGATCCCACGTTGCTGTGGCTCTGGCGTAGGCCGGCAGTTACAGCTTCGATTCGACCCCTAGCCTGGAAACCTCCATGTGCCGCGGGAGCGGCCCAAAGAAATAGCAAAAAGCCAAAAAAAAAAAAAGAAAAAAAAAGAAAGAAAGAAATATGCTTCAAAAATGGCTTTCAAATGAAAAAAAATGCAGTATTAAAACTCAGACAATATATTAATAAAATTCTAAAATTTAATGTATTCTAAAATTTTAAGGAAAGTCAAGTTTATACTTATTTATTTATTTATTTATTTATTTATTTATTGCTTTTTAGAGCTGCACCTGCAGCATATGAAAGCTCCCAAGCTAGGGATTGAATCAGAGCTGCAGATGCTGGCCTACACCACAGCCACAACAATGTGGGATCTAAGGAATATCTGCAAACTACACCACAGCTCACAGCAACACCAGATCACAAACCCAGAAGCCAGGGATCGAACCCGCATCCTCATGGATATTAGTCGGATTTGTTTCCGCTGTGCCACAACAGGAACTCTCAAATTTACGCATAAATGAAACCTTATTTTGAGATAATTGTAGACTCACATGTGAGATTTTTGTATCCTTTACCCATGTTTCTTCCAATGGTAATATTTTCCAAAACTTCCAAAAGATAAACGATCATCACAAGAATAGTTGTGGAAAAAGAAAGAAAAAGAGAAAAGAAGGTAAAAAGAAAAAAAAGAAAAACTTAGTGGCTTAACACAACACAAATCTATTATCTTACATTTCTGGAGGCCTGAAGTTTGAAATCACAGGGCTAAAAATCAAAATGTTAACAGGGCTGGAGTTTTTGTACATCTTGGAATGCAGTCATTTATCAGATGTGCCTTGCAAAGATTTTCTTTAGGTCTATGAATTGTTTTCTCATTCTCTTGACATTGTCTTTTGCAGATTAAAATTTTAAAAAATTGTATTCCAGTCCAGCTCACAAATTATTTCTTTTACTCATGATGATTTTGTAGCTTATGTAAAATATCATTACCACACTCAATGTCATACTTTTTCACTATGTTATTTTTAGCTTTTTTATAGTTTTGCATTTTACCTTTATGTCTGTGATCCATTTTTTTTTTTTTTTCCCTTTGGCTTTTCTGGGGCCACTCCTGAGGCATATGGAGATTCCCAGGCTAGGGGTCTAAATCGGAGTTGTAGCCACTGGCCTATGCCAGAGCCATAGCAACGAGGGATCTGAGCCATGTCTGCAATCTATACCACAGCTCACGGCAATGGCAGATCCTTAACCCACTGAGCGGGGCCAGGGATCGAACCCTCAACCTCATGGTTCCTAATCGGAGCCACGATGGGAACTCCTGTGATCCATTTTTAGTTAATTTTTGTGAAGGGTTGTAAGTTCTGTGTCTAGATTGTTTTGGCAGGGTCGGGGGTGTCTCTGGATGTTCAATTGTTCCACTGCTATTTGTCAAAAAACCGTCTTTGCCCCATTTTATGGTCTTTGCTTCTATGTCAAAAATCAATTAGCTTGGAGTTCTCATATGGCACAGTGGACTAAAAATCTGGCATTGTCACTGCAGCAGCTCTACTAACTACTGTGGCCTGGGTTTGATCCCTGGCCGGGGAACTTCCATGTGCCACAGGCATGGCTAAAAAAAATAAAAAATAAAAAAATAAAATAACTGGATCTCAAAAAAAAAATCAACTAATTATATATTTACTTAGTTCTATTTTGGGGTTCTCTCTTCTGGTCCATTGATCTATGTCTATTTGTTCATCAACACTTGCGTACAAAAGCTTTACAGTAAAACCTGAAGTTAGTGTCAGTTTTCCAACTTTTTTCTTCTTTGGTATCATATTAGATATTTTGGGTCTTTTGCCTCTCAATATAAACTTTAGACTCAACATGGCAATATCCTCAAAAAAGCTTTCTGGGATTTTGATCGGGATTGTACTAAATATATAGATCATATATTTAGGGGAACTGACATCTTGAAAAAGTTGAGTCTTCCTATCCAAGAAAATGGGGTATCTATTTGTTTAGTTCTTTCACTTTGTTTATCTGAGACTTGTATTTTTCTCATGCAGATGTTAGATATATTTTGCTAGATTTACAATTAATTATTTATTTTTGTATGTTAATGTATACATATTGTATTTTTTAATTTCAAATTTCTCCTATTCATGACTGGTAAGCAACGAAGTGATTACGTTTTCTTTACTGAACTTGCATCCTTTAACTTTGCTATAATCACTAACTACATTTGACCCTTGAATTATGCAAGGGTTAGGGCCACAGACCCTCTGCACAATAAAAATCTTCCCTCTGTATCCCATCTTTCTCTCTCTTCTTTATTTCCAGACTCTCCACTTAGATATATAATGGGACTTTGTGCTCTCTACCTCATGTCTCGTACTTGGTCTTTTGTCTTAAATAGGAGTTTTTAAAATACTTCATGTTTCTGTGATAAATTCCATGTAATCTTTAAGCCCTAGTTTTTGGATAATTACTTCACTCTTCAGTAAAATCTATTTTAAAACTGTCCATGTGATGTAAAATTTTTACGTCTATTTTCTTAGTTCTATAATTTCTCCCAGAAATTATTTCAAATCTACTCATTTTAGTAATGTCATATATCATGTTTATATTTTCAATAAAATTTTTATTTATCTAGACACATTAAATACACCTATCTTTTCTTCTATGCCTGATAATTTCAATATCTGGAAAACATGCAATTCATGTTTTATGTTTGTTGTTTCTGGTGGTTTTTACTTTTTGTGACTTTCCCCCCCCTTTCAGTGGCTTTTAATTTTAAACTCGTATTACTTTGAGGTAATTATTTCGTCATTATTGATGGTGTCTATTTCTTGATTTGTTTTTGTTTGCCTTTGCCAAGGTATTGTGGATACCACCTTAAAACAATCTATCTTATTAAAAAGCCTTTTACAATTATTACAAATGTCAGATGAAAACTCAATAAGCTTGATATTATAGCCTAAGAGGGTTACTCCTTCCTATTGATAGAATCAAGATTGATAGAGTCTAGAATCCTACTGCTCCCTTCAGCAGTTACATCTGGGAATCTCCTCTTAGACTCCCCATTTGAGTTACCCTCCTTTCATCAGTGCCCAAATTGGCACTAAAGTTAAAACTCCAGTTACCTGAGGTTGGTAAGTTCTCCAGCTTGAAAGCTACCTTCGGTGGTGGCTTTACGCTTCAGGATTCCTGCTTTCGCTTCATTTGAGATGTCTGTGGATACCATATCCTTTTGCTAAAGAAGAAATGTGTCAAAAATTTGTGTATGTCCTTAAAAAATTATCATTTTCTTGGCGTTTCAGTGGCAGTGTTGTAGAGAGTATTAGAAATGGAAGTATATATGGGAATTAGAGTTTATTTTTAGCTCTTAAATCCAAGAAAAGTATTTTGAGGCAAATGTCACCATTTATTCCAGGTTAAGGGAGTTTAAGATGGAAAATCAGTATATTATTTTCTACCCATTGCCACTCTAGGACCCCAGCTATATTGAGTTATGATAACAAAGGCTCTGAGAAAGGCTGTAATGGTGAAACACAGTTTTTACCCTAACATTATTTGACAAGAAACTCTTTTTAAGAAAACAATTTGATGTATAATATCTTATCATATATCCACTGGAAATATATTTTGAAGTTACATACTGAGTTATACTTAGAACAGAGAATGGCATTGTAACAATCAGAAGAAAAGAATTTCAGTGTTTCCAGTTCAATTGCAAGCAGATATAATTATGTTATGGAACTTAGAAAAGCTGAGCTTTTTGACCCCAGAGCAAAGACCAGCTATCCTATATGGAAGCTATTCAAAAAGGAAGCTCTTCATAAATATATTCTATCTGCTAAATGTACATCCCTTCTCAAATGAGGAAACAAAGTTTCTGTAGCTCACCAAAGGAGGTAAAACTATTTTCTGTCTCAAAGAATTTTTTATCTGATTTCTCTGAATTCCAAAATGTTTTAGTTTATATAGGTCACATAAGTAGGTTTTAGTTTAACTTCTGTACTTTAGTGGGAAATTCAAAAAACATATCAAAGCAATTATAGACTTTTCCTTATTTAGAATACTTTACTTCAATCAGCTGTACATACAATGATAAGAAAACGCAAAAGAGAAAAGTTATGATATTTTAGTTCTAGAATAACTTCTACTTAGAGAAAAATTCTAACCATTGACCTTACTGTTAAAAATTATTTGATTTTGGAGTTCCCGTTGTGGCGCAAGTGGTTAACGAATCCGACTAGGAACCATGAGGTTGCGGTTCGGTCCCTGGCCTTGCTCAGTGGGTTGATGATCCGGCGTTGCAGTGAGCTGTGGTGTAGGTTGCAGACGCGGCTCGGATCCCGCGTTGCTACAGCTCCGATTAGACCCCTAGCCTGGGACCCTCCATATGCTGCGGGAGCGGCCCAAGAAATAGCAAAAAGACCCCCCAAAAAAATTTGATTTTGATTACAATAAGCATTAAATTGAGCTGTATTCATTTGCATAAAAATAACATACCCCACAAAAATCATAAAGGTATGGAGAGACAGAAACCTAATAAAAATTGAGGGTTAAAAAGAGACTTCAACGTATCCAAACTTTAATTAATGTTCTATACACCTTATTTCCCTTTTATATCCCTGAGCTAATGTATGTTTGGACATTTGTGGATCTATCCATGTTATCTAACTACTTTTATAGTAAACCCAATTTAAAAATTACATTTTACAAAAAAGCAAAACAAACAAACAAAAAACTTTGTTTCCACTCAGTATTGTACAGAGGGGAAATAAAGTAATAGTAGCCTTAATCTACTTATAGCTATTTTTTCTCTGTGTTGAACTTTAATTTCTTTTGACTATTAAATGAAAAAAAAAATTCCAGAAGTTTAAACAAAGTAACCTCAGGAGTTTTGCAATTTCAGGCCTAATTTCAGTTTTTAATTCTTTTTGAGTTGACTTTTGTATATGATACTATCACGTAGGAGTCCAATTGCAATTTTATTTTATTGCAAATGGATACTTAGTTTTCCCAACACCAATTGTTGGAGAAACAGTGCTTTCCCCACTGTGTATGCTTCGTTGTTCAATAGGTATAAAGTTTCAGTTAGAGCAAATGAGTGAATTCTAGAGAGCTATGGTACAGCATAGAAGTCAGTTAAATACAGAATTTTGTACTTCAAAGGTTGTTAAGAAGGTAATTCTCATGTTAAGTGTTCTTACCACAAATGGAACCAAAACAAAGTGACACAAGAAAATATTGGGAGATGTTAGATGTTTGTTTATTACCTTGATTATGGTGATGATATCATGAGAGTTTGCATATATCTAAACTTATCAAATTGCAGGCATTAAATAGGTGAGTTCTGTGTGTATCAATTATACCTCAGTAAAACTATTTTTTTTTTAAGATTACCTTCTTTCCAGATAATTTCAAAAATAAGTTTCTCATTGAATAATCCTTTGTGGTCTGATTTATGAATAAAACCTTTGGATTAATCTAGTAACTTTAACATCATAAATTTGTACAGAAATACACACGATTATAAAGCAGAAAACCAAGAAAGGTTATCATCAACCGGGTTCGGGGCTTTAAGAAAGAAACAGCATTCCTGAAATTTGTCTTTAAAATAGCCAGAGACCTCTGGAGATTCCTAAATCTAGTTCGAGAAATAATAGCTAAGATTTATAAGTTTGTTTAATGTTAGAATGGGACTTAAAAATTACTTAGCCAAGCCCCCAAATTACAAGGTAGAGCATATAGAGCAGCCCATATAGAGCAGTTACATTATTTGAAATTCTTGAGAGCAAAACTGGAGGAACTATAAATACTATCACATCCCCGTAATAAAGCCCTGGTTGAGATCAGAACGTTTGTTCTCTCCAGGTCTACTCAGATTTCATGGTCCATATGAAATTGATGAGCATATGTGATGTGATGCCCTTACTACAGGACCTCACGAGCAAGTCCAAGGGAAGACGTCTGATGAATTTTTTGCACATGGGTAAGGCTGGGCTGATCTCAGACAGAAATATAACTTACCCAAATTGTTATTAACATAACTCTTAGAGAGATTCAAATGCTCTCACCCAATATGTTGTTCACAAGAACTCCAGCCACTAGTTAAGGCTTCATGACTTACTCTTTGGGGAAGTAAACACTTCTCCTTAAAAGGTATTAGTAAGGAAGATCACTGAGAAAGGCTCACAAGTGACAGAAACCAGCACTAAACAAACAACAAAAGCTTATCTTTGTAATGCCTATTTTTACCTTTCTAGTGCAAACATTTCTTTTCCCTGGGAGTTAAATTACTTAGGTTTTATTACTCTTTACACCCTTGTCCTCCATTGAAATTATCTATGGTGTTTCTGTTTCTTGACAGCTAGAAAATCCCTTGAAAACAGTGATTCTATGGTACTGGTCATGTCCTCACCTCCTCTATCGTCCTGGTTACAGAGGTGTTCATTAATGATTTATTTCACTTAAACTCTTGTAAACGTTGATAGAGAAACTAATTTGTAAGGTACTTTTCCTACACATATAGGGCATAAAAATAAAAGACACTGTTGATCCTCTAGATATTTAAAATACAGTAGCTTTCTCTGCCTCTACTAACGTATAGTTTGTGTCCCTATTAATAGCAATTTTTAAGAATTTTCATGGAAATTTCTTATGTCCTTTAGTTGTTTACATTCTGTTATTATATTTTCAGTTCACAAGAAACAAATTCCCATCTGATGTAGCGAAAAAAGGGGGGCTGGTCTTGACCACCTTAGACAAGATGTGTTATTGTTGTTAACATAACTCTTAAAGAGATTCAAATGGTCTCACCCAATAGGGAAGTAAAAGGTATTAGCGTACACAATGTAGAAAAGGGGAAATGCTGGGCTGCATAGGAGCAGGTTCTGCACTTGAGCCCATTCTAAGATTTTTAGAGAAAGTTGTTTCTAGAATGTAACTCTACTGTTCTCTTATTAACATAGTTTACCTCGCATGTCTAATTATCTTCTGTCATCCTACCAACTAACTCTCTCTTCTTCCTTCTTGGATTTTACACTTCTGAAAATTTGCATTACATGGCTTTGGACTGTTAAGGACTATCCATATGACTATATTCTATTTCCATATTCTGTTTCAACAGCTTGAGATAGAGACAAAATTCTTTCTTATTTAAGAGGCAGCATCGAAGTTAGAGCAAGAGAGTATCTAATTAGCCCAAGACATTCCTCAGAACTAACTTCTTCCTTCTTCTCTGAAACTTTCTTGCTGCTGGCTTCTTGCTTCCCATGAGATCGCGCTCGTCCAGCCCCAGGTAAAGAATAACTCCTTTAGATCACTGCTTTACCTTGGATGAACTCACTTTCACACTGTAAGGCTGTAAACCCTTTAAGGACAGAGGTTATGTCATTTTTTAAATGTCTATGTTAAGTATCTCGGAGATTATAAAAATAAGTGCTTCATAAGTGTCTGTGAAGGAAGCAATAGATGCCTTTACAAAAACTTAGAAATAGGAGATGATAGCAGAAATCAAGGACTCTGTCAGGGATAAAGTAATGTTTAAAATGAACAACCAAATAAGATATATAAACAGGAGGTGATGAAATTGGAGATGGCCTCCCAAGTGGAGACAGAAGCTTGAAAGAAAGCATGGGCTTGGGCTTATATGGAAAAATCCACTTTTAGGATGAGCAACTAGTATGGATATATTTATATATATAAATAAATACATGATTTTTTTCATATACATCTCCATATCTTGAGAAGTTGGAACTCGCTGAGGTAGAAATAGAGAACCCCTCATTTTCCCCCACCGTTAATCATATACATTCTGCTGGACAACATTCTACATCCATTGAACCATCTTAGACAGTTCCCATTCTTTTTCTGATAAGTTCTAAAGTAACAGCCTCGTTTCCTTTATTAAGACTTCTTTGTAGGTATTATAAAATTCCATCTCAACTCAACTCAAAACTTCAATTTTTTATCCCTTTCAAAATGTATACTCTCCCTTAAGATCATATCTGCCCCTTTGTTTGCAAATCTGCATTGAGGAAAATGGAAGTGGCGTATTCTTTCACTCTTTTCCCCACCTTTCCCTGTTCTTTATTTTCTGACTATTTCAGAACTGCAGTATGGGGAGAATTTCATAGAAAGAGAGATGTAAGAAGTCTTACATGCTTGGTGCAGCTGAAGTTCCTTCTTAGCCCATAGTGACCGGTCTAGTGAGACATATTCCAGTGTTCTTTGGAGGCTCTACATGGATTTCTTCACTATATAGTTATTTTCCTGGCATGTGATGCACTTTCTGATGATCTGTTGCAACCTCCACTTACCACCTACCCCTGGTGACTCACACTTAGCTGAGTTTTTTGTTGTTGTTGTTGTTGTTTATTTTTTTGTTTTTGTCTTTTTAGGGCCACACCCACAGCATATGGAAGTTCCCAGGGAGCAGCAGCTGCTGGCCTATACTACAGCCACAGCAACATGGGTTCCAAGCCTTATCAGTGACCTATACAACAGCTTACTGCAACATGGGATCCTTAACTTACCAATCAAGGCCAGGAATCGAACTTGAATTCTCATGGATACTAGTCGGGTTTGTTACCGCTGAGCCGAGGCAGGAACTCCCACTCTTAGTTGTTTTACACCTCACGCCCCTCTAAGCTACAATTTGTGCAGGTTGTTTTAAGATGATATAAGCCTCACTACCTTTTATAGTACCTCCTTAGGAAGGGAAAATTCTCGCTTCCAAATCTTTCGTGAAGGAAGCAAGTCCTAGCTTTTATGCTCATAGATACCCCTCAAGATTCAGTAGACATGTGTTAAGTTCATACAGGAAATTACGAAGCTCTGCTGTGGTGACAGAATAAGGAGTTTGTACAAACTAGAGTAAACAAGCACTCAGAAGGGGAATGCATTGCACAATTTTTTTTTCTATCAAGTGCTAAGGACCTTGCCTTGGTTCTCTAGGAGGGGGTCTTTATTTCCCTTCCTGTAGGGTGGGAAAAGAAACTGTACGAAGCACTTCTCCCTAGGCTCACGACTCATTACGTCAAATTTCTAGTCTGCTTTAAAAGCGGGGTGAGGTGGGGGGGAGCGTCAAAGGAGCAGCCAGGTGCATCTCTGTGACTCCTGTGGGAACACACTTGCCATGTCTTCGTGGGAGTACCCGCAGACTCACATAGTTACTGTGGGCCCTTGGTAGAAATTCCCACACATGATGGGCATTCATCCCACTGTTTATTTCGTGAGAATCCTTCTCTACAATTCATGCGGAACTCAAGTATCATCCGTTTTGCAAATGTTTTAACTAGCGTCTACTTCAGGAAATAAACTCTCACAAAATACAAAACAATATAAACCCCCCCCCCCCAAAAGGGTATAAACGCACTGTTGCCAAGAGTGTGAAATGACGTAATCATCTGTATGATCCACAAGAGGCAGGACTGAGGTGCGGGGGTGGAGTCAGCACTCCAGGCTGGAGAGATGAAGGGACTCTTCCCGAGGAGGCAGGGCTGGAGCGCCTGGGCCCCCAGCTGCCTGTGCTTCCTCACTAGGAGAAGCCTGCTTTTGTGGAGGGCAGCCATGAACTTGGTGTCAACCACAGCCACAATAACAGCTAGAAAGTCCCAGGCTTTCTAGCATGTAAGTGAATCCATATGGCACGCCAGGCCAGACTCAGCAATAATGATGATAAAGGCTACTTCACGCTGTAAAACAAAAATGGCAGTTGGTTGTTCCTAGAATTAATTTTCAATTTCTCAAACACAAATAAAGCGTCAGGGAGCTCCGTAAATATTGACGAGAAGTATTCTTTATGGTGTGCTTTCTCTCCATGAATATAAATTATCTATGGTATTTATGCTTTATATTTAAAATGGTATGTTAGGATTCAATAAATATCCATTCTTCTATCAAAATAATCTTAATTGAGTGCTTCTTTATTATGTGCCCAGCACATAATCTTTGCTCTAGAGATACAAGAGGAGGTAACTGATAAAAATTTCCTAACATTGTTGAGTTTATTGTCAGCCAATATGAAAAATAATTAAGTAAACTATATAATTGATTAGAGGATGACAATAAACTGAAAGAGGTGTAATTTCTTCAAATTATTTTTTGAACGCTGAATATATCTCTTATTTGGTATCTACTACCAAATATCTAGTTTTCAAAGTTGTGATAAAATAAAGATACTTGAATTCATTACTGAGGCATTTTAAACCCTGGAAACAAAATGTATTTTATCATATAAAGTTAAAACTTTGAAACTAAATACTAAGAATGATCTCAGACATTTCAGTTCAAAAAGAAAAAAAAGGAGTACATTGCCACTCCTTAGGGAGTCAGCAAAACCCTATCATGAACCCAGAGATTGGTATTCCCAATGGTAAGACGGTCATGCCCTGCTATTCCTGGAAATAGACTGAAGGGCCCAAGTTGCTCCTATGTTTATGATATTTTCTGCCTTATTACAGACTTAGTAAGACTATAGTCAGTGCAGAAACACTTTTGAATTATTAACCTAAGAGGTGAACGTGAAACGATGGAGGTTAAGGAAAAAGAAAATTGTTCTCTTTCTCGCAGGAAAAAAACGTAGTTATTAAAGTAAAAAGAAATAGAAAATACAGACTTTAATTTTATTTGGATTGGTTATTGACTTCAGATCTTTTGGAAAAAAAGACAAAATCAGCAATAATACATGGATTTTAACAGAGGGATTTTCCCTTTTAGTTTTTAGTAGAATAATGCCAAATTGGAGAGTAGGTACAGTATTTTCTAGTGCTTTTTTCTTTCCTCTGGGAGGTGTGCAGCAAAGTTCACCCTGTTCTGAAGAAAAGATAAGTGGGTTATTGCCTGATACAGAGATTAGTACTGCGGCTCTGGGCTTTTCGTTTTCTGTAGCTAACTGGGACATAAAAATGGGACCCTGGAAACCTTTGCGACTGCTCTCACAATCTCCTCCTAACATCCATCAGTTCCTATTATAAAGTCAACCTGCACAAGGCATCTAGTTAGGTTGCCGTGGTTACCATTTCCATCAACATTGGCCTAGACTCCTGTATATGACTTTCACTTTGTGAGCAATTATGAATATTTTTCTTTTCTTTCTTTCTTTTTTTTTTTTCCCCAGGGCTGCACCCACGGCATATGGAAGTTCCCAGGCTAGGGCTAGAGCTGTAGCCATCAGCCTACACCACAGCCCCAGCAACGTGGGATCCGAGCCATGTTTGCAACCTATACCACAGCTCATGGCAACGCCGGATCCCCAACCCACTGAGCAAGGCCAGGGATCAAACCTGTGTCTTCATGGATGCTAGTCAGATTCATTTCTGCTGAGCCATGGTGGGAACTCCTCCAAACATTTTTCAGTAACATAGGCACATGTGTCTTCTTTCTGCCCATTCACCTCTCTTTCACACACACACACACGCGCACACACACACACACACACCTCCCAGCATGATAATATTTATTAATATTTATGAATATTAAATGTATCATTTCTAAGTTGAAGACACTGAGGGAAAGTGGTAGATAAGGATAATATTTAACAAAAGACGATCAATTGGAGTGGTTACAGTTAATGATTCAGAGATAATGCTGGTATGGTTAAATCTTGGTCTACTACTTTCTGGCAATCAATTGTTTTTTCTTTTGTTTTAAATTCTCTAAGACTTACTATCCTCATTTCCAAAATATAATAAGGTGTGATATAATATATTAATAATCATTTAGGTCTACTCATTTGAAGTATATTTAGTATGACTAGATCTCTGCCTGAAAAATAATAGTAATTTTACTATTTTGCAATTGTAAGCACAGATAGAGTCAAGGAGATGGAACAAAACATCTCTCTGCTATTCCCATTTAATCGCCTCAGAAGGGAATCTATGAGAACTATTATCTTCTCTCTCTTTTACCGTATTTTTCATATACCTTTCTATTTTTCATTACTTCTACCCTGTCCTGGAATCCTGACTCCAGCCAAGAGGAGTAACATAAGACTTAATGGTTCTCTGTCTCACTCCCACGTTTATTCTAAACATATATTTTTCTTAGAAGACATTATAATTCCATTTGCACCTTCAAGGTAAGATATCTACCAGACAGAAACAAGCAAACATAACAAAAATATTTCTGTTGCTAATACTGAAACAACTTTCACTGCATTGCTTTCTTTGTACCGTTATGCTTTCACAATACCTTCCTCTTTTCTTTGCTTTTTCTATTGATTTTGTTTCCTCAGGAAGAATGCATAAGGAAAGTAGGAGATAAGGAATTCTCACTGTGGCACACGGAGATCAGCAGCATCTCCAGAATGATGATCCCTGGCCCTGGCACAGTGGGTAAAGATCTGGCATTGCTGCAGCTGTGGTGTAGGTTGCAACTGCAGCTCAGATCTGATCCCTAGCCCAGGAACTTCATATGCCATGGGTTGGCAAAAAAAAAAAAAAAAGTGGGAGGTAACGGGAAAAGAAAATCTAGGAATTATATAAAATATATATTAGTAATCAACATTGCAAAGGCCAGGGACTAGATAGACCTCTTAAAACAAAATTCTTGAGCTAGAGTGAAGACAGCACCATCAGAGAATGCACCAGAGATTCTAAAGCGGTAAGGTGTTCGGGATGATAGAGGAAGAAAGAATTAGGAGAAGAAAATCTCTTTGCCCTGGAAAGTTGAAGTGGCACCTTTGAACGTGTGTGCTACCTCTACGCATTGTAGCCTAGGGTTAGATAAAACCTGAAAGATAATTTTTTCTGGACAAAGGACTGGGATACCTGAGGGCAGTTGGAAGGCAGACTAGCCTCAGGTAGGCAGGGCCAGTGTCACTACAGAAAATCTTACTGGCAGGACCAAAAGAAAACCATTGACCTTTTATCGTACACACTCTGTATGATGACGTCTGCTCACAGGTTAAAATACCTAATTTTGAGGAAAGAGATACCTCTTACCATTATCTTTGTGTGAGGTGAACAAATCCACTAAGTACAATTTTCAATTGGACCAAAAATATTGGACCAAAAAATTGTTACAATCAAGACTTTGATCCTTTTGTGTGCAAAACATGATATATAAGTCTGCTTAAGTGGATGAACTTGGGTATCCTAGAGATTTAGGTTTGACTATTCACTGTTTTCTCTGTATGTATCAGTAGACAATCTGACTAGGGCTCCAGTTTCTCATTGGTAAAATGGAGATACAATGAGTTAGTTAAAGAATTATTCAAATCATGCAAAATGAATAAAATTGTGCCTGGGCTGATATACTTGTATATGACCCACTTTCTGTTAAAACATAATTAATATGACGGTGAGTGTTAGTTACCATTGGTTATGTTGATGAAGAAGAACTGCGTGTATTCCCTTCTGCGGAGGATGCTAAATTGCAGGTTTTGCAGCTCTGTTTTCATTCTCTTTGATGCTACAAATGGATAACTATACTGGTGTCTTCACAACTTGTGCGCAGCTTCCTGCCTGATGAAGATGTAAGAAGAGCTTCTAAAGGGTGAACTTGACATAGCTTGTTCTTGTTAGGACTGTCCCAAATTAGAATTGGGCAGTCATTCTCCTGTAGATCAAGGCTTTCAGTTTCAACGTGGTATAGCATCTAAGTGTGGACACAGTCATGTGGAAAAGCTGCTGCCTCCCGCTCATCAGCACGAAGTTTCTCTGCAATCATAGAGCAGTGATGAATCCGCTGTTCTGCGCAGGGCCCTAGATTTCTCACACTGATGTGGTGGATGGGATGAGAAGAGGTACTAGTCACATCATTTACTTGGACTGGGAGAGAAGAGGGCCGTGACTTGCTCACCTGAAGCATGGAAGTGAACCCCGGACTAGGAATCAGGAGGACCATCGTGATAGCTCTTACCAGTTTTGTGGACAAAATCAAGTGGCTTAAATTGTAATCTTTATATTCCAAATATAAGTGATATCAAATTGACAGAACACTGTAAACTAGCTATAATGGAAAAAAATAAAAATCATTAAAATTAAATAAAAAATAAAAAATGCAAAAGATTAAAAAAATTCTAACATTTACTTCTCTCAACTTTAAATCGTATGTGCATGTGTGTGTGCATGCGTGTGGTGTGTGCATGTATGAGTTCACGTGCATGTGCTTGTGTGTGTGTGTTTGGGTGAGGAGGAAGAGAAGGGAGGATTTTCTCCATTTTTTGGAAAGAATTGTAATTAGCATTCAATGAGACATTTGCTAAGATAAATTAGTGTCTCAAATGTCAAGAGGGACACATATGATAGTGGAATGACATGATCTAGGACTGATGTTTCTGGACTTGTGGTCCTTTCTGGGACTCACTAGTGTCAAAAGCCTTACACATGTAGAAGGTTATTTTAGCACCATTGCCCTACTTCTGATGAACCCATTTTCAAAAGGCATAGATTACTCACAGGAAATGGGTTCGTGAATAATCACTGTGAACATTCTGCTACAGCTGCCGAGGGCCACATGTCCAGAAACATCTATACCATAACCTGACATTCCACTATTGCAAATATATGCTCCTCTTGACATGTAATACACATGAAGTGCTATGCAAACCAAAAATTCCATGAATGATTTTTTTATCATGTAACAGCTGGAAGAAGTCCTCCTTTTGTTGTAAATAAATAACCTTGGATGATTGGCTGACCTTTGATTGGGATTAGATTTGAATATGTATCTGATGGAGAAAAGTTGCAGGCAGGAAATGGGGGTGCTTGGGAATGAGAAGAGCTTTTGAAAGAAAGAGAGTAGCAGGAAAAAAAGGAGTATTTTCGGATTTTCATTTTGCCACTGGTTAATCTTGAAATTTATATTCACTTATCCATTTGCTCAATATTATTAACAATAATAATAATAATATTCTACCATGTTTAAGGCACTGTGTTAAGTTATAGAGATACAAGTGTGAATAAATACATAAACTGTCTAACTGGGGCTAACAGCCTTGCTGGGAGACCAGTGCCATGATGGAGGTAAGATATGGGCATCAGAGGAACTCAGAGAAAAGGCCTTGGCTTTTTTGCTGTTGAGTTGTATAAATTGCCTGTATATTTTAGAGATTAAGCCCTTGTCAGTTGCATCATTTGAAAGTTTTTTCTTCCATTGTGCAAGAGAGACAAAAGAATGTATACATGTATGTGTGACTGGGACACCATGCTGTACAGTAGAAAAAAAAAATTGCATTGGGGAAATAATACTAAAAAAAAAAAAAAAGAAAGAAAGAAAAGAAAAGCCTTGGGAAATCAGAGAAGGCTTCTTAGAAAACATGACATGTATGTTAAGATATGAAAATGATATAGGGATTCTTTTATTAAAAAGAAGGAGAGGGAGTAGTATCCTTGGATCAAGAAACATGGCATCTGAATGGAACTGAAAATTCAGTACAAACTGCTTTAACTCCCATCATTTAATATAGTTGCTAATATTCTACAAATTTTATGCTGAAATCTCACAGCAAGCAAACTATCCTTTACTATATCAAGCCATTTGCTTCCACTGACTCAATTAACTAAACAAATACCTATTTCACAGGAGGCAAATGCGAAAGTTTCCAGAGTAATTTGGTACCTTCAAAGGGTAGAGAGTGTGTGTGCCTGGCATTGGGTGGTGAAGTGCAGGGATAAAAAAATATGCAGTATTTAGTGTGTGCAGTGAAAAATAGATGACATAGCGAAGTTGCATATTTACTTTGTTTCTTTAGTGTTTTTTTTTTTCTTTTTTATGGCCACTCTTGTGGCATATGGAAGTTCCTGGGTCAGGGATCAAATCAGAGCTGCAGCTGGAGGCCTACATCACAGCCACAACACTGGATCTGAGCCACATTCACAACCAACGTTGCATTTTGAGGCTTAATCCACTGAGTGAGGCCAGGGATCAAACCTACAACCTCATGGAACACTATGTCTGGTTCTTAGCACACTGAGCCACATTGGGAACTCCTTTTAGTTGTTTTTTAAAATTATTTTATTTCAATGATTAATTTTAAACATTTCTTAAACTCCAATAATTTTTCTTTCTCTGTTCTCTGTCCAATTTTCAGTGTAATTTTTTTTGCTTAAATTGTATTAGAAATAACAACATCCCAAAATGGTTAAAATCTTTGAGCTTGTAAGCCATGTTTTGACAGTAAAGTAATTCAAAGCGTTAGGTCTCCAAGAGCTGGGATTTTACTTGCCATTAACTCTTCAAAAGGTTTTATTGACATAAGCACCCCATCTGGAACTTATTCCAGTCTAGACTCCTCTCTGCCACATCTGGTCATGTGCTTAAATCAAAATTAAAGATCTTGCTGTTAATTAATTTTCTCCTATTTCATTTTTCATCAATATTTTTATCTACATTTAATAGCATGAAATGTTGGGACATATTTTGGAGGAAACGTTTCTTAATAGGTTTAGACAAACAGGTATTAATGGCACATACTTCATGGTCATTTTTTATGTGCATGGCTTCAAAAATAAGTCTATGTCATGTGAAATACAATGCCTTTAAAAAAATCATATTCCCCAAACTGGAAGATTGAGTTGGGTGAAGTTATTCTCTCCTTACAGTGTCATATTTACAGATAAACCTTAGTCAACTTATATATTAAGGGATAAATAAGAAATAGCAAGATATTATATTACCACGCAATGCTTAAAGATGCTATAGGGGAAGTATTATGGTGCTAATAATATGAAAGACTTATTTTCAAATCTGGTTCAAATCAAGAGCTTGCTTCCCCCATCAACAAAAGTTCAAAACTCTTTTTAAACTCCTAAAAACGATGATTTGAACAAAGAAATTGAATCTAATAGGTATTTGGCAAATAAAAACACAGATTTCAAAATAAAGAATATAGTGGGTTGGTGAATTTACAGTAATGAAATCCTTTGATTAATAAGGCAGAAAACTTAAAGTATATAAACAAAGATAAAGGCCTATGGCTATTCAGCAAAACAATTCAGATGCAGGGAAGATTACATGGGATAAAAACAACATCACCTCCGACTCCGACCCCAAGAGAACCAGTTAGAGGCCTTTATAGAACTTGTCTCTTCACACCCTGGTTTCAGTGTCATCACTAAAAAAGAACACAAAACTCTGAAGCTGGATAAATACCCTTTATTTCATTGCATAAAACAACTATGGTAGATGGTGTATAAAAATACTATAGTGTATAGAATGATCTTCTCAATTTATCTCTGTTACATTTATAAAATATGGGGTTAAAAAAATCAACTGGCAGTTCCTACTGAGGTGCAGTGGGTTAAGAATTCATCTGCAGCAGCTGGTATCACTGCAGAGGTGTGGGGTCGATCCTGGCCCCATAAAGTGGGTTAAAGGATCTGGCATTGCCACAAGAAGTGGCTTGGATTCAATCCCTGGCCTAAGAACTTCTGTATGCTGCTGGTGAGGCCATTAAAAAAAAAGCTACCTGAGCATTGTTATAGAAACTATTTTTAAGAATCAAATTTAAGCAATCATTAGAATCAGGCTTTTTCCCTTAGAGAAAGCAAAATCTGGAGAGCAACCATTTTCATCCCAATACCACCCTACTCACTATCATAACGAACTTACCATGGATATAATTCTATCTGATTACATTACACATTTCAATTTTACTTTGTTTACATGAAAATAGTTATAATTCATCTTGTGTTAACTGTCAAATGTAGATACTGCTTTATATCCAGGTGGTGTGGTGAGTGTTTCTTGAACTTATTACTAGTAGCAAAGTGTGCCATACTATTTATTTCTCCAACTGTGAAAATACGTATTTCTGATATTTGAAATCTGTTTCAATGCCAGATTTCATATCATTGGCCAAATGGGCGATTAGTCAAGCAATTCGCATTTGGATTACAAGTAGATTCAAAGAACTGATGACATCACAAAGTAGCAGTGCTGCCCTCAAAGATGAATGTACGAAATTGAAATGGGAAAAAAATGAACCCAAAGCCAGCCATTCCACACAAGACCTTTTCATTCACAGTGGATGTGGGCATGTTTCTCTACAATACTTTGTGACCTCAAGCAAATTAAACAGTGGATTTAAAATATTTGAAAATAGATACCCCTCAGCGGCCCACTCAGAATTATAGACTCCACGTGGGCATCAAAGGGCTATAGAAACAGGAACGGAGAGACAAGGAAGGAAAAGATCTATTTTAAAGATTCGGCAGTGACACTTTTGAAAAGGCAAAGAACAGATAAAAGGGGAGTGATAACAGGAGGAGAGCTAAACTGTCAGATGAGAGAACACGGGTTCCTTATGAAAATAACGGGAATTGGAGATAGAGAGCCTGGGAGGAATACAGGACGGTTGTGTGTTGCCTCCGCTGTGACCTGAGGGGGGAAAAGACTTGTTTTTGAAAGAGGGCAGATCTGGCTTCCAGGGCCAACTGTAGTGTCAGCTATGTAACCTGATTCAAGTTACTTCGCTGAGCCCCTATTTTCTCTTGTGCAAAATGAGGATAATAATTTTTTACCTCTTAGAATGGAGGTGAAGGTGTAACATCTTAATATAGGTGTAAATACCTAAGAAAGCATATGGAATGTGGAAGACACACATACTTGTTTATTTCTTCCATTTTCCATCTAAAGAGGGAGACCTGCCCTCTCTCCAGACAGTTTTCTATCTCCCTGCTTTATATCACAGTGAAATAAACATCCCACTGGAATGGCTATCAGACTGGTGATGTCACCTCAGCTCCAAACTCTGGGGCATATTGGCACAATGTGCTTTTCATTTGGAAAGTTGTAAACAGAACCCCCCCCCCCCCAGAGTTTGCGTTTTTACTTGGGAAACAAAAATAGTCCAGATAAAGGTATTTGTTGAATTAAACTAAATTGGTTACATAAACATGATACAATGTCTCATTCACAGAAATCAGTAAACAATAAATAAAATAACCTATGTAGGCTACTCTGAGTCAGTAAACAATAAATAAAATAAGCTATGTAGGCTACTCTGAGTCAATTCAATGCAGTTCCTTGAGCATATACTATGAATAAGATGCTATAATGGATGATGAATTCAACATTTTTATCTTCTAAGAGCTTAAAAGCTGCTCAGAAACAGAAGAATTATTTATGGCTAAGTATATCACATGGTTAAATGGGAATGATCAGGAAAATGGGCCACTGGGCCAGACCGATGAATATTAATCTGCCAACAGAATTTACCAAACACCTGCTCTGTGCAAACAGTGGCACAAGGATGTTGCCTCTTTTATCAACAGGGCCAGGCTTAGGTCTGCTTCTTGTTTCTGGCTATGTTGGACTTTTATTAAGTTGCAAAACGCAAGACTTTCACCTGTGTCTTTTTGATTTGTGTGAGTGTGTGTTTGTTTGTGTGTGTGTGTTGCTTTCTGAAACTTTCATTTAAATTTTCAAAAGAAAATACCAAAGGAAGTGACAGAATAAATCTACTCTTGAAGGACCAATCAATTGTGGGTAACTTAGTTTGTGCTACTTCATATTCAAAAATAAGGTGGGAAAAGTATTAAAATGACCTGTTGAAGCCAGTGGAGCTATACTTTGACCATGTAGATAATGACACTTAGATACCCTATCCATCTCAAATAACAAGATAATAAGGAACATTATTTTGTAATTTAAGCCCTCCGAGAGCCTCTTATGAGTGTTCATTTGTCCGTGGAGTTTACAGAAGCAGGTCCAACACTGGTGATGGTGATAATTTGTGACAACCTATGACAGAGTTAAAGAAAAGGTTTTGCTATATTAGATGTTTACAGATTTCCAGGCACTGTTATATGTGTTACCTCACTTCATTCTTAAGAGAACTATTAAATTAAGTGTTATGATCAATATTTCTTAGTAATACGATTGAGGCAAAGAGAGCTTAAATGCCACCAGCAGTTCCCCATTAAAGGACATGAACAGAATCACATTTCCCCTCTTCACTGAACTCATGTTTCCAAAAGTTGTCTGATTAAAAAATTCCTCTTGGATACAATTTAAAATTCTCAGGCCTCTTCTTTAGAAATTCTTGTTTGATATTTCTGGAGTGAGGCCCAGTAAGCTGAGATTTTTAACAAAATTCTTTCCTAGGTTGTTTATTTTTTAATCACTAGGCAAGTTCTGTATATAGTGCATCATGTTATGATGTGGAGGTAACCTCAGGCATCCCTTTTTATGAGCTTTTTATTTACTCTGTAGCCCCTTACCCTCCACCCCTTTTCAGAGTAACCCCTTAGGACTCTCCTCATATCAAAATCTACTGCCTGGGAAATAGTTTTATATCAGTCCTTCATACCTGAGTATGAATTTAATTTATCGTGTTTCCTCTCCTGGGGAGTCTGCATTTTTAGCTTTAGTGCAGGATGTGGGAGGACAGATTTTGCCTTATGGTTAAAAATGAAATATTCAGAAAACTGGCAGGTGAGGAATGTGGGAGGAATGAATAAGGAGTTATTTTAGGACCCTTGAAATCACAGCAGAGGAAAGGCAACCTTCTAGCCCTATGTTTAAAACTGTTCCGAGTTAAATTGAGGATGTGAAGAATGATTATACGAACATAACATTTTTTGGTAGGAACTCGGGTGTTCGCTTGGAATTTATACTTTAAAATGATGGCGACTAAAAATGCACTGGAAAAGAAGAAAGTCATGATGGTGTCAGGAGAGAGCACAGAGATTTTCCCATGAATACACTGCTTACACCTCAGCTGCCAGAAGCAAATACATTTCGGGTATGGTGCAAAACACCCCCGTTGAAATGATAAATGGGTCTTTGGTTTACCGTGAAGCATTTATCAGCTGAAGAGTTTTCATTTGCCAGTGTAGTCAGGGACACTCTCCCTTGCGTTTGGCAGATCAACATGTTGTTCATTTTTTCCTGCACCCTATGGGGTAATGCTCGTTATCAAAACAAAACAGTGATAGGATAAAATATGCTTTGATGTAGCATTCAAATACTGCAGCTATAAGCTGAAACCGTGTAGGAAGTAGGAACATTCACATTCAGACATAGTAATAAACCATAAGTGCCATAGCAGACCACAAGGATAAATATTTTGTTCCTGCAGATGCCATAGTTCATGTGGAAGTAACTTATGTTCTGTAGATCTTTTTTTCTGGCTAAGTTATACTCCTGGTGATACATAGAAAATGCAAAGCTATAGCACTCCGCATGCAGTATCCTGAAAAATATAGTTATGTGTACTTACTGTATGTTAATGCTATGGTCATAAAAATCCAATTAATTATTTCTAGGGCTAATAATATAGCTGACATATAAATAAGTAAAATTTATGTTTATAGAATGTTTAATAGAGTGACAGTTATTTGGAGGTTGATTTCTTAAACTCTGCCTGCCCTACAATCCTTGATTCGCACATGAACTCAATGTCCTACAGACACTTATTTAACCTCTGTGTGTCTTAGTTTCTAAAAAATAAGAACTAAAGAGTCTACATTTCATAGTTGTATTTATTAGATGAGGTATGGAGGATATAGCTAACTAGTTAGTTCATTCAAGGTTAGTGAGTTGGAGTCCCAGTGGAAATGCATGAGGCACATTCAAAT
Organism: Phacochoerus africanus; assembly: GCF_016906955.1. Classification (NCBI taxonomy): domain Eukaryota; kingdom Metazoa; phylum Chordata; class Mammalia; order Artiodactyla; family Suidae; genus Phacochoerus; species Phacochoerus africanus. The sequence continues at coordinate 23,307,228 of NC_062554.1, forward strand.
TAAGATACTTGAAGAAGGAGAGATTATTTTCAAGAGGGTTAGTAACAGAAGTGAGTGGAGTTTGGAGGAGCCCCAGCGCACAGTGCAGGGCTCTGGCAAGTAGCAGTGGTGCTGTCACCATTCTAAGGCTCAAAGAGAAAGGAAGAGGAAGAGGCATCTGGAACCTTGAAGGAGAGTTGTGTTTACTAGAGAGGAGGTCCCAGGCTCCTTTCTTAGACATTATCGAGAACTTCAAAGAACTTTCATGTATGCAAATTTATACCTCTTAATATTTACAATATTGGAAATTAAAATATAATTTTAAACTATGTATTAATTTACTTAAAGACAACAATTAATAAATTTGGCAATTAACGTACTTTTTCTACAAAGGGCCAGATAATAAATACTTTTGGCTTTGGGGACCATATAGCCTTTTGAACTAATCAGTTCTGCTGCTGTAGTGCTAGAACAGCCATAGACAGTGTGTAAACAAATGAGCAGACTATTCCAAAGAAAACTTTACAAAAAAGCAGGCAGGCTAGATGTAGGTTTCAGTCTGGATTTGGTTCGTGAGCTACAGTTTGCCAAATCCTGTTAACGGTGCTAACACAAACCTGTTAACATGTTAAACTTGTTCGTATAAATGGCATAATTTTTATGATAAATATTTTTCGATGTTGTGAGAAAAGAGTCATTGCTTCTCACTTTTGTTAATCTCCAACATCTGCTTTAATAGCAGAGCTGGATTCCATTATCTGCTTCTACATTATTTTATTACAATGTGGGGTTTTTTGGTTGAAATATATAAAGAATTTTCGACATTATCCAAATATATGATTAGAAATGCGAAGGATATTTTAGTAACCTGGAGATAATTGTACATATTCTTCTTTGAAAATACATCAAAACCCAACTAGTGGTGGTTTTTAAGTAGTTGCAATGAGGAATCTAATACAACATCACTAAGCACTTAATATTTTTAATAAGGCCACTTGTTACTCTTTCATGTTAAATTATTTAGAAACATTGTACATTGATCACTTAAAAATATTTATGGATCTCACCATTTAACTCATCAGAAAAATCGTTAACTATTGAGAAAGAACCAAGCTCACAGTAGCAGATTACATTTTTGCCAATATTTTGATATTTGCTTGAAAACTCTGATTTTATTACTGACAATCAATACTGTCCATGATCTTCCCTGAAGTCTCACTTTGTTTATTTTCAGGACAATATCTTCCAAAAGCCTAAGCCTGAATAACCAGAATAAATCAGTTAATTCAGTTTGCACGTCAATTGTTATTTGCACAATTTGTACTTAATTGTTATTCCTCAAGGGAGTCCTCAAACTTTGATATCCGAAAGAGCTTTTGATTATACTTGCCAACTAATCACATGGAATATTTTTTAAAAAAGTATTTAGGGATAGAAACTTAAAACTTCATTAATTTTTAATTGCTTCATCAAAAATATAGTGATAAATACTAGTATAGTTGGGTGCCATTGCCTTTATTTGTGTAAGGGCACCAACAGTTTTGTTCATCATTGTTTTTGTACCATCAGTGCAAATATCAATACAATAAAAAGGTAAATAATATTTTAATATTGTTATAAAAATACTTTTGGCCTCTCATGCCCCTCGGAGGAGTCCTGGAGTGTTCATATACTGTACTTTAAGAACTATTGTGCTATACTTGACAAATAACAAAATGAGACTCTAGAAAGAGCGAAATTTGGTGTCAAACATTCAGATAATTTCTTTGTGGAAGAACCAAGACAAGAATGCCTCTCTTAACTGCAAATGAAAGATCAGTCCAGAATACTCTGCTATCTCATTTGTATAAAATGAAATCTTGCATTTGTCTTGCTTACCTAGGGAAGTTGTTATAAGAGTCTAAAAAGGAAGAGGAACTTTGAAATTTTTAAATCTCTACTCATTTCAAGGTTCTAATAATAAGTCTCTGCACCAAACCTTTCTACTCACTGCTTTATTCTCTTCTGGAACATAGGTTTACCACTCTGGGAATAGGTCTACGTAGGACCATCAAGTATGTCTATCGAAGGACAAAGGAGTAAAACAATTCAGTTAATTCGGAATATCAGGTGGTTTATTGCTACTTGATTAAGATGAATAGTTAATTTATATTTCACTCTGCAATCCTTTATTTTCTTATAATTAGGCATTTTCTTCCAGCAACCCAGTGTAAAAAAGATTTTACTAGATGCTTTGCTTTTACTTTTCAAAATTGTCTAAAAAGTGTTAACTAACATTTCAGAATTAAAGAAAAATGTTTCCATGAAGTGATTAAGCTAAAAAATGGAGAATATCATGTTCATTAAAACAAGCCATGTTTTATTCTTCGATTTAGGCAGGAATTAACATAAAAGTAAATGCTCCATCAAGATTTTGACTTCACGGAAGCCATTACTTTTATACCATAGCTACAGTTACTCATTAGTATCTATAGGGGCTTGCTGCCTAGACATGCCCCACCCCTCTCACCATGGATACCATAACCTATGTACATTTGAGGGCCATGTATCTATTTGCTCAATAAATTAGACGGTACTGAGCACCATCTAAATTTAAAATAAAATCTAGAACTGCCATTGAGAACATAGCCCACAAAGGGAAATAAAGAAACTCAGGCAAATTTTGACCATAGAGCTAAACACGCAAGAAAGATATGTACATATCCACACATTACACTCACACAAATGGAAACTCTAATTTAAAATGACCTAGGTTATAATGGTTTTCAGAAGAGAAAGAAAAAATTCCCAGTATTTGAGTAGCATTTAGACAAATATGAGGGGTTATAAGAAGTGGTAGTTTATACTAAGCTTTTGAGGTTTTGCAGAATTTGGATATAGAGTGTACCAGATATGGGGAAAGTAAGTTCAGACAGAAAACATAATAAAGAATAAATAAAAGCAGTATCAAGAAATCACAGGATATCTAGAAAGGACGAAAGGTCACAGAGATAGATAGGATGGTCTTGTGTTATAAATTAGAAGGAAAGGGGTTTTACATTAGTTTTGATTTATCTGTGAAATGAGTTTTTTTGTGATCTGTGGCTCATGGATGACAGAGGAGCGCTGTGCTTGAGCTGAGGTTAACAAAGGAGGTGGCTAAATTTTCCTGAGGAGAGTCTCTCTTTATAGGACATTGGCTTACAGGTGGAGGAAGGCCAGTCTTTGGTCAAATCCTCCTCACATTAGATATAACCAAAACTGTAGGGAGATGTATCACCTGGGAATGACCCAAACAGAGGGCACCCAGCCCCACATGGGCAGTTTCAGAAGCACTTAGGAGACTCTCAAGGGAGTTCCCGTCGTGGCGCAGTGGTTGACGAATCCGACTAGGAACCATGAGGTTGCGGGTTCGATCCCTGCCCTTGCTCAGTGGGTTAACGATCCGGCGTTGCCCTGAGCTGTGGTATAGGTTGCGGACACGGCTCGTATCCCGCGTTGCTGTGGCTCTGGCATAGGCCGGTGGCTGCGGCTCCGATTCGACCCCTAGCCTGGGAAACCTCCACATGCCGCAGGGGCGGCCCAAGAAATAGCAAAAAAAAAAAAAAAAAAAAAAAGAGAGAGACTTTCAAGGTCTCTGCTCTTGAGGAGTTTACAACTTGGTTCCATAGTGTCGTAAAATTCTTGTTGGCCACTGTCATGTTGGAAACTTATCCCTGTGCTCTATAAAATCTACTTTATAGTTCCCTGAAACTTTCCCATGAAATATTAATTATTGCCCTATAATTTTCCTCTTTTTTCCTAAGAGCTCCTCCTAGTTAAAGCAATTTTACTAGTATTGTTTCTCTGATAAGTGTTATGAGGATTTAATGGAAGTTAATACTGGCCTCTTGAAAAATCACCTGAATATTCAAAAATAAATTCAAGAGCACCTTCTCTCCTGATATTCTATTAGCTCTTCTAAATAATGGGGAATCATTGCTTTTTCATGTATTTTGCCAGTAAAGGACCTACTCATTTGTCTTGATGGCACAGTTATAGAATGGCAACCTTAAAATATCACCAATGTAGTGTAAAGATACTGATCTCTTTGAGGAGGTCTAAACTTTATTACTCAATAAGAGAAAAATCCTATGCCATGCAAACTATTCCAGTGGATTGAATGGTTCCTGATAATGATTTTTGAATTACGTTTTCCTCTCTTTTTGTTTTCATGATTTGAGTTAGACAAATGTGGCATTGTGTAACGAAAACTAAAAGATATGGTCACATGCAGGAAAAATGAATATATGATTCATGGATTAGGTCAATAGTTTTCTAAGAACATAATTGGTATCTGCTCTATTTATGATGGGCTAACAAATTGAACTAGAGGAAGGAAATTTTATGAAAGGAAAAGGCTTATCTTTATGAATGATAGGACAACTTTTCTCCCAAACTTATTGGAGAGGCATACACATCATTCAATCCCAGTGTAGGAATACACCAGCCAGTTGAGAGACATCTGAGTTTAGAGGCAAAGCTAAGGATTTGTCAGTTTGCATGAATATAGCATCTTCCCTTGTTTTTATACCACCCATTGTTTGCCACAACCAATCGAGCTCAGATTAGACTCTGTTGACCTCCAGATACATAATTGGAGCTTAGTTTTATTTTTTTGTCAAAGGAAAATAGGAGAGGAGCAGAAATACTGCTTTTATAGATAAGATTGTTGCTGAGGAAACCGTTTCGTTGAACTCTTCCCCCATGGCTTGCCGGTTTTACTGTGTATGTATTCCATGCATAACAATCTTATGGCTTACTTTCAAGTTCAAACTGGGAATTATGATGCGAGTCTTAAAATAGTTTTTAGAAAGGGAGTATTATCTGCTTCTATTTACAGCATCGTAGTCCTTACCCACTGTTAAGCCAGTTATTTATGAGAATCTACTGGCCCAGATTCTGAGAAAGATGAACAAATTTATAAACCTGTGAAGATTTGTTCTTGGACAGGTGTGCTCTTCTCATCAAAATGAGAGTTCTAGCTAAAAATGGAAGACTTTTATTCTTCAATAACTCCCCATAATCCGCACACTCCCTAAACTCTCCAGTTTAGCTGGAATTAGTGACTAACAATCACTGTTGTCACTGGAAGGCTCTTCAACCTCTCCCACTTCTTAATCCTGCTTCCTTCGCCTCTCGGTGGTATTGTTCCTTGGAGGATTTCCTAAAAAATCTTGCACACGGATGGGTGTGAAACTGTGTAACCCCACAAAGACTAGTCATTTGATGAAAGCCGCTCCTAGGAAGGGAGCACAGCCTTGGACAAAGCAAGGTCCTTTAGCTGAGGGCAATTCCTGAACGTAACTTTGAATCCCCATAGCCAGCATCCATTCCTCAGTCCTGTATGGAATAAAGGTGACTACAATGGTCTTTGTGGTACATCAACCTGGCTAAAGTTCTCAATTGTTTAATCAAATATTACTACAGACGTTTCTGTGATGGTGTATTGCATTTGGGATTCAAGTTCACAATCAGAATTTAAATAAAGGAGAGTATCTTCAATATTCTCGGTGCGCCTGTTTCAGTCGCTTGAAAGCCCTAAGAAAAACAGAGCAAAGATTTCCTCGAAGAAGAAGAATTTCTACCTGTGGATAGCAACTTCAGCCCATGTCCAAGATTTCCAGCCTACCCATCCTAAAAACCCACTTTACAGATTTAGATGTTTCCTGGCTATCACCAACAATCATGGTAGCTTGAAATAAAACCTTAAAATAAATTTCTTAATATACACTTCTTACTAGATGTATTTCTTTGGTGGAAACCTGCCTCATGCAAGGACAAATTACAATATCCATTCATAATACTAGTTCAGTCTCTTTATTGTAAGTAGTTATTTTCCATTGCCAGGGTGGATCCTTTCCTCCCTTATAGGTCTCTCTGCATCCGGATTCTAAAGTGACTGTGTGGTCCCTACAGATTTCAGCTTAATGGGACTCTTGCTCTGTCTGCAGATTAGAGTGTTCTCATTCTGGGTACAAAGCCAAGAACTGTGGGAGAATTTCCCAAGTGGTCATTGGGAGCGATGCTAAGTGAGACTCTTCCTATATTTTTATTTCCTGATCATAGATTCTACATACCAGGGACAGAGCACCACAAAATAATTGTTGATTTGGGGTTTATTGTCCACCCTGGGAGATGACTCTCCACCCTGTCAGGCACCATCTCCAAGATGGAGCCTCATCTGAACCAGTAAATGAGCATTCTGTTGTTCCATCAAACAGCAGCTTTTGGGTGATGCAGTATGTGTACAGATAACTAATGTATACCCTGGTCATGTGCCCATGGCCACACCTCTTTGCTGTAAAGTGGAACCCTTGGTTTTGATATGAGATTATGTAATATCACATATTTGTGGTCCAAACAGGTTTTAAGTTGTCTAAGAGTGGTGCTGACTGAGGTCTGGCGGGCAGAAAAGACAAACACTAATCTGCATTGAATACAGTCAAGATAATTGCTGACACTTCAGGGTGCAATCATTTAACTTGCTGCAGCATATCTGGTTGGCTTCCTTAAGGAATGGGGCTCTTTCAAAGATTTAGCAGTGCTCCTTTTTGTGGGAAGTTCTGACACTCAGCAGCAGAGTAGTTACAGAAGTTTTGGTAAGCGAAAGCACATCCCAGTAGATTTATGCATACCCTCCATTCTTAACAAGCTGGCTACTCTGTCCCCAAGCCTAGTGGGGGTGAGCACTGGAGCGGCAGATGTCAAAGCCCAACTGATGGCAACCATTTGAGACATTTAGTTTACGTGGACGTGACATACCTTTTCTACGGTAGATGTTCTTACGCTTCATGCCCACTCCCGTAGTCTCATCAGCATGTATCTTCCCCCAAACTCTTTGCCCTCAGTCTCTCTTTTTTTTTTCTCAAGTCCTTAACTAACTAGACAAGCCCTTAGCCCTATCCATGAGTCTTCATATCGTCTTACCTCAGGGTATTTCTTTTTCTACACAAGTTAGATACTCATGTTCATTGACCAACACTCTGCCTGCTGGAATGATTCCTTCTCTAACCCTGTCTTTGAAAGTCATCCATGAGTAAGGCTGAAGTGTAGTTACAGTTTCTCAGCTTTCATTCATAAATTGAGCTGAGCTTCCACTATCCACACCTAGTTTTTGTCTTTTCTGTAAGCTGCTCATAAAGGAACCCTCCTCTAAAATGACTAAATGTGTGAAGTGCAAAAGAGACACAGGTATAGCTGTGGTGGATAACATGGGAGTTCAAGCTACCTAGTCATGCAATGTATTTGTGTTCTCTGGCTGTATTTACTCATAATCCCAGGTGTACTCCTTCCATTTTCTGAAGGATACTAGTGGACTTGCTCAAACTTATGATTTAGTGGGTCTGAAAGAATCATTTCATGATGAGCATTCTGGCTTCATGGCTCTTGATAACTAATGGCCAGACACTCCATGTCCATCAGAGCCCAGTTACTGTTTAAAGGTATTTTCTGTATGGTGTAAAGTGATCTGTTACAGGTTGTATTGTCTTGTTCCAGAATCCTACAAGTTTATGCTGTGATTCTTCTATGAGTTCTTGTCATAAATTCCACTTGATGTTTCCCCGTAAAAAAAAAAAAAAATCTTTAATACTATGCAGAAGGCCAAGCCATATGGTCCACAAGGCAGAGTGTCCTGCATCACAGTCTGAGTATGTTTCAGAGCCCTATTCACACTTAAAACCAGGCAGTCATTTATATCACTTAGGATACGGATTTGGCAAGATTCCAAAGGGTAGAATCTGGTACCTGGAGAATGTGAAGAGGTCTACTAAGCATTGTACTTAATTTTAAAGAGGATTCTCTGTAATGTCCCAGACCAGTGGACCAGAAAACATTTCCTGATATGACAGAAACACTTAATATTTATCAATGCAAGTCCCAGCCCTCAAGTGCATATCTTATCAAGGCTTCCATTGCACTTGACATACTTTCTGTAAAACATTTCATTTTATATAGATCTGATATTCTGGCTGCCATTCTACCCTTGCTATTTATTTTGATAATTACACTAACTTTGCTTCTGTCAGTTAAGCCCCAACCTGACTTCTATTATTTTGACATCCCATGATCCCCAATCCTATCAGGGGAGTACCACTCCTGCAGCAACATCTCTTGTCATCAGCCCTGGCCTCCAGAGAAGAGCCACTGATCAAAAACACTCATGCCCCTGTCACCACTGCACTTCTATCACTTCAGTAAACAGAGTGTCTTCTGGATCCTTCCAAATCCTTTCATAGAATACAATCATTTGCTGTGTGTATTTTGATAAGTATGGTATTTCCATGCCTCTGAGTCTTTTGATCCCATCTTCCCCTGTCTGACATGACAGTTCTGGAATTCTTATTTCACTTTGTGTTCATCTTTGCTTTCTCTAAACCTCAAAGACCATGCCAGCAATTTGTTGGCACCATCTTTCTTTTCTTTTTCTTTTTTTTGTCTTTTTTTTGCTATTTCTTGGGCCACTCCCTCGGCATATGGAGGTTCCCAGGCTAGGGGTTGAATCGGAGCTGCAGCCACCGGCCTACGCCAGAGCCACGGCAATGTGGGATCCGAGCCGCGTCTGCGACCTACACCACAGCTCACGGCAACGCCGGATCCTTAACCCACTGAGCAAGGGCAGGGACCGAACCCGCAACCTCAGGGTTCCTAGTCGGATTCGTTAACCACTGCGCCATGATGGGAACTCTGGCACCATCTTTCAAGATCCTTTCCAGAATGTTAACGTATGTATCACTGGAGAGCAGTCCCAGGTCAGTACACTCTTCTTTATCCAACTTTGTGTTCTGGTTTATCTCTCTGGATTCTGACCTCCTGAGATTCAGTCCCTTAGTCACTGCATATTCAGTCAATCCCATTGTGTCCGTCTCTGGGCTTGACTGTACATACTGTCAAAATGGTGCAGTTTCTTCAAGATAAAGTTCTTTCCTCTTTTAACCAAGCACTTCTCCAGTCAGGTTATACTATGACTTAGCGTGGTGTTGTGTTCTAGTTTTGTGGGGTTTTGTTTGTTTGTGGGTTTTGTTGTTTTCTGGTGGCCAGGGGGAGACACAGAGTACCTGGGTCTGTGTTGTACTGGAGCTGGCTTGCTCCAGCTAATGAGAAATAGTTGTTAAACATTCCAGGAATTTTGGAGGTCACCTCTGCTGTGGCATGGGTTTGCTTCCTGGCTTGGACCTTCCATGTACCACAGGTGCACCCTGCCAAAAAAAAAAAAAAAAAATCCAGGAATTTTGTGAGCCAATTGTTAAGCTGTTGGTAGCTTGGAATCAATCAAAGTGTGAGTATTTACTCTGCGAAAATCAGCAAATGCTACAGATCAGGGTTTTGCTCATTTGTTTGTTTGATTATGGTTGTTAAACATTTACCAGAATACCACCAGATTAATCATCTTTAGGCAGCAAGAAGTGAGTGACTCGGACAGTCCCAGAAGATTCAAGAGAAACAGGATTTAAGAGTTTTTTCATTGTTTTCATTCCGATGTCCCCACTTAATGTTTCAGATCCCCATTGCTTCCCAGTCAGATCTCTGGCCTCGAGGCAGCCAATTTTCAGAGGTTGAGAATTCAATTCCTGTAACTCTTCTACTCTGATATATAAGTCTTGGTCCTGTTCTAAAGCTTTTTGATTCTTTTGGGAAAAGGAGATTATTTAAAAAATATCTTCATTTGGGGAGCTCCCCATTGTGGTGCAGCAGAAACGAATCTGATTAGTATCCATGAGGATGCGGGTTCTATCCCTGGCCTCAATCAGTAGGTTAAGGATCTGGCATTGCCATGAGCTGTGGTGTATGTTGCAGATGTGGCTTGGATCTGGCATTTCTGTGGCTGAGGTGTAGGCCAGCAGCTATAGCTCCAATATGACCCCTATCCTGGGAACTTTCATAAACCGTGGGTGTGACCCTTAAAAAAAAAAAGCCAAAAAATATTTTTCATTTTTTGCTAAGGAGCCTCTTCTGTAATGGAAGACCAAGAGTTTTAAATTGACTCAACACCCTAGATCTTTCATTGTCTTTCTCTAATGTATCAAGTGCCCCAGCAACAGCTACCTGGTCCTAGTAATTACTTCTTTTTAGCACTTCTCAATTTCCTGAGATGTTAAACCTAGTTTTGCACTTTCTTTCACAGTCCCATCCAAGTTCACCATCAATAAAAGTTTTAACAATTCATTTTCCTAATTAACAACCAGCTTCACATTTTCATTTTAGAGCTAGCTTCTTAACAACTTGGGGCACCAAATTGTTGATTTCCCAGGTACACACACATTGAGACTTTGAGATTTGTATGCGGTAGGTTTACTGGAAAGATATTAAGGCGTTATCTCTGGAATAACCATGTGAGGGAGTGAGGAAAGCAGGATTTGAGAGAGTAAAAAGTTGAATTACACGCATTTGTAACAGTGACTTCAATTCTTCCTTGGGGACCTCGGGAATAGGTATTGTCTTATAGAGCTGCCCTCCATCAAGCAAGGGCTTGGGTTTTTGTATTGTTTCATCAATCAGTTCATGAATGAGGAGCGCTTTCCCAATAAGGGATTCAGAAGTGACACATTAGCAGGCAGCACCCTCAGCAGCTGAAAAACAGTCCTGAGGCAGGATTCTGGTGGTTCTCTTAACACCCACCAGAAAATAAGTAACAAAAATGACATCAGTTTAAGAATCTTGTTTCATAACACTGTCTTTCATATTCATCCATAAGAAGGGTTTGGGGACTTCAAACTGATGAGGTTTTAAAACAGCATTTCCCTTTTAGAATTCAAAAGATCTTCACTTCATTATTTTCAAAAGATAAAGATGGAAACCAGTCTCTCTTGGTTGCACCCCAGGGTGTAAGTAATAGGGATTGTACAAATTTTTTGATCTTTTGCATAAAGTGAAAATGCCAGAAGATGCTTAATGTAAATCCAAATAAAACCACATATTGTAGAATGAAGTATTTGGTATGAATTAACTATAAGGAGAAATGGACTTCTTTGCCCACACTGTCCAATATATTTCCCCTACATAAATAGGCCAGATTAGCCATGAAATAAGAACTCTAACTAAACTTTTTAAGTAATTACGTAATTTTTCTGCTATAATTTTAACCATTACATATCTCTTAAATAAATTTCTATATCAATATCTCACAAATAATGAGTAATATTCCATTAAAAAGAAGCTTGTCAATTTTTTAACCTCCAAAACATCAAAATCAGATTTACCAATTTTTTTGAGATGAATAAATCCTTAGAAATTGCAAGTGTTTCTCTTCCTAAATTCAATACTGTTTTTTATTTTGGCATTTACTAACAGTTAAGATTAAATGAGAATTTGACCCAAAAAGAGTTGTTGCTGCTGTTTGATACATAAGTAGCAAAAATTCATATATTTCTTATTGTGTAATTTTGTATGTGATTGAGAAATATTTATGTAGTGAAAACACTGTTTAGTTTTATACAAAATATATCTAAATAATTGACATATGATGAAATTATTTAGAAAGGTATACATCTTTTTTTTTTTTTTTTTTCCTGCTTCTACAGCATATGGAAGTTCCTGGGCCAGGGATCGAATCTGTGCACCAGCTGCAACCTGTGCCACAGCAGAATTCTTTAAGCCATTGCTCTGGGCTGGAGATCCATCCTGTGATTGCATAGTGACCCGAGGCACTGCAGAGACATCGTGGGATCCTTAACCCACTGTGCCGTGGTGGGGACTCCAAGAAAGGTATGTGTTTTTTTAAAAATTCACTTTTAACAAAAGTTTAACAAATCTGTATATTAGAGACTGTTCCCCATTTGCTAAAAAAGAAGGACATGAAAGATCATCATGTAACTGCAAATAATGTTGCTAAGAAAATACATTTTCTCTCCTTCCTTTTTTCCCTCTATTCTTCCTTCCTTCTCTACCTGTATGCATCTCTTCCTCCTTCCTTCCTGCCTTTTCTTTGCTTTTCTTCTCTTTTCTTTTCTTTCTTCATCTTTCTTTCACAAACACACTGAACATATTCAACCCCTTTACAAGGACAGAGAATAACTCCTATTATAAATACTTATATATGCTAATATATTTTTATAATTATGTATATAATATACATAGTTCCAATAATTTGCATTAATGTCTGCTTTTACATATTGCTCCACCTCATGCAATAATCTTTTATCCATTCACAATAAACATAACCTAATTGGATTAAGGCATTATAAAACTTTAGGCTCATCAGGAAAAGAAAAAAAAGTGATTTTTAAAAAAATTTTATTTATTTTATTTATTTTTTTTAGCTTTTTCTCAATATGATGTAAGGACAGGGAAATAAAGTTGGAAACCTAGAACAATATGAGGAATCTAGCTGGGAATCTATTAGGAAAAAATATACTAAACAATGCCTAAGGTATTTGTGTCACGCCTGTAAATAGTAACTTGCCTTATTGAGACTATGGACAAACATGGAAAATTACACTGCCTGAAAGTGAATTATGTGAGTAAATAAGAAGGTTAGCTCTCCAGCTAAGACAGCTATGAGAGTATAAGAACTGGGCAGTTGCAGGTAAATGTATAGGTGGGTTTAGGAGGTGATATGTGTTTGTGTCACATAATATCCACTTCCTCTGTAAAAAAACAAAAGAAGCAATACTATTTGACTGTTTGAGAGAAATGGTGCCAGGAAGCTGCAGGGGGCTTGAGGAAATACTACATATTTGGAATCTCTATGGAGAAGAATGGAGAAAAAATAATAATAGAAATAGTAATAATAATAACAATAATAAACATTATGAATTATCACTATTAAAATAAAATAATTAGTAAAATTGAGAGTACATTCAAGATTTCATACCATCAATATTCTCTAAAAGCTATTCTTTCTAGTATCTTTTTTTCCTGCAAGAGTGCTGAGCAACCCAAGTTTAATGCAGAGGATATGTTTTATTATATCAAAGCAGTGGTGGAGAATTGCTGAACAAGCCATGAGACTGAGTTACAGGGAACAAATCAATTAAGCCTATGTTAGCTCAGTTTTTTTTTTTTCTTTTTTCCTTTTTATAGCCTTACCTGTAGCTTATGGTTCTCTGGCTAGGGGACAAATCCGATTTGCAGCTGAGGGCTATGCCACAGCCACGGCAACAGATCTAAGCCACCTAGGCCCCAGCTTGTGGCAACACCAGATCCTTATTCCACTGAGTTAGATCAGGGATCCAACAATCACCCTCACAGAAACCAAATCATGTCCTTAACTTCTGAGCCACGACAGGAACTCCTGTTAGCTCAGTTTTAAAATGGTCTAAATAGGAGTTCCCGTCGTGGCGCAGTGATTAACGAATCCGACTAGGAACCATGAGGTTGTGGGTTCGGTCCCTGCCCTTCCTCAGTGGGTTAAGGATCCGGCGTTGCCGTGAGCTGTGGTGTAGGTTGCAGACGCGGCTCGGATCCCGCGTTGCTGTGGTTCTGGCGTAGGCCGGTGGCTGCAGCTCCGATTCAACCCCTGGCCTGGGAACCTCCATATGCCGCGGGAGCGGCCCAAGAAATAGCAACAACAACAACAAAAAGACAAAAGACAAAAAAAAAATGGTCTAAATAAGGTAAGGAATGAGTGACATTTGTGTAGAGAGTATGAGGTAGAATAAGAACTTCAAATGACCGATAAACCTTCAAAAATTAATTTTTCACCTTAGATTTAGTATGAAGTGTTGAAATATGCAGCTAGTTCATGGTATATATAAATATACTTTAATTACCTATTAACCTAAATATTCAATCAACCACAACACTGTATTCCCTGACCAGTCTAGTTAAACAGGCGTTTGGTTGATGCCTCTGTGCAGATACATAGTTTAGGAACCATTTAAATCCAGATCAGATCCTAAGTTTCTTTCCATAATATGAGTCATTGGAACTCTTGAGATTTATAATACTTTACACAGACCAGAGGGCAATTAGTGAGAAGTCAAAGTAATTGAAAGATGATTTATATTTAAATACCAAATACAATTACTGCTGAATTCTTTTTGAATTTATTCCATTAATTACCAGAGTCATTCTGCCTCCTCTTTTAAATATTTTCTAATTCAGTTATTACTCTCATAAAGGTGTTTGACGAAATCTTATAAGGCTATTTCATGAAAATGTCTGCTTTTACATATTGCTCCACCTCATGCTATTTTCTTTTCTATAATAATAATGCTTATGTTTATTTAGTTGGTATATGCCAGACACACAGACACGGTACCTAGCAGGTTGTAAGTGTTTATCTAATTTAAACATCACATAAGGATTATTATTAAATACCTATATTTTACATGAGGAAACTAAGTCTAAAAGAGATTAAATAAATTGTCCTAAATTATGCAGCTGATAATCACTTCAATTATCTAAACAGGTTTATCTGATTCTAGAATGCAAGATTTAAAAATTCTCTAATTCTGCCCACATCTCACCCCTCCCACATATGCTTCACTGTCTCCGCTGCAACTTGCCCTTTAAGCCAATCTTTAGGTTCTGAAGCATAAATTTCAGAGACTGACTCTCGCAAAATTATGCAGAACAAAAGCTCCCACTTCCTGTGTTGCATACAGAGTCTGCTAGACTGGAGGCACTTCGCACCCATTTCCTGTTTATCACCTTCCTTCTTCCCTTCCAGATTTGGCATAGAGAACTCTCAAGTCCTTTTGAAAGATTTAGCATGAGCCAATCTCACCACAAAACCAGATAGAATATTCTGGAATATTTTGGCCTTTAGAACCTAATCTATTTTGCCAGCTTCTTCAGTCAAGTCCACTTTGTTTCCTAGAGTCTAGAAACTAAGGATGAATTAAAAAAAAATAATAACAAAAAATAAGTTTAAAATTTCAGTGATGATGTAACAAAGGTATGCTTCTTACTCATCCTATGTGTCTGGTGATAGTTTGACAAGTACTCACCCTGTAGATCCAGTGATGGCCTGATCCTTGAGGTCACTCAAGAACTTAGGCTGATAGGAGTTTACCATCTCCATGGCAGGAAACAGAGAGAGGATGAGAGGATGGATAATTATAGCTTTTTTTTTTTTAATCTCTCATCCTAGAAGTATAACCCACAGCATGCAGTATTTTATGAGAGTTATAGTTTTGTGATATATGCATATGATCTTTCAGGGAGATTAATCTCATTTTCATATATAAAAAGATTTTATGAAAGTTACAAAACTGGGAAATCTAGTAAATGGTGGAGCCAACGCTGAAACCCAGGTCTTTTCTCTTCTGTATATTCTTTTTCATCATATCAAGGTTAAGACGTTCAAATATCCTCTTAACATGTCAACTTTCAGTTTTTTATTACAATTATAAAGGAAATATTTAAAGAAGTAATGTTGATAACTGTGAGGCTGTTCATTCAAAAAACAAAATTACTTCAGCTTTCTAATCATGCTCTTCCCATTTGATTTGTTCCAATATTTGTCACATTATAGTTATCTCCATGGTGATATACTATGATACTGCAACCACAAACTAAATCAGGCTGGCGAGAAAAGATGACTGTTGAACAAAGGGCTCCTTGTGTACACATAAATAACCTTGTAATCATAGATTATTGGAAAGTTTAAAGGAAAATGAAAGTACACAGTAAAGGGGGGGGTGTCCAATGATCATATGATATAAAAAGAAGAGGAAATTGATAATTTAGCTTTCCAAAGGGCCTAGATGTGATAAACTGAACAATCAGCTCTCACTATAGAAAACCACCATCGTTTTAGGCTATTGGCTGTGCTTCAGATATAAAAAAAGCAGTATGATTTTAATAGGATAGAAAAAAAAAGATATATTTCTGAGACCTTCCAAAAAATGTACCCCAAATCCAAAAATTATAAATAGAATATTTTAATTTTCCTCTCTTAAATGCCACAAGATAGACTTTGTAACTCTGCTTCATTTTGTGGAGTAAGGAAAATCCATAAGCTTGTCTGTTCACACCGAAGAATGTGTCATTATTGGGGAACTCATTCCTTTCTTTTCGAAGTTTACTATATTTCTGTTACTTGAAGAAGAATCCCATATGCAAAAATTAAAATGTATTGCACCATATGTTAACAGATGAATCACCTCTCCACGTTCTGTACTTCCTCTTGGAGAGTATTATGAGTGACTTTGCCAAAGAGGTAATTTGGAACAATTTTCCTGATTCCATTAAAAGAGAAGAATTGTTTAATCACCTAGTGCCACCTTTCCAGGGCATAAAAAAAACCCTGAAATTTATGTATTTATTCATCTATTAAATGAATATTTGCTGAGTTTTTACTGTGTAAAAGCACAGTTCTGGTTTTGATGGCCCATAGTTCTAGGAGTATCTACAAGTTTATTTTTTTAACTTTAAGTTTTAAAGTTTGCCTTCCATTTACAGTTATTAAAAAATGTTGTCTAGGCGTTCCCGTCATGGCTCAGAGGTTAATGAATCCAACCCCCACGAGGTTGTGGGTTCGGTCCCTGACCTTGCTCAGTGGGTTAAGGATCTGGCGTTGCCGTGAGCTGTGGTGTAGGTTGCAGATGCGGCTCGGATCCCACGTTGCTGTGGCTGTGGAGTAGGCCGGCGGCCACAGATCCGATTGGACCCCTAGCCTGGGAATGTCCATATGCCAAGGGAGAGGCCCTAGAAAAGGCAAAAAGACAAAAAATATATATATATTGTCTATATTGCTTGTGTTGTATAGTACTCCCTTGAGCCTATCTTGTTCCCAAGAGTTTGTACCAGCTACTCCTCTCGCCCTTATATTGCTCCACCACCACCTCTGGTAACTACTAGTTTTTTATCTGCATCTGTGAGTCTGCTTCTTTTTTGTTATATACACTAATTTATTGTATTTTTTAGATTCCAAGTATAAGAAATATTAAACCATATTTGTCTTTGTCTTATTTCACTTAGCATAATGCCCTCCAAGTCCATCTATGTTCATTCTTTTTTATTGCTGAGTAGTATTCCATTACATGTATATATGTGTGTTTGTGTGTATATATATATATATATATCAGATCTTTATCCATTCATATGTTAGTGGATACTTAGGTTGCTTTCGTATCTTGGCAATTGCATTAACTTTGGTCTTCTTTTAAAAATCTAAAATTGAAAAAAAATTGTATGTGGGCCATGTGTGCTTGTCTGCATGTGTATGTGTAACCTGGTGCATTGAAAAGTTGTAACGAATATCTTCTATTTATAAATTTGGGTCACCAACAACTACAGAGGTGATTGAGGCTTAATCAAATTATTTTACAAGAAATATCATGCTAACAGACATTGTTGTGGCAACGTGTAGCATTTAAGGTAGAATGAAATGATCCAAAGAAACCTATACTTGCTTTCCTATGCCTTTCTTATTTTCTGGAATCATTAAAAACAATTTTTTCTTTCTATCCTGTGTATATTCTAATATTCTTGGTCTTGACTGAATCCTTACATAGGTATTTATAAATCCTCAAATGTTTCCCATCTTAAACTATGCAATCAAACAAAGCAATTTCTCTTTTATTTCAAATATCCTACCTACTTCTGTACCTTTTCTCTTCTTCATCAGTACTCTTCCAGGAGGAATTTTCTGTGTTTATAGCTCAGTTTACCCACATCTCATTTACTATTAAAACCCATTCAAGTCTGGTTTCTGGTCCCAATGTTCCACCAGAGTGGTTCACAATCACCAATACCCCCTCTTATTCAAACCAACAGACATATTTTACTACTTGCTTTACTCAAGCTTTCCTTATTTAAAGGGCTACTTTTCTATTGGCTCATAAGGTAACACATTCTCCTGACTTGCCTCCATCTATGGCTGCTGCTTCTCTATCTCTGTTGCAGGTTTATTAGTGTTGGCATTACTCAACACTCAATCTTAAGAGTACCATTTTGAACTCAAATAATTCACAACCTAGTGTCTTGAGATCAAAGCTTTCTATGAATCCCTGACCTATATTTCTAAGTATCTTCTGAACTTTAATTGTTCAAATGTACCTCAAACATCTTGTTATCTCAGAGTTTATTACCCATTATTCTTTTAGCCCTTTTTGTTGTAGAAAGTGAAAGAGACCTTCATCCATCCAAACAGTAAACCTGGGACCTAAAACTATTCTTCAAGACTTCTTTTTGCCTTTTTACCTTTACTCAATATTCTAAGCCTACCCCCAATTCCTATTAACTTCTAGTCTTCAAATTCAGTTGCTTATCCCTGTCCTTTTAATGCCAAACCACCTAGTCCAAGGTGCCATTAATCCTTGCTTAGAGTTCCCAGCTAGTCTCCTTGCATCCATTCTTCTTTCCTTTCCAATATGTTCTCTATAATGCTGCTAGTGTTCTGTCCAAAAAGAAAATTAAAATCATTTCGTATATTTTGAGAAAAATTAAAATCTATAACTTACCCTGTGAAATGAAGCCTGCCTCTTTTCCAAGCATCAACACATACTACCTTCCATCTTGTTTTCTTTTTTTCCTGGTTAAACATATTTGAACACCCTTATAGCTGCTATGGTTTTTCTCTCTTTCATATCTTTGGAAATAAATGTATGCTGTGGGTTATTGTGATCATAGAACAGCATGAATAAGAGCATGGTCTTGAAGAACAGCGACGGATATGTGAATATCTGTCTATTTGTTCTGTGATTTAAAGGAAGTGTCTTACCACTTTTAAGCATTAGTTTCTTTGTCATTAAGATGGAGTTATTAGTAACATTTACCTTATAGACATCCAAGGTGCATTAAATAAAATGAAACAGAATAACTAGCTAAATTCCAAACTGGCTTTGTACCTTTTTTACAAGTCACTTACTATTTGTAGACATTATTCTCCTCATCGTAAAAAGAACATATTGGAACATTTATGTTAAATAGTGAATGTATAATATTGATATTAACCATTTAGTACCATTTAAAATATGAAATCAGTAATAGGAAATAGTCTTTTTCTCTGTGATTTCTGTTTTTTTTTTCTGGTAAAGTGCTATTTTTGAATAATACCATTAATTAAATAAGATAAATATTTTATTTCCTAAATACTAAATATTCTTTATATTATGAATACTAGAAATTCAAAAATTGTGGCTTTAGTTTTCTCAATGCTCCATTAACTTAATATGTATATGAATCACCTGGGGGGGGGGATCTTTTAAAAAAAAAAACTAATTCAGTCAGGTCTTGGATGATTTCCAAAATTCTGCATTTCTAATAGACTCCCAGGTGATACTGGGATTCCTAGCTTTAATTTGCCTTTTAGACATATAAACATGAATGGTTATAGGACATCATCATCAACATAAATCAACCTATCAGCACTTATTTGAGTGCTCCATATTTTTAAGTTGTGCTATGTATTAAGAAAGAAGTGTAAGATATATGTATCCCCTCCATCGTGATAATTGAAAAGTGAGGTTAGCTTTGCGATAGAGCAATAATTAAAACCTTATTAAGCTAATTAAAATAATGCCGGCTGATACAAAACACATGGACAGATAGAGCATAATGTATAATGCATAATAAATACTTAAAATGGAACTCAGTGAATGAATAGATCATTACTCGAAGAAATGATTGGGTAGGATTGGGAAAAGTAAGAGATTTTAATTCGGATTGGAAGGTTAAATAGCCATTCAATTCTTGTCACAAAGAGGATGAGTTTTTAGAAAGAGTGACTTTGACAAAAAGTCGCAGAAGCAGGAATGTGAGCCACAGAAATAGTACATATACAGTGACCAAGTGAAGTTCATTTGGACTTGTAGGACTTGGAAAACTTTGGCTCTGAGCAAGTGTTCGACATACTAGTAAGTCTTGGAGTGTTACGTTCAATTTGTCATTAGTATTCTTTTAAGTAACCAATATTCATGCCATATAAATTAGAGTAATCTTGGTATTCAGTATTATTTGTATAGTAACAATAATCAGTTACATCTTAATATTACTCCTTGAATGCCAGAGAAAAATGGAGCTACAGTGACATTTCAGAGTACTGCAAATTGGAGGTATGTCTCATAGGTGAATATCATATATTATGTGTGTAATATATACATACATAAGATAATGCTAAAGACTAGTGCCCGACACATAGTAGATAATCAAGAAAATACTTGCTGTTTTTCCAGAAGGATACCTGACCAATAATCAGGGGATTCTACCACCAGCCAGGGTTCTTGGCCTTCCTTAATCAATAGAAATTGGTAAGTTCAGGAAAGGCTTTATTTGGGAACCCTGCTGCAGCAGAGGGAGTGAAAACCAGTGAGCTTCCTTTGCTCTCCTGCTCTCTGAAGTGGGGGTGAGCTGGTTCCTTATATGAGGTGAGGGTAGGGGAGGGTCCAGAGGTCAGGCCAGAAGGGTGGCTTATGTGGTTTGCCCATCCCTTTGGTGGTGTTGCATGCAGGTGTGTGTGTAGTATAGTACCCTGCTTTCGCTCCCAACACTCTGATTTTGCTCTGAGCTCTGCAGAAGTGGCAGCTGGGTTTTATTTTTTTATTTTTTCATCTTTTTTGTCCATAATTTGCCTCAACTGTGCATGCACACAGTTATTTTTTTTTTTTTTTTGTATTTTTGTTGTTGTTGTTGTTGTATTTTGTTGGTCAAGAAGATGTTTATCCAGGTGCAAGTACTGCAGCCACTGCAGAAAAGAGCCCCAGGTCCCAGGTCCCAACCCGTTTCAGTTCTTTGATTACAGAATCCTTCATGTTTAAACAGACAATTAGTCTGTTTAAACAAAACAATACGTTTTGTTGAAAGAAAGGTGAACGTGATACTGCCTTATTGCCAAAGACAGTAGAAAAAATAATGAACATTTATTCAAAATTCAGTCTTATTACTATCTGCATTAATAATCAGAAGACTGAGATAACTAAACAGGTAAATTGACATTTTCAGAGGGATAATCCTTGTTTGGAATCCCTATATGTCTGACATAGTGAGACAGACATTGTAACAATAACTTTCCAAATATTGGAGGTCATGAATCATTTGACATGATATAGTAAAACAGTTTATTTAAACAAATGCTACTATTTAGAAGGTTCTGGATCCCATGAAGAGGATTTCTCAATGAGTTTTTATGGCTCAAAATAGAAAGATTTATATTCTCCTATGCCTTTACACAGCTGTTGTCCCAAGTACTAATGGGATGCTGTTCAAATTAAATTACTATTCCAATATTGCAAACTTTAAGTTCTTATGCCACTCTTAAACTGGCAATGTAATTATATACTTTACCTCCTGGTACTTATTATTAATTGGAAGATAATAAAGTGGGTGATTAAGCATTTGCTAGTTACTCTTGTAATCACTGGACCAGCCTCCTGAGGAGGCTGGGTTCAATAACATGTCACCAAAATGGTAAAATCTCAATGAGTCATTAACTAGCTGTGAAACTGTCAGGCACAGAGCAGAGTTATTTTGCTGATCATAAGAAAGGACATTGAGGCTAAGGAATTTGGGTCATACTTGTTAGGACAAATGAATATATATATCCTAATGCTAAGTTTTTCTACTTTCTCACTTTCAGATGCTCTGAAGCATAGGTAAATTACTTTCCCCTTTATCCTGAGATACCTCATATGAGAGTGATTTAAGAAAAACACTTTCAAGCCTCCTGGTACCTCTGGATCTGCATATGTAAATTTCTCCTAACCAATTCAAAAGTCATCTTATAATTCTCTAGTTTCAAAGTTATGTTGTATTTTTTAATCTTTTGCTGCTATGAAATGGACAATCACAGGTAATAAACACTTCTCTATTTTTTTCACCTCTAATTCACATAGGTTATAAAATATATTTTATGTCTATCAAGATGGTGGATGAAGTGTAGCCTCTACAACTGAAGCAACTTGAAAGATGAGGTGTCATGAAGGATACAGCTTGTGTCCTTGTGGCATCCAGTTCAGTGATAGAGCTGTAGGAGAACCCCTGAACATGATTGGTCTTTCATGTATCCACCAGGCCTATAATAAGGCTATAAACCCAGCTTTGGGATTCAACTGGAGGTTTTAGTAGATTCTCAATAGAGGAGGATCAAAAAATAACCAAAATCATTGGGCTGTCGTGTTCTTAGAGTCACTTTTCTAGAGCCTATGGAGGGTTATCATAGAAAGAATATGCATAGTGTCATGATGGCAGATGTTAAGCATTTCACTCCAGATACTTCATTGTAAGAAAGAGTCATACAACTAGGGTCACTGAAGAAAAAGTATTGGTGGGGATTCTTATTTAGCTCAAGGAAAAATTATCTGAGAAATAAGGCCTTCAAAAATGAATGGGCCAGGAATTTCAGTCCTGGGTAAATATCTGAAGAAAATGAAAAAAAAAAAATCAAAAAGAGACACACACCCTGATATTTCTAGCAGTATCATTTATAATAGCCAAGATATGGAAGCAACCTAAGTATCTATCAACAGATGAGTGGATAAGGAAATGTGGTGTATATATACAATGGAATATTACTATGCAAAAAAAAGAATGAAAACTTGTTATTTGTAACAACATGGATGGACTTGAAAGGGTATTATGCTTAGTGAAATGTCAGAAAAATACAAATATTGTATTTTATCACCTTTATGTGGAGTCTAAAAAAACAAACTAATGGATATAACAGAACAGAAAAAGACTCAAGATATACAGAACAAACTAATGATTACCAGTAGAGAAAGGGAAGGTGGGAAGAGCGAGATAGGAGTAGGGCGTTAAAAGATACAAACTACTGCGTATAAAATTAAAAAAAAATCTATCATGATATATTGTACAACTCAAGGAATATAACCAGAATTTTATAATAACTTTAAATGGAGTATAACATTTACATTTTTTGAATTGCTGTATTGTACATTTGAAACATATAATAAGTCAACTATAGCTCAATAAAAATATGAAAAAGTGGTTTTAAAAGAAAACTTAGGAGGTAACTCATTGACATTGGTCTTGGCAATGATTTTTTGGATTGACCCCAAACCTAACACAACAGAAGCAAAAATAAACAAGTGGGACTATATCAAATTAAAAAAAAAAAAAGAGCTTCACAGCAAAGGACATCATTAACACAAAGAAAAGGCAACATGTAGAATGGGAGATAATATTTGCAAACCATATATCTGCTAAGGATTTAATACCCAAATGTATAAAAAATTTATACTACTTAATAGCAATAAACAAACAAAAACAAACAAAAAACCCTCCAAACCAAAACATTCTGATTTAAAAATGGTCAGAGGAACCTAATAGAGACATCCAAAAAGCTAACGGGCACTGGAGAAGGTGCTCATACCACTAAGCATGAGGAAAAAGGCAAATCAAAACCACAGTGACATCATCTCAACTGGGTAGAAATAGCTGTCATTAAAAAGTCGAGATAACAAATGTTGGAAAGGATATGGAGGAAAGGGAATTTTTGTGTACTGTTGATGACAATGGAAATTGATACAGTTACAATGTAAAAAATATGGTGGTTCCTCAAAAAATTACGAATAGAATTACCAGATAATCCAGCAATGCTACTTCTGGGTATTTATTCAAAGGAGAAAGAAAAAAAATCACTGTCTGGAAGATAGATCTTCTGCACTCCCATGTTCTTATAGCATTATTCACAATAGCCAAGATAGGGAAATAACCATAACACCCATCAGTAGGTGAATGGCTAAAAAATTTTTATTATATATATATATATATATATTTTATTATATACATTATATATATAATTTTATTATATATATATGTGTGCGTGTGTGTGTGTGTGTGAAGGAAATCCTCCCATTTGCAACAATGTGGATGGATCCTGAGGGCTTTTTGCTATGTAATTTAAGTCAGACAGTAAAGACAAATACTATATGGCTAATTAATACATGGGGTCTAAGAAAAAACCAACAACAATTGAAACAGAGAGCAGTTTGGTGTTTGCCAGAAGTGGGGGGTGGAGGAGGTTTGGAAGAAATGGGAGATGGTCAAAAGGTTCAAACTTCCAGTTTCAAAATAAATAAGTTCTGGAAATAATGTACATCATGGTGACTATAGCTAACAATACTGTGTTGTATATTTGTAAGTTGCTAAGAGAATAAATGTAAAAGTTATCATGAGAAGAAAAAGTTAACCATGTGAAGTGATGGATAACTAAACTCACTGTGAGACATCATTTGCAAATACATATGATATATATATATTGTATAATTTAATTTGTAACATAGCCTGAAACTAATGCAGTGCTATATGTCAATTATATCTCAATAAATCCGGTGAAAAAGAAGAAAGAAATTGATTCAATGTAAAACAAAAAATTAATGGTATTTTATGTGAGGTAGTGGGCTTCCATACTTTTTTTTTAAGCATGAATGATTAGCTACTAGAGATATAATAAGTGATATTTCTGAATTTGTTATATTAAATATTTTGTGTTTATATATAATTGTTACAGTTACAAATGATTTAATTCATGCAAATCACATAGAATAAGCTCTGCCACGTAGGAAGTACTTAACACCTGCATGTTATCATGTTTATTATTATTCATAATGTTTATTATGTCATTATTTTACAATGCCCTACTTTTTCACACTCTATTTTCTGTCAAATAGAATTGTATCTGCAACAGCAGCATTTGTTTTCTGTCTTGAAAATCAATGGTACGTTAGATAAATTATGGTATTAATTTTATTCACTGAAACACCTGAAAAGTTCAACTTCTCTTTCCAGGTGAAACTGTTCAAGGATTCTGCTGTTGGCTGGTGTTTATCCAGAAGGGACCCTGAATTATTCTGGAAGTTACTTCAAACCCAGGGCCAGTGTCTCTATAACTTAGCCAGTTATCATGCTTTGCTGAATGTTAGCTGTATAAACTTATCTCTCTCTATGATTTGGGTTATAGAATATAAATAGAGATTGCTTCGAGGGAAAAGAAAGGCAATAGAGAGGAGCACGGATGCTAAGAGAAAGTAATTAATCCTTAGAGCTAGGATCTTTTCTGTTTTAAGGATACATCTCGGATTGTTGAGGTATATCTAACTCTGCCCGGTTAGAGTGGGGCGTATCAGTCTCAATTCCCAAATATGCTAGTGTGTGTATCTGAGATAACAGAGGCATTCAAGAAAAATTAGGGATTTGGTAACACGGAGAAGATTTGGGAAACTATTCTAAAAGGTAACCTCTTTTAATTGAAATGTTTCATATTGGTAAGGAAGTTTTCAAGTATTTGTCCTTAGCTGAACTTTTCATTAACCAAAGGTATAAAACACAAAACTGGCGTTTGGAACATTTTCATTATTACCAAGATTTTGTGATGACTGAAGTGGCTGTGAAATGACTGTAAAATGCCATGCCTATTGACGGAAGGATCTTTAGAAATATTGGACCATGACATATCTCTGTAACAGAGACTGCTACGTGTTCCTGTGTCCATTCTCCACTTCTTGCAGAGATAAAGCTTTGGCTAAAAGTGTACCACCTAGCTGTCCAATCTGATTACACTTTCCAGCGTCCTTTGCAGTGAGAAGTGGCCATTAACTAAGCTTTTGCTAAAAAGATGTGAGCAGAAATGATGTATGAAACTCCTGAGTCTCTTTTATATCAGGAAGCTGCTTACTTCACATTTTTTTCATCTGGAGAAACGTGGGCTGGAATGAAACCTGGCATTGACTGTACAGGTAAGAGGAATCCGCTAATGAATGCAGAACCACAAGACAAAAGGAACATAGGCCCTTAGATGACCTCGCGGCACAGAGGATCCCTTTTAATGATGTCCTCAACTTTGGCTTCTGACAAGTTCCCCTTTATCTGCTCCCTGCATATGCCTGGCTGCTTCACCACATGCTTGCCTTTTGATGAAGCTTCCTGTTACCCTTGTTATTAGAGACAGAAATTTCTATTTTCTTCGACCCACCATATTTATTGTCCCATTTTTCTTAAGGATCTTAGCCTATACCACAACTAATGCATTCTCTAATGTATTTTAAATGAGTCTAGAATGATTATTGTTTCTTTCTTTTGGAGATTGTCTGACTGGTTGTTGATTTTTCTCAAATGCATGTGAATCAATCAAAGTCACAAAAGTAATTGAGAACAGAGTGGTTGGTTTCCTGGGTTCCAGTCTTGGGCTCTTCCCACTAAGTCATATCATCCTTAGGGTTCTATTTAAAAATAAGCTGGCCAAAAATATGTTGAAAGAGAAGACACAGGTCTCTCCAGGTAGTTCAATCAAATGTAAAATCCTTGAAAGTTCATTCACATAAAGCACATCCGGCTAGAACACCAGCATCTTATTATAGCTGTGCTTGTTAAATCAAAGAAATTGGGGTCTGAACATGCTTGGGAAAGACTGCAAAGTGCAACACTCTGAGCAGTGGGATGCAGGCCACGTTTTGAACTGCTGGAAAGAGAGGGAAGGATTTAAGCCCCAAATGGGGCTTAAACGAAGAATAAATCTGTTAGCAGAGCAATTACTCATGTGCTCAGTAAACTGCCTCCTTCAAGGATTAGCAGATAAATCTAGACCTAGGCATTAGGGTTTTCTTGGCACATCTTCCTCCTTCTGCACATCAATAATAATGTATTTAGCCAATTATCAGATAATCCTGGTTAAATTGATCAATTGATAGCTCCCCAGTCCTTTCAAAGCACTGCTTTGTTTTCTTTGGCCTCAAACACCTAAAAATATTTCTAGAGGTCAGGAAAGTACAAATTGCAAATTTATTATTCTTGGAGTTGCAGGATGACCTTTAACCCTGTGTTTCCGAACCCAGCATGGCGCCTTGGAAAAGTGATTTCCATTAAAGTAAATAGGAGTCTTAGGGTAAAAGGCTGAAGGGAGCTTTGAGACTTAACCCCTTCACATACTTAGCCCGGGCTGAGAAGAGGAATTGGTAATCACAAATGATGCTTGCCATTTTAAAATCACTTCCTTCCGAAATGGCCAAGCTGATTTTTTTTCCTCTTTTTAGTTTTCCTTTTTTTTCCCCTTGCCTTTGCATCTAAACAGAAACATGTGCAAATTATTAAAAAGTGATAATGGCTATGGAGAAAATCATTTTCTTTTCCTACAGAGGATATATAAACATTTTCAACTTCTCATTTGAAGTCACTAGAATTAAAGGAAAAGAACTGCTCGGAGTCCAATTTTCTTTCATATTTCTAGGAGGAGTCAAGAGATTTATCAAATATAATACATAACATATCCTGTCAATTAGAATTTCTGATAGAAATGGATCAATTTTTAGTTCTAGTAGGTACTAAATATTTCATGAGACACATTAGAGACAAAAAAATGTTTCTATAGTTTATTTTTTATTTAATGACTTTTATTTTTTTCCATTATAGTTGGTTTACAGTGTTCTGTCAATTTTCCATTTGCAGCACCATGGATGGAACTAGAGACTCTTATACTAAGTGAGGTAAGTCAGAAAAAGAAAGACAAGTACCATATGATATCGCTTATATCTGGAATCTAATATAGTTTATAAATCAAATGTAACTGGGCCTTTAGTAGTCTAGTATTTTGTTTGGAAATAGAATAATGAGTGACTATAACATTTCAGCTACATTAATGGTGTAGTGATTGCCAAATAATAGAAGAAGGCAGTGACGCAACATAATTTAGGGATGACTAGGTTCAAAACATGCTACCCCCCAAAATATGGCACCTTGGCAGCTGAAAGACTTTGAGGAAATGGCAGAAGCAAGAAGGGCTCTGACCTTCTCCTGTTCTCCTCTGAAGCGGGTCATAAGACCCTCCCATGAGAGGTGACCTCTTTATACCTATATCACGAAAGCAGCTCTTTTGCCCATTTCCTCTTTGCCATTTCCTGTTCCCCTCTAACCCTAAAATAACCTAATTATAGGAATGAGATCACTAGGCAGCTTAACCTAACTCCTGATTTATAATCCACTGAATGCCCACCATGCCTTTACTAACCTGTTGATTCTTTCCTAGATTAAAAGAAGAAAGAATATAGAATTAAGTAGTTACAGAATGACTGGCTCTCTACCCCCAGCAGCCCCCATAGCAATCCTACAGGCAGACCATGCAAGCAAGATAGCATCCGAAGAAACCTCATGAGGGGTTAGCCAGTCTGCACACAAAGAAAATGATGCAGAACCCAGCCTCCTGCCTTGTGATCCTCTTGACCCACTGAGATCCTTTCCCCTTTTTCCCTATGAAAGCTGTCATGGCCAAGTAGAATCTTTAGAGTTGGTTTCAGACATGAGTCTGCCTTCTCCCCATGCTGCCAGCCCCCTGCATAAAGCAATCTTTCCTTCCTACCAATACTTGCCTCTTGAATTTTGGCTTTAGAGAGGTGAACAGCTGAATGTTAACAATCAGGGGAAAACTCACATCCTTATAAGAGGCTTTGTGACGATTCCCCAGCTCATACTCTTTGTTCTACTACATCTTTCCATGACTGTTCATTCTACATCAACCTAACACAATAGCACTCAGGTTTAATTGTTTCTTCAGGTCTGTATGTCCTTATGAAGGCTCCCTTCCCATGTAAAATTAACGTGAACTTGTATGCTTTTCTCCTGTGAATCTATCATTAACGGTTTAAATTGTAGACCCAGCCAAGGGCCCTAAGAGGTCAAGGAAATTTTTTTTTTAACCTTCCCTTCAGGACACATTCTACTATATATCAATTTCCCTAGGAAATAACAGAACAAAGGATTTCAGCAAAGTTTAGAATGAAAAAAATCTTTTTTTCGGCAACCCCGCCTTTATAATTTGCCTCCTGCTTTCATTCTCAGCTGCATCCCTCAGTCCTCCCTGGTTTCACCTTCCCCCAGACTAGTTTCCTTTCCCTGCCCCAAGAATATATTTGGCTATTCCCCACATTCCTCGCATGTGTTTTGATCCTACAGTTCTCCTATCTGGTACATACTTTTCTCATCTGTATCTTCTCTAATAATAATCTCAATCTTCATTTAATCCTAATTCTTTGTGAAAATAATGCAGTGGCCCTCCTCCCCATCTTGACGCATCAGAGAACATTCTATGGCCTTTCTTTGGCACTAAAATTTCAATGTAATTCTTTAAGTTATTAATCCCCCCATACGCAAACATGCACATACTCCTTGGCTTTTTAGTTAAAGGGTGATATCCTGAATGAAAGTAGAGAGGGATTTATTTATCTTTATTTATCCTTCGTTGACAATAACTGTGCCAAGCATGTATCCGATCTGGGGTAACTGTTTTGATATTCAGTCAATCTTCTAACTTGAAGTTATTCTTTATTCCTTTGAATAAATTCAGTGCATCTATTCATTCAGTGATATTTATTGGGCACCTATCATGTGCCATCTGTTTCCTCAGCTTTCAGATCATTAAAATCTAAGTTGCATGGGGGCAGAGATTGTGTTTGTATTGTTTGGCTAAATCTCCAGAAACTATAAAATGTCTGGCACAAAATAGGTGGGCTATGAATGTTGATTGAATCAGTAAAATAAGACCCACTATCTATTCTTTATCGTAAATGCAACCTTTCTTTTTTCTTGGAAATCTCTCTCTTTTAAACAGTTGCATCAGTGTCTGCAGTGGTTACACCACACTGAATCTTTAGCTCACTGTCTTACAAGATGATATTAGGATCATAGCCCCAAATCTGTTCTAGTATCTTTTCTTTGCAGCTTATGTACCTTCTGCAATGTCCTGATGCATAAAAGATAAGGTCCACATTCTTGAGTGACACAATTTGGACTAACTTTAGTGTCCAGATTTAGCTGTTTATTCTCTGCTTCACTCTTATACTTCAACCAAATCCATCTAACTCCTCGTTGATGAGGCTGTTAACAGCTAGAGTTGTCTGGGGTCAGATGTTTAAGTAAAAGGAGGGATGTAGGTCACTAAAATTCTCATTTTTGTATTCACTAGCCATTTTGTATGTAGTGCTTTGCACATGTTTCTTCAGATAGAAATGTTCTTTGCTTGTCTTTGCCTGAAAACCCCTAGACTTCTGTTCCAAGTCTCCTTATGTATAACTTTCTGTTATTCCCATCTGCCTGCCCAAGTTAAAAAGAGACTTTCCATTCTGTGTGCCATGATAACACTTTGCTTGGTCTGTATGTCTGCCAGGGTGAGCATATTCAATTATAACTTGACCAGTTTCTGAGCTCCTTAAAGGCAAAGACCTTGTCTAGAATATCTCTGTGTATATCAGATCCCTCACATGTGTTAAATAGAACATGAATTATTTGATATGGTGATTCCACTTGTGTAAGGTCTTTCTCATTTCTTAATTGTCACTATATGGGTATATTCCCTCCCTGGCTCTCGTTCTCCTTTTGCTGTCCTTCCTTTTCATTGACTGAACCTCACTCAGAGTGACAGGTGAGTACAGGTGGTCCTCACCCTACAATGCTTACGCTTATGATTTTTTGACTTCATGATGGTATGAAAATGATATGCATTGAGTAGAAATTATACTTTAACTTTTGAATTTTTATTTTTTTCCTGGGCTAATGATAATGCTGTATGATACTCTCTTGTGATGCTGGGCAGCTCCCCGTCAGCCACATGATTATAAGGGTAAACAACTGATATACTTACAACCATCCTGTGCTTATATGACCATTCTGTTTTCCACTTTTAGTAAAGTATTTAATAAATTACAGGATCTATTCAACCTTTTATTATAAAAAAAACTTGGTGTTAGATAACTCTGCCCAGCTGAAGGCTAATGTAAGTGTTCGGAGCACATTTAAGATAGGCTTAACTATAGTTTTCTGCAGGTTAGGTGTATTAAATGCATTTTCTTCTTGCATACTTTTAATATATGATGGGTTCATAGGGGTGTAACTCCATCATAAGTCAAGGAAGATCTATAGTCTCTCCCATAATTATGCAAAAGCAAGAGAGATAACTAGTACCCACATGCAGATTCCTGCAGGCAGGGTACCATTTCCGTGATCTCTAGATCTGCCCGTGTTGTGACATTAGGACTATAAATGCCAAACCAAAAGCTCCTTGTAAACCTGTGTGGTACCTCACAGAAGTGCCATCGAGAAACTTACACTCCAGGAGAGAAGGCTCTTTTATCTCTTTTGCACATCTTTCTGCCCCCCAGCCCCTGCTTTGTACTAGCAATGTAATAACCACTAAGTTAATGCTGTTGGTTAAAAAAAAAAAACACTTGTCTAAAGCCAAGCACCTGGTAAATGTCAAAATTATAACTGAATATCAGACCACTTTGTTCCAAAAATCATTCTTATTTTTAAGTCGGCCACCTCTTAGGGGACAATTATTTAGTCTCAACTTAAGATTTAGAACTCAAAGCCTAGAGATGTTCCCATCTACTTAAGCTGATTTATTTATTGAGCCAGCATTATTAATAGGCACCATTGTAGGCATTTTAAATTCAAGAACGTAATTAGTCATCACGAAAAATCGGTTAACACCATTTTGAAAATGGTGAAACAGAGGTATGGTGAGGCTAAGTAATATGTTCGAGGTCAAATACTAGTAGTTTTTTGAAGCCCGTCTAACTTCACATACTAGATCCTTGATCTTTATACTCTAGAAGCGTCAAATTAATCAGCATTTCTAAAACTGGTTCTCAACAAGGGAAGAACTATTAGCTGGAGTCTAGCACACCAGCTTTGAAAGGTTTCCCAGTGTCTTCAGGGTAAAATGTGAACAGATTCCTGGTATGCTAATACCATGAGCAATGTGAAATGGTGTATCCCACAGCCTCCTTAAGTCAATAACTGCAACATTTCACAGACCCCTCCGTTGACCATAAATAGGTGTTACATCTGTGAAAGCAAGCAAAAAAATAGCATAAACACAGGACATGAAAACATTTAATCCACTACCAGACATCAGCCTCAGTATTAGAAAATAGAGACATGCATGTTGAAGTATAATTAATGGCTCACATACTGAAAACACATGTTTCAGAAATCATTTATGACTTTTAAAAAATAACCAATGTTTTACCTTTAATTAAATTAAGGTGATTTTTTAAAAGCACTTATTTGTTCCAGAGACAGATGTTGAAGCATAGCAGGAGAAAAATCAAGTCAGAAAATCTCTAAATTAGGAAAATTTTCTTGGCAGATTTTTATTCTGTTATTGGGGAAAATGAAACATATATGCAGTATTAAAAATACACTCACCAAAAGAAAAAAAGGAAGAGGTTCCCTTGTGGTGTAGCAGGTTAACGATCTGGGTTGCCACAGGTTTGGTGCAGGTTGCAACTACGGTGCAAGTTCCATCCCTGGCACGGGGACTTCCACGTGTCATGGGTGGGGCCAAAAATAATAATAATACACTTAAACATACAAACATGAAATACCATGAATACATGAATAGGATATGTGTGTGTGTGTGTGTGTATACATATCTGTGTATTTGTAACTAGTGAAAATATGCATCTAGAATACTCTTTAATTTGTAGTTTTCCTAATCCAATCCATACCTGGAAATTCTTCTTTTACTTAAAAGTGACAGTGGTAGGTTGAGGCCGATTGCCTATCTTTGGGGGTAAAGTACCTCCAAAAGAAGGAGGCCTTTAGCCAGAAGGATTAGGATACTTCCTGTTTCCCTCTTATGTTCTTTCTATGCCTCAATTCTAAAGCACAGTCATTCTCTTCCTTTCAATCCATTAAAGACTTGAAAGTGTTTTTCCAGATGAGCTATTTGTATTTACTCCTTTTTCTTGTTGATTTCTTTAATATTTATTTTTTCAGCCTTTTTATGCATTAAACTCTTTTTTTTTTTGGTCTTTTTGCCATTTCTAGGGCCACTCCTGCAGCATATGGAGGTTCCCAGGCTAGGGGTCGAATATGAGCTGTAGCTGCCGACCTACACCAGAGCCACAGCAACACGGGATCCAAGCCTCGTCTGCAACCTGCACCACAGCTCACGGCAATGCCGGATCCTTAACCCACTGAGCAAGGCTAGGGATTGAACCCGCAACCTCATTCATGGTTCCTAGTCAGATTCGTTAACCACTGAGCCACGATGGGAACTCCGCATTAAACATTTTTTATTTGCCACTTTATATAAAATGTGTGTGTGTATGCATGCAGGTGTGTGTATCATGTAAAGTATAATACAGGAGTGTAAATATAGAAGTATTTTCCCAGAGTAGCTTAATTATTTTAGTGATAGTGATTTCTGTTTTTAGGGTGTATTTGAGATTTATGTAATTTATCAATTTTTTCTCCCGCTTTGTGTCAAATTTAGAAAGGTCTTCCCAATTTCAGAGTCATAAATGTATTTCATTATGTCATCTTGTACTTTTGCATTTTTCCATTTAAACTTTTTGAGTCAAAATTGATTTTATATTGTTGAAATTGTGAGAAATGGATTCAACTTTATTGTTTTTCTTCATTTGTTTGAATGCCCTTTGTTGATTAATTCACATTTTTTTCCCTACTGACTTAAAATATCTTCTAAAAAACTGAATAGCCCATATACTTGGGTTTGGTCTAGGTTTTATCTTCAGTTCCATGTCAATTCATGAATTTCATTCAATATCACTTTAGCCTTTTATTACTTTTTGAAATATTTACATTCGGTTGCAGTTAACAGTTTTTAGAGTATGGCGATTTAAGACAGTTTTGTCATCCCAGTGGTTATTTAAAATACAGATCCATGGCTTGGAGGATATTCCAGCAATTTTGCTCATTTGTTTATAGTTTTGGTGGATATGAGACTAAGTGTATATAACTAGGTATCTGTATAATTGAAGAACATTAAAACTCAGTGGAGATATATTTTCATTAAAAAACACACTTCTATTTCTTATAACTTTGTAATACATTTCAATATATTATAAGAATGTTTCTCCATTATATTTTCCCACCCTGGCTATTCTTGCTTATTTTTCTTTTAAGAACTTGCAAATCAGCCTATTTAATTAAGAAAATAATCTCTTTATATGTTTATTATTGCCAGAGTTTGACTCCCTTCTGGCAACAAAAACTCTGAAAGTTCCTCTTCTCTTTCAAGGAGAGTCACATCTTTTAACTAGGGTTGCTGAATGATGGCAAACTACTTTGTTTATTGTTTTTATTTAAAATTATAATTGGAAAACAGTTGGTTAACAATATTAGATTTGTTTGGGGTGTGCAACATAGTGATTCAAACTTTTATAGACTATACTGCATTTGATGTTATTATAGAATACTGCCTCTATTGCCTGTGTTGTGCAATACACTATGTACATAGTACAGTTATACATAGTTTGTATCTCTCAATCCTAACCTCTGCTTTGACCATCCTCCCTTCACTCTCGCCACTGGTAAGCACTAGTTTTGCTCTCTAAATCTGTGAGTCTGTTTCTGCTTTCTTATATTCATTCATTTGTTTTATTTTTCACATTCCACATATAAGTGATATCCTACAGTACTTGTCTTTTTCTGTCTGATTTAGTTCACTAACCATAATATTCTCCAAGTCTATCCATGTTGTTGCAAATGACATAATTACATTCTTTTGTATGGTTGAGTAATATTCTAGTATATATATAGATAGAAAAGATATATGTGTATTTATGTATTTATATATGTATATATGATATGTGTATGTGTATATATAGATATATGTGTGATATATATACACACACATCACATTTTCTGTATCCGTTCATCTACTGATGGACATTTAGGTTGTTTCCACATATTGGCAGTTGTAAATAATGCTCCTATGAACATCGGGGTGCATATAGCCTTTAGAATCAGAGTTTTCATTTTCTTGGGATATATACTCAGGAGGGGAATTGCTGGATCGTATGATAGTTCTATTTTTAGTTTTATAGCTGCTAAAAGCCAGAGTTAGTGAGTTTTTAATGAATAAAATACTTTTGCCTCTCTTGCATCTAGAGCTGATTTTTTTTTCTATTCTCCAATACATCACACCAAAGGTCACTGACAAGTTAACCATGATTTACAAATTATTGACATAATTAGCTGATTAGTCAGGAATTCTATGGCTGTCATGGTGTCTTTGCCTTGTAAATTCTGACAAGAAGAGAATATAAGTGCTTCTCTGAAATAGTTGCACTAGATGAAATACTTATCTGAATTCCATTATACAGGCCCTTATAGTCCTCCTTAGCAGTAATCGTAAGATTTATGAAATTTAAAATTTTTCTATTTTTCAAAAGAAAGCATGTGTGGTCTCCTGCTTTAAAATTTCCCCATATAAAATTCTAAATCATTAGCCTAAACACACCCTCCTCTTTTGACAGCATGGCTTCAAGGTTAAATACTGTTAAATTAATAAGTTCTCTGAACAGTCATCAGCATTGCGTAAGCATTGTCTGATTTGGAATTTAACAACTATTTTATGTTTTAATATGCAACTACAGCATAGTGTACACTCAAATAACATTTTTATTGCCATTGTACTACTCAATGTTAATTTAGCACAGCTCATAAAAAACTCAGTAGAAGTGATGAGAATAGGTATTTAACCACTGACCTTCACCGACAGAATCAAGCCTAAGCAGTTCTCAACTTGGGGACAACCTGGGCCTGATTCAGCCAGCAGTCCTTTCAAGCTAGGATTTCCTTTCTTTTTAATAAACTCTGGCCCTGTCACACTCCTGTACCCCCTTGAATAGTTTACCTACCATCTCTAGTTTTGTTTTCTCATGGGTAAAGACATAATGAAAGGAATGTTATTGCACTAATTTATTCCACCACATTTATTGAGTGCCTACTATGTGTTAGGATCTGTTCTATTGGCAGAGAATACATTGGAGAACAAACATTCTTCCCTCATGGAGCTTTAGTTTTGCTGGTGGAAACAGACCACAGGTCCACATATAAGTAAAATACATTATATATTGGATAGTGAAAATTCTGTGGCAGTAAGTAGGATTAGCTAATAAGAATAGGGAGAATTGAGGCAATGGGATTAGCCATTAAATAGGATAGTTAGGAAGGGGTTAATGGACAAGGTGATATTTGAATACAGATTCAGTGGAGGATAAAAAGTGAAACGAGCATATCT
The DNA here is from genome assembly GCF_016906955.1 of Phacochoerus africanus. NCBI lineage: Eukaryota > Metazoa > Chordata > Mammalia > Artiodactyla > Suidae > Phacochoerus > Phacochoerus africanus. The sequence goes on from NC_062554.1 coordinate 23,343,112, forward strand.
GAGGAATGGACAGTCTATGCAAAAAGAACAGCAAGTTCATGTGTCCTGAGGCAAGAATGTGATTAGCATATTTGATGGACTGAACAGAATAAAAAATTTAAGGGAGGCAGGATCACAGAAGAATTGGGGATGGGGACAGATTCTGAGGACCTTCTAAACGAGGAATTTGGCTTTTACTCTGAGTCAAAGGAGAAGTGTCTGGGGGTTTCTGAATATAGGAATGACTTGATCATATTTTTGTTTTAAAATGATTAATTTGGTTTGGGGTTGAAAATAAATGAACAGTGAGGGCAACGGTAGAAGTAGGGAGACATCTGAGATGAACAAAATGTGAGATGATGATTTGCACCTGGCAGGTCTTGGTGGTGTTGACAGGTAGACAGGGGAACTGAATATTTTGATGTCGGGATAAACAGAATTTGTTGGTAAATTGAAAATGAGCTATGAGCTTGAAGTTAAGAATGACTCCAAGATTTTTGGCCTGAGGAGATGGAAACATGGAATTGAAACTTATTTAGATGTAGACAAATGTGGGAAGAGAGTGATTGTTTTGGAGGGGGACATAATTCAGGAACTCGGTTTCAAGGCATGTTAGTTTTGGAATGTCATTTGAACATACAGTTAGAAATGTCATGTTGGGGTGAAATACATATTTTGGCATATTATCATCATAGAATTGGAATTTAAAACCGTGGGCCTTGATGTTGAGTGAAGGTAAATGAGGTGTTATTTGCTGCTTAAAAAATTAGAGTCAATTTCTATCTCAACTGATAAGTTTCTTTTTTGTCATTAGTACTTTTTTATATTCCCAATGATCTTAAGCAGAGGATAGATAACCCAATGAATCAAGTTCAAAGAGTCAGACATAGAGGAACTATCTGATTAAGATAAATCACAATATTAATCTAATACATAATCTTGCTAAGAATAGAACGACTAAGAGTAAGGAATCCGAATTGTTCTTTGTATTCCCACAAATGATGTGGCTGACTTGAACCTACTCTCATTGAGATTTTTAATTTCATCATGGACATCAGAGTATTTTTAGGACTTTAAGAACCCCAACAGCAACGTATAAAGCAGACAGGCAAACTTATTTGGCAGGAATAGCAAGGAATATGGAGTTAGAGGAAAACTGTTTGTGTCCTGGTCAAATTATTATCTGTATTACTGCCGACCATTCATTGAAATTTCCTGGGTTGAAGTTATCATGAAAACGTGTACCATAATTTTTGCCTTGAGCAGCTCAGACAACCATTACTGTTTTTTGTTTTTGTTTGTTTGTTTATTTGTTTTTTAGGGCCACACCTGCAGCATATGGAAGTTCCCAGGCTAGGGGGCAAATCAGAACTGTAGCCATTGGCCTTCACCACAGCCACAGCCATGCCAGATCCAAGCCATGTCTGTGACCTACACTGCAGCTCACAGCAACACTGGATCCTTAACCCACTGGGCAAGGTCAGGGATCGAACCTGCGTCCTCGTGGATGCTAGTCAGATTCATTTCCACTGAACCACGACAGGAACTCCCTCAGACAACCATTTTTGAGGATTAAAAAGAACATCTGTGAAAGAGTTTTGTGAATTATAGAGCCCTCAGTTGAAATGGGATTTCATAATTGATTTTAAGATCAGTAAAGCTTGGTAATCTTAGTATGAAGCAAATGTGCATAAGAAAATAAAAACTTAAATCTTCTGAATATTAGAAAATAACTAGTTTTTTTCCATATACAGTTCAAGATCACTAAATTAACATGGTTAATGTGTTTGAGAGGGTACATATCATGACGGGTTCATTTGACAGAGGCAAACAATACTGTTTTTGCAAATAAAAGAAGAAATAAAACTGTTGCTTTGAGACAGTTAGAAGCAGAATTGAATACACCACACACTGTGATTGCTTAGCAAAGAGATTGTGAGGAGTAAGAAAATTTGGGATATATGTGCATTTCGTAGTATGTTTTTCATACTGAATTATTCTGATTGCCTACATTTTTTCCCATAGCTATCTGTGCATGGGTGTTTCCTATGTATTTTCTGTATTTTTTGTTGTTGCTGTTGTTTGTTTTCTTTTTTGGTCTTTTCCGTCTTTTTAGGGCCACACTCGCAGCATATGTAGGTTCTCAGGCAAGGGATTGAATCAGAGTTGTAACTGCCAGCCTATGCCACAGCCACAGCAATGCCAGATCCAAGCCACATCTGTGACCTACATCACAGCTCACAGCAACATCGGATCCTTAACCCACTAAGCGAGGCCAGGGATCAAACCCACAACCTCATGGTTCCCAGTCGGATTCGCTTCCACTGCGCCACGACGGGAACTCCTGTGTGGTTTTCTTAACATCATTTTTCAATCACAATAGCAAATGTTGGTATAGGATTCCAAGTAAACACTCTTGGGGTATAGTCTAGCAAGTAATAAAAGTAATAATAATAATTCCTAATAGCCCATTGCCCGTGCTAGCTTAGGTACACATCCAACATCTCTGTTTCTTACGTTAACCTTGCAAGATGGGCAATGCTATTTAGTTTACACTTGAAAATATTGAGATTCAAAATAACTAAGTAAATTTACTACAATGACAATTCTAGTCAGGACAAAAATCCAGCTCAGTTAGACTCCAAAGCTTCTCTATATCCTGCAAAAAATAATATCTCTTAATTGTGCCATTTAAGTACTGCCTACTTCAGTACCACTTGTCCTGTGGTTTTGGCATCTTGCATATTTTTTTCTCAACTTCACTGTCCTGTGATCAGAGACACTCTGCTACAGCCATGCAATCTGACTACACGGTTTCTTCGTACGCTTGGACCCCTGCGCATACCCCTGGCCATCTTACTGAAATCATCTTGAGTTTGACCTGCACTCCACACCTGGTGCCATGCTGCCAGTGAGAAAGCTTCTGATGCATCGATCCCCTCCATGTGCCTGTCTCTTAGCCTCCACTTGCCTGCAACCCAGAGGTTATTTCTTGTGGCTTTCACAATGTGGACACTGAGTAACCCAGGCTGGACACTTCTGACAAGTATGCTCCCCAATGTGCCAACTTCCCCTGTATGCTGGCTTGCCAGCCTTGATCCACCTACATTCCAGATGGGTGTTTTGTCCTTGCTTACTGACTATGGACCAGTCCTAAGGTATTTTTTGAGTTTTGTTCTGTTTTGGGGGGATTTTTTTTTTTCATTTTATAGTTACTCTACTGTGATAGTTAATATTTATTTATTTTAAGCTTTCCCTATTTAACTTACTCTCAAGTTTATTTCTCTGGATTGTTTACAGCGTCCACATATACACATCGCCCCCACCCCCAACACACACATCCATGCTGTCATTGCCTGAAAACAAATACCTCTGCCGTCAAGGGCTCATTACCTCATCAAGAGCTGTAAAACTTAAGATTGTGTTTCTCATGAAACAACTTAACTTTGCTCACAATATCTAGAGGCTACGTTGTTCACATAGTCTCACATCAAAGAACGAACATGTTGCTGTTAGCCAAACCGACACACAAGAGACAATTCAGGATAGAAACTGGGGTTATTTGTTTCAGCCTCAAATTGCAAACTGTGGTTTATACAGTTTGGGTAACTAACCTTTGGAGAGGGTTAAGGAGGGGCGCTTCTACTTTATGTGGCTCCTTCCACTTGTATCTCACGTGTGCTTCTTGGAGACTTTTACTTTTTCTTGAAGTAGGGGAGCATTTTCCTAGAGGAATGCTGCTTTTTCATTATTCTTCTGAACTTTTCTCCCTCTTTAATGCCTTAGTTCCTCCAAAATAGCAGGATTTCAATTCAACTTGACCTTCTGGCCAGACATTCAGTTCTGTTTCTCTTCCAGATCGAAACTAAAGGGAATGTCAAATTTCTGCTGAAGAAAGAGAGTATCATGATACAGAAGGAAATTAACCCTGACTTTGCAGCATCTAGGTCTAACTAAATAACTTGTGAATATTGCTATCTTACAAAGCTTTGAGTATCTTTCCTTGCTATAAATAGTATTTCAAATGGCTCCCTCTTTAAAATCTCTTGGTTAATGATGAGTTCTTGAAATGTGTCTGGCAAAGGCAGAGAAAAGGAGTAAGAGGGAATAATAAAATTCATCCTAACACAATGACTTTGACTTAAAATCAGCCTTTTTAAAATTTCTTCTAATGTATCTTAGGTCTTTTTCCCAAAAGTGTCTTCATTCTAGGGTGGAATCGCTGGAATGTGAAAGGGGTTAAGATTAAAAAATGATTCTCCAAGTTCAATTCAAAGAATACTTTTGAGAGAAACTTCTCTTCATCCTGTTCCTCCTTGATATTGTGTATGCAAATGTTGATTCATAAATCTTGTCATGAAAGACATCTTAGGAGAAGCCATCAAGTAAAAAGAGCCATATGTAGCAGAGGATGAGGACATAAATTGATTTTGTTAATTGACCTTTGAATAGGCAGTTTCTAATGAATGCTTGGGATGGCTATGGGATAAGCAGAATACATATGAAAAAAAGATTAAAAAGTAGGCAAGTAACACAGTGAAAGAGTTTAACAGGGGTAGGAATTTACAGTGAAAAAGAACTTCCTAGGCAGAACAAAGTAGAAGAAATATCTTTTAAAAAAGAAGGTAGGTTTATTTTTAGGAACTCATATACATCGCTGGTGTTAAAGTAAAACCACTTTGGAAAACAGTTTTGCAATGTCTTATAAAATTAGGCATGCATTTACCATACAATTCTGTGACTACAGTCCTATTAGGCATTTACTCAAGTGAAATAAAAATATATGTCCACACAATGGAAAGCCTACCCAGAAATGTAATGAATCAATCTATGTTACTGAAATAATCCAAACATTAAAGTGTACAATATATGATTCAATTTATCAGAAGTTCTAGGAAAGAAAAATTAAATCAATAGTTATAGAAAGCATATCAGAAATTCCTTGTATCCTCGGGTAGGGTAGAGCATTGACTTTGAAGGTGTGTAAGGAAAAATTTAGGGGTAAAAGAAATGACCTGTTTTGCAGAGTTCCTGCTGTGGTGCAATGGGTTAAGAATCTGACCACAGCAGCCCCAGTTAGTGCAGAGTTGCAGCTTTCATTCCTGGCACAGTGCAGTGAGTTAAAGTATCCAGCATTGCCAAGCTGTGGCATTGCAGCTATGGCTCAGATTCAATCCCTTATGCCTGGCCCTGAAACATCCATATGACAAGGGTGTAGCCATAAAAGTTAAAATAAAAAGAAAGAAAGAGAGAAATGATGTTTCCTTCTTTCTTTCTTTTCTCTTTTTTTTTTTAAGGGCCATACATGCAGCATATGAAAATTCCCAGGCTAGGGGTGGAATTGGAACTGCAGCTGCTGGCTTATATCAGAGCCACAGCAATAGGAGAGCCAAGCCGTGTCTGCAACCTACACCACAGCTCACCGACACTCTAGATCCTTAATCCACTGAGCGAGGCCAGGTATTGAACCTATGTCCTCATGGATACTAGTCAGATTCCTTACAACAGGAACTCTAGAAATGATCTGTTTTGGTATATATTTGTAGATACAAGGGCATGTACATTTGTTAAAACTCAAGTTCTACATATTAAAATACATTTTATTCATGTAAATATTACTTCTTAAAAGTTAATATAAAAAAAAAGACAATGCAAGTAAAGCACTAGTTTATGGTAGATGGGGAATAAATCGTACTCATTCCTGCCTTTGATTAAAAAAAAAATGGCAGTTGAGGAGTGGGTTAATGATCTGGCTTGTCTCTGTGGTGTTGCCAGTTTGATCCCTAACCCCACGCAGTGGATTAAGGATCAAACATTGTGGCAGCTGTGGTGCAGGCTGCACATAGGGCTTGGATTTGATTCCTGGCCTGGGAACTTCTATGTGCCAAGAGTGCAGCTGAAAAGAAAACAATAAATAAATTAATAATAACAAGTAAATTAAAAATGAAGATTGTGACTTCATTTCCTGAAAGATGAAGTATATATATATATCTTTATTCCTCTTCATAAGTACAAATAAAATGTTTGACATTATAGATAAATCAAATATAAGAAGATACTGAAATGTGGAGAGATTAAGCCAGACCCACTAAAGACCTTAGCATTCCAGGAAAGACAAAGTAGTGAATTATCTGGTTTTTCATTTTGTCTCTTGTATTCCAGACTGGGTGCAACAGAAGGAGCCAAAAAAAACAAAAAACAAAAAACAAAAACATTGCTGCAAAACATGTGAAGTAAAAAGAGACAGAGGTTTTATTGTTTCTTTCCTGTTTAGAGAACTTATTGAAGCTATTATTTTAGGGTAGGTTTGCAGGTAATAATCTCAAGGACCAGATAATTTCACTGAAGAATTATGACGAATATATGAAGAGTAATGAAGTGCTATACACAGGAGTTCCCACTGTGGCACGGCAGAAACAAATCTGACTAGGATCCATAAGGTTGCAGGTTCAATCCCTGGCCTCGCTCAGTGGGTGAATGATCCAGCGTTGCTGTGAGCTGCAGTGTAGTTTGCAGATGCCCCTCGGATCTGGCATAGCTGTAGCTCCAATTTGACCCCTAGCCTGGGAACCTCCATATGCCGCGAATGCGGCCGTATAAAGACAAAAGACCAAAAAAAAAAGAAAGAAAAAAGAAAAAAAGAAAGAGAGTACTATACACAATCTCTTCTTAAAAATATATGAGGGAAGAATAATCCCCAATTCACTTGGTTAAACTGAACTTTTTTTTTTGAGATGATTATGGATTTAATAATAGTTGTAAGAAAGAACAGCTAGCAAGCTCAGTATAGTATTTAGATGCAGTTTCCCCAGTGGTAAAATCTTGTAAAACTCTAGTACATTATTATAACCAGGAAAGTGACATTGATTGAGAAGAGATAGAGTTTAATTGCCACAAAGATTCCCCTTATTTTCTTTTATGTCCAAATCCTCTTTCCTCTCCAGTTCCCTCCCTAACTCCTGGAAACCACTGATCTGTTTTCCATTTCTATCATTTTGTCATTTCATGAATATTATATAAATTACATCATATAATATTTGGCCTTTTGAGGTTGACATTTGTCCTTCACCTTAATGCTCTTGAGGTCTATTCAAGTGGTTATGTATCAATAATTTGTTCCCCTTTTTTGTTGAGCAGTATTTCATGGTATGGTATACCAAAATTGTTTTATCCTAAAGGTACTGTAGGCCAGTTTGGTTGTTCAAAGTTTTTGACTATTATGAAAGAGCTGCTATAAATGTTCACATATATTTTTTAAACTTTTTTTTTGTAATAACATTTAACGTGAAATCCACCCTTTAAGCAAATCTTTTAGTGTACAATGTGGTATTGTTAAATATAGGCATAAGGCTATACAGAGGATGTCTAGCACTTATTTATCTTTTATAACGGAAACCTTATCCTCATTAAATAGCAACTCCACATTTCCCCCTTCTTGAGTCCCTGGCAACCACTATTCCACTCTTCTTCTATGAGTTTGACTATTTTGGATAGCTCACATAAGTGAAATCTTATAGTATTTCTCCTTCTGTGACTGTGTTATTTCACTTAACATAATGTCTTCCAGGTTTGTCTATATTGTTACATATTGCAGATTTCCTTCTTTTTAAGGCTGAATGAAATTTCATTGTATGCATATGCCACATTTTTTTTTATCCATTCATCTATTGATGCAAATTCAAGTTGTTTGTGCATCCTGGCTACTGTGAATAATGTTGCAGTGAACGTGGGAGTGCAAATAGCTCTTCAAGGTTGTGATTTTGATTCTTTTGGATAATTACCCAGCTATGGGATTACATACATTTTTAATTTTTTGAGGAACTTCCATATTATTTTTCATAATGGCTCCACCATTTTATACTCCCCTCAGCAGTACAAAAATTTCCCTTTTCTCCTCATCCTAGCCAACAGCTGTTATTCTTTGTGTTTTTGAAAGTCAGTTTTTCTTTTCAGTTGTTATATTCTTCAGCTCCAAGATGTCTGTTTGGGGTATGTTTGTGTGTATGTGTCTGTGTACAATTTGTTGAAATTTTTACTTTGCTCATGATTTTTTCCCCTTACCTCATTGATGGTTATTTTGAATTCTCTGTCAAAATTAGTACATTTGTCCTTATCATTAAGGTCAGTATCAGGATATTTATTTGGGTCATTTGTTTGGGACATATTTCCTTAATTTTTATTTCCCTTGACTCTTTGTGTTGCTATCTTCACATTAGATAAACCGTTCTCTGTCCCATCTTCACAGACTGACCTCATAAGGAAGGAGACCTTTACTAATCGACATGACCAGAGATTTGGGCAGGTGCAATTTCAAACCTTTCTGCTAGTCCAACCAGCTCTTTTTGTTCTTTGTTTCCCTCAGTGATTGATTGTATGCTACTTCCTATCAGCACCCTAACATAAGTGAGATAAAAGAGTGTTCTTCTGGAAAAGTTGGATTACTGAATACTCTGTTCCACTCTTACCCTACCCAGAGAAAATCTGGGAGCTGGAGAATTTCGTCAGTTCTGTACTGAGCCAAGTGATGGGGCTATGGAATTTGATGGGTCAAACAATCACCTTTCTTCTCACTAGCCCCCAAGGTAGCAAGAGTATGCTGGGTCCTATGCATATCCTATAACAGACAAAACAGAAGTCAGTCCCTTGGCCAGCCCACAGAAAATTTTGGGCATCACATGCAAAGTCAGATTCTTTCCTTCCCAAGGAGAAGAAAGCAGCTAGGATTTTTCATCTACTTGATCTGTGGTGAGCCAGGGAGATAATCTATCACCACAGCCAACCCAAGCTGCCATATTTGTTTCTATCGGTTTCCAAGAAACTAATGTATACCAGGTCCTATCCATGCTCTGATACAGGCAAGACAGAAGCAAGTTTTCTAGAAAGCCTCTGGAAAAGTTGGAGCATTGAATGTGTCATGCAACTTTCTGTAACCCCCAGGGAGAAACTGAGATTTGGGGAATTTCTTGCTTATCATATATGATGTTGTGTCAGTAGCAGGAATTATAGTGAACTGGTATTCTTAATTTCCCTACTGGCTTCTATGTGGTTGATTTTATGCTTCCCTGGAGAACAGGAGTTTATCAACTAGTTTCCTGAGTTCTTTCAAAGGGAATTTGATCACTTTTAATTGCTGCAACAATGTTTGTCTTAGTATTAGATGCATATAAGACTTTAGGAACTCATAAGGAAGTAGATACTCTTGTATTTATTTTTATTATTGCTATTTCTAATGTTCTTTTTTTCTTTCCTTTTGTACCAAGATTCTTTCTTTTATTATTTTATTTCCCTTGGAGGACTTCTTTTAGACAGCCTTAAAAGCTAGGTCTGATAAAAGCATTTAATGTTATCTTGCCTGAGAATGTCTTTATTTCCCCTTCATTTCTGATGGTTTTACCAGATATAAAATTCATGATTGCCAATTCTTTTCTTTCACTTCTGGACATATACTAATTTACTTCCTTCTGGCCTCAATCATTTAAGATAAAAAAAATCAGTTCTCATTTGTATTACTGTTCCTTATAAGTAAGACACTGTTTCTCTCTGGGTGTCTTTAAGACTTGTTCTTTTTTTTTTTTATTGTTGGAAGTTTAATTATGACAAGTCAGGATATGGATTCATTTATTTTTGTGCCCTATTGTTGTGTCTTCTCAGCTTCTTCAATTTGTGTGTTTGTGTCTTTTGTAAAATTTGTGAAGTGTCTAACTAATATTTCTCTGAATACTTTCAGTCCCACCTTCTTTCTCATCTCCTTGGACTCCAAGAGAGGCTCTGTTTATTTATTTATTTTCAGTCTGCTTTTTGTTTGTACTTCAGATTGGATCAACTGTATTGATTTGTTTCACGTTTAAGGATCATATCCGTTATCACCTCTGGTCTACTCTTGAGTCCTTGTGTTGAGGTTTGTTTGTTTTTTTTCTTTTCTGTTATTTTATTTTTCTGTTATCCAGTTTCTTTTGTTCTTTTTTAGAATGTCTATTTATTTATTGAGATTTTCTTTTTTGTTTCAAATGAATTTGTAATTGCTTGTTGAGTTATTTGATGGTTATTTAAATGTCCTTGTTTGGTAATCCAACATCTGGTTTATCTTGGTGTTGGTATCTGGTTTATCTTGGTGTTGGTATGTTTTTCTTATTCAAATTGTAATTTTCTTGACTTTTTATGACAGGTAACTTTCAATTGTAAGTTGATAAAGTGGTCATTTTGTCTGTTGTGTTGGAGACTCTGGGTATTATTTAATTTTTTTCAGCAAGTAATCACTGTATTTAGGTTTAACACACAGGTCCTGTTCTAATTTTCTAGATTTTCTTTTCAATGATAATTTAAGTTTTGAACAATCGTGGTGTTATTGTGGTCTGCTTGGTTTATCTCATGTTATTTAACTCCCACTTGTCCATTCAGTTGTGTCTTTAGGGAATAGAATGGGATTCCACAGGCCAGAGCACCTGACACTTCTAGGTTGGTTAAAGGTTTCTACTTTTCTGAGATGAGATGCATTTCCTGTGCTGGATGCTTCTTCTGGTGAAATTCTCCTGGCCAGTGACACCCAGCTGTGGGATAACTCTGAGTGGGAGAGTGGTTTCTTTACATAAATGGATTATTTACAGAATGGAAAACACATATGATCTACACATGTACAGCCAACTTTCTTTCCAAAGTTTCAAAAAAAATTTAATGGATAAAGGATGGTTTTTCAACAAATAGTAATGGAGCAGTTGGGCATTCATAGGCAAAATAAAAGGAACCTCAAACCAAACCTCAGACTTTATACAAAAATTAAATCAAAAGGAGTCACAGATTTAAATACAAAAAATACTATACTATAAAACTCAGAAGAAATGCAGGAGGAAAAATTTAGAACCCAGAGCTTGGCTCTGTAACATGATTCTAAAAGTACAATTCATAAAATAATGATAAATTGGACTTTACAAAACAAAAAGCACACACAAATATTGATGCACACAATTTGGATCTCAAGAGCATTATATCAAATAAATAAAGATATATTAAAGATATACTGTGAATGCATTATTTGGCATTAATAAAATGATAAAATTTTAGAAAATGAGAAGAGATTAGTGGCTGTGAGGGCTTATGTATGTGTTAGGAATTGGGGAGTGGGATGGGTGTACATTTGGTTATAAAGGGAGTAGTGATTTCAGTGGTGGTTCCCAGAAAAATATGTCCATCTTCCTATCTCCAGATATATGGAATTACCTTTCATGATAAAAGATAGAATTAATTAAGCATCTTGAGGGGAAGAGCTTATCCTGGATTGTCCTGGTGGGTCCTAAATTCTTTCACAAGTATCTTTAAGATTTACACACAGAGGAACTCACATAGAAGGGAAGGTAATATGAAAATGCAACAGAGATAGACTTCATCAAAAGATGAGGAAGGCTGATATTCACCAGAAACTGAAGGAGTCAGTTGTTCTTTCCTAGATTGTCCACAGGAGCACAGTGCAGTCAGCAGCTTGACTTTGGACTTCTGCCTTCAGAACTGTGTGGAATTAAATATCTGATGCTTTAAATCACCTAATTTGTAGCAATTTGTTACAGCAGCCACAGGAAACAAATGCTAACTAATCTAGAAGCACAGAAAACTAGTAGTACAAGGGAGATCTTTGGGGTGATGGGAGAATTCAGTATCTTGATTGCAGCTGTGAAATGACACAGTCCTATACTCCAGTGAGGTTCCTCGTTTTAATATTGTACTTTATATACATAGATCTAGCCGGTGGGGAAAGCTGAATGAGTGTACCCAGGGCTTTTCTATACTGTTGTTACAACTTCTGATGCATCTACTTCAAAACAAAAAGTTGAAAAATGAATTGACACAAATTGAGATGAGGTAACTTTTTTCCACTGACGATTTTTTTCAGTGAAACTTACACTGGTATCATGTTTCAATTTCCAAATATTTTCCTTCTGACACATATATGATACAAAAAATATCCTGCCCAAATCTTGAGTGGGTCTTACTCCTTTTTCACATCTTATACGGCTTGAGTCTTGCTAAGGCAAAAATACTAATTCCATAGTACAAAATCTTTGTTAATCAGGGGCAGCCATGATATGTCTATTCAGCTGTGAGTACTGGAGTTTTGGCTCCCAAATTTGGCTCAGAGATCAAAATTTTTTCAACCAAATTCACATGAGGTCTCTACCAATAGTCAGCTTTCCTGCAGCTAACCACTCCTGGATGAGCAATTAATATAGATTCATTGGGGAGGTGGCCATTTGGGCTAGCGCTTGGGGAGTTAAGTAAATGAAGTCTGTGACTATCCCTGTCTCACTGACATGGAGAGCACCTCTTGGAGCAGACCTGACCAAGTCCTGGCTGGCAATTGGCAGGTGTTCAAGACTGTGTGTGTGTGTGTGTGTGTGTGTGTGTGTGTGTTTGTGACTGGGTCACTTTGCTGTACAGCAGAAATTGGCTCAACATTATAAATCAACTATACTTTAATTAAAAAAAAAAGAGAATACACTAGCTTAGCAAAGCTAATCTATACAGGCAGACCTTGGAGATATAGCCCATTGGTTCCAGACCCCTGCAAAAAGGTGAATATAGCAATAAAGTGAATCATATAAATTGCATGGTTTCCCAGTGCATATAAAAGTTATGTTACACTATACTGTGGTCAATTAAATGTGCAATAGCATTATGTCTAAAAAAATGCACATACTTTAATTAGAAAACACTTCATTGCCAAAGTGTCGACCACCATCTGAGCCTTCACCAAGTCATAATTTGCTTACAGTAGTAACATTAAAAACTACTGTTCACAGATAAACATAACAAATAAAATAATAACGAAAAAATTTTAAATATTGGGGAAATTGCAAAAATGTGACACAGACATGAAGTAAGCAAAATCTATTGGAAAAATGGTAACTATGGACTTGTTTGTCAGAGAGTTGCCACAAATTTGTAAGAAACAAAATATCTGCAAAGCTCAATAAAATGAAATATGCTTGTATAGGGCTTTCAAACCAAGTGAGGAGATGAGACAAGAATTTCAGATACAAATTTAAATTTGGGAATGTGAAGAAAAACAGTTTGGGCAGGGTAATTACTACTTGTAGTGAAAATTTTTTAAATGTTAGATTAAATAGCATTTTAAGTAGTATGACTTTAATTCAGATTTCTTTACTGATTGATAATAAACATTAGCTTATTTAAATGAGTAAAAACCACATTGATGAAATACGGTTTGAAATAATTTTAATCAAAAGTTATTTTCTTAAAATCTTTTTTTTATTATATTTCTTGGAAATAAAACCAGTTTTAAATTACTACTATACTTCACAATTTTAATGAAACAACAAATAAATGTAGTTGGTTAAATATTGCATTAATTTTCTACTGAAATAATCACAATCACTTATGCTATTAGTTCTACATTTGGCATCTGTGTTGAAGCATTGATGCAAAATGCTAAGAAGTCATGTCCTGAAGCCCTATTTGTACGGCTCTTAGAAATCATTCAACAATATCCACATAGCTCATTTTTTACTGTATTATGCTCTGTTTACAGGTCGAGTGGTCTTTTTATATAGTAATTTTGCTTATAATTCTCAGAGAGATCTTTCCACTGGTAAGTGATAAACTGTGTATCTGAATGTTTTGCTTTGTGGTTTCCCTCTGAAATGGTTTTGGTGTTAATCCCCAGACAAAGAATTTCATTCATTAGATCCATGATATAAGCCTTTGTTACTGCAGTGGATCAAGACAATACTGGGATGTGATAGACAGGTCAAGATATTGGAAAACTAAACAGAGAGTTCATCAGAGTGAAAAAGGACTCTTTAGTCAAGACAGAAAAAATGATGAAGAGAAGAAAAAATAAAAAGGTGTCAATGACCAGAAGGAGGATTATGATTCTGCTCTTCCTTGCCCTCAGTTCCCAGAGAAATCATCTTTGCTTTCTTGAAATTTAAGGTCTTCTTGTGTATTAGGCTAGAAAGTCATATGCTACTGCCTGGACATTGCCTTTTGGATAGCAGGATATAAAGAGGTCATGAAGCAAATGCAACAATGTGAAAGAAGTTGTACCACTGGAAAGGAAAACTCGAAATTTCATGGATAAGGAACTAGAAGGGAATTCCTGACTACTTTCTGGAAACAGTATTTGCAATGAACTTTCAGGAAATTTCAGGAGGATGAACATTGAAGTAATCGAACCCAAAGTTCTTAATGTTTTAATGCTTTTCTTCCCCCCAAGAAAATATTCAATGTTTATGGGCCATTTGAATGACTTTTCATACTGAGGTCATTCAGGGATTGTCAATGCCTATATATAGCCTAAAGACAAAGTCTGATATATGTATTATATTTTTTTAGTAATTAAAGCACTTATAAAGTTTTGTAATAAGAACACAATTTATATTTGAGACGGTATCAGGAATACTAGGAAAGGGGGATATATTTTACTCTCGAAAACTCTGCAAAATTAATATAATATATGAAAGATGACATAAATTATCATTCCACAGGTGTCTATGAGAAGGCAAGTTGAAAAATAAGATTACTGATTGATTAACATCTATCCTTGGAAAAATCAATAGTTCAAACATGTTTTTTCAGTCCTTTTGATTTCTGTTTCTTAAATCTTTCTCTCTAATAGAATCTGTATTTTGAATGTATCATGGTATCAAGGGGGAGACAGAAGTGTTTAATTAGGAAGAAGATATGACTAGATATTTATCAAAATCCAGATATCAGGATTTTTCAGTGGTGGTGTTAAAAATGTAGGCTAGGGAGTTCCCGTTGGGGCACAATGGTTAGCAAATCCGACTAAGAACCATGAGGTTGCAGGTTCGATCCCTGGCCTTGCTCAGTGGGTTAAGGATCAGGCATTTCCGTGAGCTGTGGTGTGGGTTGCAGATGTCTCTCGGATCCCATGTTGCTGTGCCTCTGGCGTAGGCCGGTGGCTACAGCTCCGATTCGACCGGTAGCCTGGGAACCTCCATATGCTGCGGGAGTGCCCCAAGAAATGGCAAAAAGACAAAAAAAAAATGTAGGCTAGACAACTCTTTGTTGGGGTTTCTATTCTATGCATTGTAAGATGTTTAGCAACATCCCTGTCATCTATCTGCTAGATCCTAGTAACCTCTTTCCTAGCCCCCGCTAATTGTGACAACCGAATTGTCCTAACCACATTTGCTAAATGTACTCTTGGAGGAAAAATTGCCTCTTGGGTGAAAACCACTAGTCTAAAATTATTATAGAAATTTGATTTTACTTCTCAGTAACTGATTTAGGAATAAAAAGACACATCTAAGTCATAATCGAGTTGCCACAAGATACACAATCAAGGAGACAAAGAGGGATAGAGTTTTGAGTCAAACTGAATCAGATTCAAATTAGGATTTTGTGAATTTTATCAAGTTGCTTAATTTTATAGAGACAGATTTCTCAGCTGAGAGTGGAAATAATAGTATCTATGTCAGAGAATTGCTGTGGGGATTAACTAAATGAATGTACACTCCTTAACAGATTACCTAGAAAAGAGTTAAGTGTTCTACTGTTAAATACTAATAGCTGTATTGATGAAAATGTGGCTAATGTACAGGAATTCTAGTAAGATATACTCTTTAAAAATGTAATGGGAAAATATAAATACTGCTCAAAATATGAATTTATTGAAATATCACAAATATATTTTATTCATATTAAATTTCATGTTAAAATTGTCCACTATATTAAATTCTAATAATTATATTCATGTTACTATTCACTTAAAAATTCTAATAATATTAGATTTTATAATTAATATTGAATTTCTAGCAAATTTAAATAATTGAATATAATTTTAATAGAAATATATCAGAGTCTGGCTGTCTAAAGATTTCTATCTTTAAAATATGAGATTCAGGATATTGTGAGCTGAAGTTTTTTATTGCATCATGAACTGGGATCAATAGCATAAGAAGTCAGCTTTATAAAGTTTTTCAACTCCACTAAAAATCAATGACCATGTATTACACAAGTGTACTCTTCAAATCCAAGAGATAGAGCAAGACTTAATGCCTTATAGTTGTGCTTTACACCTCTGCATAAAAGTGATTATTTGTACTTTATACCTCTGAATAGAAAAAAAGATCCATTGAAGGCATAGATTCATTGGGGAAGGGAAAAATATTCAGTTGGGGAACATACTTATAAGGAAATAAATTAACGCTTGTTGAATTCTTGGCAGGTTCTGTATTTCTAGCTCCTCATATGTGTTAAGTAAAGTAGGACTAGTAACAGAACAATCTCTAGATTTTTACATGTTTCCATTTTTCAAGTTCAGAAAATAAAACTATCTATCTTGTTAATGTACGTATTCTTTAAACTTAAAGGTAGGCGCTTTAAAGAAAGTAAAGAGGGTTTGAAATGATAAAGGATGGGAGCAACTATTAAAAAGAGAGAGCTGGCAGGAAAGAAAGGCAAAGACTCAGAGAGAAAGAGTGAAAAGAAGACAGAAAGAAGAAAAAATCAGTAAGATGTTTTTCAAATGATTTAAACTGTCATTTGTAGCCATTTTTAAATATTGCTGTTCCTGATGCAAAGATTTTATTGTGCTTTCATTGCTATATTTACAACTGGAACATCTAGGTCTTGTCACTTGTTTCAGTTGCTAGATGAAATTAAGTAGCAGTTTATTCTGGCATAAATGGCAAATAGTTATGTCTGGAATTCACAAATAGGTTTCTTTCCTCATTACAACTTAAAATACACTCTTACTGCAGCAACCCTTTCTTGCACACAAAGTGTGCACAGGGTAATCATTAGGAGTTTGCCCACAAATTCTTCCTTTACATCTTTGTTATCTTCTTATTACATTTTTGTAAGTGTAAATATTTGATAATATAACCAAAACAAAAATGCCTAGAAACCTCCCAGAAAATCAGTGAAGATTATTGCGTCCTAGTAGACCTTGTTATTATTAGCTGTATATGGAATGGTTACTAGATAGATAATACTACTTAATCTAAAATTACCAAAACCTCTTAAAGGTCACTAACTCACATGGTGAATTTAAGATATTGAAGCTATCATAATTTTCCTTTAGCATCATTTTAAAATGTCTACAAAAATAAATAATACATGTTCAGTCAAATTTGGAGGCAAAAGTTACATCAGTGGACTCTATGACTAAACAAATTCCCTGAATTTACACTCATGATTGGAAATACTTAAACCAATTCTGTTTATTTTTATTATTAGAAGGAAAATGAAAAACAAAGTCTGGCTTCTTGGTTCATGGGGTATCATATTATTGACATTTTGGCAACTCATTTTTCCAAATTTTATTCTTCTTTCAAAATGTACACAGGTTTGGACATTTGGGAAGTCATCTCATATTTTATATTAAAGTGCTATGCTTTATTTTTTATTGAGGTATAGTTGATTTACAATATTATATTAGTTTCAAATGTACAACATAGTGAGACAAAACCTTCATGGATTATACTCCATTTAAATATATTATAAAATATTGGCTATACTCCCTGAGCTGTAAAATAGATCCTTACAGCTTATTTATCTTATCCATAATAGATTTAACTCTCAATCCCCCACCTCTATCTTGCTCTCCCCCTTCCTTCTCCCCACTGGTAACCTCTGGTTTGTTCTCTATATCTATTAGTCTGTTTCTGTTTTGTTATATTCACTCTTTTATTTTATTTTTTTAGATACTACATATAAGTGATAATATAAAGTATTTGTCTTTATCTGATTTATCTTAATAAGCATGACACCTTTCAGGTTCCTCTATGTTGTTGCAAATGGTATAGTTCCATTCTTTTTGATTAGTCATATTCCATCGTGTATATACGTCACATCTTCTTTACCCATTAATCTGTTGAAGACAGCAGATTAGCTCAGCAACTATAAATAATGCTTCTGTGGGCATTGGGATGCGTGTATCTTTTCAAATGAGTGTTTTGATTTCCTTGGGATGTATATTCCAGAGTGAAACTGCCAGATTATATGACATTCTATTTTTCGTTTTTGAGGAACCTCCATACATTTTTACACAGTGGTTGCACTAATGTACATTCCCACCAACAGTGTATGAGGGTTACCTTTTCTTCACATTTATCAACATTTGTTATTTGTGGTCTTTTTGATGATTGCAGTCTGACAGGTGTGAGGTGATATCCCACTGTGGTTCTGAGTTAAATTTCTCTGATGATTAGCAATGTTGAGCATCTTTTCATGTGCCTGTTGGGCATCTGTATGTCTCCTTTGGAAAAATGTCTATTCAGATCCTCTGCCCACTTTATATTTGGGTTGTTTGCTTTTAAATATTTAGTTGTAGGAGTTCTTTGAATATTTTGTATATTAACCCTTTATCAGATCTTTTTTTGTATCATTTGCATATATCTCCTCCAATTTAGTAGGTGCACTTTTCATATTTTTTAATTTCCTTAACTGTGCAAAAGGATTTTAGCTTGTTTATTTTTGCTGTAGTTTCCCATGCCTGAGGAGACATATCCGAAACACTGATGTGAAAGGGTTTACTATCTATATTTTCTTCTAGTAGTTTTATGACTTACAGCTTTACATTTAGTTCTCAATCCATTTTGGGTTTATTTTTATATGGTGTGAGAAAATATTCTAATTTCATTTTTTTAATGTACCTTGCTAGTTTTCCCAGTTTCTGTTATTGAAGAGACAGTCTTTCCCCCATTTTATATTCTTGCCTTTTTTGTCATAGATTAATTCACTGTAAGTGTGAGGGTTTATTTCTGGCTTCTGTTCTGTTCCATCGGTCTATGTATTTATCTCTCTGCCACTATCATGTTTTGATGACTCCGGTTTTGTACTACAGTCTGAAGTCACACAGTGTGATAACTCCAGTTCTATTCTTGTTTCTCATGACTGCTTTGGCTATTCAGGGTGTTTCGTGTTTCCATACAAATTTCAAATTATTTATTCCAGTTTTGTGAAAAATATCATTGATATTTTGATGGGGACTGCATTGAATCTGTTGATGGCCATGGGTAGCATGGTCATTTCAATAATATTAATTATTCTAATCCATGAATACCATATTTATTTCCATATATTTTTTTTGTTTTTTTCTTAAAGTTTTCTGAGTATGTTTTTTTTTACCTTCTTAGTTTGATTTATTCCTATGTATTGTATTCTTTTCGATGTAGTGATAAATGAGATAGATTTCTTAATTTATCTTTCTGTTACTTTGTTGTTAATGTATAGAACTGCAACAGATTTCTGGATATTAATTTTGTATCCTACAAGTTTGCCAAATTCATAGATAAACTGTAGTAGTTTTTTGGTAGCATGATTAAGATTTTCTATTTATAGTGTCATGTCATTTGCAAACAGTCACAGTTTTTCTTTTTCCTTTCCAATTTGGATTCCATTTACTTATTTTTCCTGATCAGGTTGCTGTGGCTAGGACTTCCAATATTGAATAGAAGTGGCAAGAGTAGACATTTTTGCCTTGTTCCTGATCTTAGAGAAAATACTTTCAGCTTTTTACCTTTGAGTGTTATGTCAACTGTGAAGTTACATAGCCTCTATAATGTTGAGGGTTATTCCCTCTATACTCACTTTGTTGAGAGTTTTTATCATAAACTGATGTTGAATTTTATATAATCTTTTTATGCATCTATTGAGATGGTCATATGATTTTTATCCTTCAGGATGTTAATGTGGTATATCACTTTAATTGGTTTGTGGATATTGAACCATTCTTTCATCCCTGGAATAAATCCCACTTGTTCCTGGTTTATGATTCTTTTTAATATATATTTGAATTCAATTTGCTAATATTTTGTTGAAGATTTTCACAGTTTGCTCATATTTTTGTTGGAGATTTTTGCATCTAAGTTCATCAGTGATATTGGCCAGACATATTTGTGCTTCTCTTTGATTTTCTGTCTGAATGATCAGTTCATTATTATAAGCGGAGTGATAAATTTCCCAAATATCACTGTGTTTCTGTCAATTTCTTTCTTTATATTTACTGATATTCACTGTATATTATAGGTGCTTCTACAATTTATAATTATTGTATCTTCTTCTTGGATTAATCCCTTGATCATTATGTATGTTCCAGGACTGGTGCTTAGAGGCTAAGTGGTGGCTCTGGATCCAATGTTAATTACCTAAAGCGAAGATTCCAAAATGGTGCTTGCCAGAACCTGTCTCCACATGGTAGAAGGAGCTCCTAAAAAGGCTACTGTCAATGTCTATGTCCTCAAGGTGAGCTGTAGTTGTTCCTGTCTCTCTGAGAGATTCTCTAAGATTAGCAGGTGGGCCTAACTGAGGCTCCTTTTAAATTACTGTTTCTGCCCTAGACTTGAAGCCTCCGGATTTTTTACTTGCCCTTTGAGAGTGGAATCCCCCTGAAAGTAAGACCCACTGACTTTTTTTTTTTTTTTTTTTTTTGCATATGGAAGTTCCCAGGCTAGGGGGTAAATCAGAGCTGCAGCTACTGGCCAACACCACAGCCAAAGCAATGTCAGATCCAAGCCGTGTCTGCAACCTATAGCAGAGTTTGCAGCAATGCTGGATCCTTAACCCACTGTGTGAGGCCAGGGATTGAACTTGCATCCTCACGGATATTAGTGGGATTTGTTACCACTGAGCCACTGTGGGAACTCCCCACTGACTTTTAAAGCCAAACATACTAGGTGCTCATCTTCTGCATCCAAGACCTCCAGGCTGGGGAGCTTAAAGTGGGGTTAGACTTCTTGCTCCTTGAGGAGACACTCTGTAGTTGTAATTATCCTCCTGTTTGTGTTTGTTACCTACCTGGGGACTGGAGGCGGGTCTTGCCTATACTGTGACTCTGACCCTCCTCCCTCTCTCCTCGTGGTTTCTTTATTATATCTTCAGTTTTAGAAGAATTTTCTGCTGGATTCTTGTCTTTCTCATCAATAGTTTATCCACAAATGGCTGTAATTTTGGTGTGCCAGTAAGAGGTGGGCTCAGGGGCTTCCTACTCTGATATCTTGGCCAAGCTCTTGACATGAAAGGCATAATTAGTAAAACAGTGTATGGATAAAAATATATCAGTTTTGCAAATATTTTAGGTTTTTATTAGGGTCCTTTATTTTTAAAAAGAAAAGATACTTCAGTGAATATATTTATGGTCTAATGAGATCCATTAGTACACAGAGATATATAGAAACATAATCCAGGGTGAGTTTTGCAGGTCTATGTTACACAATTTTTTGTGTATATAGCCAAAAGTATAATTTTTATCTATTTCTACTTTTTCATTAAACTGAAAAGAGTTTCTAGAGATGTTTCATCTTTACCATATGCTAGAAAATTGTTCATATGGAAAGAATATAGCTCATATTAAAATTCTAAACTTCATTAGCATTTACTTTAGGTAAATTTCCTTGACTGAAACTAATGGAGGGTACATGATTTACATGCATGTGTTGATTTTTTTGAAAGATGGATCTTACATTCTTTTTCAGACAGGACTAAAATATTGGATCAGCAAGAGCAAAGTGAGTGATTTTTCTTGATAAATAAAGAGAGCAGAAGAAGGAGAAATAGAAGAAAGAAAAAAGAGGACAGGAAGTAAGTGGAGGAAAATAAAGGAAGTTGAAGAAAATGAAGAGAGGGAGTGAGAAAAGAAGAAAAGGAAAGAGAAAAATTTAGAAAGAGAAGGAGAAGAGAAAGGAAGAGGGAGAGAGGAAAAAGAAGGACAAAAATACAAGCAGTAGAAGAAAATGAAATGGAAAACCATGGGAAAAAGGCAAGGCCAGTGTAGCAGATGCAGTTTGGTTGGTTGAGGGTTATAAATTGGAAGATTACATTTTAGGCTGCCTTGAATTATCACTCTAGAATCTTGACAAACTACTTTCCCCTTTAACTAGTAAAGTAGATGAAGGGGAAGAAAAGCAAGAAGTAGCTTTTCAAGCTAATCCCCAAATCCCCAAATTGCTCTTTGTGTTTGTGAGTTAATTCTATATTGAAATGTAGATGTAACCTATCAATATAGATGTATTACTGGTGAATCAGCATTAATTTCTCCTCACTTTCTTTTACTTGGCTAGATTTTTTTTTTCCCCCCTTGGCTAGAAGGATAAAAATTCTACTTTCCCAGATATCAATTTCATACACGATAGACTGCTGGTGAGATGTGGAAGTGTCTATCCAGACATTGGAAATAGATTAATCCAATAATAATAATAAAAAAACTTTGGAAGGCAAAGAAATCGTCAAATAAAAATCCAAAAGCTATTTCTGTGTGGCCTACCTCAGTATTCAAATATCAAACCACTCCTTTTCTCTTCCCTTCGACTTAGCTTTTTGAAGTTTTTGTTGTATTTAATGATGTTATGGGCATAGACATAAGGATGCACAATGTATAACCCCACATTGCTCCCAATCATGAATTTTCCCATACTGACTATACATGAAGCAACCAAATGCAGATGCATTAAATAGTCTTTCGTTGGTATTTCAATACAAAGCAGATTTAGGTGACGTAAAGAGATAAAAGTGGAAGCCTCAGTTAAGCCTGCTGATTTCTATTGCATCTAAACCTTGGAATTTGAGTACTCTCTGGCCAGCAGCATGAGGAAGAAAGTGGGAAACCAGCTGGGTTATGGTGTGAAAATTTGGATAAACAAGCCCTGGAATATTTTATATACTCAGACTCAAGGAACCATGGAGGGAAATCAGGCGCTCTGAGCTCAAAAGAGAGCGCAGACCCAGTACACTTATTCAGATAAATAAGTAGAATACAATAAATTTTAATAAGAACAGAAAATAGCTTTCTGCTACTAAGGCATAAAACTTCACCCCCTCTTAAAAATTTCCCAATGAAGCATTAATAAAACAGCTAGGGCCTAGAAATGGGGAAATCAAAAGAGAATTTAGTATGGAGAAATATAGCTAATAATTCCCTCATTCCCACATTCCAGTGAAGATGGAACTTCTGATGATGGTTCTGCGTAATGTAACTTATGTATAGAGTAGAATTTCCAAGTAGTACTGAGTTGGAATGGGTCTGGGGTAAAACTCTGAAGTGGCTCTGTCCCCTTTCTTATGGTTATTGTGACCCCAGAACATCAAATTGTACTTAGGGTTGTTTTGAACATGTACTAGTCTATTGGTAGACTCTATTGAAATTTGTTCTTCCTAGGTGGTAGGGAATGGTTCCAAATTATTATAACTAATTTCTACTGTTTTTAGAATACTATGTGATATAGAGTCATAGTAAGCACTTGATATAATCCTTATAAGCAATGAGAAAATGTAAGAAATATAAAAGACTTGGAGACCAGACTCTTTGTCCATTACTGGAAAGACTATTAAATAATACTTAACTGTAACAACCCTTTTAATTATTTTTTTAGTTTTTTTTTTTTTTTTTTTTTTTGCTTTTGAGATTTATTTATTTTGTATGCATTTAAGCAAATAGGGTCACCTCAAGTTTTTCAAAAACAGGCCCAGGGGTTTTTAATCATACAGGAGAAACTATTTCAAAGGGGGAGGCATTCTGACCCATTTCTTCATCTCTCTGAGGGCAGCCCATTATTGCAATTATGATGTCTAAACAAATTCCATCACCTCATATGAGAGAGTGTAATAGGCCAGCCCTTCTTTGTGTTTTTTAGCAGCAACAATAGGTGGTAAGCTATTCTATAATTTTTGAACAATGATTTAAGCAAATGTTCTAGCTATATATGCTATATTCATTACAGTAGCTAGACTTTATTTTTCTGAGAAATATTATCACGGATCTTAGGATACTTACCAGAAAATAACACAAATACAATTTCCCCAAGAGAAGAAAATATCATTAAATGCATGTGTATATTCAGAAGGTTTCAGGCCATAAAGGAAACTTCAGTCAGATTTTTTTCTGAACATGAGGTTGGATAATTTGGAGAATATAGCAAAACCACAATATACACCTAGGACGCTCTATTCCTAAACCCAGTATTCTTGAGTTCTGCAAGTGCTGCTGAATTGCCGCAAATGACCTTTTACTAATTACATTTATGCAGGATTTATGTATGTTATGTCAGTATACATTGCTTATAGCTAGGTTTAATTTGCACTCAAATCAAATTCCAGGGTTCTTCACACTCAAAATGCTACCTGTGCATTATTTGGGATTTCTTTTGAAAAATATATGTGTTCCAAAGGGGTAACGTTAGAATCAGAATCTTTATCTTCTTCCATATCCCTAACTAAATCAACACAAATGAATACTTTAGAATTCAGGGAAAGATATTTCAGAAATTACATTGAGTCCACTATTTTTTTTTTCCTCACTCATTAGGGAATTTTCTGTTTATATATTTATTCAAGGTACTCAAAATTCCATCTACATTGTGGAGTTTCATCATTTGTGTTTGTATTGTGAGCACAAGAGACTTTAAAACATATGAGAAAATTCTGCTTTTTTCTTAAACTCAAGCTTCCAGCCCCATTAGAGAGGGATTCCAACAGAGAGCAAAGAGGAGCATGATGTCAATCAAAGTCAAAAAAAAATTAAAAGACAAAAAGAATTGTTAGTTACCTCAGAGAAAAGGAAGAAGATCAAAAGACGTAGTATGGTGATTGAAAGAGAAAAAAATAGCAGGAAAACCAATAAACAAAATACATATGTTAAATGCATATAAAGACTGAATGAATACATAAATTTGCCTTTTTGTTTTTGTATCTGACTGGTTTGGTAAGGGTAACAGAAACTACATCTGTTTTCTAAGACCAGTGTTCTCCATTAAAACACTGGTACATAGTCATCAAAAATCCTAATTTCTTTGCAGTATTTTTTTGTTTGTTTTTTAGGGTCAAACCCGTGGCATATGGAGGTTCCCAGGCTAGGAATCTAATCTGAACCACAGCTGTCGGCCACAGACACAGCCCCAACAAGGCAAGGATCCGATCCATGTCTGTGACCTACACCACAGTTCACCGCAATGCCATATCCTTACGCACTGAGGGAGGCCAGGGACGGAACCCAAAACCTCATGGTTACTAGTTGGATTTGTTCCCACTGCACCACAACAGGAACGCCCTACTTTAGTTTTAAGATTTTATTTTTTCAGCGCACTTTAAGATTTTCCAACCAAATTGAGAGGGAAGTGCAGAGATGCATAGCTTCCTCTGCATCAACATCATTCACCAGAACAGCACATTTTTTATCAAAGATGAACCTGTACGGACACATCATAATCCCTCAAAGTCCATAGTTCACCTTAGGATTCACTCTTGGATGTTGTACAGTTTATGCATTTAGACAAATTATAATGACATAAATCCATTATTATAGTACCATATAGAGCATTTCAGCTGCCCTAAAAATCCTCTGAGCTGTGCCTGTTCATCTCTCTCTGCCTACTCCTGGCAACCGTTGATCTTTTTATGTTAACATTGTTTTTCCTTTTCCTGAATGTCATATAATTGGAATCATACAGCATGCAGCCCTTTCAGATCAACTTCTTTCACTTCGTAATATGCATTTAGATGAATCCATGTCTTTTCACAGATTGACAGTTCATTCTTTTTTAGTGCTGAATGATATTGTCTGGATGTGCTACATTTTATTTATCCATTCACTTACTGATGGACATCTTGGTTAGTTTCAAGTTCTGGCAATCATGAATAAAGCTGCAATAAACATCCTTGTGTAGATTTTTGTGTGGATATTAATTTTTTGACTCCTTTTGGATAAATACCCAGGATTACAGTTGCTGGATCTTATGGTAAGAATATGTTTGGTTTTGTGAAAAACTGCCAAGCTGTCATCCAGAGGAGCTGAACTATTTTGAATTCCCACCATCAACAGATGATCATTCCTACTGCCCCCCATACTTGCCAGCATTTGATATTGTCAGTACTCTAGATAGGGGCCATTCTAATTAGATATGAAGTTCTATCTTATTGCTTTTTCTCTAATATGATTTTGATGTGTGCTTCATTTCAGGTTCCTCTGCAAATTTCCTGCTAAAGTTTTAAATAATCAGTTTCATTCAAAATATCCTTACTTTGGCCTTATGTTAATTATTCCTCTTTAAGAAGGGGTTCAACTTTACAGTTGCCATTGAGAGCATGAAAATTGAATTAGAAAATTCTAAATGATTAGTATTCTAAGCTAATCTTGGTTACAATGGAGCCAAGCACACAAAGTAGATACTCAGTTAATAAGTAATAAAGAATGACTATAACATGATTATACAGTGTACAAAGACACCATGCCTGGACTTTGCATAATGCTGTCAGGATTTAATGATTCATAGCCATGAGTGATACTGTTAAAATGCTTAAGTAGTAAATGTTCTTTTTAATGTGGCTTTGCATTTCCTTCATCAAGAGTGGAATTAGTCTTCACCTTCTTGAATCTAGCCTTCTTGGTAATTTTATTGGATAAAAGAATGTGGCAGAAAAGGCAGTTTGCTAATATGGAGCCTAGACCTCACAAAGCTGTTTGTGCTTCACGTTCTTGCTTGGACACATGTGAACACCACATCCAGGGTAGCTTCCTGGAGAAGGAGAGATCATGGGATACAGAACTAATTCATCACAGCTGAAGCTGTCTTAGGCCAGTGAATTCCCAATCCACCAACCAGCTGACCATAGACCCATGAGCAAGACTAGTCAAGATGAACCTGAAACAGACCAATAGAACTATCTATCCAATTGATTGATAATCTTTTGAACTAAAGTTAAAAAAATGTTTATTGTTTTAACCATTGATTTTGGAAGGTGATTTTTTTTTTTATGAAGCAATGGTAATTAATACAGCACAGTAGAATGCTTAACTTTTTTTTTTTTTTTTGTCTTTTTAGGGCCTAACCCAAGGTATATGGAAGTTTCCAGTTAGGGGTTGAATTGGAGCTGTGGCTGCCAGCCTAAACTACAGGCACAGCAATGTGGGGTCTGAGCCACCTCTGTGACCTACACCACTACACCACAGCTCATGGCAACACTGGCTCCTTAATCCACTGAGCAATGCTAGGGATCAAACTGCATCCTTGTGGATACTAGTCAGGTTTATTACTGCTGAGTTATGACAGGAACCTCAAGAATGCTTAACTTAAGCTTCAAAGTTGGAAGCAATTCTTTTCTCACAACTACCATCATGCAAAAGAGAACAGATGTATTCAGCGCACATGAAGGTGTTGACATGGATGAGGTTTGTTGCTATTGTTCACTATCTATGACAAAATCACTAATTCAGTATGTGTTCCTTTTCACCAGGTGCTAGAAATACACTGAAATATTCAATAAAATATTTACCTTAGATAAATGCTGAAAAGAACAATAAAGCAGAGTAGATTAAGGAAAATCAAAGGTTGCAATTTTGGATAGAGCCATTGGAGAAGGCCTCACAAAGGAGGTGATATTTAATACACACCCTCAAGAAATGAGGGCATAAAGCATTAGGGTATCTGAGGGAAAGGCATCCCATATAGATGCAAGGTCTATGCAAGGTATAAGGCGGAATGGTGTCTGGTGTGTTGAGGTAACTGAGGAAAGGCCAATGAGGCTGCATCAGCATGAATGATGGGGAGAGTAATATGAGATCAAATCAGAAAAATAGTTGGGAACAAGTGACCAGAAAGTTTTTTAGGTCATTCTAAGTATTTGGCTTTTACACAGCTAAATTAAGGGCTACTAGAGACTTTCTACCAGAAGAGTGTCAGGTAATAGCTTTCATTGAAATAGCATCATTTTGGCTTCTGAACTGAGAATATACTTAAGAGAGGCAGGGTCAGAAGTGGGAAGCTGAAACAGGTGTCTGTAGCAATAATCTAAGTGAGAAATGAGGGTGGCTTGGACCAGGATGGGAGCAGTTAAAAAAAAAAAAAAACGGCAAGATAGTGTGGTATAGAAGGATGTACAAGTGATTCAATATGGGTTGCAAAGGAAGAAATGTTTTTGACCTGAATAGGAACTTACTGGTATATTTTACTCAAGTATCATGGACTTATAATATGAACAAACTGATGTCAAATCTCAAGAATAGCTTTGATTTTTGTCTGTACTATTGTTCTGTTGTTTGATATGGCAGGTGCTTTTCAGAATATGTCTTTAGACGTAGCTGAAAGGTAAAAGATTTATAAAGGGGGAAGATGAATCTCCATCTTTCTCCCTCCCCCATCCAGTTTGATCATTTGAGCTACTTTACATTTGAAGCCAGCATATAATGTACTGATTAAATCACATTATGCGTAGCTGGGTGAATATATTATTAAACAAATTACCCTTTTCCATAACCATGAACTGTGCATCTGTAGCAAATGGTTGAACATTTTAATAAGGAGGAGTGTAATTATATTACGGTCATTGCTTTTTGCAGGCTTATTGGCCACATTTTGGAGGTGAATATCTTCTGATGAAGATATTTATTGTAAAGGAAGGGTTTTCAAGTTATAGTCATAACTCACTGAAAATATCCGTGCTTGGAAAATAAATGAGCACGAGGGTGGAGTTTTTAAAGAAATCATTGAACTTAAAAGCAATAAATTACCAACTGGTCTTTTTTTATGAATTATTTCTTGGAGCTTTCCTATCTGTGTCTGTCTATCTACCTACCTGCCTATCCACCTATTTTACAATGAATGAAAAACATTGCAAAGCAAATAAACCAAACAAAAATTGTCTGTCATCATACAGTTAGATGGAATGAAAATGCTCCAGCAAATGGCAGATTCACTCGGAATTATCTAACATTTGCCTTTTAATCAATTATATGCAGTCAGTAGTGGTTCATGAGAGGGGCTGCAGATGATACTTCTTATTAAGCAAAATTCATAGCAACTTACTTTTCTAATAAGTGAAAAAAATTTGCCCCGCCGAAATATCTATGGCCTTACTATAATTTATATGAGTCAGAAACCAGTGTGTCAGTATCAAAGAGATTAAATTGTGTTTTGAAGATAATTTGAAAATGGAAATAACGAATTGCTTATTGGCAAGATGTTTGGAGTCAGCCCATTTCTACATGCCTATGTTTAGTGACAGCTCTTCAGTTACTCATTCAACCAAATATCATGAAATGGCAGTTATAACAAGGAATTACATTTTCTGGTTTATAGGAAAAAAGGCAGAAAGTCACTTTGTTAAACATTAGATCTGCCTTGGAATAACTGGCCAAGAATATTGTGAAGTGAAATAATAGTGAAGATAATGACAGCGTTTCTAGTCAATTACCAAATTATTTTCATTAAAACTAGAATAACTAAACTAGTTTCCTCAGCTTCTTTTGAGAGTGCCAAACAAGTTTTGGCATCCTAGGAATGATGTAGACCAGTGACTCGTTCTCAACTTTAATTGTACCGCACAATTATCTGAGTCGCTTTCAAATTATATCTACGTTCAAGTCCCATTTGAGAATAAGGAACTAGAATCTGAAGTGATTCTACAGGGGCCAGGGCATTAATATAGTTCAACAAGGTGATTCTAATGTGCAGCTATATTTGGGTAATAAAGGTGAAGTATGTCAGGAAATATCTGTTCAAAATAGTCTCATATACCAACAATTGGGACACCACTCAGCCTGAGAGCCTTCTCTTAATATTTACAGGGGAGGTTTGATTCTCAGACATGATGGCATATCTGTAGATTTTTCCTTACATAGAAAAGCCTTCCTTTCACATGAAGCAGAGTTCAACAGACTTCAGAAACATTCATCTTTGAGTTTAGGAAGTATGACGGTTAATTTCATGGGTCAATTTAAGTGGGCCACAGGGTGTCCAGATATTTGGTGCAACATTATTCTGGGTGTTTGCAAGGTTGTTTCTGGATGATATTAGCCTTCACATCAGTAAACTGAGGAAAACAGATTGCCCTCCCTGATGTGACTTAGCCTCATCCAGCCTGGGATGAGGACGAAGTAGAACAAAAATGCTAATGCTTCCCTGACTAGGAGAAAAATACCTCCTGCCTAACAGCTTTCAGTCTGGGACGGCTTTTTTCCTGCCTTGGGACTTGAGCTGAAACATCAGCTCTCCTGGGTCTCCAGTCTGCAGACCTTCAAACTGAAACTACACTATTGACTCCTGGTTCTCAGTCCTTTGAACTTGAACTTCCTGGTTCTCAGCCCTGTGGACTGGGACTGGCACAGAACCAACAACTTTTGTCTAGCTTGTTGACTCACCCTGAAGATCTTGGCTGCATAATCTTGTGAGCAAATTCTTCACAGTAAATGCCTTTCTATGTGGGGGGGTGTGTACACACGTGTGTACAGGCACACATATATTCTGACTATATTCAGAAGTGGTAAGTGAAAAAGGAGTTAAAAAGCACCTATGGCC
Organism: Phacochoerus africanus; assembly: GCF_016906955.1. Lineage (NCBI taxonomy): Eukaryota > Metazoa > Chordata > Mammalia > Artiodactyla > Suidae > Phacochoerus > Phacochoerus africanus. The sequence goes on from NC_062554.1 coordinate 23,373,351, forward strand.
AGAACAAGGTCTATATAATATACATATAGATATATATAGACATACATAATACATATCTATGTACATGCATATCGCTCTGTATCTGTCTATGGAGAGAATGAAGCTTATGTTTATTTCAATTTTCCTTCTCCCATTTCCCTACTAATACAAAATGTGTTAACAGTCATCAGTCTTATATCTCAGTACTTAGGTTATAGAATGACTTATAGGTTGGCTGTCAAGTTGACAAGTGGTGAGCTGAGTCAGAGAGTTCTATCATCAACTTAATTTTATTGAGAACTACCTTTCCCCAAATCTCCTTTACTCTGTGATTTCAAGTTAGAGTGGAGAGTTGTGATTGTGTGAGGTTTGGCAGCTATAAACAAACAGAACCTTTCTGTTCTGAAGCTGGTTGATGAGAGGCATTGAGACTCAGATGCAAAGATTCCAGAGGATTTCAGTTTTTCCTTGCCCTGCCCTCTCCGAATCTAGCTCTCTTTCGTGAGTCCCAGTCATCCCTAGATCAATAGCGATAGTGATGTCATGCTTACCCCCACACACTTTGCTGAAAATTTATATGTGAAAACCATGGAAAGCCTGCAGCCTGCCATGAACACCAGCCTCCTTTCGCAGTCCCAAGCCAGCAGCCAGGTGCACCGTTCTTCCAAATTTCCTTGTAAGCTCGTACTCATTTGTCTGTATCAGAGTTGGTTAATGGTGTTTTTCCCTGATCCTTCAACAATTCCTTTTACGTATTTATTTCCCTGGTTCCTCCTACAATTGTTTAATTTCTAATTTCTGTGATAAATTTCCTATTCCATACTACTCATATTAGTGCTGATTGAGTCCTAATTAATACATGAAACGAATAAAGTCCAAAATCCAAAGAAAAAGAAGAATAAGAACATTAGAAAAAGAATCCTGAACTTAAAAAAAAAAAAGGATTAATCAAATAAACATGTCTGAAAATCTGCAACTAACTTCAATTAAAGTAAAAGAATATGGAGCTCCTGCTGTGGCTCGGTGGAGTAAGAACCCAACATAGTGTCTGTGAAGATGTGGGTTTGATCCCTGGTCTTGCTTAGTGGGTTAAGGCTCTGGTATGGCCACAGGCTGTGACTTAGTTTGTGAATGCAGCTTGGATCTGGTGTTGCTGTGGCTCTGGCATAGGCCTGAAGCTGCATCTCTGATTCGACCCCTAGCCTGAGACCCTCCATATGCCACAGATGCAGTTGTAAAAAGAAAAAAAAAGAGTAGAAGAATATAACATTATAATAAGGGTAAAGATGAGTACAATAATGAGCTTAGAAATTGTTTTGAGGGAGTTCCTTTTGTGGCACAGTGGAAAAGAATCCAACTAGTATCCATGAGGATGCAGGTTCAAATCCTAGCTTTGCTCAGTGGGTCAGGGATCTGGTCTTGCCATGAGCTGTGGTGTAAGTCTCAGACACGGCTCAGATTCTGCATTGCTATGGCTGTGGCATAGCCCAGCAGCTGTAGCTTGGATTCCATCCCCAGCCTGGGAACTTCCATATGCCTTGGGTGCGGCCATAAAATAGCAAAAAAAAAAAAAAAATTCTTTTGAGATTTGAGACAGGATTTACATTTCATTCCCTCTAACACAAGTATGCTATTTAAACTTGAAGATAGTTTCCAGGAAAACTTTTTGGTCTTTAACATGTCACAAGGACACTAACAATTTTGAAAGAGCACGTTCAATTTCTTCTTCAGTCTCTGTTTAATCCTGAATACATTGCTTCAAAAAGTATAAGTGTTAAACTCTTGCTAATATGTGAAACAAATGAGTTTATTAAATCTGTTGTCAAGGAAATGTATGAACTGGTACATGAAATATTTTAATATTGATATGTAACTATTCAGAATATTGGTGCAGTCTTTGGTAATTAATGCTGAGACATTGTGTTGGCTGTGGCTCAATATTTTTGACTTGGATCAGCAGCATAAACTCTTTTTGCTATTTGTTTCTATTTGGTCCCGAGTTCTGGTGGCCATTTTTTTTTTTTTTTTTGGTCTTTTGTCTTTTTTGTTGTTGTTGTTGCTATTTCTTGGGCCGCTCCCGTGGCATATGGAGGTTCCCAGGCTAGGGGTCGAATCGGAGCCGTAGCCACCGGCCTATGCCAGAGCCACAGCAACGCAGGATCCGAGCCGCGTTTGCAACCTACACCACAGCTCGTGGCAACGCCGGATCGTTAACCCACTGAGCAAGGGCAGGGACCGAACCCACAACCTCATGGCTCCTAGTCGGATTCGTTAACCACTGCGCCACGACGGGAACTCCCCTGGTGGCCATTTTTAAGTTTTATCATGGGATGTTCTCTTGATGGTATAAAAAAGAGGTCTCTGAGACCATGAAAACAGAAAGTGATATTACTAGAAATATTTCCACTAATTCGAAGATAAAGAATATACAATGATCTTCTTTTCAGGAACTCAAATTATGCTGGGCGGGATAAACAAAGATGAGTAACTGAGACAGAATCTCTAAAATATCTGGATGAACCTGCACATATAATTTTTTATATTATCTAGGATTAGAAAAACATAAACAGAAAAACTCACCAGCTAGTTAGACTAATCACTTTTTTGAGGCGTATCTGAACCAAATTTGCTATGTGACCCATCTCTTGTTTCTATTCAGATATTCTCAAATCTCAGCTAAAGAACACAGAAATATTGTGTGATAGTTGTACAACTATAAACGTTATAAAATTCATTTACAAAATAAAATTAAAAATAGAAAAAAAAAAACCCCAAACACAGAAATAGTCTCCAAATCTCATGGTGTTTAGGATTTTTTTAAAGATGACTTGCCTTTCTGCTTCTCGTACCTTCCTGGACAAGAAGTGTTAAGCTGGCATGAGAAAACTTTTTATGTCATCTTAAGCCTGTTTGTATTAATTACGTATTGAAAGTTTTGTTCGACACTGGGGAGCTGCTTCAGTAATTAAATAATTGTTTAGTAGCAGTAAACTACATTAGAAAAAAGCAACTGAGACATTTCAAATCACCAAATAATAAATAGGATTTTAATTGTAACTGTTTATTGTAAGGGAAAGTAACGTGTTTAATGGAAATTGCATTCACCATATTGAAGCATAAATGCGCAGAATGGCTTTTTCAGTTATCAACTGTCTTAGTTTTTAGTTCTGCTTTGGAATATAACCAGACTTGGAAGGAGGATATTACTTTGCATATTAAGTTATCATGAATATTGTCTCTAAAATATTCTTTATGCATGTTCAAAGAGCATATTATAATACTCTCTTTGCATTTGAATATCTTCTAACAACACACAAGTGTGCAGTGTAGGTTTTTAATAGAGTATCAAAATGGCCTTATTGAAGGAAATTTGCATCCAGAGATAGCTTTGTTTTCTTTGTTAAGCTCCAGTGAACCCATTTAAGAGATTCAGGCTGAAAGCAAAAATTCTTTTTTTATTGAGCTATATATTTGATATACAATGTCATGTTAGTTTCTGGTGTACAGCAAAGTGATTAATTACACATGTATACACCTATTATTTCTCATATTCTTTTCCATTATGGTTTATTATAGTATGTTTTATTAAGTAGGACATACTTATTGTTTATCTATTTTATACCTAGTGGTATGTATCTATTAATCCCAAACTCCTAACTTATCCCTCCTCTCCTTCTCATTTTGTAACCATAGTTTTTTTTTTTTTTTCTGGGTCTATGAGTCTGTGAAGGCAAAAAATTTTTGTACAATAGCTCCCTTTGCCAATAAATACTTCTCAATAGATCACCATCTTACTAATGAGCATGACTAATAGTCTGTGATCTGATAGTTAGTAGGAATAAAATAATATTCTGTGATCTGACAGTAAGCAGGAGTAAGAAATTAGTAAAAATACTAATTTTCTGTGATCTGATAGTAAATAGGAGTAAAAATAGGAGTAAAAAAATACTCTTAATATATTGATTTTTCAACAAAAAATGTACTGACTTAGCCAACTGGAAATAAAAGTATGAATAAGTTCTTTGTCTTCAAGGAGATGGAGAAGCAAGTGAAGGTACTAAAGTTCTAAAATGAAGCAAATAAACATCCATGAAGAAGCTGGGAAATTTTTCCAGAATAGAAGGCACTTGTAGATTCCACAGGCACAGGGAAGAGGAAATACACCATTTCAGCAAGAGGAAACGTGCAAAAATATTTGTGACATTATTATAAACGGGACTGAGTGAAGGGGGAAGGTGGAGGGGGTTCGGGGATGGGAAGGGCAGAGGGGGGAGTCTCCTCTTTCGGCCGAAGGTCTCCTAAAAAAACCTCTTCCTTCTCTCTCTCTCTTCTCCCTTCCTTTTCTTCTTTCTTTCTTTCTTTCTTTCTTTCTTTTCTTTCTTTCTTTCTTCTCTTTCTTTCTTTCTTTCTTTCTTTCTTCTTTCTTTCTTCTGTCTTTTTAACTACTGCAACTACTGCATATAGAAATTCCCAGGCTAGAGCTACAGCTGAAGCCTATGCCACAGCCACAGCAAAACCAGTTCTGAGCCACATCTGTGACCTGTGCTGCAGCTTTTAGCAATGCTGGATCCTTAACCCACTGAGGGAGGCCAGGGATTGAACCCATATCTGCATGGAAACAGTGTTGGCTTCTTAACCCACTGAGTCACAATGGGAACTTCTCAGTCTTTCTCTTAGTAATTGTTCTCCAATATTTTTATCTTAGGTAGGTATGGCCATGTGACATGTTCAGGATATTAGGAGGTAAGCAGAAGTTATGCTTGTATCGTCTAGGTCACGTGTGTATGTGTGTGTGTGTATTTAAGTTATTCATAGTCTGCTTTTTACTCTTTTCTCCTTTCTTTATTGAAATGTAGGTAAAGAGATTTTGAGTCAGTTTTAACAATCGAAGATGAGGGCTCTATCCTAGAAAACTACAGAGCAACCCAAGTGAAGGGACCTGCCCTTGTCCCTGAATTGCCTGCCTAAATTTGGACATTCATGAGAAAGAAATAAGATTATACCTCATCAGAGGTGCTCTATTTACTGTTCCTCTTGTAATAGTAGCTATAATCAGTATGTTACAAAGCCTGATATAGCATAGCTTACTTGTGGTACATATGGAAAGGCTGGAAACTCAAGTATAAAGAGGACAGAGATGGAATAAGTCTAGAAAGAAATTTTATGGCTAGATGATTTGCACTGTACAGTCTTGTATTATAGACACAACCCATGAGTCATGAGTCATCAGATTTTTAAGCAGGCTGGTAATATGATCAGTTTAGTGTTCTTACGTAGTATTTGGGACTTTATATTTACTTAATTTTTGGTAACAACATCCAAATTTCCTTTGGGGAAATTTTTTTCTACCCCTTCTAACCAGAATCCATGAAATGGTAAGCCCATATGAGCTAGTAGTCATCCAATAGTTATGTAACCTGATTTAAGCAGTTAGATTCTATCTCCCAGAACTTTTAATCTGATAGGACTAGTACAAGGATGGAAACATTTATTCACTAAACATGTATTTGTTAATTAATTAAGCCTCTACTCTGTGCCAGGCAATATTATAGAGATTGGAGTCAATACACAAAAGAGATTAAAAACATTTGTCTTCATAGAGTATAGCTCTACAAATATCCACATGTATGGACTCTTTCTAGTAATACTACCCAGATATATCTGAGTATTTACTGTTCAGGTACACTACTATTATCCTTGTTCCTATATTTTCTTAGATATGTTTTCCAAACTTCCTGTCAATTTTGTAAGCTATAAAAAAAGTTGCCCCCAATTTCCCAATTATTTAAGTTAATAAGAGTCAGTGTTAGTTTACAGTTTTCTTTTAGTTCCTTAAGTAAATTTAGGTATTGATTTGAGATCTTTTTAAATGTAAAATGTAGTAGTTACACATTTCTCTCTAAGTCCTGCTTTCACTGAATCTCAAATTTTGTTGTGCTGATTTTTCATTGTCATTTGTTTCAGATAATTTCCTTTTTGACTTATATGTTGTTTGAGTATATCTTTAAATTTCTACATAGTGTGGATTTTCCAGTTTTCCTTCTGTTAATTGATTTCTCGTTTCATTGCACTGTGAGTAGAAAAGATACTTTGAATGACTTGAATCTTTTAAAATTTTCTTGTTTTGTAGACTCAAATATGGCTAGAGAATCTTCCACATATACTTAAGAGGAATGTGTTCTGCGAACGATGTGTTTATTTTTAGGCTCTCTATTCAGTTTCATTGATCTGTTTCTTCTTTTATATCAATACTACATGTTTTGATTGTTATGGTTTGAAACCAGGAAATTGTGATGCCTCCAGCTTTGTTCTTTCTCCAGATTGCTTTAGCTATTTGGAATCTTTTGTGATCTCATACAAATTTTAGAATTATCTATTTTTCCTATAGAAAATGCCCTTGAACTTTTCAAGGGATGCATTGTTTCTGAAGATTGCTTTGGAAAATATGGACATTTCAACAAGATTAGTACTTCTTATCCATGAATATGGGATGGATTACTATTTATTTGTGTCTTCAGTTTTTTTCATCAATGACTCATAGTTTTCAGTGTACAAATCTTTCATCTCCTCCGTTACAGTTGTCCCAAAGTATTTCATTATTCTGGATTCTATTGTAAATAATTGTATAATAGATATAGGTGCTCTGATAATAGGTGTTTATATATTTTAAATTTTGACATCAATTATGAACTGATCTCTTTATCATTATACAGTGTATATCTTTGTCTCTTGGTACAGCTTTTGATTTAAAGTTTATTTTATCTTATACAGCTACCCTTGCTCCCTTTTGACATATTTGAACACCCTGTCACTTTTAGTCTCTGTTCTTAAAGCTGATATGAGTCTCTTGTATGTAGCATATACCTAAGTTGAGTCTTTTTTTTTTTTTTTTTTTGCAATCCATTCAGCCACATCTGTCTTTTGATTGGAGAATTTAGTGCATTTACACTTAAAGGAATAGCTGTGGAATTACTACTGTAATTTATTTCCTCTTTTCTTGTTATTTTTGTTATTTCTTTGGTTCTCTTCTTTCTTTCTCACTCTCTTTCTTTGTGATTTGATAATTCTCTTTTATGTTATACAATATAAAGCTAACTATATATTTACAATATAAAGCTAACATATATAATATATAATATATAATAAAGCTAATATATGTATATAGCTAATATGTAAAGCTATTATAGGCTTTTGCTTTTTGGTTATCACAGGCTTATAAAATATATTTTAACTTCCTATTTAGGCTAATAATGAATGTATTTCAAATGAATACAAGAGCTCTTCCACCAACATCTTATGTTTTACTGTCACATTTTCATTTTTTTACATTGTCATAACATTGAACATTGACATATTTCTGTAGTTATAGTTTTAAAAATACTTTTGTTCTTTAACATTCATATTAGACTTACAAGTGATTTACTCAACACCATTACAATAGTTTATTTTGAATTTAACTATATATTTACTTTACCAAAGACTTTGATATTTTTACATGCTCTCCTGTTGCTAATCAGGATCCTCTTGTTTCAGCTAGAATATCTCCCTTTAACACTTCCTTAAGGCCAGTCTAGTGGGGATGAACTCCTTCACCTTCTTGTTGTTGTTTAGGAAACTCTTCATCTCTCCTTCCCATCTGATGGGTAACTTTGCTGGGTAGAATTTGCGTGGCTGAAGTCAGCCATTTTTAGTGCCACCTTACCCTTTACCTCCTTGTGCTGGGCTTAAAGATTAGCCAAGGTTAAATGTTAAATGTTAAATTAACAAGGTCAGTGTTAAATGTTATGCTTTCCTCAGATCTTCTCTGACCATGTTCCCTGCCCTGGGTATGCACAAGTGTTTTCCAGTTGCCCCAGCATAGGCTGAAATCTTTTAAACCCTTATTCCCCAAATTCTCACTACCAAGGTTTTCTTCCTAGGCTATGTGTTCACTGTGTGCCCCAATTATCTTTTGCAGTACATAGCAAGGACTTCTCCCTTGCTTTTCAGTGTTTTCACAGCCTCTCCCATCTGATAAAATTCCCAGGTTAGCAAAAACAAAGGGAAGCCTCTTGCATTAGTGCTTTTGAAAATCTGTCAGGTCAAAACAAACAATATTTCCTGGGAACAGGATGTGCTCTATACATTTTAAAAATAAGATACCCACATCTGGAATATGGGCTGTCATCCTCAAGACCTTGGCAGTAGTAGGGAAAAGGATGAGGCCAGGATTAATTTAAATGCCACAATTAACTTCTACCATGTTTAAATTGTCTTTAAGTGCTTACTTATTTGCTCTAAACTTTTGACTATCGCTCTGAGTTTTGCTAAGATTAATTCTGACAGTTTTTACTAGATCTTGCAGTGTTTCTGGAGAAGAACAGACCTCCCCAGAGCTACCTGATCTGATATTTTCACTGCCATCACCTATATCTATGCTCCTTAATGTGACTAATTCTGTGCTATTGTGTAGGGCACATGTGGTTTCAGTCCTTAGATTTTCTAATGTAATAGAGGTCATGTCTATTATACAGAAGTGTGTTTACATACATGTAATAAGCTACAAGCAGTAATGAGGATGGCTAGAGGGAAGGGGATGTGGAAATCAGCCAGTTGAGGAAAGTGACTTGTTCAACGTTGCTCTGTTGTGTTTTCTTTTTTTTTTTGGACTGCACAAGGGACAGAATTTGTGTATGCTACCTTTTAGCTCAGCACAGCCCCATATACTGATCTTCACAGTAGAGAAGTTTGCTGTTGAATATTCACTAGTACCTATTTTATAACTTCCAGTTCAGTCTCTTGTTGGTGACATAAAACTTAAGTCAATAAACATAGATAACATTAATCCTCAAAGCCAGAAACATCGGCCTTCATAACAATGGTTTTGAGATGCTTTGTAATATCTGACATGAAGATCCAATTTCTCTTTCTAAATCATCTTAAAGGTATGCTCTTCTTCCGGTGTTTCCAAATTTGGATCTTTTTTTTTTTTTTTTTTTTTTAGAGCCACACTCTTGGCGTATGGAGAGTCCCAGGCCAGGGGTCTAATGGGAGCTACAGCTGTGATCTACCCCACAGCTCATGGCAAGGCCAGACTCTTAACCCACTGAGAGAGGCCAGGGATAGAACCCACAACCTCTTGGTTCCTAGTTGGATTCGTTACCTCTGCGCCACAATAGGAACTCCCCCAAATTTGGATCTTATACTTGAGCTTTTAACTTTGATTCAAGAGTTCCTGCGGTGTCACAGTGGGTTAAGAATCAGACTGCAGTGGCTCAGATTGCTGCAGAGTTGCAGGTTTGATCCATGGCCTGAGCAGTGAGTTAAAGGATCCAACATGGCTGCAGCTGTAGCCTTTGTCACAGCTGTGGCTCAGATTCAGTCCCAGGCCCAGGAATGTCCATATACTGTGGGCGTGGCCACAAAATTAAAAAATAATAACAATAATAGTAAAAAACATTGATTCAGAGTGAGACCAAATGTAAAAAGCAGTATATATACATGTGTGAGTAAGACGAAGGGAAAATGTAGAAGTGATAGTTACTTATCTAATGGAGCAGCAGCTTGAAAAATCTTTGTGCAAACTCCAGTTAACTTACTGCTTAGTGAAATATAAACAGTAATTATATAATACTTCATATGAGTTTGGTGAGTTAGGGACAGTTAGAACTTAAATGGAGAGGGTGCAAAAGCAGCAAGCACAGCCTGAGATCCTGCATCACACCTGAAGTCCATGGACCGCAGTCAAGTGTTTTGTAAGAAAGGAATGTCCAAGAGCTCGCAAATTATGTGTTTACACCTACAAATGTTCACATCTCTTCTGTTTTTTCCTATTTTTTTTTTCTTTGCTAGCTGTTTTCTTTGCAGACAATTTTAATGCGACTTGTGGCTTCTGTCTCTCTCATATCCAAATCTGATGTCATTGTACTCAGTCCCACTGTCAGTTTCATTCAAAGGGCAGAATTTTAAAATGTAAATGTCTTTCCTGTGCTTTGCCTTATGAAATTCCTAGGTGATTTCTACAGGCAAGCTTTTCAACCTGACTTAGTCTCCACTGTTTTACTCTAACATAATTTCCCAGCTGGAGTCTGTTTCATGTTGGCAAAATGGTAATATATTCTTAAAAGTTTGTAAAAGGTCTAAATGGGAACAAATGCTTTCCCCACACTTTAATCGCTAGTAGCATATGTGAAATTTTATCTGAATGAAAAAATTAATCTCAGACATCAAGTTTTGTGGTTTCACAGCTTTGCTCAAGCTTGGGGTCATTAAGAAATATAGTCAGCATTAATAATAAATCATTTGAAATAGAGGCAGTCATGATGAACACTTTCTCCCTTCATGATAGATAGTGGCTTGGGGGATAAGTGCCTAAAAATCATTACTCTTGGAAGAAAAAGAATACTTTATTAATAAAACACAAATCAACAGTCTCATTTAAAGTCTTCTAGTTATTTTATTTTCTGGGAGAAAAAAAGCATTTTTAAAAACAGGGAAATGGATGTATGTGTTAAGTGATTTATCCCAGGTCTGACTGAAAGACAGTATTAGCTTCTATTTTTTGCTGAGGTCTGTTTCTTGCCCAATCCTCAGGTGGTATTCCATAGCATAGATAGAAGAGGTGGGGCCAGATGTTCACCACATGGACTTCCATGATGCATGTCCCTTCACTGACAGACCTGTCACATTCTTTTCAGCATTTTAGGAAGTGCGGTGATATGACATTGAAAACCAAAGCTCGCAATCTTCCCTAATCTTTAAGATTTCAATATGCCATTCATTTGTAAAACAAAATAATTTGACATTATTTCACACTATTAGAGAAATAAGAAAATGCTGAAATTGATAGGAAGACCAGTAGTTTTTTTTTTTTTTTTAATGTTTTCTTCAAAGAAACCCCTAAGAGGGGAGAATATTTAAAATTGGGCATATGTGTTAAGGAGAAGGACAAAGGAAAGAGAATAGAAGGAGAATTGTAAAGATTAATCAATTTACATATAGATATTTCTGCAGATAAATGTACTATAAATACATGAATTCTCCTTTTTTTTTTTTTTTTTTTTTTTAACCTATGGCCACACCTTTGGCATATGGAAGCTTCCAGGCTAAGAGTCAAATTGGAGCTGCAGCTGCCAGCCCTAGCCACAGCCACAGCAGCACTGGACCCGAGCTGCATCTGTGACCTATACCTCAGCTTTGGGATCTCAACCCACTGACCAAGGCCAGGGATCAAACCCACATCCTCATGGAAACTGTGTTGGGTTCCTAAGAGGCTGAGCCACAACAGGAATCCCTGTGTTTTGTTTCTAATTCACAGACCCTTTGTTTTTTTTCTATTATGTCTATGTTATGTTTTGTTGATGGAAAAAAAAAATGCCTAACCTAAAACTTGAGAATTATGTTTTATTTGGGGCATTAGTGTAGCCTCTCAGATAGCTATGAAGAGCTCTTCCAAATAGCTAAGAGAGCTCACAGGTTATATGGGAGTTCTTGCTGAAAAAACAAAACAAATAGAAAAAAATATATATGTATTGTTGGACATCAAAAGATTACTACTAATCAGGAAAAAAAAGAATTCAAATTAACAATTTAATGCTTTTATGTGTAAGGAAAGATGCAAGTCTAGGCTCATTGAAATTAATCCTTTGATATGCATTTTAACTATGTAGGGCCAATATCCTCTTTTTCTCCATCCTGAACTCCCCTCAGGGCTCACTACTGCCCTTGGCTACAGTGGCTAATGGCTTGTTGGTGGGCTACCTTTATTGTTTACTAAAATGGCAGGAAACTTTCTTGCCTCCAGCTTTTATTTCAGATTTCAGAAGTAGATTAATAAACAAAATCCTCTTGAAGTTTACAAGTATATGGGATTTCACCATTTTGTATTTGACCTTTATTATATACTGATAATACCTGTGCTTCAGGCATGAAGAAGAAATAAACTTACTTACATTAGCTTTTTAATTAAAATTTAAACAAAAGGAAAGCTCATGAATATGATTATTATCATCCCCTGGAAAATACATTAGTTGTTCTTGGGCTGTTACTATCATTACCAATGTTTTAAACAAAATTTAAATACAAACTAATGAAGTTATCAATAGCCATTCTGCTTCCTTTATTTAAAATCATTAATGTAAATTATCAATGAGTATTTATTGAGCCCCTATTCCATTTCTATTGTTAAATTCAGTATTAGGGGCAGGAACTATCTCTATACCCATATGGCCATGCGACTCCTTGTCCCTGACCTGTCCTGTTTCTTCCTGGTGCGTTCCGTCCAGTCACAATTAAACCCTCTTATTTATACCTTCAATCTGTATTAAATTTAATCCTTAGAAATAAACTATTATACCAGAAACTTCGGTTAACTTCTGCAGTTTTCCCAGGATGCCTATTCTCCAGAGTGCAAAGCTCTTTTAGGTAGCTCTCCAAAACTATAGCATAGCGGGAAGAACAGGCCACGCGGAGGTGAGCAGGGAATCTGGTTCTCATTCTATCTTAATGGGGTACAATGTCCTTGTGTATTTTTTGTTGTCACAGTGAGGAAGTCCTCACTGTCAACGGTAAGGAGGTAGCAGTCAATTAGGCTAGTACCCCTGCAATAATCTTGGGATATCCCACTTACCAACATCCATCCTACATTCTGTGGCACTTCAAAACGTATTTGCACATATCTATTAGTGCACAAAACATCTCGTCGAACTATAATCTTAAAACATATCTCTATATAACCTTTAAACACACAGTAGCTTTTCTTTAATTTTAATATTCATTAAAATTTCCAGGAAAATAGATGAAATATTATACTCTATAGTGTCTGGAATTTTAACATGAGTTTTTCACCTTTAGAAAAGTTACAGCATGAGGAGCAGTGTCGGTTTTGGGTATTTGAGTTATCAATACAACTATCAGTTTGAACTTATGGTTTATTCATTAATATTCATTCTATCTATAGGAACAAGCCTATGGACATTTGGTTAACATTTTCTAAAGTAGCTATGCCAAAGCATTTACATATTGAATGACAATTACAATCATAATTTTTATTACTTTTGTCAATTACTCTTAGGACATTATATTGATTTTTAAGTAATAAGAATAAGGGTTTAATAGTCTTTGTGAATTCCATGAGGATCCAAAAAGGGATTTCATATCACAGAGTTATTGAAGAAGGACAAAGAATTACTAATCACAGTTCTATAATATATGAAGTGACTATAGAAAAATAAAGGGCAAAAACAGGAATTGCCCCATAAGCTGGGGCTGAACTCAAGTCAGAATACAGAATAGAAGTTCTAGAAAAATCAGAGCCAAGAGACCAAATGTCATTCCGATGCAACTGGAGTCAGGTCACAAAAGCAGCTCAAGTGCCTGACTTGTTAATTCAAAGGATGTTAATGAGTTTTAAGAATGAGGGAAGAAGAGACCAAGGATTAAAATAGTCAGCGATTGAGATTCTACTGAGGCGTTCCCGCCGTGGCGCAGTGGTTAACGAATCCGACTAGGAACCATGAGGTTGCGGGTTCGATCCCTGCCCTTGCTCAGTGGGTTAACGATCCAGCATTGCCGTGAGCTGTGGTGTAGGTTGCAGACGCGGCTCGGATCCTGCGTTGCTGTGGCTCTGGCGCAGGCCAGTGGCCACAGCTCCGATTCGACCCCTAGCCTGGGAACCTCCATATGCCACGGGAGCGGCCCAAGAAATATCAAAAAGACAAAAAAAAAAAAAAAAAAAGAGATTCTACTGAGTGGGAGAGAGGGCGTGGTGAGGAAAGGAAAACCAAGAGTATTATTTGTAAAATGCCTGATCAGTACAGAGGTTGGCCCTGCTAATCTCATCATTTGACCTTTTTATAAAGGAAACTATATACAACTATAAATGTAATAAATTCATTGAGTAATAAAAAAATAAAAAAATTAAAAATTAAAAAAAAAGGAAACCTGAATAACAAGATTACCCTTCTCTGGTGCCCCATTTGTTTCCTTAGCCAATCTCTCCTGTACTTTGTTTCCAGGAGCCCTTACTTCTTGCTTTCCTCTCTAAATGTCTAGACCCGTGCATTGCCTCCTTTAGTTCATTTTATTCTCACCTGGATGTGCAATTCTTCAGGCGTTTTCTATGCCAGTTTCCTGGATCTACATGTTCCTTATTGCTTTTTCCGTATATTTTTGAGTATGAGTGATCACTGACAGCCAAAATTTCTATGTGTTTTGGGAACTATCACCTAGCACAGACTTTAATTTCAAATACTGTCAATGATTCCTGACCTAATTGTTCATTCTTGATCCCTGATCTAGACTCAGTATGGTCACACATATAAGGAGATTAAAATAGACCTTTTGAAAGATGATTCCCTCTTTCAGCTTGTTTAGGTAGCTTTTAGCTGATAGCTGTCTTAGGGCAACAAAAAAGTTGTTTCTCGTTTGAGCCCTGTATCAATAGGCAGGGCCCCTGGAAAACTTATACCAGAAGATGTTATCTAAGCATCTAGTGCCATCTGACATAAAGTGAAATTATGATCTATTACAGAGATTGGAAAGTTTTCTTTAAAAGACTAGACAGTGAATATTTTAGGCTTTGGGGTCATTTAGTCTTTGTTGACAGTGATGAATATTGACCCTGTAGTGCAAAAGCAGCCATATGCAAGGCTAAATAAGTGAATATGGCTAGTTTCCAATAAAATTTTATTTACAAAAAGAGGAGGTAGGTTGCATTCGAACCCTAGGCCACTGCCTGCTAGCTTTAGACTATTACACTGGTAGCTCAGACTGGCTCAGCGAATTAATTTGAACTTAAATATGTTTTATTTTTTTGGTTGTTCTACACAGTCTGCCCAGGAAATTCCCAACGTAAACTACCTCTTTGCCTATCAAATTAAATCTGCTTGAGCTCATATGAGATAATTTTTAATCTATAATATAATGTCTACTGTGTAAAAATTTTTAAGTTCTGCCAAAATTATGTACTCATAAATGATGAATGAAAAAGCTTAAAACTGGGAGGGAGTTGGCATTTATTGCTATAAGGGGACATCCTATCCATTTTCTTACCCCCATTTGTTAACTCTTTAAGAGGTTTAGAACAGTTAAATTACACAATTAAAATTCACTTTTCCAAATAATGAAAGCTGAGACACCTATGCTCAACACAATTAAAGGAATAAAATGCCAAAAATACAGAGCTAATGAAAATACAATATTGGAAGGATGTTTACCTAGCCAGTAGAATTGTCATTACCTAAACTTGGCCTGATTCAAAAATATTCATGGTGTGTATGTGTGCCTGTTTCCTAAGGCTTCCTAAGTGTTTTACCGTTTGTCACAATTTTCCACATGGAAGATTGAAGTTATTGTCACCAATATTAAAATCAGAACCTGAGGGAGTTCCCTTCGTGGTTCAGCAGTTAACAAACTTGACTATGATCTATGAGGTTGCGGGTTTGATCCCCAGCCTCACTCAGTGGGTTAAGGATCAGGCATTGCTATGAGCTGTGCCAACAACATTAGTAGAACTTGAGAGAATTATGCTAAGTGAAGTTAGACATAGAAAGACAAATATTGCATGATTTCACTTATATGTGGAATCTAAATAACCTCAAAATTATAGAAACAGAGATCAGATTAGTTGCCAGAGGTGGGAGTTGGAGGGTGGAGGAACTAGATGAAGGAACTATGAACTAGATGACTTTGTCAAAAGTTACAAACATACCAAAAAAAAAAAAAAAAAAGAGTGCCTACTGTGGTGCAGTGGGTTAAGAATCCAGTGGCAGCTGCTCAGGTTGCTGCAGAGATGTGGATTAGATCTCCAGCCAGGCAGAGCTGGTTAAATGATTCAGTGTTGCCTCAGCTGTGGTGTAGGTGGCAGCTGTGGCTCTGATTTAATCCCTGACCTGGAAACTTCCATATGCCATGGATCTAACTATTAAAACAAAAAGTTACAAACTTCCAGTTACAAGATAAATAAGTCCTGATGACGTAATGTGTAGTATAGCATGGTGACCACAGGTAAGCATACGGTATCACGTATTTGGAAGTTTCTAAGAGAGGAGATCTTGAAAGTTCTCACCACAAGGAAAAAAGCATTTTTAAGTATGTGAGATGATGGATGCTTAGTAAACTTATTGTGGTAAAATCATCGCACAATACGTATAAATATCAAATCACTATATTGTGCGCCTTAAACCTTTATAAAGTTATATGCCAATTATAACAATAAAACTGAAAAAAATTAAAAACCTTTGAATATAATATATAATATAGAATAATATAATATAATGAGGAGATAAAGCTCTGGGAAAAGACGGTCCAGGCCCAAATTCTTAAACAGTATTTTAGGTTTCTAACATTATGTTCTTAATTATCTTTGTATTTATGTCCTTAGAAGGAAAAGCTGTCACTTTTCCCTCTTTTTTTTTTTTTGCTTTTTTTATTTCTCAGGACCACATGGAAGTTCCCAGGCGATGGGTCAAATCAGAGCTACAACTGCCGGCCTATACCACAACCAAGGCACCACAGGATCCCAGCTGCATCTACTACCTACACCACAGCTCATGGTAACAACGGATCCTTAACCCACCGAGTGAGGCCAGGGGTTGAACCCAAATCCTCATGGATACTGGTCAAATTCATTTCTGCTGTGCCACAGTGGGAACTCGCAAAACCCTCACTTTTCAAGAATGATTTAGAATGTTTCCATTTTGCTCTTTACTGTATCTCATCTATCAAATTATTACATCATTCATTCATTTATTTAACAAGTATTTAATGAGGGCTTTCTACATGCAAAGCTTATTTATATAAAAGTAAACAGATACGTCTCTGGTTCTTATGGAGTTTCCAGGCTGATAAAAGAGCCAGAATAAACAAGTAGATGCAGAAATACACGTTTATTTAAAGTGTAACCAATTATATGTGCAAAGATAACAGAAACCTGAACAGCACAGCATGAGCTGTTCACTTCCAAGGGAGAATTATGCTCCGTTAATTCTCCACACATATCCTGGTCCAGAGGAATCTTTCACAGAAAAACCAAGGGTGTCACTCTCCCTGGAGCTGGCATTGAGCTGTCCCTAGTACTGTGATAAGGAACAGGGAGAAAAGACAAACGTATAAAAGGAGAAATGTATTGTGCATATGGTAGGTACAGAAGAATTTTCTGGAAGTTATCATTTAAGATAAACAGGAGGAAAAGGAATAGTCATATCATAGCAGAGAAAGAATTTTCCAAGCCAAGATAGAACAAAAACTGAGGCCCTCTGTTGGAAAGAGTGGTGTTTTGCTATGTTTCGTCAGTAAAGATATAGATATAGACAGAATCAATGGGATAGGAACTAATCTGTGGCATGTGGTGAGGTAATAAGAATACTAAGGGGGAGTTCCCATCATGGCGCAGTGGTTAACGAATCCGACTAGGAACCATGAGGTTGCAGGTTCGATCCCTGCCCTTGCTCTGTGGGTTAAGGATCTGGCGTTGCTGTGAGCTGTGGTGTGGGTTGCAGACACGGCTCAGATCCCCCCGTTGCTGTGGCTCTGGCGTAGACCGGTGGCTACGGATCCGATTAGACCCCTAGCCTGGGAATCTCCGTATGCCGCGGAAGCGGAAGCAGACCTAGAAAAGGCAAAAAAAAAAAA
The DNA here is from genome assembly GCF_016906955.1 of Phacochoerus africanus. Classification (NCBI taxonomy): domain Eukaryota; kingdom Metazoa; phylum Chordata; class Mammalia; order Artiodactyla; family Suidae; genus Phacochoerus; species Phacochoerus africanus. The sequence continues at coordinate 23,390,940 of NC_062554.1, forward strand.
GAATACATAAGGGAACTAAAATCACAGGATTATCAATTTAATTCCTGGTGAAAAAGGAAATGACTGAAGACAGTGATGCGGTCTGACATATGTTAAGAGGGAGTTCTGTGTACTTCATAATGAGTCAAAAGTGCTTAAAGGAGACCCTGCGGGAAAGTGCAGCAGGGGACCAGGAGAAGAGCAGTAGATAGGAAGAAAAGGAGGTGTGAGATATGTTTTAGAGGAAGAATTGACAGAATTTTGCTTTTCTTTGTTCTGCATCATACTTATTGGCTCCATAAAATACAATTAGGTCCTCTGCAGGGGAGCTAAATTGGATATAACTAAAAATTTCCAGAAATATCTAATCAGGCTTGTTTAACAAGACTGAATAATTTGGGTCTGAACTAGAATTTCTATTGTCATTCAAATAAACTTACCTCATTTTAAAAAAAAGAGGCAATGGAAAAGTCAAAGTACAAATAAAGTCCTCTTTAGTTCATATCTGCCTTAAATCAGAACAGAGGCCTGCCTGTGTGAATTTCAACTATTTATGTTATCTTTATTTTATTTTATTGTTCGTCTTTTGTCTCTTTAGGGCTGCACCTGTGGCATATGGAAGTTCCCAGTCTAGGGGTGGATTTGGAGCTGTAGCTGCTGGCCTACACCACAGTCACAGCAATGCCAGATCCAAGCCGCATCTGTGACCTTCAGCACAGCTCATGACAATGCTGGATCCTTAACCCACTGAGCCCGAGGCCAGGGATCAAACCTGCACCTTCATGGATACTAGTTGTGTCCATTAACCACTGAGCCACAATGGGAACTCCGAACTACTCATTTTAGTAATATCCCCTTATTTATTTTTATTTTTATATATTTTTTTTGCCTTTTAGGGCCACACCTGTGACATACAGTTGTTCCCAGGGTAGGGGTCTAATCAGAGCTGCAGTTGCCGGCGTAGGGACAGCCACAGCCACAGGCCCACCAGATCTGAGCTACATGTGCAATCTATACCAAAGCTCATGGCGACACTGGATCCCTCACCCACTGAGTGGGTCTGAGATCGAACCTACCTCCTCATGGATACGAATAGGGTCCATAACCTGCTGAGCCACAATGGGAACTGCCCACCTTGTTTACTTTCTCTTTCAAAAATTTTCTAGGGTGGAAAACACATCACTAAAATAGCTTTAAGAGTTAAACTAGACATTTCCTAATCTTCCATGCCAGTTGAACTTTATTAAATATTTATCCACTAGGCAATGTTTAGAATGATATATAAATGCCAAGTCACGGCTTTGCTTCCTAACATCCTCTCACAGACTATAGTAAAAACGTAAAAATAATCATTTGCTCTTATATCATAGACACATCCTCAGAGCTAATAATTTTATCTTTTGTCTAATGTGTAGCTCATTATAAAGTCAAATGTAAAAGCAAATATTAGGGTATATATTTTTTTCTCTTAAATCTTGGGATTTTTGTTAATAAATTTAGTATTTCTTAGTTTAATTTTAATACTTGTTTACCTTTAGATTTTGAATACTTTTATTCATTTAGAAGTAACTTAATTTTATTTATTTTAACATAAACTTTTTCTAAAAGATACGGGTGGACCACTCTTGCTTTCAAGTTCCTTTTGGAGAATGAGCCTTATTCCTTAAGGAAAATCAATTGTCCTCTCCTAAGAAATTGTTAAATTGTTCAGAGATTTGTATTAGTTTATCATGAAAACATTATTATCATGCTCTGACTTGTGTTATAACAATTATAGTCTTAGAATCTGTTGGAAATTATACTAGCATTAAGATTTTTAAATCTAGGAGTTCCCATTGTGGTTCAACAGTAACAAACTGGACTCATATCCATGAGGATGCAGGTTCAATACCTGGCCTCCCTCAGTGGGTTAAGGATCCGGCATTGGCATGAGCTGTGGTGTAGGCCAGTAGCTGCAGCTGAATAGAGACCTAGTTTGGGAACTTCCATATGCCATGGGTGCAGTCCTAAAAAAAAAATAAGTTTTAATCTAATAAAGCATAGCAATTATACACAATCACTGAAAAATCTAAAGTTCTAGCTGTCTCAGTGTTTACTTTCTTTAGAGTGGAACCTGATTTCTATCATGTGAAGCCTTTACCATCAAGGCCATAACGGACACTTAGTAGTCTTGGGTCAATTAAGTCTATGTCCTGAATTCAGACCAATACTCCTCAAAGTTTCCTCAAATAAAAGGAGTTACAAGAAACTCAAATATTACCTATTATGTTTTCTCTTAAGAAACAAAACCAGAGAATCCAGCATTTTCTGAAATAATGTAACATTTGACAGCTTCATCCCACAGGCATTCATTGAAATATATGTGTTCCTTTTCTAATCCAATCTTACAAAGAGGACATCAGTAAAGTGGGAAATTTTTTTCCCCCATAAATTAAGTGAAAGTCCAGAGTATGGCTTAATACGTGGTTAGCTGTTGTTTAAAAATATTCTTCTATAATTATTTTTCCAGAGTGCCATGTTCCTCCTGGCATGAATTTCTCCATTTATTTTTTAGAATCCTGTCCCAGTTTGCCTAGTATAATTCTTTTACCCATCACCAGGCTTTCTTTTAAAAAAAAGAGAAATTTCTTTTTCAAATTTTTAAAAAAATTTTTTATTGTTATTTTCCCAATACATTTTTTTTCTACTGTACAGCAGAGCATGATAATATGAGAAAAAAGAATGTACACTTGTAGAATGAAATTTCTTTAAAAACAGGAATTGTTGCTTTTGCCTTCTTACTCTCATCATCATCCAGCATTGTACTTACCCAGTAGAGTCAATGCACCACAGATATTTATTGAATGAAAACTAATCATTTAATTATCGAAAATGTATATATTGCTTCATTTTCTCCAGATATAAAACAGATAAGATCACTGTTCTCAGGCATGCTGGATCTTTCTGTCGCTCCATTTGTAGATAATTGGCAGTAATTCTTCTTTGTGTTATATTAAGTTTTCTAGAATAAATTTAAAGCCTTATTGTGGCACATAATCTTGTGAAATAGCAGAGCTTAGGATACCAAAGTCTTTTAACTCAAAGATGGAGATACTTTGCAAAACGCAGCTGGGAAGTGGACGTAGAAAATATTCCTTTACTTATTACAGTTAGGAAATAAAATTTCCCTCGGCCTCTGGGAAAAGGTTTCCTAATGTGTTTGTGTGTGTGTGTGTGTTAAGAAAAAGAAGAAACATTGGCTCCCAAACCTTGCTGTACATCAGAATCATCCCAGGAACTTAATAAATAAACATTACCATATCCCTAAGTATCTCCAAGTAGAGCCCTGGAAACTGACAGGAGATAGTAAAAGGAGTAGCAATTGTGAAGCACATTTATGAAATAGAACTATCTCGATTATAAAAAAGCAATCAGACATGAAATGATATTTGAAATCTGTTTTAGAGATTTAATATGCTATTCCTGAGTTTTTGATATTGTGATTCACTCGTTCATACATCCATATCCCTTTAATGTAATATGCTTATTATTTAGCACAGCCCACTACCTAGTAGTCACTCAAGAGACTTTTGCTAAATGAATAAATAAATTCAAAGGATTCTAATAACAGAGAATAATCCTGCACACCTCCATATCCTATAGTTTCTAACATACTTTCTTAAAAAATGTCCTTCAAAGTGCATGAATTTAAAAACTATTATTGAGAAAAAGAGACAAATACTAACCAAATATGTACACACACGACACACACATAAAGAAACACAGCTGGGTAACCATACTGAAAAATCACTTCTGGAGTTCCCGTTGTGGCTCAGTGGTTCACGAATCCGACTAGGAACCATGAAGTTGCGGATTTGATTCCTGGCCTTGTTTGGTGGGTTAAGGATCTGGCGTCGCTATGAGCTGTGGTGTAGGTCACAGATGCGGCTCAGATCCCTCGTTGCTGTGGCTGTGGTGTAGGGTGGTGGCTACAGCTCTGATTAGACCCCTAGCCTGGGAACCTCCATATGCTGCAGGAGCAGCCCTAGAAAAGGCAAAAAGACAAAAAGACAAAAAAAAAAGAAAAAAAAACTCTTCGGTTTCAGATTCTGGTGATGATGAGATAGTTTTAATTGAACCAGCCCTCTCACACATAATACTTCTAAAACCTGGGGGGAAATATCAAAATAACTGTAAAGCACAGGAAAGTGAACAAAAGTGACATTTCTGAGTCCAAGCTCATACTGCTCATAGCACAAAGATCAATCAATAAATGGAGAGATGAGGTGCTGGGACAAGGAGTAGTGACCTTATTGAGAAAGCCAGTAGACTGAGAAGGCAGATTAGTGCCGGAAAGAACCATCTTACCCAACTAAGAATTCTTTCTGTGGCTACTTTTGTACTAAAAAGGCAAGGTAGTGTGGCTGGTTGGTGCTGGTCAGACCTCAGAGGATATGTGATAATTCTTTGTTCTTACAGCTGGTTATGTTGGTCTGGTTACAATGTTCCTAGAAACCCCGAAAAAGACAAATGTTATTTTCTTTCCAATAAAACAGTGCTCAGTTTTGCTTTCTTTTTTTTTAAACTTGAAGTAATATTATGTTCTATGCTTAGACCAGTTGTAAATGAGAACCAAACAACCAAACTATGACTAGAAAATACCAACATGTTTGGAAAATTAAACCAAACATTTGTAAATAATCTATGGGTTAAAGAATGAATTACAAGAAAACTTGTAAATTAATTTGACCTAAATGATAATGAAAGCTCACTGTAACATTTGCGGACTATAGATAAAGCTATGTTTAGAGGGAAGTTTTTAGAATTATACGTTTATAGTAGAAAGGAGGGAAGATTTAAAATCAACTATCAATACTTCCATCTTAAGAAACTAAAAACAAAAAAAAAGCCAATTAAACAGAAAAAATGGTAGAAAGATAAATAAAAGAGTAGAAATAAATAAAAGAGTAGAAATCAATGGGCTAGAGTATAAATAATAGAACAATAAATAAGGCCAAAAGTTTGCTCTTTTAAAATTGGTGTAATTGATAAACCACTAGCAAGGCTAATCAAGTATGGGTGAAAGAGATAAGAAACACAATATGGATGTCAATATCACTTATAAAGGTATCACTCTGGGTCCTATATGTATTAAAAAGGAAGACATTAAAAAGAAATTTATTAACATCTTTATGCCAATAATTTAGACAAATTAGAGAAAACATTTCCTGAAAAACACAGCTTCCAAATGTAATACAAGAAGAAAAATGAGGAAAACTAAGTTTTTCTTTCCAAAAGCTAAGTATATTCTTAGTATATTAAAGAGCTGTTATTAATAATTAAGTATATATTAAGTGAATCAATAAATCTATTCTCTTTTATCAAATAAGGTAGATTTATATGGCAAAAATAAAGTTAAAAGAAAACTACCAATCTTACTCCTTCTCCTTTTTTAGTTAAGTTTTACTGAACCAGCAAAATCCAGAACTTCTGATATCATTGTGATGGCCAAGTTTAAGGCTAAGCTGTACTCCTTAGTTGTTCAGTCAAATACTAATCTAGGTGCTGCCTTGAAGATATTCTGTAGATGTGATTAATGTCAGTAATCAGTTGACTTCAAGTAAAACAGATTATCCTAGACAATCAAGGTGTGCCCAGTTCAATCAATTGAAAGGCCTTGAGAACAGACTGAAGTTTCCCTGAAGAAAAGGAATTCTGCTTGTGGACTGCAGCTTCAGCTTCTGCCAAGAACTCCAGCTTGCCCTTCTCAATGGCCTGCCTTATAGATTTTGGACCAGCCTAGTCAATCTCCACAATCACTAAAGCTAATTTCTTGCAATAAATCTCATATATATATATGAATAGAATAGGTTCTTTTTCTCTAGAAGAATGCTAACATAAAATCATAGACCTAGATCAACTCATTCATGTCACAGAGGGGAAATTATAGATTTACAGACAGAGAGAAATGTCCTAAATCACACAGAAATTTAGAAGCAGAATTTAGATCTGAACTGAAGTCTTTCTCCTGAAAATCTTATGCTCATTTCTCTATGATTCTGTGTAATTTAGGCATTTCTGTCAGAGATGTCATTATTCTTCATTATAATTTCAAGTTTCACAGACCATCTAGCAGGAAGGTCTCACAACATATAAAAATAGACACAGCTATATTTTAAGTAATTGTTCGATACTGCAAAGGGAAAAATAGACAAATTTTTGATTTATCTGTTTGCCTTTTTTCACTGAGTGAAAAGTTCCATTAGCCATTAAAAACACATGGTTAACTTTCTCAACTATAAAGTGTGGTCCTTGGTTTCACTGTAAGCCTGATACTAAAATATATTTTGGTATTTTCTACTTTATTTCTACCAGATTTCACTAATGAGGACAAAAAAAAAAAATAAATCTAACAAGAAATGTCTTGTCTTTAAAGTACGCTGCAAATACACATTTATCTTCTTATCGTGACTTTGAAGTATTTTAATACATATTTGGCTAAATCTATCTGGAAAATTAATTGCTTCTTGAAAATGCATACTCCATCGGGAACAGCTGAATTTTTTCAGGTCACTGAGATATGGCAATTTGCACTCAAGATGATGTTATTAGTGAATATTCAAAAGCCAGTACATTTCCACAGGCAGAGAAAAGATAAAAAGGAATGACAAAGTGAGACATGGAAAAAAAAATTATTGATCCCCAAGCACATGATACTACCTCTTTCTCCAATGTAGGTATGTGTCATTATCTTCCGATATATAATTTAGAAACCCACTCATAGACTATGTAGAGTATAAGATATTCATGTATTAAATGGAAGGATAAATAAAGAGTTTCTCTTATCAGATAAGTTTGATTTTCTAGGAAAAATAAATAAATAAGGCCACTGTACTTTAGCACATTGTAGGCATCATTTGATTCAAAGACTTGTTTTTGTATCCCAACCCTATCGGTTATTAAATATGTAACCTTGGACAAGCTTCTGTTTACTAACTTCTAAAATCAGAATATAATTCCTACCTCAAAAAGGTTGTTGTAAGAGGAGTTCCCGTCGTGGCGCAGTGGTTAACGAATCCGACTAGGAACCATGAGGTTGCGGGTTCGATCCCTGGCCTTGCTCAGTGGGCTAAGGATCTGGCATTGCCGTGAGCTGTGGTGTAGGTTGCAGATGTGGCTCCGATCCCATGGTGCTGTGGCTGTGGTGTAGGCTGGCAGCTACAGCTCCAATTCGACCCCGAGCCTGGAAACCTCCATATGCTGTGGGAGCGGCCTTCGAAAAGGCAAAAAGACAAAAAAAACAAAAAAAGGTTGTTGTGAGAAAGGCATGTGCTGTTGTAAAGAACGTGGTTATGTTCCAGAAACTATCAAGTGCATGTGCAGTGTCCTCTGTGGGCCCCGTGATGGTGCATTTGCCTGTGATATTATGCTCGTTATTTCACTCTTCCCCTTTTCTACCAAGTTCACTGTTCTAGAGCAAGCCAAACTTCGGTTCAGTTCCTCAAAAACATCTAGAAAACCTTTCGTTCCCACGTGGATTTTTCTTACATTTTTCCTCATGTGTAGAAAACACTTCTCTCACTTTCAACCTGGCCATTCCTTGTCATACTTCATGTTTGGGCTTAAATGCCTTTGGCGGGAGGACAGTATCTGAGCACCTCCTCAAAACATATTTCCTTTTTTTTTTTAATATTAATATTTGTGAATTTTTCTGTTGAGTTTATCAACACTTTTAAGTTACCTGTGCACTTTTGCTGACTTGTTTAGGTACTGTCTTACAGAACTCTAAACTGAGATCGAAGACTTGTTTTACTCACTAGATTATAGGATTATTTAATTCAGATTGTGTACATAGTAAACACTGAGAAATTTTTTTTTTTTTTACTAAACCAGTGAGTGAGTGAATTAATTAATTGAATGGATGCTCATACTGTTTCATTTGTTTTTTAATGAATCCAGGCCAGAGTTACAAAATTAATAGAGAGCAGTCATATGGGAAACAGGAGAATCAGTTTCCTGTCCTCTACGTGCCAGCTACTGGAGATGCAATTTTGCTAATATAGAAACCTCAGTTTCCTCTTATGTGTCATATACAGCTTGGGATAGATTGTCTCACTAAAGTACCTGTAAAGAAGTTCTTAACATTGACTGTAACATGGGCCCATTTAAGGATAAGTGAATATGTGCACGTATTATGAAAATTTTATGTGTTTATGTAAAATTCAATGAATTTCCCAAGTCCACTGAAGCTCATAGCGACCACTAGAGATTCACAGATCTCAGGTTAAAAACAATCCTCCATTAGAGCACAAACATTCCATTTAGTCATACTACTGTGTAGGACTTGGCAAATCTCCAATTGCCTCTGAATTCATCCAGAAAATTAAATTGATTGCAGAGTTCGGAATGTTAAATATGAAAATACTATCTGGAATTTTCACTAGGAGTCATTTTCTGATAAGTTTTCATATTGCTTTAGTATTTCTTTGGTGTGTTAAGAAATGTACAAATTGGGCTTCCCTGGTTGCTCAGTGTGTTAAGGACCCGGCATTGTCACTGATGTGGCTCAGGTTGCTGCTGTGGCATGGGTTTCATCCTTGGCCTGGGAACTTCTGCATGCCATGGGTGTGGCAAAAAAAAAAAAAAAAAGGTACAAATTAACCATACTATCTATTATTCCCTTTCTCTCATGTAAATATTCTTATAAAAATAGCAGGTAATTCCCATAACACATTACTGGGCATTCAGTCTCTTTTGCTTCAATCAACTATAGATACACATAATGGAAACATTTCAATTATTTTACTATATTGCTTTCTAAACATTTATTTATTTATAAAATTATGATCACACACATTTATAAGAGAGCCCTAAATTTGAGTAAAAGTTTGTAATATAAACTATGTGTATCAAAGAGTAAGCATCTGTAAAATGAGTAGATTTAAGATAACAAGGAATAAAGTATTAAATTCTGTTATGGGAAATCTGGGTAGAAATTAACTTCCTGCCAAATAAAGAAAGTCTGAACCTTTCCAAAGCAAAGAAGCATATGAAAAAAAAAAAGTCTTCAGAAAATAAAGTAGAGAACTTTATAAAAAGGTTAAAAAAAAAAAAAAGCATTATGACACCATCCCTAATGCAATGAAATGAATAACAGCACAGCAGATTAAGGTAACAACACTGTAAAAAGTGGATTATAAATACCTAGGAATTAATGTTACTTTGGAGATAGCCCATTTAATAGCTGGAGGTTTTTTCCATGCATGCAAAACAATTATGACCCACCTCATGGAGAAAACAAAGTTTCTGGAATTCATATATTCAACAAATATATATTGAACACTGACGATTTGTGAGGCATTGGTTTGGATAGGGAGAAAAAACTATGATTAAAAAAAGATAGGAATAATTTCAGTCCATTCCAGAGATGCATATTCTCATTTGCCTCTCGAGATGTACTTTCTATGTTTAATTATTCCCTATGGCCAAAAAGCTAGCTCATCTTAATGAATTACATCACTTCTAACTTGTTATCAACTCTCTGGTGGGATTAAACCAATGTAAGGTATAGACAGGAGACTAGAGGATGGAAGGAGAATGAACACGGGATCTTTTTCCCTTGACTACACATCTTTGAGGCTTCAAATTAGCAGTGGATGCAGTCCTCTGTTAAATGCCACAGTACTTATTGTGTATCCCTTTTCCAGGGTTAAAACCACAAACTTAGCAATTGTTCCCTCCCTTACCGTGTCGAGTCCAGGGAAGGAAGGGTTTCTTACTATAGCAAGATACAGGGCACTTCCACATCCCTTTTTTGTTTCCCTTTAATTTACCCAAACCTATATGCTCACCTTTAAATCTACCTAGTGTCAGACTGAGATTTTATTACATCACACAAACTGTCCCTTTTATAAGATGAAATGTGATTGTGTGTCTATTTGCTTAAGAATAAACAAATTTTCCACCTAATTGTCTAGTGCTTATTACCTCTCATATAACCTATGTCTTGTGCTTTAAACCTGATTCTAGAGTGAGTGGTCTTTTTTACAAAGACAGGGTAGATTTTGCTATACTAAATTAAATATACTTCTTTCCGTTTATAATTTATATTTCATAAGGGAATAATGCGGAATTTGGTTTTATCTTCTCTCGTGATGCAAAATGGCACTATAGACAATAAGGAATTTTTTTTTTTTCTTTTCTGCCACACCCATAGCATATGGAAGTTTCCAGGCCGTGGACTGCATCCAAGCCAGAGCCTCTACTTATGCCACTGCTGCAGAAACACTGGATAATTAAGCCACTGCTCCACAGCAGCAACTCTTAGGACTTAAGCATTTTTAATAGAACATATATGTTCTTTCTCTGTGTAAATGTTTGCTTGTGTGTGTGTGTAGAGATAAAGAAATACATTTAAAAAAAGATACTTCTAGATTTCACCTTATATAATAATAATAAAAAAGTCACTTTAGGAGTTCTCTTGCAGTGCAGTGGGTTAAGGATCATGTATTGTCACTAGGATCATGTATTGTAGCTAGGGTTGCTACAGTGGCATAGGTTTGATCCCTGGTCCAGGAATGTCCACATGCCACAAGCATGCAAGCATGGCCCAAAAAAATCAATTTAAGAAACTTCCACAGAACCTTGAATTTCTTTTAAAATTTAATGTTCTACATGATTCTATAGCACATATTGAAAAAATAAAAGTGAAAGCAAAGAAGTGAAGATAAACTTTTATCCTTTCATTGCTTTTTTTTCTTTCTTTTTTTCTTTTTTTTTTTTGTCTTCTTGCCTTTTCTAGAGCCACTCCCAAGGCATATGGAGATTCCCAGGCTAGGGGTCTAATCAGAGCTGTAGCCACCAGCCTACACCAGAGCCATAGCAACTGGGGATCTGAGCCGCACCTTTAACCTACACCACAGCTCATGGCGACGCCAGATCCTTAACCCACTGAGCAAGGCCAGGAATCAAACCCGCAACCTCATGGTTCCTAGTCGGATTCATTAACCACTGTGCCATGGTGGGAACTTCTCGTTTTCTTAAAACACTTTTTCTGGTCTATAATAAAAGGAGATTGCATGAGAATCTCTCTTTCAAAAGAATTCACGAATTATCAAATGTGTTAAGGTTTCAGCTATAGCTTTTTAAACTTCTTTTTGCTATAATTGTTATTTCCAAATTTGAGATAATAATTTATAACTTGCTTTAAGGCTATTTCTTGATTGCCTCATGACAATTAAATTTCAAAAATCTCCAATATTTAAGTGTTTACAAGAGTTCTAGTTGATTGGACAAGATAGACTAGCATGAAGAAAACACAGGTAATGGTCTACAAACCTCATTCTACTCTTGGAGGAAAATTATTTTGCTTAACCATAAATTGGATTTCCCCCTCTACTTTACAATGCAAATAAAAATACATATTTATCCTGACACTCAGCAGTTCTAAACTGTTTCTAATTCTGCCCAATATCACTCCTGTTCAAGTCATTGGAGCGCATAAGGAACTAGTTAGGATGCTCCATAAAACTTTGAACTTGGATGGCTCAAAATTTGATCATTCCAGTTTCTGGATTTGGAGAATAGTGAATAAATAACTAGGTTTTTTATTCATGAGAGTCTGCCAAATTATAAAGACTCACAGGCATATTTATTGACTTTCACACACTTCTATTCAGCAGTCTCTAAATTTTTATTCCCACTCAAGTTTTAGCAGACAGTGCCAATTTATGGAAGCAACCAAGACACCGTAAATTAATTTTTAATTAAGTAAGTTTATTTTATTGCTGATTGTTTTATTTTCCAACCAATTGGCAATTGCAAATATTCAATCATTTAGTAAATCTTTATTTCACACGAATAGAGTAGGTCATGGCGAGGGCTACTGTGAGAATTATGAACAAGTTGCACCGTGATTCTTGGAAAAGGAAGTATCAAGTGACCTCACGTTGTAGTATCCAGACAATTCCAGGGAATGTTGCTTTCTAAGCAAATGTATACAATATCTGCATTTCTAAGCAAATGCATATGTGCATATGAAAAAAGATCCTTATCTTCCTGAGTTACCTATTCTAATTGTGATTAGTGGACTTAAGCCTAGAAAAGCAAGTTTGTACCATATTTCTGGGAAGACCCAAATATTCACAGACCATTTTTTAAAAAATCAGTATGTATAGAAAAGGGCCCCTTGTCATTCAAGTAGAATGATCATTTTAAGTTAACTTGTATTGCTTTAATTTCTCTCCAATAGATTCTGAGCCTTTAGGACTAACCAAATCATGCTTTGTGTGTGCCTGGTCGTCTCACTCTGTAATTTCTGAATCCACCTAACTTCTGCTGCTGTTGCTGTTGCCTTATTTCTGTCTCCCTCTGTCTCAACACAGGGAATTTATCTCTTACCTCAGACAGAAAATGGAACGACTAAATCCAGTGCCCTTTACCAATGCTTGTGTTCCCAAGTTCTTCTGCACACACACCCATTTTTGCTTTCTTCCCACTAGTCCTCCGGAAGAAGAGATTCCTAATCTTTGCCAGTACCTCATGATAGAGATTTGTGGAATTAATATCAATGGAACATTCTTAGGCATGTGACTTTAAATCATTTCCCTCCTTCTGGAATTATTTCTTCTTGTTTTCTCAATCTGATTTTCTCTTGGTTTTGCTCATAGTTCGGTGGTTTTTCTTTCTAATGATAAATGGAGAACCCTTATAGAAACGCAGTTTTTCCATCCATTTAAATACTATTTTGACCAAGGATTCTTTACTTGGCTCTTTTCTTTGGTTATATTATTATCTCACTCTGGACACTATTATCCATACACAGTATTTCAAATATCTGCCTCCTAAATGCAGATGGCACCCAAGTTTGAAATTTCAAGTCAGTCCTTCCTTTTGAGACTGATATTGTCAGCTTCCAATGGGTAACAAAGACACTTCAAATGTAACAAGCCATGATACAGAAATAACCCACTCAAATGATACTGAAATAATCTACCTCTACATTTCCGTTCCTTCTACAAGCTTGCTAAATTAAATTAAATTAAGTGCACCTCTATAAACTTGGAAATTAGCCACATATCCCATGGCCTATCAAATCTACATTCCTAGTTTCTACATATCTTTTTAATATTTCCCTCTCTCTATCTCCACCTTTCAACTCCATATGTATGTAATATATGTATATATGATATACATAACATCACATATATTGATATATGTGGTCAATAATTCTGCCAGGCACAGTTTAGGGTTTCTGCTACTTTAGAACAGGTTGTCATCATATTTCATTAATTTTTGCTTTATTTTATTATAATTGCTATAAAAATATGTTCTATCATATCACTTCCTTACTTAAGCCTTTTATAACTCTTCCTGCCTACCGTTAAAGTCAAAATTTTAAAGCAATGTCCTTCTGATTCCTGCCTATTTCTATAGAATTCTCACTATATTTTCTTCAGATGTGCTCTGTTCTCCCAGGACTTTCTAGCTGTGCATTCTGGTTCCTCTATTTAAAATCGTCCAACTCTCATTTATAACTAATTAAATCCTATAATACTTTCAAGATTTAACTCGCTTATCCCTTAGTCTTGGAAGACTTTCCAGATGTGTCCTTCAATCACGTGTTAATTATTTGACTTGCATTATAACACTTAGCATATGATATTATAGTCCTCAGTGTATCTTTCTTACTGAACTGTAACTCCCTTGAGAGGAAGGAATGTGTCTTTTATCACTATATTACTACTAGCTAATGTATTTCTCAATACAGACTGCACAACAGGTTCTTGAATGTAAAAGTGAGAGGCATATGATTGAAAATATTCATATAAGGAAACTGTGTGGCATGAAGCCACTTTATTTTCTCTACTTACAATTGATTGGTTTGATTAATATTTAATAAATTGATTAATAATTTTGAGGGGTATTTGCCAAATTGCTTGACCTGTGAATATTTTTTCCTTTAGAGAAAACACTATGGTGGGAAAGATTTTTCCTTGCCAGGTCATTGTGTATGACCTAATCTTGGCAAACACATGTGACAAAGGAAATATGCCTGATGCATTAACAACCCCCAAAACTTAATATACCTCTGATATATATATATATATAATTTCTCTTAGTTATGCATGTTTGCACAATAATGTATTTGCATGTTATATATTTTTGCTAAGAAAGAATTTGGAAAAGAAAATATATATATATATAAATTGAAAAACAAAACAATATGTGCTGTACATTATGAAATTCAGTAAACCCTGGCAAGAAGGAAGAATTTAACTGTGGAAACTAGGAATTATTTTTTTTCCCCTGAATAGTGTTTTTGTTTCTTCTTCTATAAATGGACATTGTTTGATGGGATGTAGAAGTCAATACTGTGAATTTATGTTAACAAATTAAAGAAAATACTAGAAAATAAGTGACTTTAAAGGAGCTTACAACCTGTAGAAATTGGAAAAATCTCTAATTTTTTCAATTGTGTGCAGTCTGATTTCTATGGGGTAGCTAGATTTAAGATATAGTTATTATTTGCATTCAGCTATGTCTGTTTATATCTTTATTTAGGCTATCATCCCCTATTAATCCCAATAAAAATGTCTGTTTATATCTTTATTTAGGCTATCATCCCCTATTAATCCCAATAAAATTTAAAACACTTCAGGAAATTACATTTAAAGTATTTTAACTGATACATATATCTAATGAGGCTGTATTATGCAACAGGCTATTTTAGCTTCTAATAGCTCAATATATGCAATAAAAAAGTCTCTGTTCTCAAGTTGTGTTTAGAGGCAAATATGGGGAAAGAGGATGGTTGGCAAAGAACCAGTAACTAGAACACAGTGGGATTTGTGTCATTATGGATGGACGTTTAATGGAGCCAAGAGGGGGAGCTAGTGAGGTAAAGAGAGGAGGTATAATTATCAAAGTAATTTAGGTTGTAAATCACACTTAGTTCAATCATAATGAAGTGAAGCACCCCATAACTGCTTCATTCTCTATTGTGTGTTGCACACATAACCCTAATCTTAAAGCATCATTATCCTTTCTTTTGGAGTCAAACTATGTGTTGCAACTGTAAGCCTCCGACCTCCTAACCTCCTTGGCCTCCCACTTAGTGGCATCTCAGCATGACCTCTGATTATGAGGACCATGAACCACTGCACATTGCCAGAACACACCACGAATGGTGGTAGTGGTTTTTCTTTTCTTTAGCCTAGCTATTATGTGAGGCACATCAGGGAAGTGAGTACAAAATTGGCATCCAGGTGTTAAGTAAAAAGAAAAAAAAATAATAAAACACAAAAAACACTGAATGTGCCAGGCTCAGTTGACTTCATTGTACTGTCTAGAAACCAGTCTTACTCCAGCTGCCCTTGAGACTGTCTGGAAGAATCAGAAGAGATGGGATAAAATACAGAGTAATGTTAAAGGGATTTTTTAAATAAAGAATTTTTTAAAAAATTGTGTTAGCTAACTTAGAACTAAAGGAGATGTGGAGGGTCTTTTCCCTTCTTTTAATTATTGCTATAAAGACACAATGTCATTTTTTTAATACTGTAAAGGGGGCAATAACACCTCCTCATAGGACAATTCCAAAAAAGATTATCGTTTTTGTCCCTCTATTGTACCTATGAAATTATACAGACTGTGATTCTTAGAATTGGTTATTTTTTTCCCCTATGGTGTTTGCATACTTCTCCTTCCTTCTTTTATCATTTCTTCTTTTTTTCTTACATATTTTTTATTTCCTTCCTTCCTTGCTTCCTTCCTTCCTCTGGTCTTTCTTACCTTCCTTCCTTTCTTCCCTGCATTTTATCTTTCTTCTCACTCTATCTCCTCTCTGTCTTTCTCTTTTTTCATTCCTGCTTTGTTTTTTTTTTTAATCCTATAATTGCATGATATACTAATCTTTAGTAGTTGCAATTATACAACAAATACTACTATTGTAAAAACAACATAACCTTTGGACACTCAATTTCTTCATCTGCAAAATGTATATAATACAGCTAGACCCCTCAGCTGACTCTTATGCTAATTACATAAGATCAAATCCTTAATATAGTTGATGATGTATAATGGACTCATCAATTTATGCACCTGCCATTATATAGCTCTCAAACTTTTCCCTTGCTTTGGATATTTTTCCTTGAGAAAATTACTACTAAAAAGTTATAAAATTTTATTGTATTTTAAAATGTTGCCAAATTGAATCATAAAAGATCCTGGCCATTAAAATAGGAATAAACAATAGCAGCTTTAAAACAATAAGAGAATGATTCTTGGCACCTTCAAAAACTGGACCCTTTCAAGACAAAATTCAGGCTGCTCAGATAATTACAAAGGCTCAAGAGATAATGAACAGCTTGGGTGAGATTAAAAATGAGGTTGATCTCCTGCACAAGGCCACTCCAATGAAACCAGGAGAGATAGTTGCCTAATACACAGAACCAGACACAAAGGGCCAAGCAAAATGGGGAAATAGAAGAATATGTCTTAAGTGAAAAAAACAAGATAAAACCCCAGAAATGCTTTAATAAAACAGAAATAAGTAATGATCTGAGTTCAAAGCAATGGTCACCTTGAAGAATACAATGAAGAATATAGGAACTGAGATGAAAAAATACACAAGAGGGGTTCAGTAGCAGACTAGATGATGCAGAAGAAACAATCAGTGATCTGGAAGACAGGATAGTGGTAACCCAAATTAAGCAGCAAAAACAAAAGCATTTTAAAAAGAGAAGATAGCTTAAAGGACCTGCTGGACAACATTGAACAAAATAGCATTAACATTATAGGAGTCCCAGAAGGAAAAGAGAGAGGAAAAGGGACCTAAAACTTATTTGAAGAAACAAATAAGATCAACCAAAAACCAACACCAAGACCATTATAATTAAAATGTCAGAAGTCAAAGCTAAAGAGAGAATCTTAAAAAGAGCAATAGCAAAAAACTTGTTCCATAGAAAGGAACACTTATAAGGCTATCAGAAGACTTCTCAGCAGAAACTGCCAGCCAGAAGGCACAAACATGATATATTCAAAGGGCAAATATATGTGTATGTTTATATACTTCCAAAAAAGTACACCCTTGCTGACAATGTTACCATTCAGAATTGAAGGAGCCATAAAGAGCTTTCCAGACAAACAAAAACCAAGAGTGCATCACCACTAAACTGTCCTTACAAGGAATGTTAAAGGGAAATCTTTACGCTAAAAAGAAAGGGTACTGATTAGTAACATGGAAACACCTGAAATTCAAAATCTCAATGGTAAAGGTAAATATATAGTAATGTAGTAGTTTTAATCACTTACAAACTTAGTATGAAAGTTAAAAGATAGAGCTCCTGTTGTGGCTCAGTGGTAACAAAATTGATTAGGATTGATGGGGTTGTGTGTTTGATCCCTGGCCTCACTCAGTGGGTTAAGGATCTGGTGTTGCTGTGAACTGCAGTGTAGGCCGGCAGCTGTAGCTCCAATTTGATACCTAGCCTGAGAACTGCTATATGCTGTGGGTTCAGCTCTAAAAAGCAAAAAAAATAAAAAAAAAAATAAAAAAGTTAAAAGGACAAAGGTAATAAAAATAACTATAACTACAATAACTTAGTCAAGGGATGCTGAAAATAAAAAGATGTAAAATGTGACAACAAACATATAACATGGAATGGAGCAAAACTATAGTTTCAGAATATGTTCAAACAACTTGCTATCAACTTAGAATAGACTGTCATATGCTAGCCTCTTGGTAACAACTATGCAAAAATCAATGGTAGATACACAAAATATAATTCAAAAAGCACCTAAGAATACCACAATGGGATGTCATCAAACCACAAGAGAGGAAAGCAAAAGAAGAAACAGAGAATAACTACAAAACAGCCAGAAAACAATTAATAAAATGACAATAAGTATATAAATGTTTATAATTACTTTAAATGAAAATGGGCTAAAACCTCCAGTCAAAAGACAAAGAATGAGTGAATGGATAAAACAAAACAAGATTCATCTATGGCTGCCTATAAGAGACACAATATAAGGATACACACAATTTTAAAGTGAAGAGATGAAAAATGTCTCATGTTAATAGAAATAAAAAGAAAGCTGAGGTGGCTCTACTAACATCAGACAAGATATACTTTAAAATAAAAATTGTAATAAAAGACAAAGTGGGCATTACATATTGATAAAGGAATCAATCAGTAAGAAGATATAACAGTTGCAAATAGTTATGCACTCAACGTAGGAGAACCTAAATATATAAAGCAAATATTAACAGAACTAAAGGGAGAAGTTGACAGCAGTGCAATAATAGTAGGGATTTTAATACCCCACATACATCAACTTATAGATTATCCAGACAGAAAATCAGTATGAAAACATCAGCCTTAATATCAATTAGGTCAGATAGAATTATGTGTGTATATACATAATTATACAAATATACGTGTGTGTGTGTGTATGCATGCGTATAAAACATTCCTTCCAAAAGCAGAATACACGTTCTTCCAAGCTGCACATGGAACATTATCTAGGATATATCCTATGTTACATCACAAAATAAGCTCAATAAATTTAAGAAGCTTGAAATCAAATTAAGAATTATTTTTGACTACAAGGATATGAAACTAGAAATCAAGTACAATAGAAAAAATTGGAAATGTCACAAGTATGTGGAAGTTAAACAACACACTACTAAACTACCAATAGGTCAATGAAGAAATCAAAGGAGGAATGAAAAATACTTTGGAAAAACAAAAATGGGAAAAAAATAAATCTATGGGATGCAGCAAAATGTGATCCAAGAGGGATGTTTACAGAGACACAGGGCAACCTCAAGAAACAAGAAAAACCTCAAATAAACCATATACAATAATCCATGGGACCTGTAAATATTACTTTATTTGGAAAAAGATTCCTTTAGATGTCTTTCAGTTAAGGATCTTGTAATGGGTAAATGATCTTGGATTATCTGCATAGACTCTCAGTGTCATCAAGTGTCCTTATAAGAGGTAGGCAGAGGGGTATTTGATATACACACAGAAGGCAGGGTGAAGATGAAGATAGATATTGGAGTTACGCAGCCACAAGCCAAGGAAAGCTAGCAGTCAATACAAAGTAAAAATAGAAAACTAGCATAACTATGCATACTCATTAATTAAAATAGTAATAATTCTTATATTTTTGTCTTATATAGAAGATTGATGGCCAATAATTTTTGAAGAGTAGCATACAGTTTTGAACAATTAGTACAGGCATAGTGCTAAATGATTTCAATGCATCATCTCATGCTAACAATTTCCCTTTGTAATGATATCCTTATGTAAAGAGGATTGAAAAATTCTATCTTAGCCGATATCCCTCCACCTGCTATAAAACTAGAATGTTCTTTGAAGACACAAATGGACCAGGCCCACTTCAGTTCCAGGACATAGGGATTAATCACTTGTTCTTACATATTTATATATTGCTTATATGCTGCTCCGAATTCAGCAATCATATGTTACTATCAAGATCAATAAAAGAGATATCTCCAGGAAAAAACAAAACAAAAATAGTTGGGTGTAAGGAAATTTGGGGAGAGGAGTTGGTTCATCTTTAAGGCTACTAGATTTATACTATACTAGGTAGGAATTTTTTTAGACTATCTTGAAGAATATCGCTTCAGGTATTTTTAATATTCTCTTTTAAAGGATTTCTTTTAAGAAAAATTTTAGGGTAACAGCAAAATTGAGAGGAAGGCACAGAGGCCTCTGCCCCACATATGAATAACTTCCCCATTATCAACATCTCCCACTAAACTGGTACATTTTTTTCAGTTGGTGAAACTTCACTGACACATCATAGATACCCCAAATCCATGGTGTACATTAATTTGCTCTTGGTGTTGCACCGCCTATGAAGTTAAACATATAATAATGTGCATCAGCCATTATAGTATCATACAGAGTATTTCAACTGCCCTAAAAATCCTTTATGTGCCACTTATTCTTCCTCTCCCCTCACTAATCAAGCACTGGCAACCCATTGGCAAATTTTTACTCTCTCTTACTTTTGTCTTTTCCTGAATTTCATATAGTTGTAATCATACAGTATGCAGCCTTTGGCTTCTTTCACTTAGTAAAATTCACTTAAGATTCCTCCATGGCTTGATAGCACATTTATTTTTAGTGCTGAATAACATTCCACTGTCTGAATATACCAAGTTTATTTATCCATTTACCTGCCGAAGGACTTCTTGGTTGTTTCTAAGTTGTGACAACTGTGAATAAAACTACTATAAACATCCATGAGCAGGTTTTTTGTGTGGGCACAAGTTTTATGTGGATGTAATTTACTCTTTTGGGTAGAAAGCAAGGATTTTTTTTTTTTTATAGTTGGTGGATCATTTAGTAAAAGTATTTGATTTTGAAAAAAATAACCAAACTCTTCTTCAATGGATGGGAGTCCCTTTTGCTCCATATCTTTGCTGCCTTTGGCATTGTCAGTGTTCTTGATTTTGGTCACTCTCAGAGGTGTGCAGTGGTATCTCATTTTAATCTGCATCTCCCTGATGACATAATATGTGGAGCATTTTTTCATATGCTTATTTGACATCAGTAGCTCTTCTTTGGTGAGGTGTCTGTAAAATATTATTTTAATCAGTAGAAGTATTAACATTCATTTGAAAAAGAGACAGATTGTTTCGTCAATCCCAAGGATACCAGATTCTCTAAAAATATGATAGTTCTATCCTGGGAGCTATTCTCTAATCTAAATTGTGGTTGAAAATTCTTTGATGAAAGTTTAAATTCTCTTAGTATATAAAGAGTTTACTGTTTTTAATTTGACATTAACCTGTCTCTCAAGTACAGTTTTTAATTTGTTTTGTTTCCATTTGTTCTGTTTTTCTAAAACAGAAATTCATAGTCTGGGGATTTGGAATACTTAGGAATTCCACAAATGGAATGGAGTTTTTGTGAAAAGGGGTGCATTTTTAGTTTTCTAAGTAGAGGTTTCATAGTTTTCACAGGACTTTGTGATTTAAAAAAAAAAAAAACTTAAAATAAACATGCTTTAAAATATAGCATAGGCTTAATTATCGCAATTGTGATTCTATATGAATTCATAACCAAAATTATTACTTTCGAGTTTTAGACTTCAGAAGTTAGTGCTTTTAGGCAATTACAGAACTCTCAATGTTGACACAACATCAAACATTCAGTTTATATGTTCAATATTGATGTCACCTTCCATGCTTCTATCATCTATCTTCTTTTCTTCTATCGGCCCTAAGTCTGCTTTGAAGTTTCACATTTAACTAATTTAAAATTACCGTCTTTTAAGTTTGCCTCCATTCACATGATTCATTCTGGTCTTTATCATATTTCTGTTTTTTTTTTTTTGGTCTTTTTGCTATTTCTTTGGGCTGCTCCCACGGCATATGGAGGTTCCCAGGCTAGGGGTCTAATCGGATCTGTAGCCACCGGTCTACGCCAGAGCCACAGCAACGCGGGATCCGAGCCGTGTCTGCAACCTACACCACAGCTCACGGCAACGCCGGATCGTTAACCCACTGAGCAAGGGCAGGAACCGAACCCTCAATCTCATGGTTCCTAGTCGGATTCGTTAACCACTGCGCCACGACGGGAACTCCTCATATTTCTGTATTTTATTTCAATTCAACTTTCTCATACAAATAAAGTAGTTTTAGGCTGTTGATGCCATAAAGACAAATTATCCAACAGGTCACATAATTAGATGTAGCAATAAGGCATGGTTGGGAGTGATGGACACCATTTCCAAGATTATATTGTGTAATAGTCTATGATATTTTCCGACTATGATTTCTCCTTGCTTATTCATTACACAGCTGAAGCAGAGGACTTAGAAAAAGACCTAGGGCATACCAGAAGTGGTTGACAAAAGCAGTCTGCACTCCTCAGTCACCACCTGGAAAATCACCTACATTAACAACTACTTGGACTCTGGCATGAGAGAAAAATTAATCTCTATTGAGCTAAATCCTTAGGGATTTAGGATAGTTTTCTATAACTGCTCATGTTAATTACCTTCTTCACACAGAAATCTTTTTCCTTATAGATTCCAGAGATTGGGTCTTGATTGCCATCACTGGCGCATGGGCGGAGTAACCGATTTCTCTTTTTTTGCATCATTCTCATCTGATTTCACTAAATTTTTAAATATAACCTTTACTTTTTACTCTATTTGTTGTCTACAAAACTAAATCTTCATGTGAATAAGAATGGTTCAAATTTGGTGCTTAGATTTTTTTTTTCTTGCTTTTTAGGACCTCACCTGCAGCATATGGAGGTTCCCAGGGTAGGGGTCAACTTGGAGCTGTAGCTGCTGGCCACAACCACAACAATGCCAGATCTGAGCCGCATCTGTGACTTACACCACAGCTCAAGGCAATGCTGGATCTTAACCCACTGAGGGAGGCCAGGGCTCGAACTTGCAACCTCATGATTACTAGTCAGATTCATTTCTGCTGCTCCACAACGGGAACTCCTTTGGTGCCTAGATTTATACCTGTTTGCTCTTACCCACAGCCAGATTTACTGAAACTCTTTCTCATTGTTATCCAATGGGGAAAATCACCATGGCAAATGCTTACAGCAATTAATGCCATCAGCACACAGCAGAGGACATAGGAACTCTACTAGTGAAAAAGCTCTTTCCATCTGCAGCCCTGTGACTGTTGATATTCTTGCAAATCACCAATTTTCATATTTGCGATTGTAATTTTCTTCACTTATTTTTAGGGTTTCATTTGTGGATACTTTCAAGGAAGAAAACCCTTATTACTTCTTTACAGTGAGAGTCACTTTAATATTAGTGATTAATTAAGGACATCAATTTAGGGACCATACACACCTGGATTATAACCCTATCATGGCAATTAATGCATCTGGGAAAACTCTCCTGCTGTGACTTTCCTTCTTCTTTTAGGGATGTCACTGCTAGGAAGCTTTTACTGATGCAGGCAATATGTTATTAATTCATCCCAGCAAGGGCTTGTGGTGGCCCTTCATCCTGTACACAGTATTTCTTACTGTACAGTAAATATGGACTGAAGAGACGGGACAGCCTAGGAACTCTAAATCTCTAGAGACTTCGATCCATCTATATCCCCAGGAAGCTATCCTGGACTAACACTCTGAATTCTCCTTTATTGGAGACATTCAGATATAACTTGTAATAATCTTCAATATGATAATCAAGTGAGTCAGAGATACCTGCAGTAGATTATTTTTTCACTTCAATTATCATATTCTGGTTGAATAACAAGAGCTTCTGAAGAGTTGATATATAAGCCACAAGTCGCTTCTGAAAGCACTTAGAAGCTCTCGTCTCATAGCAAACCCATCATGGACGAACACAATGAACTCTGATTTAAGTTAGTCATTTGGATAGGATCTGGATGGCTGAATTAGAAAAAAAAAATCTTCAAAAAAATGACAGTTGTGTAGATAGGAACTGCCTGCCTTCTGCTCAGATTGCTGTGACAGGTGTGTTCATGCAGCTATTTTGACAACCATGGAGAAAATAGTGCTTGTAAGGAGGGAGAAATTGGATGATTACCATTAAATTGTATTGATGCCCTGCAGAAGGAAAACGATGAACCAAATGCTGATAACGGCTAGGTGAGAACCAGAGAGATGCTGTTGTAGCTTAACAGAAATCCTCATCGCCTAGAGTGAGAGGGTGTATAGCTGAATGGAAGACTAAAGACCTGGTTAAGAGTCAGAGCTACAAAGGGTTTGTGCCCGCTTGCTCCATGGCACAGCTCCACACTAGGGCATGGTCTACAGCAACTCAGGGGGCACACAGTTTTTGGAGAAAGAGCTGACTCAGACCTAGAAAAGTGTTTGAAACTCTGACTGGGGCCAGGACCACCACAGCCCATGCCCTGACTCATGCCAGGGACCTGCTCCAGCTCCTCTTGCCCCCCTCCTCTTTGGAGTTCCCTCCCTGGGGAAGCGGTCCTGACCTGATCACTTCTCTTCCCTTCCTATGTGATTCCTTCTGGATCTTTCTCATGTCTTTGGTTGTACAACAGTATTTTTGAAAAACTCCATTTTGTTTTCCGTGAGAATTCCTCCACATGTAGACCTATTTTAGATGTGTCCATGAAGGGGAATGAGCTCCATCACCTACTCTGCCATCCTGATCGCCCCTTAAAGAAAAAATTTTAAGACGCATTTTAAAGAACATAATGTTATTCACATCAGGACATGGAAAAACAATGAATAGGGAGAAACAAGTGCACAATGGGTGATGTGTTTGTACAAGCAAAGTTTATGGTGAGAGAAAAATTTTAAAGCAAAGTACTTATAAGCCAAATTAAATTTTATTTTATATATATATATTATTTGTTTAATATATACGTATATGAGAAAGTCAGTTGGCTGAACCCCCACTCATGTCTGGGTTAAATCACTGCACCTTTAGGTGTCTTGCACAGTATCACTAATGTTCCTCAATGAAATAATAAAACTCAGCAACCCAGAGAAAACACAATTTGTGCCACATGGATGGAAAATGCATCAAGACAAATGCATTTTCTGAGCATTACCAATTCAACACCTCTCACCTTTCATGGTCTGCATCTGTATCTGCTAAGAACTGAAACGAACCACTTGCCATACAAAGCTGGCTTTCAATTGTGACTTTTATAGTTTCTGTAAGCTATTACGAACTAACTCAGATTTTAGAGCCCATCTCTTCTGGTCCAGACACTGAATGTGCTCGAAGAGTTTTATCTGCTATGTTGTTGAGATTATATAGAAAATGCTAAAAGCAGATAGTGACATGGCTCTGCATTAGCAAAACTATCACACAAATGAAGCTTATGACTTCTCAGCTAAAAGGGTTCATAAAAGGTCTGATTCTGAAGATGCAGCCTGCCTCCATGGAGTAATTAGTAGAACTTCAGGTGGGTTGGACAAAAGTATGGGGGGCATTTTTTTCTGGTGTACTCTCACTGGATAAATTAGATACACTCACTTGTCCAATCTTATGGCAAATGGTTGCCATAATGCATTATGTTATTAGTAGCTAGTCTGGGCCTATATTTCTGTCAACAATTGAAGAGAACTGAACTCACTGGGCAAAAAATATAATAACGTATTACAATTGCACAGTGGTTTTCATTGGCACATTCTATGGCCTTGTGGATAATTAATTCACATTCAAATTTGGTGAGTTTCTGCTCACACTCATTGCCACATATATTATTTATGACCATAACTGTAGAAAATATATCTTAAAAATCTTACCACTCCCTCTTTCTCAGTAACCTTGTTTATCAGATAGCTTGGAGTGCTTTTTTAGGTTATTAAGAACTTTTGGAAATCTTTGGGTAATCTTGATTTTCTTATTTCAAAAGAACATAACCCAGGGGCTACAGTGTTGTCAGTACGATAGCTAATATTTCAAAAGCTCAAAGATTGCGCTAAATCATGAAATATGGGTTTGGTGATTTCTAGAAATACTACTAATTCAGTATTTTTAAAAGTTATAAATATCTAGGAAAACATGAGGATTATTTTTCATAAATGTTGGTTCTTAGCTCTGTTTCTTGGCAATGTAAGTATTTACAGTGTAAAACTAGTGATGTATTATTTAAATGGAAGTCTCAGTGGAATATTTGCTTTCACATTAATTCCTGCCTAAGTCTAAATGTTAAATTTAGTTTAATTAACTTAACAGAATTTCATCAATATTTGTAATTTTTCACCTCATGGTTATAAGTTTCTGGAGTTAAGATAACATATTTAATATTCTTCCCAGCAAAAATTTGAAAAGTAAAAACACTATACAAAAATTTTTATCTAGGTGTTTAAAAGTAAATGTATTTTTTTCCAAATTCTATAACACACAGTAGAAATACCAAAAGATTAAAAATAAAAGGGTAGATAAATACATACAAATAATTATCAAAAGGAACTTATATGATTGTATCATAAAATTGATTTTAAGGAAAATTACATTATTCAGTATAGAAAAGTTATTTTATAATTTAAAAAATTCAATCTCAACAAATAGTAAAATAACTTAAATATGTAATATCATAGCATATAAATACATAAAGCAAAAGATAGGGAACTATAGGGAGATATAGACAAATCCTTAATATACATGGAGATTTTAAGACACTTACCTCATTAATGGGGGAAATGTTGTTTGCAACTAAAAGATAAATAAGACCTGGAGTTCAAATAAACAGAATAGACATTATAATCAATGATGCTGTATTATAAACTTCAAAGTTGCTAAGATACCAGATCTTGGTTGTTCTTGTCACCAAAACTTGGCCTCTGTCTTCTGGTGCTGAACAGAAACGCGGAGACACAGTTTCTATTGTTTGTATTGCTTTGTCACAGCAGGATAAGGCCTTAAAGACTGCTCTCCACTGGGAAGAATTGCAGGGAGTTTTACAATAAAAAGGAAACATATGACATATGGAATGGCAGAAAATATTTGCAAACTGTCTGCCTGATAAGGGGTTAATATCTAAAATATATAAGGGACTCATGCAACTCAATAACAACGACAAAACCCAACTAAATAACTGGCAGAGAGCCTGGATAGATATTTTCCCAAAGAAGATATATAAATGGCCACCAGGTACTTGAAAAGATGATCAAATCACCAATCATTAGGAAAATGCAAATCAAAATCATGATATATTACTTCACACTTGTTAGAATGGCTATTTTAAGAAGACAATGATAAGAAGTTTGTGCAAGGAGGTGGAAAAAAGGGAACCCTTCTGCATTGTTGGTGGGAAATATTATGAAGTTCCCTCAAAAAATTAAACATAGAACTACTTTATGATCCAGCAATTCCATAGGATATGTAACCAAAGAAAGTGAAATCAGGATCTTGAAAGATCTGCACTCCCATTGTCATTGCAGTAAACAGTCATAAAACTGAGATGTGGAAACATCGTAAATGTCCGTCTGTGGATAAATGGATATAAAGAAGATGTGGTTGGTATGTGTACACAATGGGATAATATTCAGCCAAGGTAAAGAGGAAATTCTACTATTTGTGACAACATGGATGGATCTTGAGAGTACTATGCTAAGGGAAATATTTCAGACAGGAAACATAATTACTATATGATTTCTCTTTTATGTGGAATCTAAAAAAGCTGAACTCACAGAAACTGAGAGTAGAATGGTGGTTACCAGGGACTGGGATATGGGGGGAAATGGTGAGATATTGGTCAAAGGGTACAAACTTCTCATTAGATGCAAAAATTCTGGGGATGTAATGCACAACAGAGCGACTATAGTTAACAATATTATATTATATGCTTGAAACTTGCTAAGAGAATAGATCTAAATATTTTTATCACACACAGATAAAGGGAAACATATGAGATAGTGAGGGTGTTAACTAATCTAATTGCAGTAATCATTTTGCAATATATGTTTCACATCAACAGATCATACCCTTAACTGACATGTCAGTAATATTTCAATAAAGATGAAAAAAATGATATACTTAATATATCATATGGTTGAAGGGAAAGGAATCTCTTTCCACATGTAGAAGATAAAATGACAGTAAAGTCGTCTTTGATCTAAATTTGACCAAGTTCATAAAAAAAATTTTGTCAAGGAATATACTTTTAAAACATGAATGAAAACTTAAATTATGATTTCCTCCATAGTTCACTAAAAGAGGAAACTATTTTTCCCTAATATTTAAAACATCAGTTTAGACTCGGAGTGGTAATTTTGACACCATTTACATTAAGAAAGCTTCTTCTTTTGGTTGTTAAATAATTTAGGCAGTGAGCTGAGCTGAATTTTTAGTTTTGCTTGCAATTAGAGCAGAAAGTCATGGTCAGTGGCCTGAAAAGCAAATTACGATTTAAGGAATGGTAAGTTACTTTGGATTCTAATAACATGGAAGAAAATCATCCTGAAACAGGAAGGAAGTTCTCTGGTGTTACAGGAAGGCTTTAGATGAGATAGAGTTTTATCTATTAAACTGTTGGATCCGTTTGTATCCAGAGGCAGACTTAGTGTGAGCAGAGTTCTTTATCACCTCTGAGTATAAGAATTCGAGTATGAGCAGGGCTGCTGGCTCTAAGCAGAACACGAGAGTGGAGGTTTATCATACCTCTTCTTCACCACCATGTTCAGCATTCCCCTCAATCATCCATCCATGCCTCTGTAACTGATGTCTCTCTCCACCCCTCCACCTCCTCTCACCTCCTTACTCCATCCTCCCTCCATGTTCTGCTGAAAAGGAAAATGTTGTAGGACTGTCACACCCTTACTTCATCTGGAGAATTCAGTTACATGAAGTTTTGGAACTGACTTCAGTGCACCATTTTATTCATTCCTAATAGCCCTGCAAATCGATCCTTCTTTACCTTCCTACTTAACTTGATAACCGTTTTTATATTTCCAAGGGGTTCTATGTCTACAGATAGTTTGCAGATGTGGAAATTTTAAGAATTATAATTATGCTAGAGTTTTGCAAAAATTGTATTATTTATAAATGTACCCCTTTTATACAATGGGATAGATTATAAGTAAACTTCCAGGTGTTACAGTGAGTAACGAAAAATATATATAATCTATTTTTTGGGGGGAGTTGGGATGGAAATGCTATAAAATTGGGTTGTGATGATTGTTGTACAACTATAAATGTAATAGAATTCATTAAAAATAAATAAATAAATAATATGTATATACTCTATTTTAAGAAATAGCCCCTATTTTAATAAGTTACTGACCTGTTTCATATAAAAGAACAAGTTCTAATGGAAAAATTTAGAGTGTATTAGGCTTCAGAATGGCAAAATGGCAACACATCTACTGAAAATATCAATAAAAGCTGATAATGTTTGAAGGCACTGCAAAGCTAACGAGTCAGTGAAATGAACAAAGAATTAAAGCCTTAAAGAAAAAAAAAAGTTCTGAATATTGAATTTTTCACTGGATTTCATCTTAATTTGGTTGTTATGGGGGAAAATGAATACATTTAAAATAAAACATATTCTTAATTTTGTTCACGGTAGATCCAGGTCTCACATGAGAATCTTAAGAAGACGATAACAAAGGAAACCTCTCCTTAACCAACCTTTTTGTATATGGTGTTTATTAGAAATTAGTGTGTATACATATATTTGTGTTTTTGTTAACGACTATATTCAAATCCCCAAATTGTTGGTCTGGTAAAGAAATTTTAAACTCTCAAAGTACATGGGCCTATTTTATAATCCTTTTGGTACCCACTTTCTTGTAAATGAGAAACCAATTTTCTCAAGAGAAGCAAACAAACAAAACTTTATCTCAAATCCCCAGAGGTTCAAGCTGACTTTGAAGTAAATGGCCATGAAGCAAAAGGGTTTCTAGTCTTGGCAATGTATATTTTCCTTGTTTAAATATTATTTCTGGTCATTGCTCAAGGTTCTCTCTCAACTCTAAGTTAATAATCCAAACTGACTTGCATCCTCTAGCATAAAGCAGGGAAGTTTAGATTTAATTATGGCTGCAAGATATGCTACAGTCTGTGTATTTCAATGAAATAGGAAAATGATGATGTTGATACTGGAAAATCCTGCAACCCCTTGAGGACAATGTACTTCACGTAAGGAATGATGATAAAAAGATACAACAAAAGATTTTTGCACTGATCCAACAAAGCAAGATCAGAGATATAATAACATCATAGGAAATTTATACTACTATGTAACTGGATATCCTACATACAGCTTATATATGTATTTGAATTGTCTTTTAGGACTTAGTGAAAATTAATGTACCACATATAGTTTACTAAAATAAATTTCCTGCTGATTCAGCACCTGGAAGATTACTTGCTTGACAGAGAGTACAAGAAATATAGTGCTTGTTATAGACATGATATCTTTTTATCACTTATTTTAAAAAATAAAGTTATATTTATGGCCAGAAAGTTGATAAACTCTGTAGATTTTGCAGCTGCTAACTTCTAAAATGATTACCTAAGGTATAATATTTTTGAAGTATATATTAGGCTTTCAATGCTGTCAAAAGTTGTATTAGTACCTTCTTACACACATCGACAAATTAATGTGCATTCTCAGAAAAATGCACTCAGTACTTATCACATAGAAACATGAAAACATACTTTCTATCTTCAAATCATGACAAGAAAAATATAATAGTGAGTGTTATTGCTTAAGTAAGGCAAGTAAAATAAATTTATACTTCAGCTTATTAATCAAACTATTTTATTTTCCTGGAACTGCACCTCAGCAATTTCATCACATTCTACCAAACTAGAGCCTGGGCAATTAGGATCTGGTTTTTGCAAAACCGAATTAACCTATTTTGTAAAGAATACAATTTTCAAATTTTGGAATTATATTGAGTTGTATTATAATTATATAATTATGTATTATAATATATAATTATTTATTACATTATATAAGAACATATAGTTATATGTGATAATATAATTATATCACTTGATACATAGTTATATAATATATATTATTATTGAATTATATGTTATATTATATCATATCTCAACAAACTCCACAATCTACCAAAATAGAGTTAGCATTAATATATATGAGAAATTGGAATAAGACACAATATTGGGGAAGGTATATTTAGGACACAGAAAGGTAACGCTACTTCAAGGAATATATATGCACAGTTCACCTGACTACTAAATTGGGGCTCTGAAATTTTTCTGTTATCATAATCTTGGTAAAATATAAGGAAAAGGAAGCATCCCAGGGACTATACAATACCCAATTTAAGAAAGCAATCCTGAGAGAAGGAGAATGATCTTTACTTTCTTTCTCAGGATTTTTCCAAATGGCTATAGAAAGCTAGAGTCCAAGGGAAGCCTGGTAATCTTGCTGAGCTGAAGAATCAGAGATCAGAGTATGGAGATGCTGAAAGGGCTGGGATTCATGGAACACAGAACTGGAAAATAAAGTTTCCCTCTGACTCCTTGGCTGACGTCTAGGTTTGCCTGTACAGAATATGAATATACACGACCAAAAACCCATTGCTACAGGGTTAAAAATGCAACAGAGATTCTATAGGACAAATTTGGAAGACTGGAGCTTTGCCTAAGAATGGAGAGAATTCCTTAACACTAGAAAGGGCTAAGACATAAGAAAGACTTGCTTTTAGGAATAAGAATGTTCTTGGGAGAATGGACTACTCTATAGACACACCCTAATGAATCCTGAAGTGAAAATGAACTCAAGTGATCTAAGGAAAGACCAAGTTTGGCATGTGAATCCTCACTGGTTAGAGAGACTCAGACCTGATGTATATTTATCCTGACAAATGTAAAACTGATATAATAGGAAGATGATAAAAGTAGTATTAAGGTATGGGGAAGTCATTCTGGATTTTTTATGGGCTTAAATTGAATTTTATGCTAAATGAAACAACATACATTGTACATAGGTTTTGATATTTATCAAAAAAGTACATTTACTGGAAATAGAGAATGTCCATGTTACAAATAGAGATAAACGCCTCCCTTCCTGGGGCACCGATACGAATGCGCCTGCCATGAGACTCTCTTCCCAGGTGCCGAAGGCCAAACTCACTTTCTGTGTAAGTTCCGATCTTTCATTTGAAACCATAGAGGAATGTATCCCTAACTTGTTTAATGTTCTTTGTTCTGAGAAGATATAAAACTGTGCTGAAAACCATGCTTCTCCAGAGTTATATGAGAGGCTATTTTCCTGGCAATAGTGGCGTAGACTGGTGGCTACAGCTCCGACTGGACCCTTAGCCTGGGAACCTCCATATGCTGCTCTTCTAGACTGTTTAGTAATTATTTTTGTCAACAAAGGCAATCGGCAAGTTATTCAACTAAGAGAACAAAAATCAGAAATCTTCAGAGGAAGAAAGTGGATGCAGTGTCTTTAAATCATATACTTAGGAGTTCCTGTCGTGGCTCTGCGGTAACACAACCTATTAGTATCCATGAGGACATGGGTCTGATACCCAGCCTCGCTCAGTGGTTAAGGATCCGGCATTGCGGTGAGCTGTGGTGTAGGTCACAGACGTGGCTCTGATCTGGCGTTGCTGAGGGTGTGGCATAGGCTGACCACTGCAACTCTGATTTGACCCCTAGCCTGGGAACTTCCATATGCCGCATGTGCAGCCTTGAAAAGTAAAAAAAAAAATACCGAAAAACCCCCAAAACAACAACAACAAAAATATATAATTAATGTCTGGTACATATAATTTTATTAGATACGGAAAAATGAGAAAAATGCAATCCATAATCAAGAGAAGATTAACAATGAGAAGAAAAATAATCTCAAAAAAACTATAAATATTTTTAATTACATATCAACAAAGAAAATATATTCATATTTTAAAAGAATATGAAAGTATGTTCAATATCATTAAGTGTATGGGAAATGCAAATTAAAACCACAATTAATGACTACTAATTTACACTAAAATAAAAAACAATAATATCAAGTATTCATAAAGATGTAGGACAATTGGAAACGATACATTGCTTTGGGTAATATAATATACTATAATGATGTGGAAAAGAGTTTTGCGGTTTCTTATAAAGTTAAATATGTACTTACCATATTATTCAACAATTCCACTCATTGGTGGGCTACACTAAAGGAGTGAGAACATATGTCTCTCAAAAAGACTGTGATCAGAAGTAGCAATTTGTAGTCAGAGAACAGATTCCCAGTTCTGTTTTGTTGGTGGATAGAGTCCTTTTGGCTCACACAGGCTGTGTGCAAATGCTCTAGGAACAGGTGCACAACCATACCTGCTCTGTAGTGTGGGTAGATGCTACTGTGCCAAGAACGGAAATTAATCAAAATTAATCGCAATTTACCTCCAAGTCTTCCCCAGAAAGTTGTAGCCTTCAATAGATTCCAGAATTCAAAAATAGACATGGCAGACTGATTCTGTCAGTACCATTGTTGTGTAGGTGGGCAAACAGATTCTTGGTTCTTCCTACTCTGCCATCTTTCCAGAATTCCATGCCCTACATTGATTACTTTTGTGTATTAAAGCAACCATGTGTTTCAGGAATAAATTTAACATAAGTGGGGTGTACTATCTTTTTAATATAATTTTTGAATTTGATTTGCTAATACTTTTTTTAGAAGCTTAATCTCTTTATGAGGAAAGAATTTATTTTTCTTTCTTTAATGATTTAAAATTTTTGGTATCAGTGGGAACTTCACGAAATGAGTTTGGTCCTATTTTCTCTTTTCCTTACATTCTAACACAGCTTTTTGGTCTTTTTGTCTTTTTAGGGCTGCACCCACAGTATATGGAGGTTTCCAGGCTAAGGGTCCAGTCGGAGCTGTAGCCGCTAGTCTACGCCACAGCCACAGCAATGCGGGATCTGAGCCATAAGTGTGACCTACACCACAGCTCACGGCAATGCCAGATCCTTAACACACTGAGCGAGGCCAGGGATCGAACCCATGTCCTTATGGATTCTAGTTGGGTTCACTAACTGCTGAGCCATGACAGAAACTCCCAGAATAGCTTTGTAAGACCAGCATTTCTTTGTAAAAGAAAAAAAAGTCTCTTTTAGGAAGAGTTTACTGATGAAGCTGTATAGGTCTGGAGATATATTTTGAGGTAAATATTTAATTAGAAATTCAATTGCTATAGTAAATATTTAGACGTTCTAATTGTTCTTGTATCATTTTTGAGAGGCTGTGTCTATCATCAGTTTCATCCAAATTTAAATATTTTTTATTTTAAAGTTGTTTATAATACTCTCCTATTATCTCTTCAATAGCTTTAGAATCTCTAGTGAAGTCACCATTTTTCTTCCTCTTCTTGTCTTCTATACTTTTGTTTTCTGTGAAAAACCTGGCTAGGGGTTACAAATTTCATAAGTCTTCAAACAAACAACTTTAGAATTTGTGATGTTCTCTATTTTATGTTTGTTTTCTGTGTCACCAATTTCTTATCTTAATTCCGCTTTCTCTTTTGTTTATGTGCTTAATGGGATCTTCTTCCAACTTCTGAGATCATTGATTTTTTTTTAGTCTTTATTCCTTTCTTTTGTGTTTTTACTAATTTGTCTTTAAAACTGATTTCAGTTGAAACCCACACTTTTTTTTTTTTTTTGCTTTTTAGGGCTGTGCCCATGGCATATGGAGGTTCCCAGGTTAGGGGTGGGATTGGAGCTACTGTTTCTGGCCTACACCACATATCCAAGCCATGTCTGAGACCTACACCACAGCTCACGGCAACACCAGATCCTTAACCCACTGAGCAAGGTCAGGGATCGAGCCCGCAAGCTCATGGTTCCCGGCTGGATTCATTTTCTCTGTGCCACGATGGGAACTCTGAAACCAACACATTTTTAAGTATTTTATTTTTATTAGCATTAGACTCATTAGAGTTGTTCTTTCACCCATATAGTCTCTCAGTGTGTACTGCCCGGTTTTCAAACATTTGAGGATTTCCTTATTACTATTTATTATAAAATTTTAATTTTTTACTCTATTTGGAGATCTTGATCAGCATAATTTAATCATTTACAAATCGTTCAGTCTTATTTTATGACCCAACTTGTGATCAATTTGCTAATATCTCTAAGACCATTTCAAGACAATATTTATTCTGCAACTGTGTTGCAGAGCTTTCTATAAGCAAATTAAATTAAATTTGTTAATTATCTTTGAATCTCCAATATGATTGTTTTTGGGGGGGTCACTCTATGGCATGTGGAGGTCCTGGGCCAGGGATCGGATCCAAGCCTCAGCCATGAACTAAGTCACAGCTGCTGCGATGCTGGATCCTTAACCCACTGTTCCCGGCCAGGGATTGAACCCATGTCCCAGTCCTCCCAAGACACTGCCAATCCTATTGTACTATAGTGGAAACTCCTGATTTTTAAATTTTTTTGTCTAAGCCATACACAATTAAAATAGATATGTTAAAATCCCCCAATCTATAAGTTTTTCTAATTTTTCTTTCTTTTTAAAATTTTTGGTTTATAATTTATTATATTAATTACATATTAATTATAATTGTATTGTTAAGTTTTATTTAAAAGCTGTGGTATACAGGTATGCATAATTTAGTTTTTTTTCTGCCCATTGCATTGACACTGTGACCATTATGAAATGCACACCCCTTTCGTTCCAGCAATATTTATCAACCTGAAATATACTTTGACTTGTATTGATATTGCCATAAGCATATTTTTTGGTTAATATTAGTGTGGCATATTTTTTTCATCCTGTGGTTTCAGTCTTTTTATGTTCTTATAGTATGCCTCATATGAAATATATAGTTTAGGTTTTTTGTCATCCAGCCTAACCTCTTACTCTGTTAAACAAATATAGTCCAGTTAAATAATATTAATATGTAGTAATATTGATATATCACGTTTTCATTCTTCTTCTTACTCTTTGTTTTCTCTCTGCTTCTTCTGCATTGTATTGTCTTTTCCTTCCTATTTTCTCTTCCTTTCATGCCTTCTTTTGTATTAAATAAGAACTTTTATTATATTTTTCCACTCTCTTGCAAACTATACATTATTTAATATTCTTATAGTCATTATCCTAACGTGCCAGTTAGTTAGCTATTGGCTCCTAGATCCAAAGTTATCCAGCTACACTCTTCTCTCTAATGCAAGAGCTAGGATGCTACAGATGGCATGTCTTCTTTTGTCAGAGAGCTTCCTGTCAGGTTTGGCCCTGGAGAGCGATTGCAAGGTAGAAGTAGTGGAAGACAGATTTTCCCCTATTTTTCGCTTGCTGTTCCTGTTGGCATGTGTCCAGAAATGGTAGCAGACGTTGGCTCTTCTCTCAAGATTCTTTAAACATTGCCAGGTGCAACTTCAGCATGATGCTCACTTGCACATACCAGATAGACAAAGCCCCATCTCAGAATTCAGAGTTCCTGCTCTACAATGCCTCAATGCCAGTTTATCCATCTCCAAATACATTTATTATAGTACATAACTCATAGACTTCTTTAAAAATTAAATGTTTTAAAGCATATAAAACACAAGAATATTAGTTGACTTTTCTAATTATATATAAGGTACTATTATTGATATACTTGCATATGTTTAATATATATCCCTTGAGCTTGAAAGAAATATTCTATAAAAATAGATTTAATTACATCCTAAAATAAAATGGAATCATATCTCATTGCTAGGCCTGAGAGAAACAGACCCTATCATTTTTGGAATCCTCAAAGTGTTGTTTTTTTATAGGATTTATAAAATTATACATGAAAAGAAAAATATGTATCTTTATAGGCTCATGCATTCATAGGTATGATAAATTAGATCTTCATTTAAAATTATTAGAGAGTAAAAAATGTGGACATGTTTAAATGTTACATGTGATTTTTCAATGAATATTTTAAATAATGCCTATTTCCAAGCAAAGATAACTTATGTCGAGTCTTGAGTTCAAAGGCCTATTTATATTCAAAGAAAATGTTATTCATAGCAAGAATTTTAAATTACACTCTGAAAAATTCTTACTTCAGTTATAAAACAAACTTACTAGTTGTTGAGAGAATAGTAGAGCATTTCAAGCAACATAATCTATAGAATTAGATAAATTATTTAAGGTTAGTTCCTAATTAGGCTTAATAGCATCAATAATTAACAATTCCCCAAACTCAGAGCAAAAGTGCTTTATTCTTTTCAAAGGGTTTTTTTTAATTTCCTTATTAGATGCTTACATTAACTCTCTGAAGTACCTTGGGAAAAATGTTACCCTCATTTATTGGGTGAGAAAACTGAATCTGGGAGATGTCTGTAGACAGATTGTTTATCATATGAGTAGAGTCATCACAGGATTACAAAAGGATTAATGATGTATTATGGTTTCAGTACCTACTTCATAGTCTGTGAGACATTCTAACATTTTACTATATGCATCCAGCTTTTTTTCTAGGTCTATACAGCCTGTGATAATTTAAGAAATCAAGTTTACAAATGAACCACAATTAAATATAAACAAAATAAACAAATAAATAGGAAGAAAACAAAACCAAAAACCCCTTAGGATCGTGACTATGTGTTGAGCCACTTGCCATGAGGAGAAAACCTGACAATTGTTTAGAGAGAAACTACAGTAGAATGTGCCCAGAATTGAAACAATAAGCATTTATTCTGCCAAAAGTTTAAAAAAGAAAGAAAAAAGAAAACAAAAAAACAAGAAAGTAAGAAATTAGGAAAATAAGAAAACAAACAAGAAAGGGAAGAAATGATGGCACAGTCCAGTAAATAAAATTTCTACCACATTCCCCTTTGAAATCAGACATAGAAAACATAAAACCGGCGTCATGGAGCCAGGCAGCTAGGCACCAATATTAAAACAACAACAGCAAAAACACATAGAACAATATCCTTTAAATATAGCTAGAAAGTACTTGGAGGGCTGAGCACTGAGGAAATCTTAATGGAGAAATACTGCTCATCTTTCAGCATCAGCATCATCCTCTTCATTCCATGGCTAATATTTTTATGTTCTAGTTTAATGTCAAGTGCTTTAAAACATTGTCTACTTTGCTCTTTAATGCGGTTCCATGAAGTAATTGGAATTTTGTTTTTCCTTCTTTAGATGAGAAAACTGAGGGTTAGAGTGGTTGAATACTTTGGCTAAGGTAGTATAGCCAAAGGGATTACAATTCAAATATTCTCTCTTGGATAAAATATCATACTTCTAAAATTCACAACAAATTTTCTCTCACAACCTAGGTCTCAAACACTCAGGAATTCAGAAATACAATGTCATCCTTCACCCAACAGCAACTGAATCAAGTTATCCCAGAAAGGCAGATGGTCTTCATATGAGACCACATATGTATGAATCACCCTGGAGAGGTCCTCGGGACAGTGGCATTCCTTGGTGAAACGAAGACTGTGAAACTTACCTTAAATTTTATCAAAGCTAATAGTCTAATCATATTTCTTGATTCATCTTACAGACTGTTTATCTCCCCCCCAAAAAAAGTCACATGTTGAAACCCTAACCCCTGCCCCCAATGCAGTAGTAATAGGAGGTGCGGTCCTTCTGTGGCAATTAGGTCATAAGGGTGAAATTCTCATGCATGATATTGGTGCGTTTTTTTAAAGGAGACCCAAGAGAACTTCCTCAACCCTTATGCTTTGTGAGAACACAGGGATACGATGGCTGTTTATGAACCA
The DNA here is from genome assembly GCF_016906955.1 of Phacochoerus africanus. NCBI lineage: Eukaryota > Metazoa > Chordata > Mammalia > Artiodactyla > Suidae > Phacochoerus > Phacochoerus africanus. Next base: position 23,429,070 of record NC_062554.1, read on the forward strand.
GAAGGCAAATTTTCCCTGGACATTAAACTTACCAACATCTTGATTTTGGACTTCCCAGACTCAGAACCATAAGGAATTAATTTGATTGTTTATATACCACACAGTGTATGTTATTGCTGTAACCACCAGCATGGACTAGTGCTAAATGGACTCTTCTATCATCCTGAGGAATTTGGAATCCTTTTACTCCTCGACCTACTCTTGAAGCTTAATCTGAAAGCTTTGAAATTTGGACACTTATTATGATCAAATTCTACTCACATTATATATCTTATAAATCTTGACATTTTTAAGTAGCTATGTAACTGTATTAATAGCAATTTCCCAGAATTAAACCTGTGTTTTGCTGTTATTACTACCAAGGCTATATACTTCTCCTATTATGAGATTTTGTGTTTCTCAGTTAACTAGATTTTGTATTTCTCAGTTAACAAAGAAAACGTCAAGCATATGTTTTAAATATTTCAATATTTTAATATTTTAAATATCTATTTATCTGTAAAGAAAGTTTATATTTAATATATGCTTGAGTTCTCTGAATAGTTTTCCAAAAATTTTTCTAGAGATAACTAGATATATTTTCATCTTTGGCTTCGTCAGCATCTGCTGTTACCTTCATTTCCAAGTCTATTAACTCTATTATTGTATGATTTTATTTAGAGAATATGTATATTTTAATGTCCTAATTCAAATGCCAGATCATTTTATAATATCTTTTAATGTAACTTTTGAACATATAGTTTTAAACCCACATAAAATGCTTTTTCACCCTAAAATCCTGCTTTCAAGGAATAAGCAGTAAGCAAAGATAGGACACTCAGTCAGAATAGGTAGATTGACCTTTATTTTTTGAGTTTTTTAAATAATATTTTTTCATAGAGACTGTGATGGTGAATTTTATATGTTAACTTGGCTGGGCCACTGGGTGACCAGATATTTGGTCAAACACTATTCTAGCTGTGTTTATGAGCATGTTCTTGAATGAGAATAACATTTAAATTGGACTGAGTAAAGCAGTTTGCCTCTCTAACATCGGTTGGCCTCATCAATCAATTGAAGGCCAGCAAAGAGCAAAATGCTCACCCCCAGTGAAAGAAAATTCCTCTTATTTTCCATGCTTTCAACGTGGGACATTAGCACTTTTTTTCTTCCTTTAGATTCAAATTGAAATACCTGCTCTTACTGGTCTTGAACCTGCTGTCCCTAAACTAACTAAACAAAAAAGGAGGCAAAGAAGAAGGGAGTCGAGAGGGACCTGAGTGAGCCTCAGCAGATGTGAATACCTTTGGGGTGAAAACTTGTGAAATCTGCAGGCAGTCCATGGCGGATGTGCTGGCTGTTAGATTCTTCAGTGGTACAGTCCCCTGAGTTGGCTGCAGAATATGTCACTGTGTGGCCCATAATAATTCCCACTGTGTGCTACTGCTAGCGCTACCTTTTTTTTTCTTTATTCCTAGTCATTTCTGTAGGTCTCGGTTTTGCTTGTCTGGGGGGTCCAAGAGAATATCCAAAGTTGGACCTTCTTTGAGCTCCCCAAAAGGCTAGGGATGCTAGTTGCTCACTTCACAGTCCCCTTCCTGGAGAGAACTCTTTCTACCTGGGAGGATCCCTGCTGGCACTCGGTAATGTCAGCTTGAGGGATGGAATGATGATAAGCAAAATGAAGCTGACTTTCCCCACTTCCTGTAGGGTTATTCTCAGGATTTTTTTGCAGTATGTTACTGAAGTTTCTTAAGTGGAATCTGGAGCTGTCCCAGAACTGATTTGGTCATGGGTAGATGTCTCATTGTTGGACTTTGCTGGGGGCTGGGCATAGAGGCAGGGGTCGTCTATGTCATCATTTTGGTGACATAACTCCATAACTCACATACGTATTCATCAACACAAGGCCACACACAGACGGACACGCACAGATGCACACACACACACCCACACACCCACACACACCCTTTGGTTCTGTTTCAATGAAGAACACTTACTAATACAGCTGCCATGTTTTAATTTTGTCTTTTTTTCTTTTTCTTTTTTACATTACATAAAAGGAGAAATTTTTCCAGCCCTTGAGACTGTGGCTTGTCATTGGCAGCATTCATTATCCTGTTAAGTGTATGAGATTAAATACAGTTCCTGGTCATATAAACCTGAAGTTTATATGGTACCTATGATAATTATATTTTATAGAAAAATAAGTTAATATTCTGAAAATGACTTGACACCTGATGTAGGTCTACCTAGAGAGACAAAATGGGCTGATCGTCAGGGGTGCAAATGTTGTTGTTCCTGTGACAGTTATATTTCTCTCAGTGAATTAATCATTTGACATTTTGAATATATAAGTGTCTTAAGAGCTTGCTTAATGTGTGCCTACCTCTGAGATATTAATGTCCTCTTGGTGTGCTGATAAAAACGGTGTGCTGAGCCAGCAAAACAAAGGGCCATATCTGAAACTTAATAAATTCATCAAGAAAATGAATTTAACCCCTAGAGTCCTCTTGGCAGAATTATTGTGTGCATTCAGCAGGCAGATGATCCAGAGGAATCAACATTTCTCTTTTCCCTAAATAAGGGAATGAAGCATTTATTTTTCTTTCGAAATTTGTACCAAGGATGTAGAATGCTAAAAAAAAAAAAAAAAAGAAAAAAGAAAACAGATGTTTCAATAATAGGGGTAATTTCATTTCAAATTTTTAATTAAAATTAAATTTAAATAGTTCATGAAGACTGATCTGTGTAATTACATAGTATATTATAATTAGCTTTAGCATATAAGATCTTCAAGGGCAGTAATAGTGAATAATACAATTTTGTATCCCTGGTGTCAAGTACAGTAACTGCCACATGGTAGGTTTTTAATAAAAATTATTGAGAAATAAATATTTTATTTTATTTTATTTATTTATTTTTTATCTTTTTTGTCTTTTCTAGGGTCACTCCCGTGGCATAGGGAGGTTCCCAGGCTAGGGGTCTAAATGGAGCTGTAGCCTCTGGCCTATGCCACAGCCACAGCAACGCAGGATCCGAGCTGCGTCTGCAAACTACACCACAGCTCATGGCAATGCCAGATCCTTAACCCACTGAGCAAGGCCAGGGAGCGAACCTGCAACCTCATGGTTCCTAGTTGGATTTGTTAACCACTGAACCATGACAGGAACTCCCAAGAAATAAATATTTTAGTGATAATCAACTATTACATTATAAAATCATTGATAAACAAATTGCTTAACTGATAAACCATTTTTATTTATGACCTATCTTGGACATTGTCCCCCCATATTATTTTCCCATTTGCCCCTAGTAACAAAATATCTGGATTTCAGCTGAGTATTTGGCGATCAAGAATATAGATCTCAGAATTCTCATTGTGGCTCAGCAGGTTACGAATTTGACCTAGTATTTGACTTGCAGCAACAGTGAGCCAGATAAGTTCATTTGAGGAAAATTACTGTATTCTCCAAGCAGGGATGAGAATCTGAAAGTCAGTACGAGTTTTCAATGTGAATGTCAAAGCAAAGTTTTCTCATCACAAAGCCTCTTCTCCCAGCACAACCACAACTGTACAAAGAGTTTAGATTCCCATTTTAAATCTTAAAAGCCATATGTTGAAATTAAACGGCATAACTCTGGACAAATTTACATCATCAATCTGCCGGTAATATGAATAAATCCCATATTGTAAGCATTAATAGAAATATGACACTGAAGAAACATGTCTCTTATTATTTGTGTAGTGTATTTTATTCAAGTTCAGAACTCTTAAGAGCCACAAACTGAAGTAGACAACAAATGATGAACAGCAGTATTGTTTGTTGAAACAGAACTCCAATTAGATCCCTGGGTAACATTACATGTTCTAAAATTACTTGCAGAATACATCATTAAAACACATTGTCAGACCAAGTTTTCTTAACTAGAAAAAGTGATTTTTTTAGTAAATTTCAAAGCAAGTTTATTTCATCAAATCCAATTCTTCATTTACAAAACCATTTTCAAAGAGTTGGGTTAATGCTTATGAAGAAAAAATCATTTGTAAAGACCTTCATGGAAAGTTATTCTGAAATGTGTTTTGATAAACCTTCATAGTATTAAATAATCTTCATAGATGGAAAATTTGTATTGCTATTTTACATTGCCCTGTATTCTACATTTTCAGCATGAATCTTTGTCTTCTGTCCTTTCAGGTAATAGAACACTTATTGAATTCCACACATACTCTTGATATTCCAAAATAGTTGATTACATAGTTTCCCATCTTTCTTCCAATACACACTTATTTCCATTTTGTTTTTTGGACCAGGGAAGAGGAAAGGACCCGAGAGTCATTGGGAAGCAGTAAATAGGAAGAGAGTGAGTGATCTCAGTAACAACTCTGGCTGTTAGCCTATATTGTCTTTATAATTCACATTTTTTTAGCTGAGTCTTACTCTCAGGCCAGCTACTTTTACCTGCTTGAGAACAATAATTCTAAGCTTTGAGGCCAGTCTAATGCCTCTGCCACTGCCAATTCCCTTGGCTCTTAGAGGAATGTGCTATGTGAAAAGAAAGTGCATTTTATCAGACATGACACTAGTCAAGGGCAAAACCATAAGGAAATACATTTTGCTCTGCTGAAACATATACGGGTGTGTCTATACACACATACACACACACACACGCACACACCTTTTTAATGATGATATTTTCACTATATGTCTTCTTCACTGCTTCGCATTTTGGGGCATTCCTTTGTGAACAAATGCTCCACTTACACAACTTAAAATGCTTTTAATATAATCAAAAATTTCTACTGCTATGGTTTTTTCACACTTTGGCCTTTGGATGCTTTGTCCCCAGCACTTTAATCCATTTTGAATCTTTCACAAGTCAGGAAGTTTCCATTACATAAATAAAGCCTACAGACCTGCAAAGCTCATTTATTTAGCTAACAACTGTTGATAAAGTTGGTAGGTTCTGCGAAACCCTGGTGCAAAACCAGATATAGTTCCCCATCCTATTTAACTGAAGTCTGGCTCTATGATCCTAACATGACTTCATCAGGCAGTCATTGGATTTTCATTTTACCTTGAATCCTCATGTTTGAATATTGGATTTTCTAATACAAATTGACCTTGGTTCCCATGGTATTTGATGCTCTCAGCATTCTCTAGAAATAAGTTCACATTTAGTTCTTTTCCTCATGGCCTACCTTCTTTTGATGCTGGGTAGTTGTGAGCCACAGCTCCAAGTTAGCCTCGCAATCATGAGGAGGCTTACTTAAAAATTCTGTACCCATACACCATTCTGTTTTTCACTTTCAGGATCGTATTCAAAAAGCACATGATATATGCAACAACTTATTTTAAAATAGGCTTTGTTTTAGATGATTTTGCCCATCTGTAGTCTCATGCACATGTTCTGAGCATGTTTACGGTAAATTAAGATAAGCTATGGTCTTTGGTAGGTTAGGCGTATTAAATGTATTTTTGACTTATGATAGTCAAAGACTTTATGATGGGTTTATTGGGACATAATTCCATCAGAAGTGGAGGAAGACCTGTAAATACTCACACACATACCCGCACTCACAAACAAAGGGCTAATTTGGAGAGCTGGATAATTTTCAGCTATACCTATTGTAACAACTTCTTCTTATTTTCTTTACCCTACTAATCATCTCATTGCCTTTCATACCTCTCTTCTTTGCTTTAATCCTAGATCCTAATAATTAATGAAGAAATTATATTTCTGCCTTTATATTATTAATCTGAAAATATCTTGGCTATTTGACCTTCATATTCTAAAAGCAATAACATTTCTGTAATTTGCTTTTATTGTTTAACTTTTTTTGTTATTATTTATTTCATCTTTTATATTCTCCCAGAGACCATGGCAATGGGTGTAGTTTTATAAAACTAAAAATTAAATGAATAAATTATAAAGAGATGTGTCATTTCCTGTATTTGTGCCCAGAGACTGAGGAAATGGCTCCATTTTCAAATAGAACATAAATAAATAAGCAATTCAAAATCTAGGTACAGGGTGCCATTATGCAAACTCTGTTCTTTCCTTCATTTCACATTTAAGCATCGGCACCTTCCATAGCCAACCAAAATAATAGGAGTAATACCTAAAAACCAGAGAGAAAAATGGCCAGGGTTTCCTTTTCTCACTCTCATTATTATCACTTCTAGGAAATGGATTACCGTTGCCGTTTTCTCTAATTGTGAAGAAGGCATCAGAACTTTAATGTTTAATAACCAACATGGAGAATCCTGGGAAAGCTTCTTTATAGGGCTGTAACATTAGCATGTAAGTTCTTATTTAGGCAGTTGCTGCAAAGATCAAACATGGGACTCAGTAACCAGCCTCTTCTAGAGGACAAAGCACAGTGGTCTGCTTTTCTCACCTAAACATTAGCAACTGCATGCTTTATCGTAGGGCCAACGATTATTTTGAGATGTGTCAGGACATAAATACATCCTTCTAAAAGGGATAGCAAGGAGAATAGAAAACAACCAAGAAGTCTTCCCAATGTTCCTTATCATTTCATGGGAACTTATGGGTCTTCCCCAGAGCGCTTCTTGCCCTTGCAAAATAGTTACAGCTCTCTCTTCATTCTCCATGTGTTGCTGCTTACAAAAATGAGAGTTGTAATTCTTAGGTCCCTCATCCTTCCCATTTTTACTGGAACTATATGGTCATGGGTGACATCTTTCTGAGTAGCAAATAGAAAAAATAATGATGATAAACATTGTATAGTATAAAACTTAATCATGCCGTTAAGGGCAAAAGTGTTTAAAAATGTGTTTCTTTGTCTCTGTTATTTCTCATAATCCTATGATTTGGGGTGAAAAAAAAAAAAAACTCCCTGAGGTTTTTGCTGCATCTATCTTATAAATGATTCTCTTTGATCAAAATCTAGCGCAAGCTCTCCTTTTTTTAGAGTCATAGAGGCAGTGATTTCATATCACAGTATTTCAACTCGACAGCTCAGTGGGAGTGAGGAAAAGGAGGAGGGGGGTTATCTAAAGAAGAGGAAAAATGGGGGAGGCGAATTCAAAGTCAGGCCAAGATGACAGACAAAGCATGGGAGCAGCTGTACAAACTGTTACTTGATCTCTTCCAGAGATTGGTGTGCTGAGGTGAATGACAACTTCTAATTAAAATGGTAGCTGATTATCATGTAAGAAGTGACACAATTTGTCTAAGACCTGTTGTAGAAGATGAATCACTTTTATTTGTGGAAAATTCTAATTTAAAGATATGCATTTTTAGATGAACATCTGTGGTGTGTTTTTGATGGGAGACATGGTAATTAAATCCTTTTTTTATTTTGTGGATGAAATGTTCATATTGTATTTTTTATCATGTATCAATTTTTACATTTCCATAAACAAGAATAAAGCAAGTCCTCAATACTCACATACAAAATTTAGTTATACAATTTAGAACTTTTGAGTGTTGTCATTAGATACCTAGATCGTGATTGCCCGTTCATATTTCACCATGAAATCCAGTGGAGTACTAGTTTTTAAAGTTAAATGATATCTTTTGTAAACTTATATCTATTAAACTGATTCATAAGCCCCTATCAGAGCAAATGTTTGGCTGTCCTTAGAACACTTGCTTCTAGATGTTTTTTAACTTTTTTAGAGTTTGAAAATAGAGAGCCTTGGCTTTGTTCTCCTTAGTGCATATCTTTCATAGCGAAGAGAAGTATTTTCCAGTTGAACATGTGCAGAATATGATCTTACTCTTCCAAAGGAATGATGAACGTCTCCGATTTCAAATAGTTGTCTATGGTTTGGCAGAACATGCCTGGTTAAATTTAAGAATGCCACATATGAATGGGTAGATATTTCAATAAGACAAAGAACAATGGCAAATAAGCAGACACAAATATAGTATAAAGTGTAGAATATGGAATACTATATATACTATATATTAATATATAATGTATGATATATATTTTATATACACACATGCACATACACATAGACATGTATACACACATTATATATACAAAATTTATATAGATATACATACATATGTACATGTTATATTAGTACATATGTGTATATAATTTACATAATTTAAGCATATAATATAATGGATGCCTGTGAATATATTACTTATATTAGTGTATTTGACTCTTGATAATGCAGGCATTAAGGTGCTATTTATCCACACAGTTGAAAATCTACATGTGACTTTAAAGTTGACCCTCCATATTTGTGGTTGCAAATCTGCAGATTCTACTAACTGTGGGTTGTATAATATTGAAGTTTGTATTTATTGAAAAAAAAATTCTTGTAAAGTGGATCCACACAGTGCAAACATGTTTTTCAGGGGTCAACTGTGTATGTGTAATATATGTGTGTATATAGCATCATGTATGTATGATATGTATATACACATATGATATGTACATATTATATATACAAACACACACACAAATATCAAACTATGGCTGTTGGAACCAAATAAATATATTTTTTGTCTTTTACAAGCTTTCTCTAAATTTTGTTCTTCACATATTTGTTGTATTGAACTTTCTATTGCTGTTTTATGTGTATTCAGCAACATCAGGCATGGCCAAAATTCAGTTGGCCTCATATATCATAAGAAATAACTGCTGATGGATGAGAGATAGAAACCATATGTACTCCCTGCATCTAGCTGAGTGGTCTTCTGAAAGCCAAAAAAAAAAACCCCAAAAAACCCCCACACTGAATGTTTTTTTGTTTTTGTCCCTTCAGATTTGATTGCACAATTTCTACTGTATTTTGCATATGGGGCCAGAATACATAAGGGAGAAAGAATACTTACTATATGCAGAACAGCATTCTACAGTTCTATGTTTATTGCTATGTTTGTACATTCTACAGTTCTATGTTTATCGTTCTATGAGTTATCTTTGAAGAAAGTACTGGCAGATCCATTTTAGAGATGAGGGAATGGAAGCAAAACCAGTTATACATGGCTGAAAAATTAGTAAGAGGTAGACTCCAAAATTAAGCCCTGCTCCAGCTCCAAAGCATTCTTGCTTTACGCAGGCTGATTTTTTTCTCAGTTTCAGAAACAATGTGGAATTGTGCATCTATCATTGCCCCCGAAGGGTCCGGAGGGAGACTGGTTGCCAATGACTCATGAACTTGGGTCCCATTTTAGAAAGGCTCCCAAATCCCACCCCACGTTGTTGCTTCCTTTTCATTTGCTTAACATGCAAGATAGTTTAGTCATACAAAGAAAACATGGATTTAGAAGGGGCAGCAGTTAAAGATCATGATGCTAGACTATACTCCCCCTAGTGATGAATGATTTTTATGTCATGTAAGTAAAGGCAAAAATTTCCATTTAATCTATAGGGTATGTAAATATACCCTATAGATTACATGCATACATACATACACATATAATTTCCATATATATATGTATATATATAATGTTATTAACTTCCATTTAATCTATAGTGTGTGTGTGTGTGTGTGTGTGTGTACCCTGTAGATTATCTACATACATACATATACACATATATTTATATGTGTATACGTATATATAAAGGACAATTACAGGGGGAATTTCTCAACAGTGTTAATAACCAGTAGTTAATAAAGATTCTGTTGATAAGTAACATCTTTGGATGTAGTTGAAATGTGACTTATGCTATATTAATTTGGAAGAAGTTCTATCTCACCTCAAAGCCCAATAACCCATCCAGTGTGTACACAGCTTGTAGTCTTCATCATGGAACTAATTGTTCATAATGACTCAAAGAAAGAATCTCAAGGACATGTAAAAATATAAAATGAATAAATATAAAAATATTCTGGGCCTGGGAAGCTGATGGTAAAAGCAAAGCTGGATATAAAATCTAAAATTCAGTGTCCTCTAAACCCCCTCTAAAATTACAGTAGACTTTGCGAATTAAAAGTTCAAACTCTCCATATAGAAATACAGAAATATGTCTTATAAATTTCTATTCCGTTGCAAATGTTTACCAACCCCAAGTGTCCTACATTCCTAAATCCTTGTAGGCGTAGAGCTCTTGATCTCACTTCCATCTCACATCACATTGCTATGCTTTTTCATGGTTCCATGCTAACTTAAATAGGAAACCTCTTTTTAAGTGATTTCTCTAGTGGTGCAGTTATGTGTGGGGGGTGGGGGAGTGATGAAAAGATTAAAAAAATACTTTTGAGAATGGTTTAGTTGGTTTAATTACAAGAAAACACTGGAAATTTCACACCGATCACTTTTCATAGATTTTTAGCCCCCTGCCCAAGTTACAAGCTATCTGAATGACTTATTTATGCTCATTTATGACAGTTACTCAATAGGCACCATTAAAGTTCCAGGTTATCAGGGAATATAGGTTGAGAAAACTAGCTAGGTAAAACTTGTTCTCAAATATACTTAAAATGCTAGTGAAAATTGAGATGTAATGATGAGTTAGTAAATGCTAGTTCCAGTTATCTACCATTTACATGGGAAAGTCTTGTTGCAATAACTACTGGATATGGGAGGTCAAGGATCATGTCTAAATTATACATTATGTATGATCTGTGCTTAACAGAGTCTGGAACAAAATGAGGGGTCACATATATGTGTTGACTGAAAACAAAACAGTTTTCAGTTAGCATTTTTATTTGTTTTATATTGTTTTCCACACCAACTTTGGACTTCTGCTTATGTTCTTTTTTTTTTTTTTTTTTTTTTTTTTTTTTTGCTATTTAGGGCCACAGGTGTGGCATATGGAAGGTCCCAGGCTAGGGGCTGAATTGGAGCTGTAGCTGCTGGACTACACCACAGCCACAGCAACATCAGATCCAAGCCACATCTGTGACGTACACCACAGTATGTGGCAATGCCAGATCCTTGACCCACTGATGAGGCCAGGGATTGAACCTGTATCTTCGTGGATAATAGTCAGGTTTGTTTCTGCTGAACCACAACAGGGACTCACTTCTGCTTCTATTCTAATGTTGCTATTTTCACTTCCTAAGTTCCTTTTTGTCTCTGCTATTTGTCATACATACATTTTAACTTCCCTGTTCAAGGATGGGAACATTGAAGGTGTCAGGACTGTGTGGAGGGAGTCAGTAAAATTCATCCATGAAAATGCTGGAGCAATAAATTAAGTGGAGATCTGAGTCAAGTCATGTAGGAGACACACACCATAAAAAAAGGGGGAAGAAATGAGAACTAACCATGTTTACATTTCTTGGTAGGAATGGTACGAGGTGTTTGATAGAAATTACCTCATTTAATCTTAGATACGATCCTATGATATTCTCATTATAGTTTCTATTTTAGATAGAAAATTGTAAGATGAGAGATATTGCTTATTTTTTACGATTTCATAAAATGATAGGAAAAATACAATTCAAACCCAGATCATTTTATTTTCAAACACCTGTGTACATTTCCATAATACATTGCTTTCTATGTAAAAAAATCATTTTGATATGTTTCAAACCTCTTCTTGGAGTTCTCTTGTGTTACAGCAGGTTAAGGATCTGGAGTTGTTGCTGCAGCAGCTCAGGTCATTGCTGTGATGTGGGGTTTAATCCCTGGACCCAGGAACTTTTATATGCAGCAGGAGCAGCAAAACAAAAACCAAAAACAAAAAACAACTCACTCCTCAGTCTTTATGCTTGCTCTAATAGTAGAAATGCATCCCGAGGCTTGCTGGATTGACAGTGGAAAGGATATACTAGGGAACACTTTTTTTCTTATAAATTAAATAATAACCAAATGTTGGAATCCCAACTTCAACCATATACAATAAATAACTCTGAATGAATAAAAAAAAAAAAAAAAAACCTTAAGTGTAAGAGCTGAAGCTATGGATCTCTCAGAGGAAAACTTATGGATAAATTCACAGTGGTGGATTTGGCAATGGTTTCTTAGATGTGACAAAGATTTATAAGCAACAAAGAGAAAAAAATAGCTAAAAAACATCTTAATAATTTTTTTAAAAATGTGTTTTAAAGAGCCTTATCTATAAGCTAAAAGAAAACACACAGAATAAGGAGAAAATATTTGCAAAGAATATATCCATAAAGGACTTGATCTAGAGTATTTAAAAACTCCTAATAACTCAATAATAAAGGACAAATGACCCAACTAAAAAGTGATCTGAATAGACATTTCTCCAAAGAAGATATACAAATGGCCCATAAGCACATTAAAAACATCATTAGTCATCAAGAAAATGCAAATCATGAGTTTTCATCATGGCTCAGTGGAAATGAATCTGACTGGCATCCATAAGGATGCAAGTTCGATCCCTGGCCTCACTCAGTGGGTTAAGGATTTGGTGTTACTATGAGCTGTGTGTAGGTCGCAGACATGAGCTGTGTGTAGGTCGCTCGGATCTGGTGTTGCTGTGGCTGTGGTGTAGGCTGGCAGCTACAGCTCCAGCCTCTAGCCTGGGAACCTCCATATGCTATGGGTGCAGCCCTAATAGACAAAAAATATAAAAATAAAAATTAAAAAAGTGCATATCAAAACCTCAATGAGATACCACTTCTCAAGCACACTAGGATGACTATAATCAAAATATCAAGTAACAAGTATTAGTGAGGATGTGGAGAAAGCAGAACCCTCATACCCTGCTCAGGAAAACTTAAAATGGTGCAGCTCCGGAGTTTCCGTCGTGGCGCAGTGGTTAAAGAATCCGATTAGGAACTATGAGGTTGCGGGTTTGATCCCTGGCCTTGCTCATTGGGTTAAGGATCCGGCATTGCCGTGAGCTGTGGTGTAGGTTGCAGATGCGGCTTGGATCCCGAGTTGCTGTGGCTCTGGTGTAGGCCGGTGGCTACAGCTCCGACTCGAGCCTTAGCCTGGGAACCTCTATATGCCACGGGAGCAGCCCTAGAAAAGGCAAAAAGACAAAAAAAAAAAGTTAACTTCATAAGACAATAATTACAAATCTGTGTTAATAAGATTATGACGCATAAAGAAGTAATTTATATGGCAATAATAGTACAAAGAAGGGAGATAAAACAGAACTATACTGGAGGAATAAAAATAAAGAAATGAATAGGAAAATGGCAGATATAAATTCTACTAGAACTGTAATTACATTAAAAAGTAAATGGAATAAATACTTTGTATCATTCAAGGTTCTCCAGAGAAACAGAATCAATATCAATTAAGACGTATATTTAAGACACAGAATTGTGGGGACTGGCAAGTCCAAAATTTGTAGAGCACTCTGGCTTGCAGGAAACTTGGGCCAGAGCTGATGCTGCAGTCTTGAGGCAGAGTTCCTTCTTCACCAGAAAATTTCTATTTTTGCTCTTAAGGGTTTTGACATATGGAGTGAGCTCTATCAATATTATTGAAAGTAGTCTCCCTTATTTAAATCAATTTATTATAGATGTTAGCTCTATCTACAAAATAATTTCACTGTACCTAGATTGGTGCTTGACTAAATACCTGAGTATTATAGCCTAACCAAATTGATGCATAAATTTAACCATCACACTTTTACTCTTGTAAAACTTGGCACCTATGTATTCTCTTTAAATCATACTTAATCTACAAATAAAGACAATACTTTTCTTTGACATGTTATAACTAACTTGTCTTCAACTAAAAGGAACTAAACTTGGAGTTCTTGTCATGGCTCAGCAGTTAACAAACCCAACTAGTATCCATGAGGACGCAGGTTCAATCCTTAGCCTCACTCATTGGGTTAAGGATCTGGCATTGCTGTGGCTGTGGCGTAGGCCTGCGGCTACAGCTCCGATTGGATCCCTGGCCTCTGACTGGATCCCTTTCACATATATACATGAGCAATAAAAGGAACTAACCTCACATAAAGTGTCTAGCTCAGTAAGAATGAAGTGGTAACATTTTCACTATAGAAGCAGCAATGTAATTAACCTGTTAGGAGGTAGCAGACTGGGTGATCCAGGAAATGATGCCATAGCAAAGACTCAGTGGAGGTCCCCATAGGCAGATTGGGCAATCAGCAGGGGCTATAGTCAGGTCAGCTTCGGCAAATGGTTCATTAGTTCATGTTGCTGAGTTCATATATGACTTCCATTTATGTTCTGAGCCCAACATGCGATGGCACACTGTCTAGGGAAAAAAAAAGGCTGACCGGTCTGCACAGAATAGGCCATCCCGTACACTTGATTAATAAAATGTTTTTCTGCTGAGGCAACATTTTGCTGAGCATTCACATGGGACACAAGCATCTTCACATTTTTTTTGCCCACTCAGCGAGGTCTATCTACATACGTCATTGGCAGATTTCCATTATTACCAATTTTCCAATCAAGTTTTTTCCACGTCCCTGACTGTTGAGACAAATCATACATAGATCACAGCCTATAAATCAATATATACTCATATATTTGGCCACTTCTTTCAAGCAAAATGAGCTAGGTACTATGCTCGAGACTCTACCAACTGGAGTTCCTGTTGTGGTGCAGTGTTTAACGAACCTGACTAGGAACCATGAGGTTGCAGGTTCGATCCGTGGCCTTGCTCAGTGGGTTAAGGATCCGATGTTGCCATGAGCTGTGGTATAGGTCTCAGATGTGGCTCGGATCCCACATTGCTGTGGCTCTGGCGTAGGCCGGCGGCTGCAGCTCCAATTAGACCCCTGGCCTGGGAACCTCCATATGCCGCAGGAGTGGCCCTAGAAAAGGCAAAAAAAAAGACCAAAAAAAAAAAAAAGACTCCACCAACTAAGACGAATTCCCTCCATCACTGTTCTTAAGGGTGTTCCAGAAAGGAACTGTAGCACCACAGTCGTCCATTTTTTGAAAGGTGCTTGCATGTCATAAAGCCCTGATTTCAAACTTTAGTAAACACTTTTATAAGATCTCATGGATCCCTTGTGCTTGCGTGTAGTAACCATTATTACTAGAGGTGTTATTTATATAAATGCTTTCTTGTATTACAATACTCATATCTATCAAGGCCTGTAAATATTAAGGGGGCAATGACAATGGGTTCTGCAATTTAATGCAGACAAAGTGTGTCATTGACTGCATTAAAATATATACAGGCTCATGAACAAAGCCAGAAAAGTGTGTTAGAAGAAACAGATGTTATGGAACTTTCATTCTCTACCTCTTAGTTGCAGTCTATTTAAAAGACCACCGTGAACTAAAATCAATACGATGTCTGTTATGAATGGGTCTCAGAGCGATCTTGAACTATCACTTCTATCATTTCCAAAGAATGTCAAGGTTTCACACTTGCTTTTGATGCAGGTAATACCATGCCCTTATTATGAACATTTTTTAGGAAAAAAGTGTTTTCTATACTATTTTGATATTTCCGTGAAATAGGGAAGCGGGGGACAGCAGGTAGCTGAAAATGAAAATTTTTGACTGATGTCTGTGCTGGCAGTTAGTTGTAGACTGCCTATCAAGGCTTTGATGTTGGGATAGAAAGAAATTAGAAAACCCTAAACCTAAGGCTATCCCAAGACAAAATAAATTGCAGGCTACTAGCTAACATGCGCATCCTCAAATGCCCTGGAAGTCTAGTTAATAATCCCGGTTCAAGGAAGCCAACTGTCCTTGACTCTAGAGAAGCCATTTATGTTCATTTCAACTCATTAATGTTGGAATTATGATCAAACCAAAATATGCTCCAGTGAATGGCCTCAAAAAAAAGTAAAGTCGACTTAAGCACCCTCTAGAGGGTGCCATTTGAGAATGTAAAATTACACTTTTTTTGTGTGTCTTTTTTTAGGGCAGCACCCCAAGCGTATGGAGGTTCCCAGGCTAGGGGTCGAGTCAGAGCTACAGCTGCCGGCCTACACCACAGACACAGCAACGACAGATCCGAGCCGCATCTGCGAACTACACCACAGCTCATGGCAATGCTGGATCCTTAACCCACTGAGCAAGGCCAGGGATCAAACCCGCAACCTCATGGTTCCTAGTCAGATTCGTTTCTGCTGTGCCACAATGGGAACTACTAAAATTAAACTTATAACATAAATCTTAATATTAATGAAAAAACTTACCAAAGAAATACTAAACTTAGAACTAACATGACATGAACACGCTATCGTATAGTGTGTAAAATAAGATTATGTTCACGGAAAACATATGTTAAGCTATTTCCGCAGTTACCAGCAAAATTCAAAAGATAAATTCATAATACCTCATCAGCCATAGTCAAAACAAATACAGAATCCCTAAGAGACTTACATCGACATTCTTATGTTGTTGTTGTTGTTGTTTTAGGACCACACCTGTGGCATGTGGAACTTCCCCAGGCCAGGGGTCGAACTGGAGCTACAGCTGAGGCCTAAGCCAAAGCCACAGCAATGCCAGATCCAAGCCTCATCTGCAGCTTAATCGCAGCATGTGGCAACACGGGATCCTCCACCCACTGAGTAAGGCCAGAGATCAAACATATTCTCATGGACACTCGTGTGGTTTTTAACCCACTGAGCCACAATGGGAACTTCCTTATTATGCATTTGTATTAAAAGTCTTCTTTTACATTTCAGAATATATGGGTTTCTAAAATATTAGAGAACATATCTTTAAATAACCAAAACACTGGGTATAATTAATGCCTTGTAGACTTAAAGGAGAATATACCTTGGGACTATAGGGTGAATTGGTAGGAGGGAAAGTTTCTCCATAATCTTACCTCCATGCCACCTGACTTTAATACCTATTTAAAACTACCTGTGAGACCAGTCCAACCCAGTTAAACTCCAAAAATTTTAGGTAGTGAGCCTTGGGAAAACAGATTATAGCATGACATGATTGCATAGTTTTGTCTTCTTAAAGGACTCTATTTCGTGGTAGATAACTTTGCTGTGTACCAAAGTCCTTTTTTTCCCTGGTGAGAAGCAGTGGAAGTGGGAGCAGCTAACTGGGAAAATGTGGATCCCATCGCCCCTTGTAGGGAGAATGGAAATCTTGAAGCTTCTCATTTTTTGAAACATGTTTGCAGAGCTGATTATATCAGCAAAGCCCTTTAGTTTCTTGGCACTATGCAAATATAATGTTCCTTATTCGATTAGACTATTCTACAGCCCAAAGCAGAGAGCAAAGTTAAAAATAGAAGAAAGTAGAAATTAAGAGAATCTTAACGTTCCCACTGCAATATAAATAATGCTAATAATGTTAATAAAAACTTCTGGCTATTTTATAGATTTTCTTTATATCTCTACTTTTGATGACTATAGTTATTAATAGGACAAATGTAACTATTATAATTCATAAAAATGTATATGATAAGAGTTCAACCTCTGTATTAATATATTGCAGTTCTGTATATATTATAATGAAACATTGTTACTGAGGTAATTATTAATTATTCCTTCAATCAAACGTTTTAATGACCCTACTGTAATTTGTAGCATGTTCATGTAGTACTGGAGTAAAGTCATAATTCAAATGCTTTCAGTTAAACACAAGGCCTGTAAGCAAAAGTTAGTATCAGCTTTATTTAAATTCTGCATGCCCAGAAACAACCCAGACATCAATCAACTACTGGATGGATAACCAAACTATGGTATAACCATGCAGTAGAAAACTACTCAGTAATGAAAATGAATAAGCTGAAACATGAAATAGCATGGACGGATGTCAAAAGATTTTGCTAGATAAAACCTGGCAGACATAATAGACTATGTATTGTATGATCCCATTTATTTGACATTCTGGAAAGTGTAAAACTATAGGGACAAAAATCTATCCATAGGTAGTAGCTGCCAAAGATTCGAGGTAGAGAATGACTATTTGGGCATTTGTTACAGAACTACATGTTTTTATCAAAATTGATAGAACTGTACCTATAAAATAGAGTAAATTTTATTATAAAGTACATCGAATAAAACTGGATTTTGAAAAAGTGGATTATAGGAGTTAAGGCACAGATCTATTTTACTTTCTTTAAATATGCAACAAACACAAGGAAGCTTCATGGATGTACTTGGCAATGATAATGATAATGACATTGATGATACTGATGATGATGAACATGCTTAAATTCTCACTGAGAAGGAAAAGGAGGGGTCTTAATGCATAGATGACAGTACATTTTTTTTCCTGATTGCATACGTTGTCTTATAATTCCAGGGGCTTTGACTTAGCTAAAATTCAGCAGTGATATAGGCTGAAGTATAATACATCTTTCCCCTGTACGGTTTCACATCGTCTCCAGGGAGGTGGTATGGGAGGATAGATGGGACTCATTCCTTTCTCTTTGACACTGCTCCAATGTTCTGACACTCTTACCACCCCCACGTTCATTCTTGCTAGTAGGACTGTCTACCCTCAACTTGTCCAAAAGGAGTAGTGGAAAATCAAAATGCCATGCATAGCCATAAAGAAAAATAGATGAAGAAATTGATCAGCATATAATCACGGGCTTGAAAAAATCACCCATTTTTTAAAACATTCTAAATTGTCTACTTGGACATTTAGATGTTCTTCTGGCAGTTGTACAGAAGAATTGTTCCCTCAGATAGAATGCCATCCTCCTGACTCAAATTGTGATGGGCAGGCATATTTTAAATATTAGTGGTAATGTGGAGTTTCCATCGTGGCTCAGCAGAAATGAATCCAACTAGGAACCATGAGGTTTCAGGTTCGATCCGTGGCCTTGCTCAGTGGGTTAAGGATCCAGTGTTGCCATGAGCTGTTGTGTAGATCGCAGATGCGCTCGGATATGGCATTGTTGTGGCTCTGACCTAGGCCAGCAGCAACAGCTCGCATTAGACCCCTAGCCTGGGAATCTCCATATGCCACGGGTGTTACCCTCAAAAGAAAAAAGACAAAAATGAAATAAAATAAAATAAAATAAAATAAAAATTAATGGTAGTGTTTACAACACAAATATTATTTACAAACATCTAATCCTTTTTAAAACTTAGTTTCAGAGCTAGGAGTTTGTAGATTTTTTTTTTTTTTTTTTTTTGCTTTTTAGGGCCACACTGGTGGCATATGGAAGTTCCCAGGCTAGGGGTTGAATTGGAGTGGCAGCTGCCAGCCTATTACACAGTCTCAACAACACAGGATCCGAGCCAAAATCTGCAACCTATACCACAGTTCATGGCAATGCAGGATACTTAACCCACTGAGCAAGGCCAGGCATCAAACCCACATCCTCACGGTTAGTAGTTGGATTTGTAACCACTGCGCCACAGTGGTAAATACCTATAGATGTTATTTTATTTATCATTGTTTTTCCCATTCGGAAGCCCTGTTGTTTTATGCATTAGGTTCTCCTAGACTATATTTACCTAGACTTGGGACATCTACCAGTTAAATGCTATGCTACTACCTCTGCTTATGTGATGGTGAAGTAATTACATGTAAATAATTTTTATGATGCCCTGACCATAAAGTATATTTGAAATTATTGTTTAAGGATCTAAAATCATATAAATTTAAAGTTCAAAGAAAAGGGATGAAGTCTCAAAAAATAAAACAAAGTATATGGTTTTTGAATGAAGAAAGAAAAAAGAATCCGGACAAAGGATTTAGATTTTAATAGAACAGAATAGTTAAATCTATGGACTAAGTAAATTGGTTCTTTCCTTCTCCTAGAACCAAAACTGTCTAAGACAGATATTATTAAGCCACATCTTAGAAATGAAAACAAAAACCAAACAATTATTTACTATATAGCACAGGGAACTATATTCACTATCTTTTAGAAAACTATAATGGAAAAAATTGAAAAGGAAGAATGTAGATATAATACATATATAATGCATGTATAACTGAATCATGGCTGTATATCCAAACCTAACATAATATTGTAAATCAACTGCACTTCAATTAAAAATGCAAACGAAAACAAGACCTAGAGGAATCGAAGACCTCAGAATGTGTGCTGTTTTTTGGTTTTTGTTTTTGTTTTTTCACAAAAGAAGGGTGCCTTCACATCTTCTCATGCAAAATACACCTTCAAATATTGTTTGCAATGAATTGACTAGAAACAATACAAAAGAAATGAAAAATCAGGAAAACAGATCTGCCTCCAAATGTACAAGCACTTACCTGCCCACTTTTACAAACATGAACAGAACACCTGCCAAGTGCAAGATGCCCCATTCACCTGGGTTGTGTTCTTGATTAGGTGAGGTTGGAATCAACTCCTGGTGTTCACCAGAGATCTAGTGACAGAGAAGTTACCAGAGATGGAGTCAGGGAATTTGAACATGTTACCAATCTCTCTACCACTTCATCAAACTATTAAAACAAATGCACAGACACTTACACACTTAACAACAGTTAACAAACTGATGGTTGACCACCACTGATTTACATAGACTTGAAGGTATATTCTAGTTTTGAAAATTTTTAGATGTGTGTGGTAAAAAAATGATAGAAGAGTGTTCTATGCAATTGCTTCAGGCCATTTCCCACCTTATTGTCCACTAAATGTCCAGTGGTTTCATTTATACAGCTACCTTCCTTTAGCCTTTAGTTCCTTTTATTTAGCCACAACAGCCTCAATCTTTTTAATCCTTGCTTTTTTGATCTACACAACTGCTGATTTGATAGTAAGTCCAGACCACCTAGTTTTTCTTAAAAGCCATCAAAAACCTTAGCAAATTGACTTAAGACAGATAAAAATCGGTGACCCGGGCATAACTAACATTATTCTTTTATATAGAATACCCAGTTGTAAGCCTTCAGCCTTTTTCCCTTCTGTTATTTAAAAGGACATGCTGATGGATACCAGCTGAAAACTTTTAAGAGCTCTTTCTTTTAGACTTATGCTCTAAGAACTATCCGCAAATTCCATACCACATTTATGTTGGCCTTGTAAATGCCAAAGTGTTTCTTGGAGATACAATCATCTGGCACTGAAGTTCTGCAGATAATTCCTTGGAAGAAACTTAAGATTTTTATCTGAACATGTTTAAAATTACCTTTTTAGGAATTTTATTCCACTCAGGGACAGAGTTCTACTTGGAGGGCTTTTTCTTTTTTTTAATGATGTGAGAATTTGGAAAAAAAAAAAAGGAAAGGAAATTAAATAGAAATTGATAGACTCTGAACCCTCATTCTAGAACACATACCCCGTACAAACAACCAAGCATTGGAGAATGATCCTATGTGGTCTGTTATCCTTAACAAAAAGCAGTACATTATCTAACTCATTTCAGCCTTCTATCAGACAGAATAGATTGTGTAATTCTGGTATCATAACAACTACAGCAAATAACACAAAATTTCAGTGGCTTAAAAATAACAGGCATTCATTTTTCATACACACTCCTTGTGCAATGAAGGTCAGCAGGCAGGCTCTGCCTTCACAAGTCCCTTGAGGACCCAGAAGAATGGAGGTCTCAGATTGATGACTGATGACTGAGGAACTGAGGAGCATACCTTTTGTATATTTTGCAATGACTCTTGAAATTCCCAGAAATATAGTACACACACCTCTTCTGCTTACATTTAATTGGCCAAAGTACATGGTGTGGTCATAGCCAGCTTTGAAGGGAGTGAGGAAGGGCCATCCTGCCGTCTGTTTCAAGAAGGTGAACAAGGAGTATATGTTGAACCCTAAGACCATTACATGCTCAGGACCATACTTTTCAAGAATTTGGAGAAATGGCATTGCATCCTTAGAGACTCTGATCATGGCACAGAGATCTGGTAAGTGACAAGAACCCCCCCAGGGAAGTACTGAGTCCCAGGAGAGAAGTGCCTACGTCATCTGTAAAAGGGAGGCTGGGCAGAGAGGTGAACTTGCATGCAAAGCTGATAGATTGTGAAGGGACAGAGGAAGAAAGCTTCAAAACAGAGAATAGAAGATGGCATTTGGAGCATTTTCTATGCCACTTCATGGTAAAATATATAATTTGTTTGTTTGTTTTTTTGGTCTTTTTCAGGGCCACACCCATGGCATATGGAGGTTCCCAGGCCAGGGGTCTAATCAGAACTGTTGCTGCCAGCCTACCCCAGAGCCACAGCAATGCCAGATCTGAGCCATGTCTGTGACCTACACCACAGCTCATGGCAAAGCCAGATCCTTAACCCACTGAGCAAGGCCAGGGATCGAACCCACAACCTCATGGCTCCTAGTTGGATTCATTTCCACTGTCCCATGATGGGAACTCCCAAATATAGAGAATTTTTAAGGTGTTCTGGACTTCAAGAAGAGTCATAATCAGAGTGAGTGGACACGAGGTGCATAATAGTAACTTTTTATTAAAATATCCACAGACTTCAGGGTTATATAAGCTCAGCACTGTATAATGGCTTTATTATTAAGTAATTATTGATGAAACTGGTCACACTAGCATTGCAAACATGACTTAATTTCAAATTAACTGGATAGCCACTTCATAATCAGCATTGGCTGTTTTTAAATGTATTGTTACTTGGCAATGAAAGTGATGATGTTTGATCAACTGCTATTAGAGCTTGAGATTAACATTCCCTTCTGTGGAAATTGTCCCGTTTGCCACTTAGACAAAGTAAATGTTGAATGACTGGGGGTGTAGACGAACTGTCAATTGTGTTTTTAACATTTTAAAGACAAATTGGTAACAACTATGCTTCTACGATCATACAGCACAATGGATATGACGAATATTGCCTTTCAAAATAATACAAGATAATCAGAAAAAGCTCCCCAAATAAAGGCACGAATCTAGAGCATTACCAAGGTCTTGAAAGAAGAGAGAATGAAAATACGATGTTTCTCCAATCTTACTTCTATCTTTAATTCTTTACTTAGACATATGAAGCCCAATGCACCTGTCTTTAGTAGACTGAGGACTCAGGGTAGGAATTAAGACATTTTTCTTCCTGTGTTCCCCTGGTCTATCTGGCTGTGTATATATGTATATGTATGTGTGTATATATATATTTCACTTATAAAAAATAATTTTCATCATTGATTAAAAATTTATGTGATTGGCTTGGCAAATAAAATGTGAGTTGACCTCACATATGTCACTTCTGGGCAGAAAATTTAAGATCCAACATGAGATTTACCGTATCTTTTTTCCCACTACTGCAATAAATGGTAATGGTCCAGACATTCGACTAATCTGGGCCCCCATTTAAAAAATAATGTGGAGCAAGGCCTCAGCTGCATCACTGTGGACATGAGTGAGAAGCATCCTTTACTCTTGTAGGCAACTGAGGTATTGGTATTTTTTCTTACCTTACCATAACCTGGCCTGATCTAATGGATAAATGGTATATTCAGAACAAAGAAACTGCTTGAAGGCACAACTGCTGTTAGAAAACACAGTAGTTGAAATAAAATCCACAAACTAAAGCTTATGCTTTTTATTTAGGGATAATTTCTCAGACCCGAGTTTAGATTTAGTAAAACATGAAGCTCAGAAAAGTGGAGTCACTTAGTTTCATAAAGGGACTTCAAAATCCATGCTCCTTCCTCTAACATCTGTGCCATTTAGGTTTTATTCTCATTTTGCATGAAGAAAAACTGATTTTAGGGAAATCAGTTTATGACTATGAAGAAGCTCAGCTGACTCCATGACTGGTGTTAATTCCACCCCTGTACTAAGAATGATACCACTGTACTAAGCACTTGGGGTTTACAGTCTGGAAAAATGGTATAATACAGCAGGCTACAAGTTATCCTAGGTATATGCTTTCCATCCCTTTATTCCTCCTACCTCCTGTGCATGAATCACGAGCATCGCTGAATTCAGCTCTGCCTCTTAGAGCTGAATCACATGGGATAAGTCACACACCTATAAAATGAGGATGATAAAAGCATAAGACCCCAGTACACTGAAACAAATTAGACTATGAATAAATATAGACGATCTGTCCTTCATTCTTTTCTCTTTAAGGATCCTTACTGATAAATATGCATATGGCCAAATATGAGCAAGTCACAATTAAAGACAGACCTGAGTTTCCCAGGGGCTCAGTGGGTTAAGGATCCAGAATTGTCACTGTTGTGGCACAGGTTCAGTCACTGGCCTGAGAACTCTGTATGCCATAGGTGTAGCCAGAGAATACAAAACCAAACAAAACTACAGGCATTTTCTTAATCCACTCCAAGTTAAAGATGTTGACCCTGATCTCAGGATCCTTGTGTACTGGAAAATCAAGAGCCTGTTCCAGACTGGAGTTTCACAGCCTGACTCAGGCTCCACTCACAGAACTCAGAGAAAACGTGAGATGCCTTGATGGGATTACTGGCCCCTATGGAGATCAAAGGCAGTGGATAACCTGGCCAGACTTTTTCTCTGTCTTTCCCAGTCCTCTCACCCTTTAGATGATTCATCTGAGTCCATAATCCCAGATTCTTGGGACTTGAGAGAACTTTGCTATAGCTCTGAAGTGGAGGAAAAAAAATCCTCTACTTCAAGTGAAAAGAGTTATTCTCAAAAGGACACTCAATATTCAAATTCTATTAGCAACCTTGCCTAGCTCCTATATATTCTATAATTCAGAATATATCTACTTGGCATTTATTAAAGACATCTCTGCTGTACCATGATTTTCCTCTGGGAAGCATTTGTAAAATTGTGAAAATGTCTCCCTCCTATCATGTCTAATACAATGCTAGAAATTGCAAGTAGAAATAAATTATTGTATTATCTAGTCTTTCTCTTGTTGAAAAAAATTGTCAGCCCCATTTTTTAAAATCTCAACTCCCCCTAGTGCAGCACTGGCTTCATTGGAATGAGGCTGGGATTCTGTCCCTGCGACTTACTGCTCTACCTCAGAATCTCTCTTTGCTCAGGATTTTCTTCTCTGAATTTAATTCAGCACTTCGAGCCCTACAGGAAGTAAATGCATCTGCTCTCCAGTGTTTCCTTACTTTGCAGGCAGAAGATATATGGTTTATTTAATTCCCATTTCCATGCTTACGAAAATACACTACCATTTCTCCTTGCTCCACAGTGGGAATATGCTTGATTTATCTTTTGCTTTTTACATGAAACAGGAAGGCTTCAAGCCAAGTCTTTCATTCTGGAAACTGCTTATCTTTTATTGGAGGAGAATTCTTTTTGTTATTGCTCTTCTAAAACTTTCATTCCTTGAATACTGGGTTAACTGCTGACCAGGCTGAGTAAAGTGGCTACCTTGGTGGCTAATGGCTTAATGTAAAAGAATCAGTGGGCTGCATTTCAAATCAGCAAATGAGGTCAGAAAGAAAACAACCTTTCCTTTCTGTAGACTTTAGTCATTTTAGGTCCTGTCTAAAACCGTTGCATCATTCTAAAAGATTAAATTGTCAAGCATGGAAGAATCTCTCCATGGCTTTCTTTATAGATTCATAGAATCCTGGTGAAGCAAGACGGCTCAATAATTCTACTCTCTTTGCTTTCAACCAAAAATTGTATTGAAACTTAGAAGGTTAACTTTTTTCCCCTAAGATATGGTGTGCCATGTGACTAGTTCATTTCGCTTGGTGCTAATGAATCAAGGATTAGAATTCAAACTCCATGTGAATCAGTTAAGTTTGCTTGCTCCTAGCGTTCCAGAGAGTGTGCACTGAATATGAGTGTTAAGTATACCACCACTAGTGGGCCAATAAGCAAAAGTATATGCTTTTCTCATGGAAGATTAATAGCTTCATTTACATGCATAAATGGAATCCTTAAGGTGCATTGAAATTGTTCATAAATAGATTGTCTCAACCTTTCTGACAGACGATACATAGTTCAACACTCCTAAATCAAGGCATTTTATTTTCTCTAATCGTAGAGCTGGAATTCATTTTAAGAGGTCTTTGAATCTGGCTCCCAGCCTTCCAACAGGTGTTTGAATTACATTTCTTGCTTAGTTCATGCTATTCTGGAAAAAAAGAGAAAAACTAGTAGGCATTTTCTTAGTAATTTGCTTTATATTTCTAAAGACTCCTCTGTCTTTCCATTGCATTAAACTACCCTAATATGCAATTTTAAAATTCCAACCACATATTGTCTAGTATGTTTTGTTTATCTTTATTTTTTGCCCTGATTTTGTAGAAAGTCACTGAAATAGACATTATATTTTTCTCTCTGACCTTGGTCTATAATGACCCTGTGGAGGGATATGGAATCAACTCTGGAGAAAGTGACTCTTTAAAATGTGCTCATTATTGAGGTAATTTTCTTTCAAAGAATGATACTCTGGGGCATTCCATCATCTGTATCCCATCATATATTTTTTGGAGGATTAAGAATAGTGCCTTCACGAATCTCTTTCTAAATGGACCTAGAACCATTTTATAATACAATTGTCATGTATTTGCTAAAAAGACATTTCCACCAGAATCATCATTGCTCGGGGGGATAATTTGCCAAATAGGAAACAGTAGAATGTGGTGGCACACATCTCTTTGAAAATTGAGATTATACATGGCACAGCTGTACTCAATTTAAAGGCTCCCATAGCTTAAAAAAAAATTGCCTTAGCATTTTGAGTCTTCGCTGAACATTATTTACAGAATAATCCACTCAAATTAATAAAAAGTCCTAATCTGCAACACGAATAATTTTGAGCAATGGTGGGTTTGGTCACTTCCTTTTCAGTTAGGCAGACAGTTTCTAGGCTTGTTGTTCTTTTTAGGATGAATTGATTAATTTGAATTATAATTGTTTGGTGTTTATTTTCCAAATATTATGCTTTATATACTGTAGAATTCTGGCTCTCTGCTTTATCATTTAATGGCCTGAATGGATCTTTTTCCTGTTTGCTTTTTTTTTTTTTTTTTTAGTCTTTTTGTCTTTTTGCCTTGTCTAGGGCCGCTTCCTACGGCATATGGAGGTTTCCAGGCTAGGGGTCAAATCGGAGCTGTAGCCACCGGCCTATGCCACAGCAATACGGGATCCAAGCTGCATCTGCAGACTACACCACAGCTCATGGCAACACTGGATCCTTAACCCACTGAGTGAGGCCAGGAACAGAACCCACAGCCTCATGGTTCCTGGTCGGATTCATTAACCACTGTGCCACAACGGGAACGCCTTTGTTTGCTTTTATCTTCTGTTTTCTTTCTAATCATCATCTACACTATGGCTCCCAAACATATTGTATCAGTGTCATACAAGGAACATGTCAAATAAGTAGCTTTCTGAGCCCCAATTTAAAGCCTCTGAATAAAAATTTTCAGAAATAGATCCCTAAAATCTGCAGTTTTTAAAAAAAGCCACACAGGACCATGATATACAGTTAGGCTGCAAATCTTTTTAGTAGCTATATTTTGCTCAGGAGAAATTCTCTTTGTACTGTTGTGGTGTGATTATTTTATTTCAGTGAAAAGAGCTGTGTCCTCATTGGATTCTAGATTCTAATTTCCCTACTACATGATTCTATTATATTTCCTGTGTCACATTCCCTGAGCAATACCTTAAAATATCTCCTTTGTCCAATACCACCTTAGACCCAGATAAGAGCATCGTTGGCTTTGAACGCTACATTTTAGATAGCCCTACACTTCACTTCACAAACACACGCAAATAATTTTACCAAAAAACACATGGGTGTCTCAGGAATTTAGGATTGTGCTCAGTATTAGCACAACGCGTGTCTTAAGCCAGAATATCTACTCTCATGCTCAACAGCATCTAGACCTTGGGAAAACCTCTCTACCTTACCCTATATCCTTGAAAGGAGAGTCAGTGATGTCCAAAAAGTTTGAAAATGTGTGGATAATGCTACCACTGATATGAAGAAAGACTGTTGATATGAAGGGAAGATTTAAGTAATGGCGGGTTTTAGATAAAAGGAAAGAAAAAATAATTCAATAAATATTTTCAGAAAGCAATACTGTGATAGATTCTTACATATTTTCGTGAGGACAAGAAAATGATTTTTGAACTGGACATATATTTTAGATTATTTATGTTTCATTACACATCAAAAAATCACTGTCCATCAGCAGAACATCAGACATATGTTGAAATTATTAATTTTCATCATGTTTGCCATTTGATAAGATGTAATATATAAAAATCATAGCATTACATTTTAAAAATTAAATGATTAAGGCATACATTTCAAAGTACAGAATAGAACATATTTTATTTAATAAGTCATTAGTTTGATTTATAACATTTAAATATTTGAACACAGATTATGTTGCTCCCATTTTTATTATTGCACCAGGACCTATGAATGTCAATCATGGGTCTATCCCTAGTAACAGTTGCAAAAAGCTGTTACTTGACATTTATTTTATGCTTATCCAAGATGCATAACACATTGTCTACATTCTTAGTGTAATGTATCAAATCTACTTAAAGCTAACATTTCTTCTGAGAGTCTGAAAGCCAGCACATGGCAACAGTAGTATGCTGCCATGCCCAAGACCAAATAAAAGGGCTGATTGTCATGACTTTTACGGAGAGCAGTGTTAAAAGCAGAATTCATTGTGCCAAATATATGGTGTCTACATAAGAAATACTCCCCGAGTTGAATCGAACTTATGTTCTCATGAAGTAGGACACTGATAAAAATCAGACATTATAGAGGATGACCAAGAAACAGGTTAACTAGCTTACTAATAACTCAAGACTTCTCACATGGACTATAAAGTCATCTCCCTGTCTTCAGTCTTAACCTCAAGAAATTTAACCTTAATGTGAATGATGCTATGATAGAGAAAGACAGAGTATGTTAGGGGAAGCACGTTAGAGAGGGGGTCAGAGAAGATGTCTCTAAGAACGTGACATCATATGCTGAGCTTGAAATAATCAGATTCCTGGCAGAAGGAACATAAGTAACATGTACTATCAGTTAGGAAAGGGTTTGACCATATTCAGGGACCAGGAAAATGGAAGTTTTTAGGTAAAAGGAAAGAAAAAATAAATAAATAACTTGATAAAGATTTTTCGTTTGCTTTTGTCTTCAGTTTTCTGTTGAACAAGGTAGAAAAGTGGGACAGCTTAGATGGGAATGATCAATAGACACCAGATTAGCAATATTTCCTTGTAGATCATAACATATGATACATGATCTACACTATTCTGATTCTCTACGTAACTCCTTTCAAGTCTGTCCCATCACATAAATAATAAAATCCAATCCCTTTAGCATTGTTTACAAAGCCTTCCATAATCAGACTTCTGTGTTTCTATCTAGTTTCTTTTCAGTCATTTCTTAGCTCTCCTGTAACATTCCTCAAACATGGATCTGATTGTGATTCTTTGCATACAAAACCACTGCCTCTGTAGGCTCTTTTTTTTATTATTATCCCAATTTTATTTATTTTTCCATTATAGCTGGTTTACAGTGTTCTTTCAATTTTATACTGTACAGCATGGTGACCCACTAACACATACTTGTACAGATTCTTTTTTTCTCGTATTATCATGCTCCATCATAAGTGGCCATACATAGTTCCCAGTGCTACACAGCAGGATCTCATTTCTGATCCATTCCAAAGGCAATAGTCTGCATCTATTAACCCTAAGCACCCCATCCATCCCACTCCCTCCCCTTCCCCCTTGGCAACCACAAATCTATTCTCCAAGTCCATGATTTTATTTTCTGTGGAAAGGTTCATTTGTGATGTCTATTAGATTCCAGATATGTGATATCATATGGTATTCATCTTTCATATGATTGGATTAGGAAGATGTGGTATGGTACACAATGGAATACTACTCAGCCATAAAAAAGAACAAAATAATGCCATTTGCAGCAACATGGATGGAATTAGAGACTCTCATACTGAGTGAAGTACATCAGAAAGAGAAAGACAAATACCATATATATCCTCTTCTTTAATGGGGAATATTACCCTGCTGATATGTTTGCAAGCTAAATTACACACATATACATAAATGCATACATGGTGAACATGAACAGTGAATGAACATCATTTATTTTTACTCTCAAAAACAGCTCAATAATTGAGAAAATAGAAACTCATAGGGTGAAAGCAGTTTGCCTAGAGGTGGATAACTAAAGTATGATTGAGCTAAGACTCGAAGTTGAGTTCTCTAGTAAAAAATCCACGGCTCTTTTGACTACATGAAACCATTTTCTCTGCTATTCATTATGATAAATGACAAAAATCCTTTCTAAGCATATAATTATGTTCTATAAATTTATCAGATTGACTAACTGAAGAGCCAGGGATCACATTTCTTAATTCTGGAAAAGACTCCATACTTACAGCTTCAATTTTCTGCAGTTTCAAAAGCATTAATTTGCTCAGACCACCGTGATTCTTGAGATCCAATTGAGTTCTAATGCTTAATTTGCAATGCTAATTTAACTTTTTCAAAATGTGTTAGTTATAGATTCTAAAATAGGTCAAAAGATACAAAAAATTCACACTGTGGGCTAATAATCCTAGAGCAAATTTCCCATTACAACATAGAGATTGCATTTAGGAATTTTTCTCAAAAGGTATAAAACCTCTGGTTTTATATCATTTTCAACAGACTAAGTACAACCTAGGCAGATAATTACAGCTTATTCATTGCATTTAAATTGAGTTTCAAATTTTGGGTGTTGTATTATTTTATAATGCAAAAATTGCAATGATTTCTTTCTTATACTTTAAAAAGAGTTTCATAGTTCAGGAAATACTTTATTTTGTATTATTTTATCTCCATGATAATCCTATGTATGTGGAGGTAGGAATAATGTTGATCACCCATCTTTTCACGTGTGCTGAAATAAAGTGAGAGGGGCTGAAGATCACTCAGTGCCACTCAGCATGTGGCCATTCTGGGCCCCATTTTGGAATTTGAAATTTACTCAAGTTGGTAGCCTGTTATATAAAGAGAGGGGATGTTTTCAGTGACAAAACTCTGAGAGCACACAACTTGAAAGTAGTTATACTATTCAATGAAAAGAGAAAAGAATTAAGTTTTCAAACTTCTTTCACCCTTGAGATAGCCATAGGACTATAAGGCAAAATAAGAATGTCCTCTCTAGAATATAGAAGTTGAACATATCTAATTTGAAAATAACTCCAAAACCATAATATAATTCCTTTCGGCAATAGAAAAATATAGGTGAAACATTAAATATCTCAATCAAGATTATTCTATTTTTTTTGAAAAATAATAGTCCACTTATTTCTCTAGCTTAGAAAATTTGGTATCTTCTCATAAACTGCAGGTATTTCCTTAAAACAAGAAAAAATATTTCTTATTCTGTTCAAGAAATGTTGCAATATTGTAGGTATAAAAATATTAATAAGATACCATCTGATCCCTATAAGAACTTAAAAATAATCATAGGACCCATGCATAACCAAACCATGAAATATCCTTTCTGTATGCTGCAGTGTACCTAGAAAAAAGTAAAACTTCTCTAGAATTTAGTTTTTCAGTGGGAGCAGATCATACACAATTGAGGTGGGATTCTGAGACCCTTGGAGAAGAAGGCATCTCCCTGTAAAACTGAAGTCAAATTGTCCTTAAGAAGAGGTGTGATTCTTAAGCATGAACTTGTGTCCTCAGTTGGATGATTCTGTAAAGCTGGCCTAAGGAAAAGGAAAAGGACAAAAATTTCAACCATGGAGCCGGCTTCTATCACCTGAGAGGGGCCAACTAAGGAGCAGATCCTGAGATGGGAAAAAAAAAAAATGAGTATCTACAAATACAGCCTAAGAAACCCCAGTCATGGAAATAAATTGACCATATAGTGTGTGATGCACTTCAGTGTCAGTAACTCAGGTAAAAAAAGGAGGTGAAGAGAATTCACAAAATTTTTGGAGTGGAGAATTCCTGTCATGGTTCAGCAGAAATGAATACGACTAGTATCCATGAGGATGCAGGTTCGATCCCTGACCTTGCTCAGTGGGTTGAGGATCTGGCATTGCCATGAGCTGTGGTGTAGCTCACAGACATGGCTCAGTCCCCGAGTTGCTTTGGCTGTGGCCATGACCAGCAGCTGCAGCTCTGATTTGACCCTTAGCCTGGGAACTTCCATGTGCCATGGGTGCAGTTCTAAAAAAATCAAAACAAAAAACAAACAAAAAGTCTTCAGAGCCTGTCATGTATAAAGACAAAGACTGCTGACTTCTGCTATTGCCAAGGAGTGAGGGCAAGTGTTGCAGGGAATGTTGGTGAACACTTTAGGAGAAACCCTTAATAAGGTATCTTCCAGAAATGGTTGGAAGCCAAAGGAAAGAAGAGTTTTTATTGTGTTTGTCAACAGGTAGGGCCATATAAGGGATAAGAGGAGGTAAAAGCAAATAAGAGATCTGTGCAAAACTGTGTTCCCTCTCTCACCTATAAATCATGTGAGTAAAGTGAGAGAAGCAATTCAGTTTGCACTTTAATTTGTGAGTGTGATGCAAACGGTGGACTTGAATAAGAAAGCCTTATTATCTTCAGGCCCCTGACAATCCCCACGTGTCCCAGAACTAGAAGATCTTGTGATCAGTGACATTCTGTAGCATCTAGATTCTCTACTAAGTGAAAGAATAGGCCAGAATCTAGACAAGAGACGGCAGGTCTTCCAGTAGCCCTGCTTCCCTAGAAAGTCCTTAAAGGAAAGATGTGCCCAAGTTTTCACTGACCATCAAAATTTACCTAAATAGGGGTTCCTGTCATGGCTCAGTGGTTAATGAATACAACTAGTATCCATGACGATGCAGGTTCGGTCCCTGGCCTTGCTCAGTGGGTTAAGGATCCAGCATTGACGTGAGCTGTGATGTAGGTCGCAGATGTGGCTTGGATCCCGTATTGCTGTGACTGTGGCATAGGCTATCAGCTATAGCTCTGATTCAACCCCTAGCCTGGAACTTCCATAAAAAGACCAAAAAAAAAAAAATTACCCAAATAGCAGACAAGGTCATTCCAGAAAAAGTCACTCATCCTAATGTAGCTATCTTTTCTGGAGGACTTACTATGTAAAAGTCAGAATACTTAGCAGTATGTATATCTTCTTTTTTAAACTCTAGTTATGACACCAACACTCTAAGATATTATATGATCTCCGTTTTGAAGTCCAAAGCTTTAATAATAAGTTGATATAGCTAATTGGTAGCCACAGTAAAATTCAAGATCGATTCTTCCAGGTCCCAAAGTTTATACTCTAGGCTGACCTTACAAAGTCTACATAAATATTGAGTTCCCATCATGGCTCAGCGGTTAACAACCCCTACTAGTATCCATGAGGATGTGGGTTCAATCCCTGGCGTTGCTCAGTGGGTTAAGTATCCAACGTTGCTGTATGAGCTGTGGTGTAGGTCACAGATGTGGCTAGGATCCTGTGTTGTTGTGGCTATGGTGTAGGCTGGCAGCTATAGCTCCAATTTGATGCCTAGTCTGGGAATTTCCATATACTGTGGGTGTGGCCCTAAAAAGACAAAAAAAAAAGAAAAGAAAAAAGCATACGTAAATAAACTGCATGTTTTCCTCATGATGAATCACAGGCAAATCATTTAATATTTGTCTGTTTCTTGTACACATTCCTTATCAACCAGCAGTAAACTATTTTCCAGAGAATAAAATTGTGGAAGGTAGATGAGGAATAAGTATACTGAGAGAGAAAGAGACAAGGTGGCAGGGAGCAGTTGGGGGGTGGATTCAGAGATAAATTGTTATGATGTCACCACTATAAGTGGTGGTAAATTGGGCCCAGTACTCTCAAAGAAGGATTCATTTTCTTCCTATCATTATTTCAGGTTTTCTTTTTTTTTTTTTTTTGTCTTTTCTAGGGCCGCACCCGTGGCATATGGAGGTTCCCAGGCTAGGGGTCTAATTGGAGCTGTAGCCTCTGGTCTATGCCAGAGCCACAGCAATGTGGGATCTGAGCCACATCTGTGACCTACACCATAGCTCATAACAATGCCGGATCCTTAACCCACTGAGCAAGGCCAGGGATCAAACCCGCAACCTCATGGTTCCTAGTCAGATTCGTTAACCACTGAGCCACAATGGGAACCCCTCCTATCTTTTTTTGGCATTGTCTCCAAATTATACCCTGACCTCCAGAGTCACTTTGTTATGATGGAAAAGGGGGTGGGGAGATGAGAAAGAAAAAAAAAAAACAGGGATAATATATCTTATAAATCACTCAGTATCATGACATATATCTAGGTTAATGGTTTTGATACAATTGCTAGGAATATATCATATTACTTATTATACATTTATAATCTAATTTGTACTTTAATATTTAAACCAAAGAAGCAGCAAATTCTGATACAAATCATCCCACCTAACTCTCCCTATAGCCCAATAAGAGAAAGACGCTTAAAGCAAATATGAGTATTTATTTCTCTGCTTTGCCTCCCTTGCCTAAGCTTTTACAGAAAGCTTTTAAATGTTCCACTTCATGGATATGATTGAAATAACAGGAAGCCTACAAAGATATATTGAACTGAGACTAATGCCTTAATCAATGGATTGGAAAGATACAGAACAAAATTACAACTTGCAAGTTCCCTTTGTGGTAGATAACTTTGCCTTGCTGAGTTTATCTGAAACAAAAAATCTATGTCATTCTTTGCTCTGTTCCATTCACTGAATTTTGGCAATAACTTAGAAAACCAGATTTTATAGCCACATTGTACAAAGAAATGTAAAATTTGATAATTACTTAGCAAATTTGACCAATATGGGTATGTTTAGCAAAACTCTATGCTGTGAAGGGAAGTTCTCAAACCACAGAAAGCAGCAGAGTGAAATCATTATAGCAAATAGAGAACTGATTTTATAGTCACAGATTCTAGATCAACTCCCCTTTTTGACTGGTTATGGAACATAGAGTGACTTGCTCAATGTTCTAAGTGTCAGCCTTCTCAAACATACCACAGAAATAAAACTAACATGTACAGATACCATGAATATAGAAATTACATGTACATGTCTAAAATAGCTGGTATTCAATAAACGGTAGCTTGTTTTAGCATTGCTATTATTATGATATCAGGCATTCATATGTAGATTTGTCAATTAATCAAATGTACCTTTCAAAAACTGAATTGAAAATTATGTGAAGGTATTGCTTTATGTAGAATGTCATAGGATTTTTCTATTTTTATGTAGTTAAGCTAAATGAGTTATAATTATAGACTTGTTAAACCTAGGGGAGTTATTTTAAAATGAATTTCAGACATATACCTATTCGGGTTTATGAAGCTGTGTATAAGAATCTGTTCATAGTGGTTATTACATGAGAGAAAACTAAAGAGATCATGTCAAGTTGAGCACTTTTACTGTTCATCTTAGAACTTTGGCCTTATTTGAAGTTTTCACCTTGAACTCCACATAAATGTGTGTGCATGTGTGTGTGTGGTGTATGTATCCTAACAATTGTCAGCAGTGTCCATTACTGGGTGAGGGGCACTTCATATGTTTACATATATCTTTGTTTGTATTTGCTGTAAAGCCTGGTATTTAGGAAAAGAAATTGTGGAATTAGATTCATCTGGCTTTGAACTGTTTCCTCTCTTCTTAGCTCCATGAACTTGGGCTCATTGTTAACCTTTCTGATGCTCACTCAGCTTCTAGTCTCCAAAATGACGTTAGTGATAACTTCTATCTAGCGGAAAGACAATGCAAATCAAATAAGGTGACATTGAAGAGGCACCAAGCACAATTTGTTGCTGGTGCATAATTTACGTTGAATAAAAAAATGAACATTATCATTTCCATAATGGCCGAGTATTGATTTTATGAGGTGAAAAAAACAACATAAACAGTTTATTTTGAAGGATAAGTTACTACACAGTATTTAAGAAAAATCAATTAGAAACTGTCAACATACAGTCACGCATATTCAAAATGATATACTACCAATAGGATCACCCACCCTGCAAGAAAGAATTCTTTTTATGAACCTTGATAGAAATGTGTGTGAGATGTTCTCATTCTACCTTGGGTTTTAGTTATTTTTGTATATTTACTTCCCCCATGCACCCCACAACATCTGGCTCCTGGAAAGCTACCAGGAGATATGGTGAAGGCCAAATTATTGATTTCTTTTGACTCATGAATAGATTGTGCTTCAGAGAGTTATATTTATGTACTCAGGGTTGTACAGCTCTTATATGCCAAAATCTGGACTAAAGCGCAAGTTTTCTAAAGCTGAAGAATTAGGTCTTAACTACTTCAGAATGTCTTTATATAACAAGCCTTCTGTCTTGTTCTGACATCTCATAATAGCATTTATAACTCCCTTTGCTGTTGCTTGCATTTCAACTACATTGGTTGACATCTTTAGAATTCCATTACTTTCTCTTAGAGTGGAGATTTAACTATTATCTGTGTCCTCTAGTAAATCTCTAGTATTTACATTCAGATTATATGTTGAGTAAGAACAGCTAGCAGAGTAGATAGGAGAGGGTAAGAAAAGGGGAAAACTGCTTTCCACAATTGGCAATTGGTTGTTCATTCACTACAAGAACCATGGAATTGAGAAGGAAACATTGATCCTTGCAAAATGAGTTATTTCTATACCCAAATGAGTTATCTCTACAGCACAGACTAATTAGAGACCCAAGGAACAGGGGAGAATCAGAAAGGTGAGGAAGAAATCTACCGTAAAGAGGAGTGGATACAATTGAGGAACTTTGACTTCTGTGAGGACAAGGGTCCTAAGAACCAGGAAGCTGTATCAGATGTGAGTGGGCCTTAAGTTGTCCTTCTTCATTATTGCGACTGAAGATTCCAGGTTTTCAGCAGATTTATGGCCACCCTTCTGTCACCCAGTCATGAATGCCTTTTTTTTTTTTTCTCCAAGTCCATCTTTTTTTCACTCCTTTAATTATTGGACTTTCTTGCAATAATTTTTTCTATCTAGAGTTATTACGACAACCTCATTTCAGGAATGTGTTTCTATCTGAGCTAGGCCCTTTATACTAGTGTTGTCAGTAATGGAAAAATGCCCCCTATCAGTGGAGGTTTAATAATGGCCTTCCCAATGTATCCATGTCTTAAGTCCTAAAATCTGTGAAAATGTGAACTTATGTGACAAATGGAACTTTGCAAATATGGTTAAGAGTCTGGAAATGAAAAGATTATTTAGATGAGTCCAGTGTAAGCAAAAGCATCCTTATAAGGTGGAGGCAAGAAGTCAATACAGGAGAATGAGGATAGAGGCACAAGGCTAGAGGGGTCACAAGAAAAGGAATATGGGTAACTCTAGAATCTAAAAAAGGACAAGAGAATGAACTGTTCTCTCAGAACCCTAAAGACTGTGCTCCCCTTGGGAGAGAGTAGGAGGTGGCTTTATAGTTTGGGAATGAAAAATAGGGCCATTGATAAGGATCAGGGTACATGAGAGCTTGCATTCTTTTTCAAAGCTAGTGTTTCTGTGGTCCCAGGATTGGTTCTGATGAAGCGTCTTTTGGAATGAAGAATGCTTCATCAATATCTTCCATTTGTTGGTGGTTTTTGTTCTATGGAAGAACTCAAAAATATTGTTATGTATATTCCTTGAGGAGGAACCAGGATCCTGCCGCAAGGCTGTACTATTGTCTTTTGACTGTTCCTTCCTGGCCTCTGCATCCCCTCACTTCCTCCATCAGCAACTGTTTGAACCTGCCCTATGGAACTCGGGGAAGGTGATGAAGGCTGAAGCCCATTCCCCAAAAACAAGAAATGGGGGACATAGAAAAGCTTGTGTGCCCAGGACCCCACAGGAACCTGCTTGGTTTCATTACCTCCGACTGTATAGGTTTCCCTAAAATACTTTGCAATGAATCATGCATATTATCGATGAAAAAGATTCTGGGGGAGTTCCTGTCTTGGCACAGTGGTTAACGAATCTGACCAGGAACCATGAAGTTTCGGGTTCAATCCCTGGCCTTGCTCAGTGGGTTAAGGATCTGGCATTGCCGTGAGCTGTGGTGTAGGTTGCAGATGCAGCTCGGATCCTGCATTGCTGTGGCTCTGCCGTAGGCTGGCAGCTACAGCTCCAATTCGACCTCTAGCCTGGGAACCTCCATATGCCATGGGTGCAGCCCTCAAAAGACAATAAGACAAAAAAAAAAAAGAAAAGAAAAGAAAAGAAAAAATTCTGTAAACATACATCTTTGACTTTTTGTATATGTGATTAATTTTCTCCCTATTACAACTATGTTTCTATTTGGGGCATGTAATTAATTCCTACATATATTTTTAAGCTTCAGTTTCACTCACTCTTTCATGAAGCAAGGCAAATATTTCCTAAAGGGGTCTCTCTTTGTCTGAACTTACACTCTATGTTTTGCTGTATGTGGCTATATAAATATGAGTTTAAATTAAATAAAATTATAAACTCAATTCTGTACGCTAGTCACATTTTATTTCCTCAATGGGTGCATGTGGGTAGTGGCTATCATATTGCACATTCAGAAGAAGGTCAGCAAAAAGGAAAATTTCAGCTTTTTATTAAAAGCTATCTGCTCTCAAATAACAAAATTGGAAGATTTCTTCAGGAGCATTAAATGGATAGATATGTAGTAGAAACGTTTATTAGAGATTTCAGTTGCAGAAGAATGGTTGGTTTACGGTACTGTAAGGGCTCATCCTGCCATCAATGCTGTTAACATTATCAACTGTCAAAGAAAGGCAAGTAGTATTTTTGCTTAAATTCTTCAGAGAAAGACATTATTTATAAACTCTGCAACACATACCCCTAAGCTCTAGCCCAGCAGTACTGAACTAGAATTTAAGGGAGAAATATCTGATAATCTATGTCTTTAACACATGCCCAGGTGATTCTAATATTTAGAAAGAGACCTGGAAACTTTCAGGTAAAGGAAACGAAAACAATACATATCCTCTATCAGTGAAGCCGACCAAAAAGGATGATGCTCTTTGGAAAAGGCTTTGTGTACTAGAAATACCTAAGCTGCATTTAGAGAAAAAAGCGAAAGCTGAAAAAGTGAGAGAGGAAATGCATTTCAGGAGTCTTGGGCTCAGGAATGACTATGGTAAATTCAGGGACCAGTGAGAGACATCATTGCTTTTCTAAAACATTTAAAGTGTGATGATAATGAGTAGACATATTCTCTTTCACTAGAAGTTGAAACTTTAAAAAGCAAGCACATACGCATATAAAGTGCTAGTGATATCTTTATAGAACACGATACTGACTTTCTAAAGAAAAGGTGGTGTTACTAGATTGACTCAAGTGTGATCATGTAGAAGTGGAAGTAACATGGAATCGAATACCTGTGGGCTTTCAGAGGAAATTAATATTTTTGAAAACCAATGACATTTCATTTTCAAGTAGCCAAAAGTCTCAATAAATATTAAAGAAGCCACATACATATTTGCCTAGCTGGAATAGAGAAACATGCCGAGGTGGTTATACAAGATGAGAGGAATAAGGAAAGGTTAGAAACAGAAGGAAATAAGGGACTAGTATTAATGTCTTTAATTCAATATACAATTATTAATCGAGTGACTACTCTGTGCCTGGCACAATACACTGTCAGTGGAGGAAGTACATTTTGCTATATTGTAGCATTTATGTGCTCCTGCATTTGAAAGCAAAATAACAATAAATGTTTTTAGGTGATAATTAGTAATGATGGGGTATAACTGTGGGGATGTAAAGATTCCCTGTAATGAATCATGTTCCAGCACACCTCATAGATGCATTTCTTTTTTTTTAATTTTTTTAAAATTTTTTGGTCTTTTTGTCTTTTCTAGGGCCGCTCCCACGGCATATGGAGGTTCCCAGGCTAGGGGTCCAATCGCAGCTGTAGCCACCAGTCTACACCAGAGCCACAGCAATGCAGGATCCGAGCCGCATCTGCACCCTACACCACAGCTCATGGCAGCGCCGGATCCTTAACCCACTGAGCAAGTCCAGGGACCGAACCTACAACCTCATGGTTCCTAGTCGGATTCATTAACCACTGTACCACGACGGGAACTCCATAGATGCATTTCTTTAATCCAAATTCATTGATTATGACCCATAGATTGCATCTGCACAGAAAAAAAACCAAAGTATAAAATAGAATAACTACACAAGAGTTCATAAGGTCATTGATATTTTTAGAGAATGTATTATGTTCTTAATATTATTCAGACCTTCTGATTTGTATTATCCCTTTTTGCATAATTATTATTCTTTCTATGGCTTTCCCAAGTCCACAGGGGTCTAAATTACATAAAGTGATAAACTGGAATCAACATAATTAATATTGTTAATGGATGTAAGAAGGCAACCAAGAAACCAAGAAATGCCACAATAAAGGCAGAAAGGGGATCAAAGAGGACTTAGCCATCCAAGACAAAGTGGCTATCAGTACTTTGTGGTGGTACCTACCTTCCCTTCTGATCCAAATTAATCTAGAATATGATTTAATAGACTCCAAATCATACCTTCCGGAAAGTAGAGTTCTCTTATATATATGTAAATATATTTCATTCAGTACTTTTATTAAAGGCTGAATTCAGTTGTGTTGCTTATGGAATTAATGCAATAATGTTTTATTTTGAACGTATTGTAAATGAAGTATAACTCAAAAATATGGGGATATGGAAGTAATTAAAACATGCTCCCCAGCCTTAGAAGTTGAATAATCTAATAAAAGATTGCCTTGAAAATTAATACTCATTCATTCTTTAAAGTGATAAATATTGGGTAGTAAATATATGCTAGGAACCATGCAAGATCTCATTGGGTAGCTGTAGTAAGCAGAATAATACACTTTCAAAGATGGCTGCATTTCTGTTGTATTCCACAGAAACTATGAGTATGTTACCTTATGTAGCAAAAAGGACTTTGATGTGTTTAAACTAAGGATACTGAGTTAGGCAGATTACCCTGGATTATCTAGGTGGGAGGCATGTGATCACAAAAGAATCCTAAAAATAAAAGAAGGCCAAAGTCAGAGATTGGAAGACACAGTACTGATGACTTTCAAGATGGAAGCTGTCATGAACCAAGGAAGGCAAGTAGCCTCTAAAAGCTGGGAGAGGTAAGGCAATGGAGTTTCTCCTAGAGCCCCCTAAAGAAATGCAGCCCTGCTGACGCCTTCATTTTAGCCCACTAGCACCATTCCAGACTTCTGAGTGCTAGAGTTACACTAGAATAAATTTGTGTAGATTTAAGCCGCCTCTTTTATGATAACTTATTGCAGCAGTAATAGGAAACTAATGAAGTAGGAGTGGTTACAGACAAGTAAATAAACACATAAGGAAAGAGAGACATTAAAAAATGCAATGTGCTAAAATACTGAGAATTCTTAATAAGTAGTTATGCATTTTGAGTCATAGTAATTTATACTTAGAGCATAAGTGATGCTTTTTCTGGATCCTCAGGAATATCTGAGAGTTTGTAGATTAAAAACAATAGAAAAGTTAATTCAGGCAAAAGAAAGAACATCTGAAAATTGACAGTGGTGTTAGAGAATAGTACAGCTTCAAAAGAAGAGAAAAGAGGAGTTCCCATTGTGGCACAGTGGAAATGAATCTATCTCGGAACCATGAGGTTGCAGGTTCAATCCCTGGCCTCGCACAGTGGGGTAAGGATCCAGTGTCGCTGTGAGCTGCAGTGTAAGTTGCAGATGTGGCTTGGATATGGCATTGCTATGGCTGGCAGGGTGGAAGCTGTAGCTACGACTGGACCCTTAGCCTGAGAGCCTGCATATGCCCATGGGTGTGGCCCTAAAAAACAAAAACCAAAACCAAAAAACAAACAAAAAAGAGAGAGCTTTGAGTGTAAAATTCAGGGAAAGATACGGAAGAGTGTGGATGGTAAAGGAAAGGGGGTATCACACTCCTCAGCTTCGCCTGTAGCCGATATGAATGTCTGTACATTGTGCAATCTAGAGAGACTACAAATTGTGTGAGGCCCGCTAGTGGGGCGCTGAAGATGCTGGAGTAAATAGGCTGGTGAAGTTTTGTGCCAGGCAGAGAAGGGCACTGAATGTTATAAATGACGTGGATCTATCCCATACTCAGCAGGGTCCTTCGTACAAGTTAATTTGGGGGAAATGTGTCATTAACAAATCTAAATTTACCAAGGTAACACAGAAGTGTGAGGTGTGAGGGATGTATTGGAAAATCTAAAGATCCAAGCTATAATTTTTTGATAATATACATCCAAAGCAACCTAAATAAATAATTTCAGTGCACATGGGAAGTACCATTGAGAATTTTCTAACCCAAATCCATGCTTTTTTTTTTTTTTTTTTTGTCTTTTAAGACTGCACCAGTGGCATATGGAGGTTTCCAGGCTAGGGGTCAAACTGGAGGTGTAGCTGCCGGGCTACACTATAGCCACAGCCGCAGCAGCATCTGTGACCTACACAATAGCTCACAGCAATGCTAGATCCTTAACCCACTGAGTGAGGCCAGGGATCGAACCTGTGTCCTCATGGATGCTGGTCAGATTCACTACTACTGAGCCATGCTGGGAACTTCCAACACATGCTTGGAGGGCACAAACCTCTTAGTGTCCTCATTTTCTGAGACATTAGAAGGGAATGTTTTCACCTCTTAAAACACTTCTTTGTGTGTGATTATTTTGCTTCAGATCTGTGCTTTGATTCATATGGGAAGACATCATTATTAAAATAGAACCAACAGCTGTTTTACTATGATTTTTATCAACATTTTGTACTCCAAGGATAGGTCATATCAAACTGTCAAATACTTCACTGGTTCTTTATTCTTTCCTTTAA
Organism: Phacochoerus africanus; assembly: GCF_016906955.1. Lineage (NCBI taxonomy): Eukaryota > Metazoa > Chordata > Mammalia > Artiodactyla > Suidae > Phacochoerus > Phacochoerus africanus. The sequence goes on from NC_062554.1 coordinate 23,471,535, forward strand.
TTTACAGTTTTCATTTTTGACCTGCATTGGAATAACTGCTAGTTGCCTGCTGGGAGGTGACACGATTCATGGATTAAGCACCAGCTGATGTCTCAGGAATTCAAAGATTTGCTTTGGTCCACCTCACTTAACTCTTCATCTTTTTCTCTTGATCTTAAAAATAAAAATAGCAGTACTAACCTTTGTACTCTTATAGAAATATTCAACACTCTGACAAATATGTAGTGAGAGAAAGAGGCATTTTCCAGCATAATTGGATTTCATGTCATTTTACGTTATGTAACCATGAGAATTTCAAAGACGGAAAATACTCACTTTTAACGAATGGATAAAGAACAAGGAGGGAAAATTTAGTGGTCATTGTAGATTATCATTTGATTTTGGTATCTGGGTAGTGACAGTTTTCTTCAATATAAAAGAAGAAGTAAAGATGGTGCCAAAATATATTAAAATCACCATGTTCTGCAAGGGCCTGAAAATGTTTTTCTACCTATTTCATATTCATCTGATCCTTCCTAGAATATAGTGACCCTTTATAACGTAACTCTTTGCAAATAAGAACATTGACATATTAAAAACTAATAAAAAGAAAAAATCATATAACATAGGCTAATCAAAAAGGGATCCCTGATCTAGTAATTCCCAAAGCATTTTTTTATAGAGTGTTCTTGATGTTACATGAAAAAATGAAGCTTGTAGTGAAATAAGATTGAGAAGTGCTGAGTAAAATAAAGTTAAACATGATTCTTTGTTCTAAACCTTCACAGAGTCACTAAGAGTTTAATTAATGTGCATCTAATAAAGGAGCATATTTTGTGGCAGTGACTGAATTCATTTGACCAGAGAACTTTGTATTTTCCCTACCCAGCATTTACGAAAGCATTGTCCCATGGAATAATATGCACTGAAAAGTGCTGCCCTAGAGAAGAGCAAGCAATATTTCAAAACATATTTCTAAAGAATGATGAGGTCAGTGATTAGTGGATTATTGCTTACATCCCCAAGGATTTGAAAAAGAGTAAATGAAAGCTAATTAAGCAAGAGATGTTCAAGTAAGATGAAGAGGAAAATTTCTCATAGGAGAACAGAACTGGTCCAATGTGAGTGCTTAGAGATAGATAGGATTTATTGCATTAAGTGCAAGAAAGAACGAAATGGGATATGCAAATTATCTATATTTTTGTTTATGCAATGATAATTGCAACATCGATAGTTGAAAAGTTTAGGAATCTGATACTTTATAATAAATTCCCATTGGAGGAGAAAGACACTCATAACGTGAAAGAAATTCTCAAGGATAAGAATATTCTGTCTTCAAGAGGCTTGCGGGTAAGTACAATATAATATTCTCAAAGAATGGAAAAAGGTACCAGTTTCTGTAAAAGTAATTAATAGACATTTTGTTGAAAGTGATGAATTTTGAGCAGAAATACTGAGGAAATCAAGGAGAAAAATGTGAGATGCCAAAATTAGTGGAATAAAAAAATATGAGAAGTGTAAGAGAAGGTCAAATTAGATTGAAGTTCTTTTCAGCAGTTTTCTTTCCTTGAGCAAATTTAAGGAAAATTAAATGGACAGATTATGATGTCTTTGATTGAGAAGATAAAGATGGTAGGGTCTTATTTTTTTTACAGAACTATTTTAGGAGTCCGTGAACATAGTGCTCCAATCTAAAGATGAAGAAATAAATGGAATTTTTTTGACAGCCCTTAGAGTTCAAGTATTCAGTCTCCATGGTAACCTAATGTTTGAGTTTTAGATTAGGGGACAAATCTTTGCTATTTAGGAGAATTTTTGAATGAAGAAACAATAGAGTAGGGGATAGGGCACGTGTATTTTAAAAACAATGTTAAACTATTAAACTTAAGTCTGCTTCTGTTTATAAGCTTGTGTGACAAAATCTTTTACAAGAATTGAGCTGCAAGTTCTAATGAGAGAAGGAAGAAAAAATATGTGATGCAACAATGAGTAATTATTTGAAAAATCCCAAAGAAATCATGACTTTTACCAAAAGAAAAAAAAGTAGGCATTATAACATATATAACCCCCCCAAAAAAATCAGTGAAAAAATCTTGCTTTTTTTTTTTAAAGATTATTTAAATTTTTTTTCTAAAATATTTAGTATACTGAGGAAGCAGTTGAAATAGCCAAGGGAATTGTATAGCTATATACTTTTGTTTAATGGATAGTAAAATAAGGTTATCCTTTTTTATACTTTTGCAGCAAGGAACCTATTTATAAGCAAGCATTTACTTACTAAAGGCCCAAGCCCAGGGTCAACTACTGCATGAAAGCTTTTTGTCTCAAGTCACATTTGCCCACATTCTTCATCCTAAAGCATAGTGATCTACTCTCCCTTGAGGATTTCTATACTTTTGTCATTGTAAACATGACTTTCAGGAGTTCCTGCTGTGGTGCAGTAAAAACAAATCTGACTCGTAACCATGAGGATGTGTGTTTGATCCCTGGCCTCTCTCAGTGGGTTAAGGATCTGGAATTGCTATGACCTGCAGTGTAGGTTGCAGATGTGGCTTGAATTCTGCATTACTGGGCCTGTGGTATATCCTGGCAGCTATAACTCTAATTCTACCCCTAGTGTGGGAACTTCCACATGCCTCTGGTGCCACCATTAAAAAGACCAAAAAAAAAAAAAGGCTGAGATGGTAAGTTTTATGTTATAGGTTTTTACTGCAATTAGAAGTAATGTCAAAAAAAAGTGCATTTTGATCTATTGTTAAACTTTTCTGCACAATCATATGAATTATATTCATTTCAATTTTAGCCTTAATTGTAACTTCATACAATTTAATTTTTAAATGCCTATATTTAACAACCAGCATACCGAAATTCTTAGAAAATAATTACATTGGTTCTTGTCAGCCAATATACCTAAATTAGTTAGAAACGAGTGACAAATTTCAGGAGCCCACTCATACAGTTAGGCACCATCACTTAATGATTCATAATTTCTAACCAAAGATCATTTGTGATAGGCATGCACTAGTACTTTCAAATACTCTTCTACAGAGAGTGACACATCATGCTTGTTAAATAATGTTTGGATGCAAAGAATAGTACAGATTCACAATCAAAAAAATTAATTTAGTAAAAGGCTAGAAGCTTATCTCAGAGACAATTAGCAGCAATAACTAAAAGTAAGCTAGATGGAAAATTGAGAGTTATACGCTAGTTATTCTATTTCACTTTTGATCATTCCATGGAATGGTCTTTCCTGTGTTTTTCCATTTTTTTCCTTTTTATCCTTCATATGTGTTTTGTCCATTACTGGATACATGATACAAAAGGAGAACTAACCTTAAACCCATATAGCTTAAAATTTGAGTGTCTACTAGGGGCTGGGTAGCTAAATTTTCTGTTGAGAACACTTATCCTTATGCCAAAATTGAAGGGAGCCAAATATGAATTAGGAGTAGGCTACCATTTTAAAAGTTGCTAAAATATAGAGGCACTAGATTAATGTGCCTTCATAACTAGTATCTATTGAGAGTTTCAAAATTACATTTTTAATCATAAACTGGCCTATTATTGCCTCAAGAGCTATGATATGATTTTCCCCAAAGTCAATGGTAATTTCCAAGAAATGAGAGTATGAGGCTGTGCCCCACTTTCTGTGTCTGAGTATGTATCTGTTAGCTTTTGCTATGTAACAAGCTATCCCAAAACTTAAAGGCTTAAAAGAGCAACTAATTAGGAGTTCCTGCTGTGGCACAGTGGGTTAAGGACCTGACTGCAGCGACTTAGATCTCTACAGAGGTGCAGGTTCAATCCCTGGCCCCATGCCATGGGTTAAAGTATCTAGCATGGCTGCAGCTGTGGCAATGATCAGAGCTATTGCTCAGGTTCAATCCCTGGTAAGGGAACTTCCATATGCCAAGGATGGGGCCATTAAAAAAAAAGAGCAATCAATTACTGTTCTCACAAGACAAAAGATCTGAACTTAGGGAATGAAATCACCTGGGTGGTTCTTGTGGCATCAGCTAGATTTCCTTCTTCTCTGGATTAGGCAAGGTCATTTTTTAATTTATTTTATTTTTTTTATCTTAAGCAAGATAAACAGGCACTCTCACATTGTGGGTTCCTCAGTTGGGACAAGGAACCTAACTTGATCCATTTATTGATTATTCTCACCTAGATTTAGATAGGTTTTTTCATAGTTTAGGTAGGATTTCAAGAAAGATGTGCAAGGCTTTTTGAAGTCTGGACTCAGAACTGGCATAATTATCGCTTCCATCACTTTCTATTGGCCAAACCTAGTCTCAAGGATAGCTAGATAATGGGATGCAACAATATAATCCAGGTCTTAGTGGAGGAGCTTTAAAGTCACATTGAAAAAGACTCAATACAAAGTTTAAAGAATTTTAGCCATTCCTATAATCTGTTTTATAATCTATTCAGAGTTCTTAATAGAGGTAAACTTTTCTGAAGTTCCTTCTTGGTCAACACTTTAATTGAAACACTGATGCTAAATTAATATTCTTATAATTAGAAAAGACATCCAAAATGATTTTATTAATTAGCCTCCAGTAAGTATATTAAACTCTAGTGCATTTTTAATGGCTAGCTGTCAATATGCCCTATGTAAATGAGTACAAACACCTCTACCACATGAACCATATATTTAGTGGGTCTTATCTGAATTCAAAACAAGTTATTAAATACAATGGTTTGAAAGAATATTTATCATGTTTTTCTAAATGTAAAAATTTTGTGTCTTTGCTATAATATTTGGAAATTTGTAAAAGGTAAATTTTCATAAAGTTTCTGTGGATATCTTATTAAATGCATTTATAAGTTTTCAATTTTGATTTATGTAACTACATAAAGATTTTTCTGTAGTACATTTCATTGATTATATATATATTTATTACCTTGTGATGCCAATAAATTCTGTTATTGATTCTAACAGCTGTTTAGGTTATTCTTTTATATTTTCTGTGTTAACTTTTTAAATCTGTGCTTACTTTTTTTGCTTCTATATCTCCAGCTTTTCATTTCTCCATTTCATTCTCTTGTCTAATTAGTTAATACTTACAGATCTATTTAAGGAGTAGTATTTAACAATGAAGACCCATATACATTTTCTTTCATTTTTTATTAAAGTATAGTTGATTTACAGTGTTTCTTTAATCTCTGTTGTGCAGCAAAGTGACCCAATCACATTCAGTTTCCATTGCTCACCTATCCCAAGTTTCACAGTTTGCCTCCACCAACCCCAAATTCCCTGTCCATCCCACTCCTGGCCCCTTCTGTTCTGACATCAGAAGTCTGCTCTCCTTGGCCTTAATCTGTTTCTGTTTTGTAGATAGGATCATTTGTACCATATTTTAGATTCCAAAAATAAGTGATATATAGTATCGTCTATTTTTGACTTATTTCACTTATTATGAGAATCTCTAGTTCCATTCATGTTACAAATGGCATTATTTTGTCCTTTTTATGGCTAAGTCATATTCCATTGTATATAGGTACCACATCTTCTTAATCCATTCATCTGTTGATGGATATTTATGTTGTTTTCTTGTCTTGGCTATTGTGAAAAGTGCTGCAATACAACAAAACAAACAACCAAATTGAAAAATGGGCAGAAGACCTAAAGAGATATTTTTCAAAAGAAGACATATGAATGGCCAACAGGCACATGGGAAAATGCTCAACATCACTAATTATTAGAGAAATGCAAATCAAAACTGCAATGAGTTACCACTTCACACAGGTCAGAATGGCCATTATTTTGGCCACAAGTCAACAAACAACAAATGCTGGAGAGGGTATGGAGAAAGGGAGCCCTCTTTCATTGTCGATGGGAATGTAAATTGGTACAACCACTATGGAAAATAGTATGGAGTTATCTCAGAATACTAAACATAGAATTACTACATGGGAGTTCCCATTGTGGCTCAGCAGAAATGAATCCAACTAGTATCCATGAGTATGAGTGTTTGATACCTGGCCTCACTCAGTGGTTAAGGATCCGGTGATTCTGTGAGCTGCAGCATAGGTTGGTGATGCAGCTTGGATCTGGTATTGCTGTGGCTGTGGTGTAGACCTGCAGCTGTAGCTCCAATCCGACCCTTAGCCTGGCAACTTCCATATGCTTCAGGTGTAGCCCTAAAAAGTTAAAAAAAAAAAAAAAGAACTATCATTTCCAGCAATATGATCCAGCAATCCCACTCCTGGTCATATACCCAGACAAAAAAATTCAAAAATTCATTCCAAAAGGTACATGCATCCATATACTTTTCTCCTTCCTTCCTTCCTTCCCTCTTTCCTTCCTTCCCTCCTTCCCTCCCTCCCTCCTTCCTTCCTTTTTCTTTCTTTCTTCCTCTTTCTTTCTTTCTTTTCTTTCTTTCTTTCCTTGCTTTTTAGCGCCACACCCATGGTATATGGAGGTTGCCAGGCTAGGGGTCGAATTGGAGCTTCAGCTGCCAGCCTATGTCACAGCCACAGCAATGCCAGATCAGAGCCGCATCTGTGACCTCACCACAGCTCATGCCAATGCTGGATCTTTAACCCACTGAGCGAGACCAGAGAGTGAACCTGCAACTTCATGGTTCCTAGTTGGATTCATTTCTGCTGAGCCACAACAGGAACTCCTATTTTTCTGATTTAAATAGTAAATAGAAACATTTCTGCTATTTTATCATAAATAAGTTATTCATTCAACAAATATCTAAGGAATACCTAATGTATATCAGTTACTGTTTTTTTATACGTGTATAAATCATATTTGTCATGATAAAGAATTTTTACTTAATTTTTTAAGGTTTAAAATTTAAGACTAAATACATGTAAAATTTTAGCTAATACATTGTTTGCATATTTTGAAATCTTATTTTTTTTCTCTTTTGGCTCATTTAATGATAACATTAAAGCTTTAAATAGATTAAAATTTTACAACTTTTACAAAAGATGTGCAATTAACAGTAAGTTTATTTAAAGAAATTCACTTATTTTCTGCTCCTCAGTCACCTTTGTTTTCCTTCAAAGAAGATTTATTGTACGTGCTTTAGGAAATATACATACTTAAATATCCATATATGAATATACACACACATACTTCAAACTAAAATTATACACAATAATCTGTATCTCTTTCAATATACCAGTATATTTTGGTTATTCCTCCACATTATTACATATGAAACAAATATGTCCCTTTTAGTAACCAATTGTTTTTCATCATATGCATGACAAAAATGTATTTAACCTATATTACACTTAATGCATATCTAAAGAGTTTCTATCTTTAATTATGGAACAAGATATGAAATATGAAACCCCATCACTACCACATAGTTCAGGTGATAACCCTCACATAGAAACTAAATTGTAACTGTGAACACTATCATACTCCTTGAGAAAAGTATAAAAGAAAAGAGAAACATAATTCGTTATGTAAAACATAGAAACTACAACCCTTAATTCTGGACCAGATAATGGGGCCCCCAAAATGATAACTATAGAACACATTGTGTGTTCTTCTTACCCTGGGTCATTACCTCGTGGACTTTTCTTAAATGAGGTGAACCAAATCTTCATATCTGCTGTATTTTTGGAGTTTCCATAGTTTCCCACTGATTATTTCTACTACTGAAAAGAAAAAAGGAGAATAAAGAAGAACCCCAGTAAATTACCCAGCTCCTAGACACTATCCTTTATTTCCCCTGGTGAAAGCTAGCACCTGCTTTTCTATTGGCATTCAACATCCACTACTCAGGCCAAAGCACTAGTCCATTTCTCTGTCCGAACATAGTAACATGAAGAATACAACATAAAAAGGCCTTACATCAGAATCTGCATCTGTTGCAAAATCGTGTTTTGCTCCAAGTCATGCAAAACAGATGACCTTACAGGTAACCTAGTAAATAGGCCAAAATAATATATTTATATTCACATTGAAATGACTCTGCGTCTCTGCACATCTACAGTCATGATGCAGTCCTGACCTTTAACCATGTCTGCTTTTAGAAACATGAAATACGTAATTCCTTTAATGCTTACACTGAAATGCTCTAATTCCTCGCCTGTGACTTAAATTCAAAGTTCAAAACTTCAGATCTAATATTCACTATATAGGTTCTTAAGTGTAAAAAATAAAAAGTGTAAGCATAAGAAGCTAGTCCACCCCATAATCATGTTGATTACAGTTGTCACCAGAAAGACTGTCACAGCCACTTAATCCCCCCTTGCCTTGTCTTCATTCAAGCCATCATTCGTAATAGTAAGTGTAATGGTGATGCTATGACAATGCAAGGATTGCCTGTGGTCCGTTTTCCCTTGTCAAATAGGTCATCTGCTTGCCTGTCAAATGAGTATAACTCAACTTTAGAATTTTTTTGAGGGTCTGTTTTCTGAAATCATCTTGGTATTAATTACTGTTTTAGTTAAGGTAGAAGTGGAAAACAGAAAACAGGCATACTCAAAAGGGATTTTAGAGAAGTTATTGTTTTTATGTATCTGTATAATTTCATATTTATTATTTATTTCACTGGGTTAACCATGCCTAATAATGGTAGTGATCACAATAACAGTTCCTGATATAAATGAGAATCTTTCTACAGTTTTCATCATTGGTATGAGGCTAGCTTTCAGGATAAGTCACTGCATATATTAATATATATTATAATCTTAAGAAATTTGTCCCTTCATTTTTACTGTGATTTGCTTTTAAGTCATGAATGAAATTAAATTTTCATTAAATGTATTTCTTGAACATATTTAGCGGTATATTTTATACTTTATTTAGTTGAAATCTCTATATATTTGCTTGGGTTTTTATTTTTGTTTAAAATTTTATGTATTTGGTTTTTTTTGTTTGTTTGGTTTTTTTTTTTTTGTCTTTTTACTATTTCTTGGGCCGCTCCCACGGCATATGGAGGTTCCCAGGCTAGGGGTCGAATCGGAGCTGTAGCCACCGGTGTATGCCAGAGCCACAGCAATGCAGGATCAGAGCCGCGTCTAGCAACCCACACCGCACGCAGCTCACAGCAACGCCGGATCGTTAACCCACTGAGCAAGGGCGGGGACCGAACCTGCAACCTCATGGTTCCTAGTCGGATTCATTAACCACTGCGCCACGAAGGGAACTCCAAAATTTTATGCATTTGGATATTTGACTTTTATATTGAACTGTAGTGATAGCACATACCATTAAGTTAAAATAACCAGCATTACATTATCATCATTTTCCAAGCAAAAGGAAAAGTTTATAGTTAACATTTTCTTTGACCAAGTGTTTAAGTAACATATTTAAGTTCCAAGAATTTGTGTTTGCTTACTTATTCATAGTTGATTGATTTCTAGGGTTTAAAATAATTATGAATTTATTTATTTTTTAAATGATTTTTATTTTTTCCATCATCGCTGGTTTAGAGTGTTCTGTCAATTTTCTACTGTATAGCAAAGTGGCCCAGTCACATATAAATATATACACTATTTTTCTCACATTACATGCTCCATCATAAGTGATTAGATATAGTTCCCAGTGCTATAGAGCAGGATCTCATTGCTTATCCATTTCAAAGGCAATAGTTTGCATCTATTATCCCCAAATTCCCATTCCCACTCCCTCCCCCTCTCCTTTGGCAACCACAAGTCTGTTCTCCAAGTACATGAATTTCTTTTCTGTGGAAAGATTCATTTGTGCCATACATTAAATTCCAGATATGTGATATCATATTTGTCTTTGTCTTTTTGACATACTTTACTTAGTATGAGAGTCTCTAGTTCCATCCATGTTACTGTAAATGGCATTATTTTGTTTTTTTTTATGACTGAGTAGTATTCCATTGTGTATATATACCACATCTTCCTAATCCAATCATCTGTCAATGGACATTTGGGTTGTTTCCATGTCTTGGCTATTGTGAATAGTGCTGCAAGGAACATGCAGGTGCATGTGTCTTTTTCAAGGAAAGTTTTGTCTGGATATACGCCCAAGAGTGGGATTGCTGGGTCACATGGTAGTTCTATATTTAGTTTTCTAAGGTACCTCTATACTGTTTTCCATAGCGGTTGTACAAGTTTATATTGCCACCAACAGTGCTGGAGGGTTCCCTTTTCTCCACACCTTTTCTAGCATTTGCTATTTGTGGATTTATTAATGACGGCCATTCAGACTGGTGTGAGGTAGTACCTCATAGTACTTTTGATTTGCATTTCTCTAATAATCAGTGAGTTGGTGTTATGAATTTATACTTGGACTATCTCATTGTTCTATACATTTATACTTTTTGGAAATTTAAGTTATTTTATAACATTTTATCATAACATTTTATAAAAATTTTGGGAACAATTAATAAACTCTTATCACCATATATAACTGAGTTGATACTGTCACCTGTAACCTAAGTTTAAGTTATAAGTCTTTAGAAAAGGTACCAAAGAAAAACTTCAAATCTGTGTATTTTATAAATTTGTGTATTAGATCTATGATTCCATTTAAATATAAAAATGTAATATAGGCAATTATATATATAGTGTATGTTTATATTTAGTATATATACACACTTTTATATACTAGCATAAGTATATGTCTTCTGTTGTCTTCTAGAGTCTCCTACAATAAGTGGGGTTTTATTTCCATTTTTATTTGGTGTAATCTTTACTTTATGTACATTCATATTATGTTATGTGATACAGAACATTTCACTAAAACGAGATCTTAAATTTTTATGTTAGTCTCCGTTATCAACTGTTCATTTTATTACCATACATCTTTTTTTTTTTTTTTGCCTTAAATTAAACCTTCAATTTGAATGAATATTATGCTGGGAGATTTTTAGAGATGATTTTTAAGTAATTCGCACTGAGTGACAGCATTTTTGACGGTCCACACGTGTTCCCTACTCCACAGATCATGTCTCTCCAAGAGACACTGAAGACCCAGATTGCTTTTTAATTTATCTGATTCCCTTGGAATATTTAACTATGATGATATAGGTTACAAGATGAGGACACATAGGATTCAGATTGTCCTCTTCAAATTCATCTCTCCCAAGGGAGTGTGAATTTTAAGAGTGTTAGAACCTCATCTGCTTTGTCCATAAAGCAAATCTAGTCTCTAGCTCTGTCACAAAGTAGGTGTTTAATAAATACTAAATGAGTGAAATGTGGCCAGGATTGTTTTCCAAAAGCTAGATGACTCTCAGCTTTTAATCCTTCAGTGGGTCATTGTGGTGATAAAGATGTTTAATTCCTTAGTTTAGTATCTTGAATGTTAATACTTCCTACTCATTTTAGGAGAAAGCCCACATCATTTTATGGACAGTACCACTTCACATCATATGTTTCTACTTTCCTTCTTGCCCTTTGGGCTTTAATTACCTACCAACCTCCAGTTCCATAAATCATCCGTTCGTCCCCAAACAGAACCTTTGCAAATACTCTATCTTCTGCAAGCAAGCACCCAACCTCCATTCCCTCTACTCTCCTAATTTTCCTTAATTTTTACTATGTCAGCTGAAATTTCACTTCCTCAAGGACTTGTTTCCTGACCATCCATGTTAGGTTTTGTTCCCCTGTTATACCACTAGTCCATTAACACTAACATATACTGCAAATGTATGTTTGAATTGATATTTGGATAATGTCCAGAACATAAGCCTCCTAAAGGCAGAGTCTGTGTCCAAATATTTACTCATATTGTACTCTATGCTTAGAGAACAATACCTAATTGATGGCTAATACATATTTTTATTTCTTCTTTCTTTTTAGGATCGCACCTGAGGCATATGGAAGATCCCAGGCTAGAGGTCAAATAAGAGCTACAGCTGCTGGCCTATACCAGAGTCACAGCAAAGCCAATGATGAGCCATGTCTGCAGCCTACACCACAGCTCATGGCAACACCGGCTCCCTGACCCAAAGAGTGAGGCCAGAGATTGAACCCACATCCTCATGGATACTAGTTGGATTCATTTCCACTGTGCCATAATGGGAACTCTAATACATAGTTGTTAAATAAACAGGTGCATAGGTGGATGCTTGCTTAATTATCATCTCTCGTCTGTAGTTTTTCCCACATACATATTTTCTTTACTCATAGCAAATTTGGTTCACCAAGCATTTTCTTTCTCATCTGTGCTTAGAATGGTATTTAATATTTTATTATAATGCCTCTGTCATTTCAAGGCTACCTACCTTTCACTCCTTTTGCATTTTTGTGAGTATTACATAATTTAGACACTCAGACCACAGTTTCTTGGCTAAAATGGCAGGATTTACTTAAGGCGGAATTGTCATCATTTGCAAAAAGTGAATCTTTGGGGATTATCTCTGGATTTTCCTTACTATTTCACAAAATTCTAGATTCTCTGTGGAAGGTAAATTTCATAGTTATTTGTCTTGTGATTCTGAAGGCTTTGTCAGTCAATCGATGTGATACCTCCATTTTTGCCCCTTAAGTCAATTATATTCATATTTATCACAGTAATTCAAGTAAACACGTTATTTTCCTCTTTCTGATAATTTCCCATCACACACAAAGCAAATTCCAGACATTTAGTACAATGTTTTGGTGCTACATTATACAGCCTTTGCAAAAACCCTCAAGTCTTTTTGCCTGCTAATTTACCACTTACAACATTTATCAAATGCTTTTAAATAGGAGATATTTGAGAACCTGCTATGTTCCAGAAACTGTTCTAACAGTCTCCTCAGAGCAGTGAATGAAAGAGACAAAAAAAAACTGTATGCTTATGCAACCTACATACTAGTTGGGGAGTAAAGAAAAAAAAAAGGAGCTAAATATATAATACGTTAGAAGACAGAAAGTAATCTGGAAAAAATGAAACAAGAGTGAGAGAGGGAAGTACCAGAAAGGGAGGAACAAGTTTACTGTGGTCCAGAAAGGCCTCTGAAACAACTGAATGATGCCCTTGCTGATGTAAGCTCTAATTCTCTAGCTAACTTAAAACCATCCTTTAAGAATCAGCTCTTTTACTCAGTATGATAATCTCTAGGCCTGAGACAAATCTTATATGATATCACTTATATGTGGAATCGAATAGAAATGATACAGAAGAACTCATTTCAAAAACAGAAAAAAACTCATAGGTTTCAAAATCAATCCTATGGTTACCATAGGTGAAACCACTAGGGGAGGGAGAAATTGGGAAGGTGGTAATAACATATACACATTTTTGTATACAACAGATGACTAACAAGAACTTACTGTATGGCACAGGAAAATATACTGAATAGTTTGCAATAACCTACATGGGAAAAATAGCGGATGCATTTATATGTACGACTAATTCACTTTTCTGTACATCTGCAACTAATACAGCATTTCAAGTCAACTATATTTCAATAAAATTAAGTTTAAAAAAATGAGTCAGCTCTTTTAAGTTTGACTAGAGTAAGAGAGGAATGGCACACACCTTGTTCCTTTCATGACAGCTTTAGAACTGGTTTCCCATTTGTATGTTTCCTTAGCATTCTGTGTTTATAATTCTCACAGCACTCACTTGGTAAATTGAAAATATTTCTATATGTGCCTATCATCCTTTACCTAGTAAAATATCAATCTCTTAAGGAAAGAAAACATAAAAATTATAACTTTATACACTTCTTTTGGCAAAGATGTTTAGTAAATATTTGTCGAATTAATTTGACCTATTCAGAGCATTTTTTTTAACCTATACTTATATTATTATGGTGAAATCATTCTTCTCTTGGCCTTAGTTTCTCCTCTGAAAAATTAGAGGTATTGTAAGTCTCACGGAAGTTTAGAAGAAAAAAGCGGTAAAATTCTGCTATTAAATAAAATGATACTATTATCTAGGATGGCCCCCAAAATACCTTTATGAAAGTAAAACCTCTCAGCGGAAATCACTAGATAGTTTCTTCATATTATCATTTCTTTTATATCAAGTATGAAATTGGTTGTATTTCCAGATCACTGATCCAGGAACTGTACAAAATGAGTCAGCTAGTTTGGAGTTTACCTACCAAACTTAAAGATGTTGATAGATTTATTTATTAAAAATCCATATTCCCAGAGTTCTGCTTTTGGTGTGGTTTGAGTAGTTCCCCAGAACTGTTCCTTCTACCAAACAATAATTGTAAAATCTGGGAAGGGAATAGACAGCCACCTAAATGCTGTGAAGTGTGAACAAAAGCAAGCTGATCAATAAGAGAGTGGATACATAGAAAAAGGGAACGGGAAAGGGGAAGCATTAGTTCCTCTGTTGTTTAGTCTGAGGGCAGCCTGCCATCAATGCTACTATGGCCATGAAATGTCAGTGGTGAAAGTTCAGGGCAACTAATGGTTCAGAAAAGAGAGGGGAGAACCCCAGAAAAGAAATACCCAGAAGTGATAATACCAAATGCTCTGCATAAATTTCTGAGTGTCTGACCCTGTGCTTTTCCTATGAGTAGTCTTTACATAAAGATAAAATTACCCAAGAGGGTAAAAGCCAGTAAGTCCACTCCTGTATATGTCATAATCAAGCTGGTGAAAAAACAAAGATAAAAAGAAAACCTTGAAAGAGGCTGTATAAGAATGACCTATTTCTGTATAAGGAAAGAGTTTTTGAATGAATACTGACTTTATCACAAAATATAAAGACCAGAAGGCATTGGGAAATATTATTAAAATCACAGGAGAGATTAATTATCAAACCATAGTTTCGTATGTAGCAAATATTTCCACTGACATTAAAAATGAATAGGTTAATTTTTATATAAAAACCAATGGAGAGTTTATTTTCACTGGATCAGCATTATAGGGAACTCTAAAGCGATTTTTTTCAGGCTAGAAATGAGGAGAATCAAAATGGTAAAATATTTAGTAAACTTTTTTCTGTTTTATTTTTTAAACTATATAGGATTGTTTGAAGCAAAAAGGATTTTGCTATCTTTTCTTGTTCATAATGTACGTTAGTATAACAGAACTCTAGCATAAAGAATGGGAACAGTAGATGAAGTTCTATGTTAATTAAAGGTTAATACATATTTATTTAGGTAGTACATTATTAACTACACAGAGTATGAAAATGTAGGGATAAAAGAGTTATCACCCCGATATGACAGAGGTCAAGAGAATAATATATAATACTATAATATTGTAGCTAATTTTATACCAATAAATTTGATAATTAGGATAAAGTGCATAGGTGACATCAACATCATAGTAGCATAAGATGTCCCTTGCAACAAAAAATTGACATCCATCCATGGATAAAGGTGCTTTTGAAGAAGACTGTGGATCCAACATCATATACCAAGAGACCTGGGAGGAATCTGGGCCTCCTGTACATTAGGTGACTGACAGCCAGACCTTGGTCCTGGCTGTGGACCCTGCAGTGGTTCATAAACCAGCCCCAGCTTCCCTTGGCCACAGCCCAGGCGCTCCTGGTAAATAGTAGAAAAGACATTTGCCCATAAATGAGAACTTTTGTGGAAGTTGAGATTTCCAGAGGGAAAGTTCCATCAGGCTGTGAGAGGGAAACATGAGTTTGGATGCCTTGGAGATTGTAAGAATGGCATTTTTCACAGAAATAGAGAAAATAGGACTAAAATCTGTGTGAAAGCAAAAAATATCCTGCATACCCAAAGCAATCCTGAAAAAGAACAAAGATGGAGAGATCATATGTATTGTTATCAAAATATATTTAGAAAGCTATCAAAATCAAAAAAGTATGATACTAACATAAACATAGACAAATAGATCAATGGAACAGAACTGGTGGTTTGGAACTGGCATGTGCACCCTACTGTATACAGAATGGTTGGTCAATGGGGACCTGCTCATTAGCACAGGGAACTCTACCCAATATTTTGTAATAAAATTTATGGGAAAATAATTTGAAAAAAAATGGATATGTGTTCATGTAAAAAAATACTTTTATACATGGTTAAACTAATATTTGACAGGACACCATGAATACTCAATGAAGAAAGAATATTCTCTTCAGTTAATGATTTTGGGAAACTGAAAAACAACATGTAAAAGAAAGAATTTGGACCCTTCTTTTACACTCACAAGAATTAACTCAAAAAAGGCATTTTCATTGTAGCTCAGTGGGTTAAGAATGTATGGGTATCCATGAAGATGTGGGTACAAACCCTGGCCTCGCTCAGTGGGTTAAAGGATCCAGCATTGCTGTGAGCTGTGGTGTAAGCCACAGACTGGACTCAGATATGGTGTTACTGTGGCTGTGGCAACTGTATGCCATGGGTGAGGTGCTAAAAAGACAAAAAAAAATTAACTCAAAATGAATTATAGACTTAAGACTTAAACATATGACATGAAAATTTAACCCTTCCATGTCAAAAAATAAATAAATAAAAGAAAAATGTAGAAAAACTCTTTGATATTGGTCTTGGCAATTATTTTTTGGATATAGTACCAAAAGTACAAGCAACAAATTAGTAAGTGAGACTTAAGTTAACATGAATTAGCATAGATTATGACAGACTAACACAGCAAAAGAATCAACAATACAAAATGGCAACCTACAAAATGAAATGGCAACCTACAAAATGGGGGAAACATTTGCAAATCATATACATTATACGGGTTGATATTCAAAATACATAAAGAACTCACGCTACTATATGGCAAATCAAAAACCAAAGTAATCTAATTAAAAAAATGAGCAGGGGACCCAACTGTAAATGGATATTTTCCAAAAGTCCTAGACGTTGTAGTATTTTCTATCACTGCTATAATGAATTGCCATGAAGTTAGTTCCCTAAAACATAAAATTACCATCTTACTGCTTTGTGGTTCAGAAATCCAATTACAAAAATATTTTGTATCATTTTTTGTTAGATTCCACGTATAAGTTATATATTCATCTTTGTCTGATTTACTGCACTTAGTATAATGATCTCCATATCCATCCATGTTGCTGCAAATGAAATTAGTTCATTCTTTTTTATGGCTGAGTAATATTCCATTATATATACACACACACACACACACACACACACACACACACATATATGTATATATGTATATATATACACACACACACATATATGAATTGCCATACATACATATATATATATATAGATGTTTGTGTGTGTATATATATAGAGAGAGAGAGAAAGGGAGAGAAGGGGGGTAGAAGATCTTCTTTATCCATTCATCTGTCAGTGGACATTTAGGTTGCTTCCATGACTTAGCTATTGTAAATACTGATGCTATGAACATAGAGGCACATGTATCTTTTTAAATTAGAGTTTTCTCTGGATGTATACCCAGGAGTGGGAGTGCATGATCATATGGTATCTCTATGTTTAGTTTTTCAGAGGAACCCTCATACCGTTCACAGTGGTTGCACCAATTTACATACCCACAAACAGTGTAGGAGAGTTCTTTTTTCTTTGCAATTTCTTCAGCATTTATTATTTGTACATTTTATTAAAGTTTTTCTCAATCTGTACAAGGTAACTTGTTACTTCTGTGCCCTACTTTGCACCTTCTTTAGCACTATTCTTAGGCAATGTTGAATTAGTTATAGGACAAGCATTTTCCTTGCAAAAGGTCCACAAGCTCCTTGAACACTGGTTACATAATTCTGATTTAGAAACAAGTGATTCTTTTTATTTCAGTCTACCAGAGTAGGCACCAAAAAAAAAAATGTTAGTTGATTTGAACTATGTTGAATTAACAGATACATATGGAACATATGTTGTGTGCAGGGTTAGATACAAGGTCTGCAAGGAAGTTTGAACTATGTCGGCACTGAAGCCTATAATCAAACACAGGGGAAAGGGAATTCTAAAAATAATTTAAAATATAAGGTAGCATATGCTTTCCTCCAAATGAATGATATAAACAATACGTGCTAAAGAGTTATGATAGCCAGGATTTGAAACATCTGTGATTTATTTTTTTACAACTTTGACCTAACTCAACTGTACTGAAAAAAAATTCTAATTCAGAACAGCTGTCCGTCTATACTTAAGTCACATAATAAGAATGCCCTGGACTCAATGATGAAGCCACATTAAAATAACACTTATAAGAATTCATTTTCATCATTTTTCATAATAAGAAATAGTTTATAGGGCTATGTGAGGAAGAAGAGAAAGACACAAGAAAGGAGAAAGAAATAACAGGAAGAGTGTGAGGAAGAGGGAAACTCTAAGGACCAGATGGGTTGAATATTGACATGAAGTCTATTGTCCTTAGAAGTGTGATATGATTACAATTCTACAATAAAAATAGTAATCTAGCACTTTGGAATACTGTCTCAATTTTAAAACAACAGGCAAAGTTTCCTGTTGCTCAAAGTACATAGAAAACAGAAAACAAAACAATATGAAAAAGACTCATCCTTGATTTGACCCCAGAAATGTACGTAAATATTTTGCTACAAGTTTCTATGGGGTCATATGTATAATCCTTTAAATAATCAACATTTACAAATCAGAAAACCAGGAGACTTTAAGTTCCCTTTGTGGCTCAGTGGTAACAAACCCACCTAGTATCCATGAGGACATGGGTTTGATCCCTGGCCTCGCTCATTTGGTTAAGGATCTTGGAAGCTGTCGTGCAGGTCATAGACTCAGCCCGGATCTGTTGTTGCTGTAGCTGTGGTGTAGGCCAGCAGCTGTAGCTCCAATTGGACCCCTGGCCTGAGAACTTCTATATGCCACAGGTGCGTCCCTAAAAAACAGGAAAAAAAAAAGCAAAAAAAAGAAAACCAGGAGATTTTATGATGCCCTTTCTATCTTTCTAGTGAATGATTACAATAACACCAGCCACACAATTTATTCATGGAAAAAGAGATTCAAATTCAATTTTTTTAAGTTCTGAAGTTATAAAGAGGAAGTAATTCCCATATTTTTCATGAGTACTATTTTATGTAAAAACAGATCAAAGTTATAAAGCCAGAAATCCAATTTTTCTGGCCTTCAGTTTAAAAAATATCAGTTTTAAATATTTATCACCTTCAGATATATGTATTTATGTCCTATAAGACACAGCAGGATGTAGATGGGAGTGCTGACCTTGGCAGCATGCAGATCTCATTTAAAACAAAGCTCTCTCACTTCTTAGCTTCTTTTTCACCTTCATTTCCTCATCTATAAATTATTTCACTGTGAGTTAAATATACACATTTAAATTGTCGTGTGTTATTAATAATGGTGATTATGAATAACGAGGTGTCAATACCTTTTAATTTTGTCATGAAGTCCCACCCCAATCTCCTCTTGTAAGCTTTCATTTCATTTTCGTATTCACTACATTTTAGGAGTTCCCATAGTGGCTCAATGTGTTAAGAATCTGAATAGTATCCATGAGGACGCAGGTTCAATCCCTGGCCTCATTCACTGGGTTAAGGATCTGGCATTGTCACAAGCTGAGGTGTAGGTTGCAGATGAGGCTTGGCTCTGGTTGTTGCTGTAACTGTGGTATAGGCTGACAGCTGCAGCTCTGATGTGACCCGTAGCTCCAGGAACTTCCATCACATTGTGGGAGTGGCTCTAAAAAAAAATAATTTATATTGAGAATATGAGACCTGAGAACCAATAGAATATACCTGTAAATAATGGGCACGAAGTAGGGTAATCCCTTTATATATTTTCTTATGATGACTATAGTAGTGCAATTTAATAATTAGACTATCTAAAAGTTAACTCATCCTAGTTAACTAAAGAATACACACACACACACACACACGTAGGCATGTCTGTTATATATATAAAACAGTATGCAATAGTACCCCAGCTTTTATTTTTCAAGAAATAAGGAAATAAAAAGTTTCTATTTTTTTTCTGGGTTTACTTTTTAAAAATCACCTCCCCACCAATCTATAACACTAACTGCATTAGGATTTGCAAATTAAAGTTTATTTATTTTCTACCTACCATATATGAACAATTTTAACAGTTAAATTTATTTTAAAGTATGAATTACTGTCTTTTTATAGTACACATTTTTATCATTAGCAGGTATATATGGATACCTTCAAATACAGAATTATGATAGATATTTGAATGACAGCCTAGCGTACTTCTTTACTATTGCAAACACAATCAATTTTTTTTTAATGAAGCATTGACATTTGTTTTTAAACCGCTTACTGAAACACTAAGTTATTGGAAAACATGGATTGGAATTGTTCTCCCCACTTTTAGCACCTTTTACCATGAAAAAAATATATTTTACATTCTGAGATGTAGTCAAAAAAGCAAATGTGATAAATGGAAGATAAAGAAGTAGTAAGATATAAATATACTAAAAATAGAATGTACCAACAGTTTGAAACTAAAGCCTACAAAAAAATAACCACAAAAAGAAATGGAATGTTTAAACACATCACCCAAGTTTTGCTCAATATCTCAAAAACTGAAAACACATCTTTATTTGATGTGTTTTCCACTGAGCTGCTGCATTGCATCTTAGAGGATTAACTTCCCAGAAAAAAAGAAAAAAGTGAAGTATCCATTGGGAAACAAAATTTAGTTTGGTTTAGGTATTTTTGTCTTTGGGTAAATACTTGGAAAAGTACAAACTTAGTATAATTGTGGTCAAACTGTTATTATTCCAAAGAACTTTCCAAAAGCTGTGAAATCTTGAGTTTAACCCTCAGGTCGACTGCCTGTGTAGACAGAGTCAGAAGTCCCTATGAGGAAATCAAGAAGAGTGCCTGACCTTTCATGTAAATCAGACAACTCAGGAACCCTTGATTCCCCAAAATATTCTAGAAAAGAATGCGTATAAAGGCCCCACACTCCTAAAAGTCAGATTGCCAGTCAAGTTCTAGATTTGAGATAAGGAGTTTACTTCTTATGGGGGTGATAAGTTCATTTCTTCCTGAGTGAAATCTCTTGTTAGAATGAACATATGAATATAATTGATCCTAAGGAAATTTGGTTACATAATAGTTCTAAAAAATTGTTTTATCAACCACTATTTAATTGCTATTTCACCTCAATTTTTCTTCAAGAATCTTAAAAATCACCATCTAAATTAAAATTAAAAAACCTACCAAAAAAGGCCAGTTTTCTCAGGATATTGGCTTTGTCCTGAGATAAAGCATACAACTGTTTTGCATTAGAGCCCTAACTGTCACTATGTTACAGCTGGGGCAGATTTTGTATAGACAAAGTTAAGGCTTACTGGGTCACCTTAAGCCGTATTAAGTTTCCGCTTTTTCTCTAGACAAGGTTTCTTTTCCAAGATAGGATTTAGAGAAGGTAGGATTATGGTCTGCTAGGCTGTAGGATTAACAGCTAACACAAGAAGAAACAGACGATTTTGCACAAAGTGCAAAATGCAATATTTCTGGGGATGAATATACTTATGGTGAATTACATGAATATTTGGTGCTGACTTGTTGAGCTCCTAGAAAGCTGAATTTACAGTCTTAGCGCAGGAGTGCCTATACTCTGTCGTAATGCATTTAGAAGTAGAAAATAAATATTGAGGCAGGAAGCATTTTAGGAGGTGATTAGAATATAACATATATAGGATCAGCAACATGGTGAAAAAAAAAAAAAGATATGGAGTACAAAAAAAGAGCAGAAAGGCAGAGCAAACAATTGTTCCCTGATCACTCATCTATAATCAATGATCAAGAGTACATTTCAATTGTCTGACATCATTATAAAGAAAAAATAAACACATCCGTTTCATAGTCTTATCAGGCCCACTTAAAACTCTTTACTCTTCTCTAGGTAACTGGCCAGCTCTAATTTCTCTGAATATGCCCAATTCATTCCTGTCTCTGGAACTTTGCAAATTCTCCCACTCTAATGGTTTTCCTGGTATACCAAGGTCTGTTAAAGATCACTTCACATACTTTGGGCCACAGCTCTCATTCCAGCCCTAGATTCATGGACTACCTGCATGAAGATTTAAAACCCTTCAAAATGATACTGATGCGACTCAACTCGCATCATTCTGCCCTGGGGTTTTTCCAATATGGCGGTGTCAGAAACAGGCAGGAGTCTGCTTGGTGTACACGTAAGTACAACTTGGAAGTGTGGGGAGTTAAAATATCTGAGTAAACCCTTGACCAATGGAGAAAGGAAGCTGATGAATCATTTGTTCATCCTATGGTATCTGAGATGGAAAATTATAAAAAGTATCCTATACACTCCTCAAAAGGTTCTAGAAAAATTGAGCCCTAAATGCTCATGGCAGAGACCAATTCCTCCTTTTCTGATTCACACTGGTCTTTCAAAATTCTCAATGCTTGGAATAATCTCCCATGGTCTCTAGATAGGCATCCAGGTTAATACAATTAGGTAACTGTTGCTGTTGCTTTCAATCCCAGTTTAAAGATAAATTTCTTCAGAGAAACTGTTCTTACCTCTTCCTCAAAATTCAAGCCAAAATTGTCCATAAAAGTTTTTCACAGTAGACTCTTTACTTTACAGCTGTAGCATTTATCTCAAATTTTAATAACACTTTATTTTTTTTTAAAAATGTTTGTTGGATTATGATATTCCTGAGGGAAGAGAGCATGCCCATTTGTCTATTTCATTCCCAAAATTACGGCATCTGACACATATACAGGACTCAATAAATGTACACAGCGAATAAATAGGCAATATTCAAGTACAAAATATGACATAATGGAAGTTATAGAAGCCCTTTATACCAGAAAACTTCAAAAATAACTACAATGATCTCAAAAGTAAAAAGTTTAATTGAAAAAAAAGCACAGCTTACAAAAGGTGCATGCAATATATGCAAAGGGCATGTTTTATAGAGATACAAAATAATCATGTCCCAGAATTTTAGAAATATTGAAAATGGAGAGAAAGTATAAAATATCTGAAACAAGAAAACTAAATTTGGAAAGATGATTCATACCTGTATGGGTATATCCTTTCTATGTGAACATGAATGACTAGTTACAGCTAAAGGAGAAATCAAAATGTAGGGACATATTGGCTGTGTTTAACCTTATGAACACAAGAAAGAGCCATGATCGAAGATGTCTAAACCCAGTATGAAATGGAAAGAAATAAAGAAATGATAAGGAATGCCTTGAGATTAATGAGGGAATAAAAAAAAATCAATAAATGAGAAAATATACAGTGATGCATGTCAATTATTTCTCAGACAATTGGAAAAAAAAGAGTATAAAATATTTTAAAACAAATTGAATGAGAAATAGGTACAGGTAAACTGTAGTAGTATATTTGTGATAAAAAGTGGTGAATGTTTACTTATTTATAATGTAGATTAAAACCAAAAAGAGAAGAAAAATTGGAGCATGTTCCAAAGTAAATTAATGTTCAGTGTCCCCAAAGGATTGTGTTTATTTATAACCTAAAAGCAAATATCACAGAAATTTAAAAAATCCAATATGGATGAAAAATGATTTGTAAAAGTAATCAAGTATATGAGCAGCTCAGATATGAAGTATAAAATATTGGTTATGCGGAGTTTCAAGAAAGAGACAAAGGGCACAGTGGTGAAAGCAGAATGCAAAGGAAAACCAGTGAGAAATGAATGAAAAATATCACAGGAGGTCAAAATATTATAGAAAATGTGTTTCAAGCATAGAAAGGACAAGAGGTCACTCTGAAGAAGCCTGCAGAGTAAAAATTACACGAATAAATTATCGACCAATGAAACAGATATTGCTAAAATATTAAATTAATTCCTTGCTTCCTTGTCTCAGTTTTCACAAAGAAAATAAGGGACAAACACTACGAACAGACATTAATTTCCCTTGGGAGAGAAAAGAAATATTACAGGAAATTGTGATCATGCCAGAACAGGTAATCAAAAATAATGGTTGAAACCACACACATAAATAACATTTAAAAAATTCAATAGTCAATGGCCAGGTATATCTCACTCATTTTATTGGAGAAATCCTGAGGAAAAAAACTAACAAAAAAAGCAAGAGGAAAAATGAAGAATAGAGTTCTTTGCAGTCAGCCTTTTTCCGAAATCTAATATTTAAGGGATACAGTCTACTTTTTTTGTTTTTTTTTTTAACTGGAAAGATAAGAGATCAGTATCAGGAGTCCCTTTCTCTTCTGAAACTCTCAATTCTACTCATATACATTCACATATCAAATCACTCGGAAGTAGTTATATAATTATTTATTATGCTGCCTACAAATATTGACCCCTGGTTTTGGCATTGTGCAATAGGGGAACGCTAGGGAGGCGGACATGGCTAAGTATTTATGTAATCCAAACAAGAAGACATAATTCTATGTTTATTACAAAATAAATGAAATAAATAGGACCTCTCTTTCAAAAGTATAAAACGGCAAAGTAAGAAAAGATTAGAACACTTTGTTTTCTGCTTTTAATTACAGCTGTACAAAATGAGAAAATGTGCATGGCTTCACTTAAGGCAGAGCTCTTAAACCCCGAAGGAATCGTGAAGCCGAGAGAAGACAGATGTGATGGTAGAGTATGATGATGGAATGGAACCTTGATGTGATGCTAGGATCTGTAATGAAAATACAAATATCTCTCCATATCAAAACATGGAAATAAGTAATATTTGTATTCAATTATATTAGAAATTTACCTAGGTATCCCAGTGGCACCTGGGTTAAAGATGTAGTTAAGATAATCTTATATATTCATTTATTCCTTAGCTCCCTCACTCTCTCACTCAATCAATAAATATATAAATATACTACCTGCTGGGTATAATCCACTTGCCAGTCCAGTGGACATAAGGACCAATAAGTGACTATCTTTACCTTTAGAAAGCTTATGCTTTTGGAGGGATTCATATTTCTAAAGAAAAATGGGACAATTAGTTATAGGTGGTATAGCATCCGGTATGGATGTATAAGACACAAATGGGACACCTCCAATTTTCTTTATAGAAAGGAGAGCATCAGGTAGACATATTGTGATAGCCACTGATCTCAGTTCTTAAGCAGAGAAAGAGCTCTGAAGTTAGTTAAAGAGTTGGAGGTGATATATGAAGACTATTCCAGGCAGTGTGAGAAATACGGATAAAGCACGTGGAGTTACGAATCAGCACGGGCCTTCTAAAAGTATGTTAAATTAACTAGAAACAGCAAAGAGGTGATAAGGAGGCTGGGAAGTAAATTACATGATAATCCCGGAAGAGGTCTTTTTCTCCCCCTCACATTCACTTATCTTTGTTTTGGAATTTGATGCTTAAAATAATGAATGTTTTCTGATTGTTTGTCCTTCATGAAAAATATGCCATGATATAATTATCCCAGAGAGCTCTACATGGTAAAAGCAAGAATTTCTGACATGATTTGTTTCCCTAAAACTGATTGTTGCTATAGTAAGAATTCAGTCTGTAATTTTTTAAGTGGTCCTATTAGTTAATTTAACCATCTTACAGATACATTGTTTTTTAAATGAATGGGAAAGTAACAATTGTTTTTTACTTAAACATCTTTCTCAGAGAAAAGACAAAATAATTCAAGGTAAATACTGAAGAAGAATTTTAGAAATAATGAGCTAACACTTAGGACATCTTGGATACAGGAAGTATTTAGCAAAGTACATTATCCTTTTTGACTTTATATTGGTATTTTAATATTGATGATTATACAAAAATCATTAGGCAGTCCAAAAGGACATCCAGAACACGGGGAAATTAGTACAACTGGAATGCAAATAATGCATCAAAGAAAGAATAAAGAGAAAGAAATTTTTTAGTTACTAATGTTCATGTTTTCATTACTCAACACCTTAAATATTCAAGAAGCTTTTGAATGAAACACAAGTTCATGTAAGCCTTTACAAGAATTCAACAAATTGATAGATCTGAAAATAAAAGAGAGCGGATACAACCAATATTAGGTGAGAGAGTATATTTCACTAAAGGTTCTATTGACTGAAAGTATAACACAGAGATATATAAACAATTTTATGCCCATAAATGCATCAACTAGAATTTAATGGATGAATTCTTTAAAAGACATAAATTTCCAAAGCTCATTTAAGAAGAAATTTATAACTTGGATAGTTACCTACTACAATTATCAGCGCCTTAATTAACTTTCTCCAACAACAACAAAACCAAGTAGCCCAAGTAGGCTTCTTCTGCCAAATTCTACCAAACACTTAAAGATAAAATAATATCAGCATATACAAGATGTTTCCAAAAAATAAAATAGGAGAGGGCACTTCCTGACTTATTTTACAAGGTTACCATTACCCCAATATTGAAGATATTACAGAACAAAACTATCACAAGAAAAAGAAATATAGACCAATATCATTCATTCGTATGGACACAAAAATCCTCATTAAAATATTTGTAAATCCAATTAGTAACAAATTTCCTTCACAATGGGAACTCCATATTTAATAATTTAAAATAGCTTGCTTTTCTTTTTAAAAATGGGAACCTGAAAAGGATGTGCAGTTTTAACAATTCTGTTTAACATAATAGTAGATATTCTAGCCAGTGCAAAAAGAAAATAAAAATGAATAAATGTTACATAGATTGAAGTGGAAGTAATTATATGAGTTTATCATCTATATAGACCTTCCCAAAGAGTCTATAAAAATGAAAGTTAATAGAACTAAAAAGGGAATTTAGCAAGAATATAGGATACAAGATCAGCATACAAAAAAATCAATATTTTTATATGAAGGCAATGGGCAATTGAAAATCATGTTTCAAGTAAAATTTCAAATAGCACCAAAACCATGAGCTAATTATATACACATTCTCAAAAATTGTATGCAAGCTTATATACTGCAAAGAATAAAACATAAAAACATGCAAATTACTAGAAAAATGTAGGAGAAAATATGTTCTTTGGTAGGCAATTTTTTAATCAATAGGATATGAAAAAGTATAAGTCATAAATGAAAAATGTACTTGATCAAAATTAAAAAGTTTTCCTTGAGCAAATATACTATTAAGAAAATGGAAAGATAATTATATACTGGGATAAGATATTTACAAAACACATATCTAATAAAGAAATCATTCAGAAAATGTAAAGGTGTCTCAACACTCAATAATAAGGAAACAAACTACTAAGAAAAAAATTGGGCAAAAGACTCGAGATAATTTTCTAAAGACTTATGGATGGCAAATAAACATGTAAAATGATACTCAACATCAGTCATTAAGGAAATGCAAAGTAAGATCACAATGAGACAGTGCTGCACAGTTATAATGTGAGATACAACCACACACCTATCAGTTCCAAAAGCTGGGAGAGGACGCAGTGAAATTGGAATTTTCCTATATTGCTGGTGAGGATGCAAAATGATATAGCTACTTTGGAAAATACGTTGGCACTTTCTTAAAAAGTAACCACAATATGATCCAGAAATACTGCTTCTAGATGTTTATCAAGATAAATCAAAATATGTCCACATGAAGAAGTCCTGTTCACAGACATTTATAGCAGTTATATTATAGAGATTAAATTCATAATCTCCAAAAACTCAAAATAATCAAAATGTTTACAGTTGGTAAATGGATAGAATCGGGTGCACATGCACAATGAAATTCTACTCCGCAAAACAGCCAAACAGATGAATCACAAAGATTCTGAAGGAAAGAAATTATTTATACTAGCTGCATTCTTGATAGTTCCATTTATAGGATCAATGAATGCCAAATTATACGGACAAAAAACTACCTCATTGCCAGGGGCTGCTGCTGGGGAGAAAGGAATGATTGATTATAAAGATATGTGAGGAGCTTTCAGGGTGATAGAAATATTCTTTGCCTTAATTTTGGCAGTGTTCACATAACTTTGAGTTAGAGTATGAATTGTCCATCTTAAGAAAAGGGTGAAGTTTAAGGTATTAAGATGGGAATAACATACACACATTATTGTGTAAAATAGATGATTAACAAAAAGCTACTGTTTAACACTGAAAAATCTACTCAATTGTCTGTAATAACCTATAAGGGAAAAAACAATGGATATATTTATATGTAAGACAGATTCACTTTGCTGTATACCTGAAACTAACACAACTGTGGAAGTCAGCTATACTCCAATAAAATTTTAAAAATAACAGGATTTTTTTAAACGATAATGCTGGGTAGATAGAGATTATTGGCAATACTGAGGCCTGAGAGCAGAATGGTTAGCCTATTTTTAAATACCGGCCAAACTCTTTGCTGTATCCTAGATAATTCTGAGGCTGGAAATTTGAAACTGTTATTTTTGAGACTACTTTCTAAACAGGACTTAGACTTTAAACGATAAAATCAAGTCAAAAGCTACAAGAGCAAAATGTGGTGGGATTTACCCAGTTTTTAGTGTCATGAAGATGATGGTCATAAGCAGCCCTTTCACTTTTCCTAGAGCACTCTGTTATGCTCATGGGAATTTCCACCTCCCACAGCAAACACTTCAGGTCTTCATCCTGTCAGCAGCTACATTTAAGGGTCTCACTGCTTTTCACCAATGCATTGAACAAAGTGTGGTTTTGAAAAGTTGTATACGCCTATAAAATTTTGAATTCAGTTATCTACAAAGAATTCAGGAACCTATAAAAAAATCATCTCTGAATCTCAAGCTTGCCTTTAATAGAGACACTTCTCATAGAGACACTAATTAATCAAAAATAGTCACACATATGCCACAGGACAAGAAACAACTTGGTTATGAATATTTTGAATCCATGTCATGAAATATTAGCTTTAGGTTCACTGCTTAGATTTCAAACTCAAAACACCACAGGAAAGATAAATCGTTTGAATTCATGGTTAGATGTTGTTACTTGTGATATCTCTCTCTCTCTCTCTTTTTTTTTTTTTTCCCCTGAGAATGTACTTTAAGATAGCATGACTATAAAGCTCAAATCTATTGGGAGCTGCTCAAAAATCTGATCATGATGAAGGTAGAAGTCAGTTATTGGGGCCTCAGATGGTTCTAAAGGAATGCTACTCACTAATATTGTGGCTCAGCAGTAACAAACCCAACTAGTATCCATGAGGATGTGGGTTTGGTCCCTGACCTTGCTCAGTGGGTTAAGGATCTGGGGTTGCCTTGAGGTGTGGTATGAGTTGCCAACATGGCTCAGATCTGGCGTTACTGTGGCTGTGGCATAGGCCAGAAGCTGTAGCTCTGACTTGACACTTCGCCTGGGAACTTCCATAGGCCATGGGTGCAGCCCTAAAAAGACGAAAAAGAAAAAAATGGGTATCTTACAATTATGAATTGATACTTTATTAAATGGCAGAAAATGAGCACATTAAGAATGATCAGATTTCCTTTTTTTTATATTCTATACTTTATCCCATTCTGTGTGGCTTTCATCTTTACTATTTAGTATTATCTATTACATTTCAATTTTTCTTTAAAAATTGTGTATATTATGCAACTAAAATTTATAAATAAGAAGGCCTTATATACCATTAAATATTTTATATAGCATAATAAAAAGAATAACTTAACTGGTAAGAATACCAAAAATAATACACCCTCTGAAAATAAGTAAAATATAAAATGCATTAATTGGTTAAAAAACAGTGTAACTATATAAATATGTCCTCACAATTTGTTACATCTTAGTGATTCTTCAATATAGGCATTACACCATTCTAGGTGATGTGATAAACAAGACATTATAGACCTTACATTGTACCATGGAGAGAAGTGGTTATTAATAATACAATTGTAGAACTGTTTTATTTAATTGTATAGTTGCATTATTTAATTATAATTATCATAAATTCTTTGATGGAGAGGAAATCAGAATCAGATCTAAGAAGACTTCAGCACTCCAAGAATGATGTCAAATGACTCCCTTCATGGTGGATTATTCACTTATTTACTATCAGATGTATTTCTTATCCAGAGATTCCTTATTTGTGTATCAATTGTAGATTTTTGGTTTGTAGTTATTCTGAAGTTTTGATATAAGAGTCTATATGTATATGAGATTGTTTTAAGTTGTTGTTCTCTTAATTGCAAGTTCATCTCCAGTGTCCTGCATTTGTACCCACCTCTTCTCATGATTTCTGATTTTGGTGGTATAATTGTGCATAGATGATTTTATATCTTTACTGTATATATACCTTTACTGGTGAGCCTTGTCATTTGTGGAATTTTTGTTTCCTGTTGCTGTCTTTTCTTTTCTGCCTAGAGAAGTTCCTTTAGTATTTATTGCAAGGCTCGTTTAGTGTTGCTGAAGTCTCTCAACTTTTGCTTATCTGTGAAGGTTTTGATTTCTCCTTCAAATCTGAATGAGAGCCTTACTGGGTAAAGTAATCTTGGTTGAAGTTTTTTTCCTTTCATCACGTTAAGTATATCATGCCACTCCCTTCTGGCCTGTAGAGTTTCTACTGAAAAATCTGCCCATAACCTTATTGGGGTTCCCTTGTATGTTACTTGTTTCTTATCCCTAGCTGCTTTCAAGATTTTCTCTTTGTCTTTAATTTTGGTCAGTTTGATTAGTATGTGTCTCGGGGTGTTCCTCCTTGGGTTTATTTTATATGGTACTCGTTGTGCTTCCTGGATTTGAGTGAGTGGTTCCTTCCCCATGTTAGGGAAGTTTTCGGATATTATCTCTTGGAATATTTTTTCTGTCCCCTTCTCTCTCTCTTCTCCTATAATACACCCCTATAATACAGATGGTGGTGCATTTAACGTTGTCCCAGGGTTCTCTGAGACTCTCTTCATTTGTTTTCAATCTTTTTTCTCTTTTCTGTTCTGCATCCATAATTTCCACTAATCTGTCCTCCACCTCGCTTATTCGTTCTTCCGCCTCCTGTATTCTGCTGTTAGCTGCCTCTAGTGAATTTTTTATTTCAGTTATTGTATTTTGCATCTCTTCTTGTTTAAGTTTTATATCTTGTATTTCTTTGCTCAGTGTTTCCTGTAGGTCATCCATCTTTGCCTCCAGTTAATTTCCAATGTCTTGCAGCATCTTCAGCATCAACAGTCTAAAGTCTTTTTCCTGGAGGCTGAGAATCTCATCACTTAGCTGATTTTCTCGGGTTTTTCCTTTCTCCCTCATCTGAGTTATAGTTCTCTGTCTTTTCATTTTTGTAGGTTTTTGGCGTGGTGACCTTTTTATAGATAATAGAGTTGTAGCCTCTCTTACTTCTGGTGTCTGCCCCCTTCAAGAATGATCAGATTTCTTACCTGGACTTTTTGTCTTCACTCTCTCCCTCCATTACATCCTACCCATTCCCTTTGTAAAGCTAGATTAAATGATGATGCTTCATACTTCATTCCTTACAATCTGCAGCAAACTCTGTAACAGAATGCACAATCCCTCATAAATAGATATCAATATAATTTCCCAGATGTGTTTCACACTTTCAGCCCCTTCCACTTTGCTTTCCTTCAGTCAAACATGGAGATTCATCAATACCTCCTGGCCATTTTTCATTGGATACTTGGGTGTTATTTATTTGTTTATGCATATAGATAGCACACACTGAATCTTTTTCTGGAGTGCATCTCTCTCTTTTTTTCTGATCAAGTGAACATGAGTCCTCTGTAAGCCATAGTTTAAAAATTGCCTTCTGGGTAAAAAAAAACTTTTGTACATAATTTGGGCTTAAGTTTTTTGCTTTGTTTTTTGCTACCTTAATTCTTTGTTCATAATTCTGTGGTAATTCCTATTTGAACATGAAAATGAAGTGCATTTTTATGTACTTAATTATTTATGTTTCTTCTTCCTCATTCATCAACAGTGCTTAGATCTGCTCAACTAAGGAGAGAGTCTAGGCCATATTAATCTTTTAATTTTACTATCTAAGACTGCATGGAACATGGTAGATGCTAAGTACATTATTATTCTATAAATTAAACTATAGAGACCACATGTTTGAGCACTTAGAGTAAATCTATTTTCAAATGGCAAGTAAAACTACATTTGGAGTCATTAGTCACTACTATACTAGTAACTGGAGACTCCTCTATATAAAAGGTGTGACAGTTATAATTTTTCTAAAGTTAACTGTTTGTTGGAAAACAGCATTAGATTAGCTATTCAGTTTGTACATGACACTAAACCCAAGAAGAATACTTTAATCATCAATTTTTAGTTCTATACCTCATGCTTCCTGAAAACAGGCACCAAAATTTAGTCATATTTATATCCTCAGAGCTTAGTATCTTTTATTTATGGTATACACAGTTAAATGCGTTCTCATTTTAATTTAAGCCAAGCATAAATATGAATACTTACTTTTTAAATGATAGTTTCTAAAGCTGAGTCAATATAGACTTGAACGAATTCCAAGCCCATCATTTTACATGCTCTTGTAGTTTGAAGGGTACTCATATAATTATTGATTTATTTTTCTTAAAAATTGAAGATAAAGTGACAGTATTCTATCATATTTATGGTTCAGTCATATGTATTATGTATTAGTTTACCAAAAGGCAAGAAAATATCCTACTGACAATTCTACCTTCCAGTTTTGCATTGGAGGAAATTATGAAAAATTATAAACCCAGATAAAATGAAGACAGAACAAATCATACATAATTTTATATAAAATTTCTAAACTTTTTCAGCTAAAACTGACAACTAACAAACCAGTAAAACTGACAAATTTTAGTAAAATGAACATTTAAATTATATATACATAATATATATACAATATATTACAAATGTTGTCAAAGAATAACTTTTAAAAGTAAAGACACCATTCTCATACCAATATAAATGTGTACTTATCAAAAATTTTATTTGATTTCATTAATTAATGAGGGGACGAATCAGACGTTACAATTGGATCAAAGGAGAATACTAAGAACAAATGCGTGGGAATCCAGAAAAAGTAAAAATAATTTACTTACTGGATGAAAAATTGATTATTATCCACAGGGCAATAATAAAACACTTTCCATAGGACAATTTGTATTTCTACGAATGAATATCATTTGCTGCACTATCAGTTTTCTGTAACATACAGTGTTCTAATATAGCACAAAGACAATGAAAAGTGGAGGTAATATGAAAGAATATGCTAAACAGGACACATGGTAATCTTTTTTGATTATTTAAAAATATAGTATAAATACCTATAACACCATGCAGATTAGATTAAGCTTGCACTTGTTATCACACACATTTGTTTTATGATTAAATAAAGTATGTATATTCCTGCAAGACCACATATTTCATGACCACATATACATTGACATGGATTTCAGGGACATGCAACAAAAGAAGGCTCCAAAACATTCAATTTAAGACAAATTTTTGAGAGCTATTAAGAAAAGTTCCAAATTCTATGCCCTAATTCAATTTAAAACAACTGGAAGATTTTACATTCAATGTGATAACATTATGTGTAGAATTACTGACAATGTGAAATCAATTGTTAAACAATTTTAAATTGGAAAACACATTTTTACTGTTACTCAGGGGAAAAAAATTACTTTTATAGGATGCTGAACTCTGAGATTTGAGATGTTCTTATAAGTACATTTAACAATTTTTGCAATATACATTGACAGGTGGTCAACCTGCATGTGCTTAGAAATATTTTACTTTTCATGCTTAAAAATAGAATTGAAAAGGAAGTGGATCCAGATAATGAATTTATTATGAAAAAAGTTTCATGTCTTAAACACAAACAGTTAACATAGTGCTACCAATCTCAAGAGGAAAAAATATTGGGCCCGCAATAAAAGGAAAATATACGAAGGAAAATATAAGAATGAAGAGTACTGATGTAATTGCTTGGGACAAGGGCCACTGAGTTGGATAGTATGATTCAGAGAGCTGTGATACTTGGGCGTAATCCAGCCCAGCAGCCCAGCAGCTGCACATCTTGGACAATCTGTTGCTGATTATTAGTGATGGAAAGCCAGGCATAATCATTGGTGCACACTGATATGAATGCATGTATCAAAATTCACAGTTTTTTATACTTTGACACAAAGTAAGCTATGACTTAGTAAAACCAATCTTGATACTCTTTAGAATTTGAAAAATCATGTACCAATAATTTAAGGCTACATTTATATGTGTTGTTTCCTGTTAAAGGACACAGCTATATTACACCCAGGGAGGACTTCTGAGTTTTAACCGGCTTTGAAGAGATTTTCCAACATGTAATCATTGGCTGTTATTATACCTATATAAAAGAGTATCTTGTTAAGCCAGAATAGAGATTGATAAAACATATGAGTAAAATTAAAAAAAAATGATATATAGGGATAGAAATGGAAGGATAAGGAATACCCTGAGGTTGGTTAGGGAGGAAGATTTCAACTTTTAATATCTGGAGTTTACACATATACTGATGTTGGATAGTAGAAGTCTTACAAAAGCCGGCTTGTATGGATAGATGACAATGCTTAGAGTAATAAAAGCAAAAGGCAAAGAAGAGACATATTTGTTTCAGAAACAGCAGAATGGATGACCTCAGAATCTAGTCAAATATACCAGTTGTTATAGCAGATATGATTTTCTTGTATATATTGTAAAAAAGAGAAAAAGTAGCACAGTATAAATTGAGAAACACTTCACTACAATCTGTGCCAGGATAGCACTGAACAATTCTGCTCTAGGATGCCTGATACCCATGTGTAACACAGATAGACAAGGCATATGCCTGTTACAAATTATGCCTGGCCAAACTAGGCCTGTGGAAAAGTCTGACTCTACTTGAAAGATCATCAAATCATCTGAAAAATCATTCCCAAAATGTAAGTGGCTTTATTAGGGTAGCAACACACTTGACTAGGGTGGAATAGTAAGAAGAATGGAGTTCTATCTTGGAACTTTTCTAAGGCAGCCATACTGACGAGAGCTGGAGGAATGTAATGCATCTTAGAGTACAGAATTTTTACTCTTTTGTCTCCCAAGCAACCAAAACAGCCACTTAATGGCCCCTCAGCCCCAATCACTTCCTGGAGATAAAACAGTAGGCATAACTTTATTATCAGAAGTAAATCAGCAGAGATGTCTACCAATGTAGAAACTGAATTTCATAAGGCTATAGAAGAACAATAACCAGAAACCAATTGAAGACTAGGTTAAAACACCCTTTGGAGAGTCCCAGAAGTACTTGAAGGAAGGTAAATCTTCAAGGAACAAGGTTTCTTAAATGAGTGGTATGGGCATGAAACTACTAAGATTTATAAATTAAAGTTTAATACAAATTTGTCTTGACTTACAGTCTAGTGAAACCTGGGAGATGCAGAGTATGTCTCAGCTACTTTTGAACATTTCAGAGAAAAACTACAGTTAATATTCCAATCTAACAAATATACTTGGTAAAAATGTAAACCCCTGGAAATTAAGCTGTCCATTCCCTAAGTGGACAAATAAGTGGCTTACATTAGAAAATGCACATGCACCCAGCTGCTCCATCAATAATAAATACTAAATGTCTACTGAATGCAATGCTACAGCAAAAGAGAATATTTAATATTAGAACACTTATTTAACATAACATATGGGGAGGGAAGTCACAGTGCTTTATCAGAGGATGGGACATTAATTCACATTGTTTTACCATCTTACGCTAAGAAAATAGAAAACTGGAAAAATATAAAAAAAAAACTTTATGGCCACTGGACAACGATCATCATAGGGAATTTTATTCCCAAAAGAAGAGAAAAAAATGAAATGAACATTACCAACGCTCCAGTTTTATGCCAAGATTCACACTCCCCTGTGGGTTACAGGTAAAGGAAACACAAGAAGAGTACAGTGACTTTGCTAATTGTAGTTTGAGGAAGGTGACCATGCTGGAATTTAGAGGACAAAGTATTGGAATGGAGGAAATTTACAAAAAAAAAGAGCATGGGCTATCTGCATAAGGGATGAGTCTGTCACACACTAAATTGTGCTTGTGTAGGGTAAAACACGATGACACTACAAAAAAGAACCACTAATGAAATGTTGCTGAGCGAGTCAAAGAGCTCACAATGTGCTGGGAATTGTTCAAGCTTAACCAGTCAAAATGGAGAGAACTTATTGCACATCCAAAAATCCAAAAGAGGTCGTGTAGTGGATCAAATTGTAAGAACAATTTGACCTAAAATAAAGGCTATTGGAGAGCTGATCTAACAGACCAAAAACAAACAAACAAACAAGCAAACAAACAAAAAACAAGCCACAGAAGCATTCAAGCTAATCTGCAAGTTACAAACTGCCCCAATAAACTTTAGCATTCTTTGAACAGAGGTAGCAAAATTCAGACTCTTAAAAAACATAATTTTTACAATGTCTAAAATTCAATAAATTGTAGACCATATAGGAAAAAAGCCAGAAAATATGAGCTGTACCTGGAGGGAATTCAAATCATCAGAAGTGTATCCAGAAATGTCAGAACCATTGGAATTAGAAACAAAATCTTAAAAAAAATCCTATGATAAATGTGATAATAAATATAAACTAAAATATAAGCATAATGCAAAACTCAAGATGTAAAAAGGAAATAAGTGAAACTCCAAGAGCTGAAAAATGAAATATGCAAAGTGAAAGAAATACACCAGGAAGGACTTGAGAGAAAAGTGGACATTGAAGAAGAGAATACCAATGAACTTCAAGACAGAGCACAGTTAAGCACATATAAATCTGTAGCAATAAAAACCACCTGAACCAGAAGAAGGAAGAGGAGAGGGAGAAGAAAACAGAATAAATGACCAGAGTCTCAATACACGTGGTATAACACATGTGTAGTTTGATTTCCAGAAAGGAAGAAGCTGAAAAATATTTGGAAGCATAATCATTTTGTTCTAAAATTTGCTTTAAAAATTATAAATTTACATAACCAGAAAGCTTCTCAAATTTCAGCATGAGTAAAGAGAAAGAAAACTACATTGAGCATATTATAATCAAGACATTACATCTTTACATACAAGAATACAAAGATAAGAATTATCTCACACA
Organism: Phacochoerus africanus; assembly: GCF_016906955.1. Classification (NCBI taxonomy): domain Eukaryota; kingdom Metazoa; phylum Chordata; class Mammalia; order Artiodactyla; family Suidae; genus Phacochoerus; species Phacochoerus africanus. Next base: position 23,508,291 of record NC_062554.1, read on the forward strand.
TTTTGACACAAACTATGCAACTCATAAGATCATGAAGTGGCTATTTCACAATAGCATGTGAATTAGTTCCCCTAAATGGATCAGGAGAGATAATGGATTTATTCTAGAATAACTGTCCATACGTTACAGAGAAAATATGTCACCTTTTCTGCATTGTTCAAATAACATGACAAATATACGTACACATGTACATCCATATAGACAGGAGGGGAGTGTATATCATGGAAACAAAAATAAAATTTCACACACTTAATCATGACGACAGTACAGTACAGTGACGTTGTGTCCAAGTCCACCTTCTCAAAGGAAGAGTGCTCTGAATCGTCTTTCAGCTCTTAATATTCAATTTTGCATCCTGGGAAAAGACAAAAGAACTGAGAGCTGGAAAAAAGTATCTTTCTATAGAGTTTATTATTCAAGGAGGTAGGCCTTTCTACTAGGAAACAAATTACATGATTTTTCGAGGAAATAGCAACTGTTGCCTACAGATGCATCCAAACTCACCTAGCGACACAGGAAAAAGGGATAAAGGCACATCTTCCCTTGTTTTGCCGTACTTAATCTATTGGACTCTTAGAAAACAAATTCAATAATTCAGTAATCATTTCAAGCATTTAATCCTATTCTGGGCAGGGTTACAGGCAAGTGACCAGGGCCATCACAGACAGCCGTGCACGCCATGCCCTATACAAGGGAAATTCCTCACGATGGCATTGTAGCTGAAATCCCTGGTGTGAGTCTTGTCAGCTGGAAGAGGCAAGATCTTTTATTATTCCTCCATCCTGAGTGCACCTATTTTAAATTTGCTTTTGTCCCGGGAGTGTCACCTCTTTAAATTCACAAAAAGACATCAGATGTGCTAGTAATGACCCTGCTCCCTATGGGTCAGTTAGGGTTTGAATCCGTTGTAAATATTATTTTGACACTCAGTAGATCATTCTCTCTTTCAGTTTTGCTGACAAAGCCTGGAAACCTAGCAGGGCATTTTCAAAGAGAGCTTATAACAACATTAAGGACGATGAACACAGAATTGTCCAAGAGAAGTTTGTCTGTTTTTCCCCACTCTACATCCCAGAGCAATTATCGGTTAAAAGCCCTCCCACAAAGGTATTCACACATTTCAATAATTTGAAGACGTAACACTCAAGTCTTTATGAAGCAACAGAGGGAATTTTATGGGAATTCCTGAGTCTTACTATGTAAAGAGAATACCTCAGTTGCAGCTCCGATTTGACCCCTAGCCTGAGAACTTTCGTATGCTGCAGGTGTGCCTATTAAAAAAAAAAAAAAGAAAGACAAAAAAATATATATAGCAATTTGGTGATTAGTCAAGACTTAATGCTGCCATAGGTATTAATAAAAGGAAGGGAATTAATGCGGGGACTTATGGGTCTGCCACATCATTGGATGCCTGGTGGAATAGAAGTCAGGGGCCATGTCTGTCCTATTACGTTCAAGAGAATTGCATCTGAACTACCACCCTGTGATCTGGGAGCAACAGCTGCTCCTGCTGTGCCCTTCATAGCTTCATTTTAAACACATAAAGCTAAGAATGAAAACATGGAACACTGAGTCCAGATGCCTCAGTTGTCTCTAGGCTTCTCTATCTATAAACCTTACCTGGAGAGAAGTCTCCTGGAAACCGACTTCCACCTCGCCTCCTACTTCCTTCCAGATTTCATGTCAGTGCATTTATCTGGTGGATCTGATGTCCATCCAGAATCATAACCCCAAATAGTTTGGGAAGCAGCGTTTGCTTTTTTTTTTTTTTAACTCTTTCCAATTAGAAAGGAGGTGGAATTCTGACACCAAAAATCAATCTACAGAAGTCTACCACATTTAGTATTCTGTATCAGTTAAGTTGAGGAGCAGTGTATAAAACAAGTACAGCTGCAAAAAGGGTTGTGATATATGTCTAATCAATGTTGCTAAATGAATGGTTTTGACTTTGCCTGTGTCTCCTTCTGTATTCATTCTCATATTCTTTTTTATAAGCAATAATTTGGAAATAGGCTGTAATCAACTGATTGTTTCTTAGTCAGGACTATCAGTGCTAACACTTTATAGTCTTCATTTGTCTATAGTATCATTTTCTCTAGCCTAAAGCTTACTTTTAAATATATTAATAGATTTCTGTAGTAGGATTTTGTTACTTTCAGTCTATTCTGCATGGGACTGTCTGTTCTTTGTATGGAGCCAGCACTGTGAGCCTAACCATGTGTGAAGGCTTCCTTTTCACTAGCTGCTACAAGAAAATTAAATGTTCTGCTTTTGTTGACTGGGGATGGGGGAAAACAGGAAAGGTTTGTCTTGAAAAACTCCTCAAGAATATCCAAAGTGGAGACTACCCTTTTTTAATTTAAATCCATTTTGCAACAAAGTTCTTTCTTTGTGCTTAATCTCCTATAAATATAAATGTACCCATTTAAAAGTTTCCTATGAAAATACAGCCCATGGTTTTATCATTGAGTCCTTTGAAACAGGATATCACCAGATTAATGACAGAATACTGTAAATCAACTATAATGGACAAAATAAATATCTTAAAAAAAAAAAAAGGCCAACTACCTTTAAAATGATGGGATTCTGAGGGAACCTACTGAGCAAGAACCTACATTACTCAATGGAAGAATGAAAAGCAAAAGCACTGGATTCAGCACTGGATTCAAGTCCAGTCTAGGGCTTACCTGGGGGATGGCTTTCCTTTTGTTCCCATCAGAGATTAAGAACTTCAAGCCTCTCTGTTCAGGCAAATAATTATACATCTTTCTGGATGAGGCTCTGTAGTAATTATATGCATTCATTACACCAGAGCAAATACTACTCCATTGCTTAGAGCAATGCTTTAAATAGCAATATAAAGATTAAAAATGAAATGAGGAAACTCTTAGACTTTGATAAATATATTTAGTGGGTAGTACTGCCCAAAATGTTAAACATTTCTGAATACCCATGATGCAAGAAACGAATATGTTTAATCTATTTCTCCTTATAAAACGTATTCTTTTCAATTGAATTTTCTATAAGGCCATTGTCTTTTCCTATTTAGATCTAAGAGTTCATACTGATAGGAAGAAGACAGAGGAAAGAATTATAGTCTGTGAACTGATTTCAAATGCAGCTTAACTTTCTACTGTATAGTTTTAAGTGGGTCTCTTCCTGAGCTAGCCAGTGTGCATGGGGTATAGGAGTTGTTTTTTTTTTTTTTATCCTTTTCTCTCTCTCTTTTTTCCCCGCCCGTATATCATCGAAGATGTTTGTTGCTGTTTTCCAATGTCAAATATCATGGTTCTGTGGAAATAGCTTTCAGAAACAACAACGATAAATTTTTTTTTCAATCAAACCACCTATGTTAGGTTGTATTTCTTACCCATTTCCGCAGCTGTCATGCTGAATAAGGTGGGAGAGAACTTCTGCATTTTCCTCTCACTTCACCACTGCCACTTGGGAAAATCCTGTGGACACAAGCAGGGTAGCTTCATAAAGAGAACTGTAATCCTGGTCTGGAAAGTTCTCCAGCAATTCAATGAAGTTGAAAAAAATGTTTATACTTTGGAATCTGAGCTACATTGATGAACAGGGAAGTGTTTGGTTAACTAAATGACCAAGAATTTTTCTAGCAATAGTTATTTATAAAACAAATCAGGGCTACATGTGTTTTGTTTATAATTGCATTGGAGGGGAGGCATCATCGTAGGGAACTGCTCCTGGGTTCTCCTTATAAGTTTAAGTCCTCAAATTCTAAAATAGCCACAGGAAAATTATTTGCTGCAGCTAAATTATTCAAATTTCCAGTGTCACAATGTTGTTTATTGCAAAAGGAAAAGAAAAAAGAAGAAAATGTTTGCTAGAGAGTTGAATCCAGAATCATGCCTTGCACAGATTATTCTCCTTTAATCTGGAAGTTTCTTCAGCCTTTCCTTATCTTTCATGACTTTGATATATATGTATGTGTGTATATATATGTATGCATACATCATACATACATACATATATACATATGTATATACATATATATAGTCTTTTTTTAATGGCCACACCCACAGCATATGGAAGTTCCCAGCCAGACGTCAAATTGGAGCTGTTGCTGCTGGCCTACTCCACAGCCACAGCAATACCAGATCTGAGCTGCATCTGCAACTACATCGCAGCCCACAGCATCACTGGTTCCTTAACCCACTAAGCGAGGCCTTGGATCTAACCTGCGTCCTCATATATACTAGTTGGATTTGTTATTGCTGAGCCACATTGGGAACTCCTGGTGCATATTTTTGAAAAAATATTGTTTTAGTGTAGTTTTAAATTTTTAAATGTTATAAAGACAAGATAGAGATTTCTTATATGCCCTTTACTGGATTTTCTTTGTTCAGATCTTACATAAATATGGTTAATTTTTCACAATTAGTAAACCAATATCGATACATTATGAACAACTAGAGGGCATACTTTATTAAGATTCCTTTTATTTTATTTTAACGTCATTTTTCCGTGTCAGGACTCCTTTCAAGATAAAATATTACGTTTAGTCATCATGTCTCCTTAAACTTCTCTAAATTGTGACCGTTTCTCAGGCTTTTTGTACATCTGATGATCTTGACAATCTTGAAAAAATGGTCGGGAATTTTGCAGAGTCCTCCCTTTTGAATTCATCTGATTTTTTCTGATAGCATTGGAGTTGTCATATTTTATTTTGAAATTTTTGAGAACAAGTGGTAAAGTGCCATCATAAAAAGGGCATATATTACCAACATGAATTATCACTGCTGATATTAACCTTGATCAGCTGGCTGAGATAGGCTTTGCCAGGTGTCTCCAGTATAAAGGCATAAAACTGTAAAGTTTTCTCCAAAACACACACACACAAACACACACTTACAACTTGCTGTATAATGCTTTTTGGATTGACGTCACTATTCACAGCCTACACTTAAGGAGTAGAAAGTTATATGCCACCCTCTTGAGGGCACAGTATTTACATACACTATTTGGAGTCCCTCTTTGGGGACTACCCCCTTTATTTATTAATAATTCAAATAAGTTATTTATTAATTAATATTCCCTATATTCATTTCATAATGTAGTTATATTTGTATGAACTTATATTTATTTTTACTTTAGGTTATTATCCAGTGCCACATTATTCATTTTATTTCTCAAATTGATTTTGGAGAGACAGCAATGAGTGACAGCTTGAAGCAAGATCGTAATTCTCTGCTCAGGAATTGAACATGGGCAGCCTGAGTAAAAAAAACAGGAATTCTAGCCACTAGATGAACTAGAGACTAGGACCAGAATTGTCCTGATTCTTGATTCCTGTTGAAAGCAATGCTGTTTCAAGGAGGCAAAGACTGTAAAAACAGGTATAAATTTTATTGTTAGAAACACATGACAACATGTGGAAGAGCACACAGAAAGTTAGTCTGTTTATCTAAGGCAGAAGTAAAGCAATAATGCACATCCAAAGGGGTGAGGGTGTGGATGTCCCCCTCAATGAGGAGAGTGTCACAAAGTTAACATCAGGACCGTTCTTCCTATATAAGTCTTTGTCCTCCTTTGGCCAATTATCTTGTTTTATCTTTCACACTTGACCAGATCCAGGGCCCTCCCCTGATTTGTGTGTGCATATTTTGGCCAAGATGAATTCCAAAGCAAAGCATGGTGGGAAGGTTATCTAGACTTATTATGGCCTGGCATCCCCTCCCTTTCTATCCAGAGGGGTCTCTCTGTACATGTGTAGTTGCTTGGGGTCTCCCTGACCCTGAAGATGGGTAGTACATGATCTCTTGGTCTTTTGTCCCTCTTTTGATCCTGTCATTACCATTGTTTAACAGTTCACAGAAGACAAATGCCAGTTATTTGCCTTGTGGTTGTTATTTCTCTCTTGAAGTATAAATAGGTGGCTGTTGTAAATGTTTGTCCTGGAGCCCCCCTATCTCCTGCCTTAGGAAGTGTAAATAAGAAGCTAGTTGCAAATGTCTGTCATGGAGCCCATCTATCTCCTGTCTCAGAATATTTCCACCTTTGGATATTGGGAGCTCTTTTAGTTCACTCTTAAATTTCTCTGATATACTTTTTTTAGTGCTTCCTTACTTTCTGGCAGTAAAAGAAGCTCCAAACTTGTCTTAACTATTTCCTGGCCCAGCGCTAGAATCAACCATTTCTCCAAAGGGTCATGCTTTTGTCATGTTATTGTTGTTGCTAGTTTCTGTATTTTTATTGAAAGCAGTGAACTTGGATGTTTTTAAAGTGTTTAGGTCGCCAGTTTAGTAGGACGTTCCTTAATTTGAGTGTGTGTTCAAATTCATGATTATATTCAGATAATGCATTTTTGGCCAATGTACCAACAACAGAAGTGATGTTGTGTTCCTCTCAATCCATCTAATCAGAAGGCACATGATGGGGTCTGTTCTATTACTGGTCAGGTTAACTCTTATCACTTGGTTAAGTCAGTTTGTGCCAGATTTCTCCATTAGGAGCCATTACTGGGAGAGATACTTTGAGTTTATATAAATATCTTATATCTCATCAAACTTTTATCCCCTAATTTTAATATTTACTGATGATCCTTACCTTAATGTATTATTACCACATAGTCTGAAAAATTATAATTTTGTAATTCTGTTATCGCTTCCACATTTATTAGGTGGCTAGTTGACATTTGACAATTTTAAAAAGTTATCCCCATTTATTACTTGCATATATCAGCATAGACCCATGACATTTTGTTCTATTCAATGGGTTATAATTACTGGCATCATTATATATGTGCGTTAAACCTCTTAGCTAATGAAATCCCTAGCATCTGTGTCCCTTTGACATTTCTTCCACTGTCTTTGAGTTTCTTTATGACACAACAATTTCCAGCTTCATCTTGTATTTTTCTACTTCATCTCTTGGAATCATCCTTTCTTCAAGAAGCCCTGATTACTTTTAGTGGCTAATGGTATAGAGAAAATAAAAACTGGACAGCATATATGTTAACTGCTACTAGGACATAATTATTTCTAGGCTCTTCCCCAAAAAAGTAAGATATAGAATCTCTCTGTATAGAATTGTCTTTCTTTGTATAGTCAGATGCCAATTAGCATAGTCAGATGCCAATTAGCCAATAATAAACATGGAACAGATGATAGAACTAGGAAATCATTATTTTTCAACCTTATAGTAACAATTCAGGCAAGGAACATCAGTGGAAGTTAAAATTAGGGGATAAAAGTTCTTCTATGGCCCTCTCTCTCTCTCTCTCTATATATATATATATATATATACATATATATATATTATTTGTATAGTGTATGCTATGTATATGTGTATTTATATTTTAATTACCCACCTACTTATGTTGAAAATCATGAATTCATATCAATTGCTTTAACTTCATTTCAGTATCACGGTTTTATTCAGCTTTTATTTCAACATTTGTCACTCCTTTCTCCAACAGTGAGAAATCGAATTCTTTTACCCACAGTATATATCTACTCTCAGTCCTAGAATATACAAAGTGTTTCAGAAGACTCAATTCATTGAGAAATTTAAAACACTGAAAAAAAGCCAAATTTGTTAATGAAGTACCCTACAATTACAATGCATCTAGCATGAAATTTTGTAGCTAAAATACTGTTTTAATGCTACATAGATTTTTTTTGTAGTGTAGTTACATTATTCATGTGAAATATAGTTATGTTTATTTGTTTCTGTATATATTCCATGCTTTTCTTATTTTTCCTTGATGATTTTAACTTTTGTTTTGCATCCAGATTCTTTTTTAATTGATGCTTATACTTAACAAGTAACTTTAATTTCAAATGCTATTTTTAATCTAGCTTATAAATTGTTATCCTAGAGTCAAGAACTTTACAGTTGACTCCAACTAGTTGATGTTGCCAAATCTCAGGAAAAAAAAAAAAAGAAGAAGAAATAGGTAATAGTCATAGCAAAAACCTCAATAACAAGTTCAAGATGAATTTAGACTCAGTTGTGTCATACATATTCACTTGGTATAATACCTAAAATTTTTCTAATTTTAAGGAGAAATTTTTCTATAAGGAATTGGAATTTCAACTCAATTTAGATTTCTTTTGAGTTACACACTTTTAAAAATCACTAGAAATACAAAAACGACAATTTTACATCTTTAAAATGCAGAGTAATATATGGCTCTTACTTCAAGTTTTTTTTGTAGAAATTCAACGGAAAAATTATTATTGCCTTCTTTAAAATTATCTTCCACTCAAGTCAAGAACTTTTTTATTGATCAAACTAATTAAAGCTTATGCTCATTAATATATTTCCCCCACAAATTAAAAAAACTAGCCTTAGAATTACATGTATTATTTTGCCCCTTAGTTTGTAATTTTAAAAGGAAAAATAATCTGTCCCATATTTCTGTTGAGAAACTAATATGAGGCCTTAGCCTAAGTTGAAGCTTATAGGGTCAAATTTAGATATAACAGAAAATTTAATTAGACTCAGAGAAAACTTCGATACCATCCAGTAAAAATATTTTCGTTTTAGAGATAAGGAAAACAAACTTGGAGAGATTACATGGTTTAAAGTACTAGATACATAGGGATAAATCAATTGCTTAAACACCATTATACCTACTTCCTATATAGTGCTTTGGCTGCTGCACTGTGCATTTATTTATATATTGTTAAGAATTTCAAGGAAGCACTGAAATAGTTTAAGGGGGCCATATTTCTTAAAGTCATCACAATGAAGTACTACACACACACACACACAGACACACACACACAGACACACACACACAGACACACACACACACACACACACACAGGAACTTCCCAGGCCATGCCTAAGGCATGTAGAAGTTCCAGGAACAAATGAGGGATCTTTAACCTGTTGTGCTACAAGAGAACTCCACACACCTAACCTTTTTTTCTTTTAACAAGATTGCCTTTAAAGGCAGAAGATTGAGATGGGATACCTTAGGAAGGCAAAAATATACCTCATATTACCATTTGACTTCCCCTTAGGATTGAACATAATGTAAGGTATAAGCTAGGTTCTTATTTTCGATTTATGAGGGAATGATTACAACAAACTATTTCTTTTTTGTCTTTTTGCCTTTTCTAGGGCTGCTCCCGCAGCATATGGAGGTTCCCAGGCTAGGGGTCGAATCAGAGCTGTAGCCACTGGCCTACACCAGAGCCACAGCAACGTGGGATCCGAGCCATGTCTGCAACCTACACCACAGCTCATGGCAATGCCGGATCATTAACCCACTGAGCAAGGCCAGGGATCAAACCGCAACCTCATGGTTCCTAGTCGGACTTGTTAACCACTGAGCCATGACGGGAACTTCCACAAAAAACTATTAAAATTGGTTATATTTATTTAAATCTAGTTAACAGAACAACACTTGTTCTTTGAAAAGTGGGAACAGAGATTTGGAAATTAACTTTCTTTTTTCCCCCAGATTTTTATGAAGTTTATTTTCTTTTATTCATGGTAACAGAACAAAAAGAACTAGGGCTAGTCAATGCCACCGACTTTATGTACTTTGGGAAACCTCCTATGTTCCTGAGCACTGCCTCAGTCTCCCCTGGGGGCTGGGGGAGGGTACATGCTCCTCAGCATCCGTTTGCTGTCACCTGTACCGCGATGGTGAGCTTCACACCCACCAGGAAATCTGGCAATTCTTGTAGATTCGGTATGATGAAAAAGCTTGTGGTTGTCACACATTGGGTTGACTTGTCTAGACCTAAGACTGAAGGGAGCAAGGGCTTGCCGTTGTCACCTCCGTACCTCAATGCTCAGCGTGTAGAGCCAGACCAACAGTCATTGAGGGGCCAAAAACATTTAGGAAATGAGTAAATACAGAAAGCCTTCAGCTAAAAGCTATAGCACAGCTTACTGAAATTTAGGTTCATTTAGCAAGTTGGCATTTGTTGCCTCTTTTTCTGTTTCCTCTTAGTGGGTCCTGAAAACATTTTTACTTATAGTCTTAATAAATCACTTTCCTTAGCATACTCTCACTCACTTCAGAATTAGAATTCCTTAGCTTTCCTTTTAAAAACTAACTTGATCCTCAACATTTAATTCATTATTACCTAATCTTCCCACACCTCCATTTCATCATCTGTAAAATTGTGTTGCTCTAAAGATGAAATACATACATACATATGTAGAGTTTTCAGTTTACTGCCTACGATATTGTCAGAGCTTATTAAATTACGTCTTTCTTTCTTATATCTCCCTACCCCACCCATGAACATTTATAAAGAGAGCACAGTGCTTCAATGTTCAGTTGTAAATATTCAGTTTTGAGGAAGGGAAGGGCCCCTGAGGATGTATTGACAAATCCATAAAATATGAAACCAAGGAGGAAATAAGGTCAATACTACATTCACCTTTATAAAGGATGAAAAAAATGATAACTTTAGAAATTACAGACTTACCAAGCTAGCTTTGCTATGAGAAAGCACAGCAAACTGCATGCTTCACAGCAAATGTAACAAGGACATCTGAGAGAATATCAGGACATTGTTACGTTAAATGAAGTTTCAAAAGTAAGAGCCATAATGAAATTCCAGTTAATATTTTAATGTTCCCGGGAATTTATGCTGTTTCGTCCATTGTAAGAGCTTAATAAATGTTACAAAGAAAGGAGAGTGGGAATGAGGAGGTGGGAAGATGTCAACAAGGGAAAAAGAAATGCCAGCCGGTAGGCAGGAAGAATGGACAATGTTTCCATGACATGGCTTAGCCAGCTCTTAACTATGAGGAATAATGGTTGTTTAAGTCACAGGTAAATCCAGAGGAAGGAAAAAAGGGAAGGAGCAATGATTTATTAACTATTTCCTGTCAGCCACTACACCAAGCATGAACTTACTCAATGTGACCCATTTAGGCTTTGTGCCATATCAATAGAATATCACTGCTGCAACAGTCAATCCAACTTGACTTCCTTGTGGGATTATTTGATTAAAGCCTGGATTCATCCCTATCCATCAGCTCAGCAACAGGAATCATTTCAGGTTTGCTTTCAAAATACATAAAAAAAAATCTGTTTATTTCATTTATGTGTTAACTTGCTTCTTTTGTATCTCCAGGCTGTGATGGATATTCCAATAGGGAATTCTTCTGTTTGTTCCCTGCTTTAACATCTCTGAAGTCTAGCACAATGTCTAGTGCGATTAGAAATATGTTTGCCAAGTGAAAAACTCTGTTATCTTCTTTTCCTTTTTTTTTCTCTTTTTCTTTTTGGTTTTTACACCAGAAAAGAAGGACTAGAGGGCATTCTCATTGTGGCTCAGCAGGTTAAGAACATGACATGGTATCCATGAAGAATCTGGTTTGATCACTGGCCTTGCTCAGTGGGTTAAAGATACAGCATTGCCACAAGCCGTGTAGGTCACAGATGCTGCTAGGAACTGCAGTGTTGCCAAGACTGCAGCTACAGCTCCGATTTGACCTTAGCTCAAGAACTTTCATATGCCACAAGTGCGGCTGTAAAAGGAAAAAAAAAAAAAAGAGAAAAAGAAGGAAAAGAAGATTCTGGGATATACCTAAAAATGAAAATTATTTTTCTTTGAAGAGATTCTATGATGGAAAGAAGTGAGGGAAAGTCCCCAAGAAAATTGCAAACGCCTCTTTAACCAAAGAAATACATAAACATCCATCGATGTAGTTAGGGTTTACTACTCAGTAATTGGTCCTGTCTATATCTCGGCACTGTACGGAAGTTTAAATAGTTTATGAGAGTCAAGATCTGCATATATCACATTTTCTTGTAAATATGAAAAATTATAAACAAAAGAGCAGTTTGAGTTGTTGCATTCAATTTCACAAGAGAGTTTGTGCCAATGTCAAATGAGATGTATATTCGCCAAAAGCTAGGGATGCTTACAGGTGGAGACAATTAGCTAGACTAGTTAGGGAAGCCAAATGCGAAAAGTGATTATCGCACTATTTCATGCCAAACCTACTCTTATCATGTTACTGAGAGTTTATTTTCTATTTTTAACATGATATTTAAATCACTCTCTCCTATAACCATTGTCCTCTATATCATATACAAATTGATGCTTATTCTTTAGTGCAAAAAATTGATAATAAAGAAATATTAATGCAAGTGCAATTCACTTATTCTCAATTTAACAATTATGTATTAGGAAGTTAAAATATTACAGTCATCAAGACCATATGGTACCGGCACAAAGACAGAAACATACAGATCAGTGGAACAGGATAGAAAGCCTAGAATTAAACCCATGCACCTACAGTCAACTAATCTATCACAAAGGAGGCAAGAATATACAATGAAGAAAGGATGGTCCCTTCAATCAGTGGTGCTGGGAAAACTGGACAGCTACGTGTAAAATAATGAAATTAGAACACTTCCTAACACCATCACAAAAATCAACTCAAAATGGATTAAGGTCCTAAATATAAGACCAGATACTATAAAATTCTTAGAGGAAAACACAGACTGAACACTCTCTGACATAAGCCACAGCAAGGACTTCTCAGTTCTACCTCCTAGAGTAATTACAATAAAAACAAAAATAGGAGTTCCCGTTGTGGCATAGCAGAAAGGAACCTAAGAGCCATGAAGTTGCGGGTTCGATCCCTGGCCTCGCTCAGTGGGTTAAGGATCCAGTGTTGCTGTGAGCTGTGGTTTAGGTCGCAGATGCAGCTAGGATCTGGCGTTGCTGTGGCTCTGGCGTAGGCTGGTGGCTACAGCTCCAATTAGACCCCTAGCCTGGGAACCTCTGTTTGCCGCGGGCACAGCCCTAAAAAGGACAAAAGACAAAAACAAAAATAAAAATAAACAAATAGGTCCTAATTAAACTTAAAAATTTCTGTACAGCAAAGGAAACCCTAAACAAAACAAAAAGACAACACACAGAATGGGAGAAATATTTGCAAATGAATCGACTGACAAGGGGTTTATCTCCAAAATTTATAAACACCTCCTGCAGCTCAATACCAAAAAAAAAAAAATCAAAAAATCTAAATGGACAATTTTCCAAAGAAGACACACAGATGGCCTAAAAATATATGAAAGGATGTTCAACATGACTAATTATTAGAGAAATGCAAATCAAAACCACTGTGAGGTAGCACCTTACACCAGCCAGAACGGCCATCATAAAAAGTCTGCAAATAAATTCTGGAGAGGGTGTGGATAAAAGGGAACCCTATTACACTGTTGGTGGGAATATAAATTGGTGCAACCAATTATATTGAGAACAGTATGGAGATTACTTAGAAAACTAAAAATAGAATTACCATTTGATCCAGCAATCCCACTCCTAGGCATCTATCCAGGGAAAACCATGGCTCAAAAAGATCCATGTACTCCAATCTTCATTGCAGCACTATATGCAATAGCCAAGACAGGGAAACAACCTAAATGTCCATCAGTAGAGGAGTGGATAAAGATGTGGTACACGTACACAATGGAATATTACCTAGCTATTAAAAGGAAAGAAATAACATTTGCAGCAACATGGATGGCCCTAGAAATTATCATGTTAAGTGAAGTTAGTCAAACAGTGACACACCAACATTGTATGCTATCACTTACATGTGGACTCTAAAAAAAGGACACAATGAACTTCGTTGCAGAACAGAAACTGACTCACAGACTTTGAAAAACTTGTGGTTTCCCAAGGAGACAGGTTGGGGGGTGGGAGGATGGGCTGGGGGTTTGCAATGGAAGTGCTCTAAAATTTGGTTGTAATGATCATTGCACAACTATAAAGGTAATAAAATTCATTGAGTAAAAAAAAAAACAGATTCTAAAGAAAAAAAAAGATAACATCATTAAATAATCAAAGTAAGCCCTTAAAAAAAAGAAAATAAACTGATTTATGCCATGTAACATTTCATAAAATATTGGCAATAGCTTTTCCTCTGAGGAAATGCCTAATACGTTATTAGAATGTGAGCTCCATGAAGACAGGGATTTTTGTTTGGTTTCTTCATTACTGTATCCCCAACACTACATAGACCAGTGTCTGGCACTAATAAATATTCAGTAAATGTTTACTGAAAAAAAATATCTAAGTCACTGTTCAAATACTTATTTCAGAGCAGTGATGAAAGACAAATAGCCCCTAACCTCATGAAGCTCATGTTCCATTTGTGAGATATTTCATACAAAAAAAGTAAAGAGACAGATGAGATCATTACTTCTTAAGTTATGTTTTGTGCAGAAAATAAACTGGTTAACAAATGGAGTGGGCACTTTAGCAACACTAATGTGTGATGACACCCTTAAAAGAATTACATCGTTTGGTATCTGAACATGAGGATGGATTAACCTTATGAACTGCTAAGAGAGAACATTTCTAGGTTAAAAAAAAAAAAAAAGGACTAATGCAGAGTCCTAGATGTAGGAAAAAAAAAAAGGGGGTGGGGGAGGAAAAGAAGCTGAAGTGGCCAGGGAGTAAATGATCCGGTTGTGAAATGTGGTAGATGGAGAAGTAAAGAGAAACTGGATCACAAAGGGGCTTTGAAAGTTTTCATTCAAAGAGCCATGAAATGCAGTTGTAGAATTGTGTGTCTAAACGAAACAAAGAAGGGGAGTTCCCATTGTATCTCAGTGGGTTAAGAACCCAATATAGTGTCTGTGAAGATGTGGGTTTGATCCCTGTTCTCATGCAGTGGGTTAAGGATGAGGCATTGCATCCTCATGCAGTGGGTTAAGGTGAGCTGCAATGTAAGTCACAGATGTGGCTTGGACCTGGCATTTCTGTGGCTGTGGCATAGGCCTGTAGGTGCAGTTTGATTTGAGCCCTAGCCTGGGATCTTCCACATGCTGCAGGTGCAGCCCTAAAAAGATAAATAAATAAATAAACAAACAAACAAAGAAATGCTTCAAAAAATTTAAATAACACAAAGACGTAATATATTATGATTAGCGCTTTTGAATATCATCTGGGCTGCTGGGGAATGAAGTCTCATGAGGACAGGGAGGAAATGGAGCACTGCTATTGGTGAAGTTTCTGCTATCGAGTCTTAAGGAGTTACTCAGTGTCACAAATCCTGCATAGGAAGGACATTTGAAAGCTTTTCCGATGACATCTTATTTGAATATACACAATCTCTTTGCCAATAGTCAAGATTGATGATTAAGGTTAGAAGACACTGAATCCACACCCTTCCTCACATTTACTCTCTTTGACCTTAGACTGCATAATTCCTGCCCTGTCTCTCAAGTCCATGTCAATGAATACAGAGAGTATAGAGGAAATATCAACAGTGCAGTATTACAAAATAAGCTCATGATTCTTATCTCCCAGCAAGTGAGGCATTAGAGTCATCTTAAAATAAAAGAGCATTTCATCGTTTTGACATGTGGCAATGAGCTCCCCTGTACATCCGTGACTTTCTGCTAATGTTCTAAATTAATTAAACAAACCAGAGATTTGAAATTAAGCCTCATTATAAATTGTAATTAACACGTAGTCAACACATTGATGTTTTCATTCACTTTTTTCCCAATATTCAGACATCAAACCTATAAAGTGAGAAGGGACTATTTTGCAATTTTACTGAGAACATAAGTGATCAGAGAAGATAATGGATTTTCCCTCGGTCAAACAAGAGTTCTATTTCTCCCCAAAAGCAACTCTTGTTTCTCCCATAAGATGATTGCTGCTTGAGTCTAACACAAACTATAAGTACCATATTAGATATAGGATATGAATTATTATCAATGAGAAAAACATTAAAACAATTTTAAAATTTTAAAGGCTGACAAATACCGCAGCAGTCACAAAATACAGAATGGTGCCATGATATTTTTAGTAATTACTGCTTGCCTTTAATACATTTTTCCTGAATTTTTTCTGTTTATTATTTGACCACGTATCCATCGGGCAAAGATTTCCCAGTTTCTTGGAAGTAAATGAAAAGGTCATTGAGTCCTTCCTTTAGCATTTTGACCAAAGTGACTTACTGATCTTTAGATATTTACTTGCCAAAGCAGAAAAGAAATACTTTGTCTCTCAGCATTTCAGAAGTCTCAGAGTAGGTAGATATCCTGGGGTTGTCAAAAAAAAAAAAAAAGGAATAAAAGTGGACATGGCACATGGTTTATATTAAAAAAAAAAAGAAAACTATACACATAGTTGGCAAAATCGCATACATTATGACAACAGCCTCACGAGCTGGAAAAATTGGTATTTTCTTTATTGATAGATCAGGAAACTGGAACTTAGAAATGTCAGGCAATTTGCCAAAATTCACAAGATTACTACAGATGAATTCATGTCTGTATTTCCTGACTAAAAATTGCATGCTCATCCACTATACCATTCTGTTGCTTCTTGATGTGGGATAATTAAAAGGAAAGGGAGAAGCACTTAATTTGGAAAGGAGTGGATTGAAGCACCCTCTTTCTCACATCTCAAATATTTGTCTTTCTTTAGATCTCACAGCCTGTGCTTTTGTGTTCCCGTCAGGACATTACTGGGCCACGCATGTCCTCTTTTGTAGGCAAGACCCGGTGATTCCTATACTATTTTGGCTACTGTTAGTCCTTTTTCCCATGTTCTGTCATTTGGATTTTTCCTGCAGCGACTTTTATCTTTGACAGAATGAACAAGCACATATTCTGCACTCTCAAATGACCCAGATGCACACTCCTGGGGAACTTGGAGTTTCCCAAAAGGATCTCTTTGATAGAAATGCAGCCCTTTTAAAATACCTCTTTTATGTTTACTAATTGGCCTCAGCCAGGGCTGTGCTAAATAACAACCACATTTCTTGCATACAAAAAAGAAATCCATTTTCTCTTGCTGAGATAAAAGTCCATATGCATATGAGAAAAAATGTCTAATAAACCCATAGAGGAGAAAAGTCATTTTTCAAAGAAGTATAAAAACTGTGTACTTACATTTCTGGGGGTATATTTTTATCAGATAATTATAAATATATAATTCCTGAAATCATTAAATTTACTTAATCCTATTTTCTTAAAGTACTTTTAGGATTTGTGAAGGAAAACTAACTTGGAAGTCTCTTTTGCAAAAAATTGACATTTTCTATTATGTTTCAGCTCTTCTTATTTTCTGATTTACTCTTGCATTCGTAAGTGGCATTTTCTACAGCAATATCATTTAAAGCTGAAATTCTCTCTAGGGAATTATCTTCACAGACTACGGACTCTTCACAGAAGAGTCTTGAGTATTATGCAAATTATTTTTCTATTGGTATTGATTAGCCTGAAAAAAATCTGAATGTTTTAGACCTACTGAAATTTTGAGAATTATATCTGACTTTAACAGGTTGGGGGAAAATGGTTCAAGAGAAAACATAGTTGGTGGTTAAGTCTCTGCAGTATACCATGGGTGCAAGGTCCAAAAATAAGAATAATAAACTCGGCCCCCCCAAAAGATAAAAAATATCAAGTCAGCTAGAGCCATGGAAATTTTAACACGTGAAATTTGTTATTTAGGAATTCAGTTGGAAGGAAATTGTAGCCAATGAGAACTGGGAAAGAACTGGGAAAAATCAGTTTGGAGTTTACATGGGAGACGATGAAGACAAAACTTCAACTAGATAAAATGAAATATTCATGCTGCCTCAGTTTGCTGAGCTTCTTAAATCAATACATTTATTTCTTTCACTAAAATTTGGATAATGTTCTACCATTGTTTCTTCTCTTATTCTTCCTGTTCTCTTACTTGGGTAAAATTGCACATATATTAGACCTTCGGTTTGATATTCTCACATAGGTTCTGAGTCTTGGTTTCCTTATCATAGTTTTTTAATAGTCTTTTTTACTGCCTCTCTCTCTCTGGTTCAGGTTGCATGGTTTTTGCTGATCTCTTTTGAGGTAGATTGATTCTTTTCTCTGCCATATTTACTATGTTGCTAGTCTCATCCATTAAAAGTTTTTATCAGAAATGTTGCCTATTTTTCAGTTGCACAATATTCATTTTATTTTTAATAATTCATATTAATCTGTTGAGGTTTCCTATGTTTCCATATATTGAAAGCACATTTTCCTTTATAATTTGAGCATGATTACACTGACTGATTTAAAATACTTGCTGCTAATTCCAACATCTAGATCACCTCAGGTCACACTCTCCTCGTTCTTCATATTGTATGCTGTACATGGTGAATGTTATATAATGAAGATTCTGGATTCTCTTATATCCTACCAGAGTTTGATTTTTTTTGTGTGTGTTTTGGTAGGCAATCAGGTTTTTCACACTCAACTTATAAATTCTTACTTGGATGTCTTCTCAAATCTCAGTTCATTTGTTTTATTCTCATCTGGGTTGTGATTTGTCTGTCTCCTGCATGCAGAATTTATAGCAATCCTAAAATGTGTAAAAACCCATATAAACCTTAGGATAAGAAAGTTACATTCCCTTCTCTCTTACTTTCTAGCCATTGTGGATATTCCAAGTCTTGCTTTGGGGTCTTTGCTTTCGGCACAGATTGGTTTTTCTATTCAGAATTTAGGGCCCTGTACAGTTCTGACTATGGTTTCCCGTAAGAATTTAAACCAAAAATAAAAAATAAAACCTGGAAACCATCTTGCTTCATTCCTGTTTTAAGTCAACCCCCCTTTGAATATGCCTGCTTTTATTCACTCTCCGTGCCTTCATAAAATACCTTATATGTGTGCTTTTTTTCTCTATTTCTTTCAGCAAAGAATGTGGGATTTTTGTAATTTTATTTGGTTTGCTCATTGATTAATCGTGATTTTATTAGCTATGTAAAGATGTTAGGATTTAGGTGACTGCCATTACCTCAGCCTCTTGGAATTCCTAAAACAGCTGCTTGTTTTCATACCAGTAGCACTAGATTAAAACCAAACATGTCTGACTATATATCTGCTGCTTGGCTACCAAAATCATGCTGACATGACGTACTCTCCATGTTGCCTAAGCAATCAGAAAGATCCTGATTACCGTGGATAGGAACAAAAATGTACTATAAATAAGGTGGCTCTTACTCTCTCACGTAAGTGGTTTGGAAACCTTATTCTAGGGCTGACTGGCTATACTTTTTCAGTCCCATGAACTTTCTAAGCCTTATTCCTTACAATTGTAAAAATAGGAGCAGTCATATTTTTCTCATAAAAATATATAATGCATGTACAACCATGTTGAATATATGAATTAACCTTTCCTTAATTATACATATAATGAAACTGGATTTCTGTCAAGTGAGGTTAAAGCTCAAGGTCAGCTATGAGGCCAAAACCTAATTCCTAATTCCATATCTGATTCTTTTCAGAGTTGCAAGCTCTTGTTTTAGAGTTGCAAGCTCTTATTTTAGCGTTTCTAGATTTTTTTCTTTTGTTTTCAATTCTGAGAAGAGCCAACACTTTGAATGTTAAGTCTTTGATACACTGTTATTATTTGTAAGTTTAACATTCTTTTTTTGGCTTTTTCGGGCCCCACCCATAGCATCTGGAAATTCCTAGGCTAGGGGTCGAATCAGAGCTGTTGCCGCTGGCCTACACCACAGCAACTTGAGATCCAAGCTGCATGTACAACCTACACCACAGTTCATGGCGATGCCAGATCCCTGACCCACTGAGCAAGGCCAGGGATCGAACCCCCATTCTCATGGATACTAGTCAGATTCATTTCCACTGCGCTACAAGGGGAACTCCCTGTAAGTCAAACATTCTGGTACTCTCGGCGATGACATTAGTAAAGTAGGGTCAAATCATACCTTGGTGTTATGAGAATAGTAAGTTAATTTAATACATGTAAAGTGCCCGGAATATTACTGGTGCCTAATAATATTAGTTTACTTTCTTGATTTTTTTATAAATTAAGTTACTTGCAAATATTTTTCATTGACCTGTATATAACTGGATATTTATTTTAATTGCGTTGTAATTAGTATCATTTGATTCTCCAACCAAGGTTATATACTGCACTTTATTCTACTTGTCTGTAAGGCAGAATTATTTCCCAATTCTGAATAACTGGGTTCTGCAACAAATAGGTGAGCAGCAATTCAGAATTTTTTCTCATATAGATATTATCTTCTCTCTCTGCCAGATAAAGCACATAACAATGCTATTACAACAAATTCAAATTTGACCTGACCCTACTTAAAACCAGTATATACAAATATGTCCTCCCTCTGGCAGAGTAATATCTATTAAAAGCAGGCACAAGAATGGCTGAGGCACATCTCTTACAATGTTCCATAAGCAGTAGACAGCTATAGCTTTCAAAAGATTTAAATGTATGCCCAGGGGCAATCTTCTTCTGGGTAAAAGTTGTGTTTTCTTAACTTGTCTAAAAGTTTTCTGATTTGTACCCACCATTCAAAGAACCATTTACATTGAGGTCAGGCTGATGCTGCAAATAAGTCACAGAGCTATCTGAGATTTTCATTTCAAGTTG
This sequence comes from Phacochoerus africanus, assembly GCF_016906955.1. Lineage (NCBI taxonomy): Eukaryota > Metazoa > Chordata > Mammalia > Artiodactyla > Suidae > Phacochoerus > Phacochoerus africanus. The sequence goes on from NC_062554.1 coordinate 23,528,654, forward strand.
CCCCTCTGATTTAAATTCCAAGTGCTACAGCCGTAGCCTCAGCTATAATCTATTGTTTTCTCATTTCAGTGTACCTTTTTGAAAAATATAAAGAACTTACATCTCTTTTCCTTCTTTTAAAAGAATAACATCTCAAATGTAGATGTTAGATTTTGTTGTACATGTTGAAAACATTTACATTTAAAATGCCAATTTAATAATAAATGTTTTCTGTATTTTATTGAATTCAAATTTTCAATGTAAAAACATTTAATCACCAAACATAGCTGGGTCCCTCTTGAGCACTGTTATAACATAACTTTGAATATGCCAAAGGAAAAAGCCAATCAAGCTGAAGAACGATGGTAGCAGTGATAATGTTGGTGGAGATACTGCATGATGCCTTATCTGGTACCCACTAAGAGCACATGGAGAGATACTGAGAAAATAAGATTGTTCCCTTAAGAGCCAAATTTAAGATATGAATGCAAAGGGTTATAGTTACAACAATTTCATAACATAATACAGAAAAGTCTAAAGTTAAAATAGAAATTTTCAGAAAATAGAGAGCATGCAAAGAAATAGGGAAAGCAAGACTGTATAATTAAATATCTGTGTGTAAAAGCAGCCCTAACCATGTGTTGCTTTTTGCAAATATAAGTGAGATTAATTTATCTGAGGATAATTTGACTCAAGAAAGAATAAGGGGAAGAGGAAGAAGAAGAAAAGGAGGAGGAGGAGAGGAGAGGAAGAAGGGGAAGGAAAGGAGGAAAAAGAAGAGAAAGCAGAAGGAGAAGAAGGAGAAAGAAAAAATATCTAACTTGAATGGTTGTTCTGAAATGTGATCAATTATATGAAGGTGCATGGCACAATATTTAGCACATAGAAATTAAGAAATATTTGTTGGATTCACTTCCCCCTCTATTTGGCTTGAGGAAATTGTATAAGGAAGATGGCGTATAAACTAAACTTTGTATAATAAGTAGGATTTATACACATAAAAATAGAAAAAGATGCTATAAACCAACAGAAACCAGATCATCAGTGTTATTCAAAGGATAAAGAAGAAATTTTATTATGCAGTTTTATAAAAAGATTGGTGATGTGTTAAATCTGCAAAGGTATATTGATGTGTAATTATCTATAACTTAACAATGAGACTGAGGATTATATAAAAACGGAATACAACAATATTCAAAAAATATCAGCAAGCCAAAATCAGTAATACATAAAAAGAATCATATACCATGATCAAGTTGGACTTAATTCTAGATGTACAGGCATAGTTCAAATCCACATATCAATCAGTATGATCCATTACATTAACAAAATGGATAAGAAATTATATAATTATCTCATATTCAAAAAAAAAGCATTTGAAAAAGTCAAGATCCTTTTATGAGAAAATAGTTCACCAAAAGGTGTATAGAGGTTACATACTTCAACAGAAAAAGGTCATACATGATATGACAAACTCACAGTTAACATCATACTCAATGGAAAACAAACAACCAACCAAAACATCTGAAAGCTTTTCCTCTAAGATCAGGTACAAGAAAAGGATGTTCACACTTGACACTTTTATTCAACATGATGTTGGAAGTCCTCATCTCAGCAATCAGACATGAAGAAGAAATAAAAGCCATCCAACTTGGAAAGGAAGAAGTAAAACTGTCGCTCTTTGCAGATGACATGATACTATATATAGAAAACCCTAAAGACTACCCCCCCAAAATGACTAAACTAATAAATGAATTCAGTAAAGTTTCAGGATACAAAATCTATTGCATTTCTGTATACTAATTGCAAACTATCAGACAGAGAAATTAAGAAAACAGTGCCATTTAGCATTGCTTCAAAACAATAAAATGAGGAGTTCCCATTGTGCTGCAGTGGAAATGAATCTGACTAATAACCATGAGATTGCAGGTTTGATCCCTGGTCTTGCTCAGTGGGTTAGGGATCTGGCATTGCTGTGAGCTGTGGTGTAGGTCACAGACGTGACATATCCCATGTTACTGTGGCTGTGATGTAGTCTGGCATGTGTAGCTCCAATTCGACCCCCTGGCCTGGGAACCTCCATACGCTGCAATGCGGGCCTAAAAAAGCAAAATAAATAAATAAATAAACAATAATAATAATAATAAAATGATAAATTTTACCAAGGAAGTAAAAGGTAAAAGACCTGTACTCTAAAACTATAAGACATTGAACACAAATAAATGGAAACATATTACCATGTTCTTGATTGGACAAAACAATATTGTTAAAATTTCCACACTACCAAAAGCAATCTACAAATTCAATGCAATCTGTATAAAATAGTCATGGCATATTTTACAAAATCAAAACACATAATCCTAGCATTTATATGGAACCGCAAAAGAACTTGAATAGCCAAAGCAATCTTGAGAAAGAAGGATGAAACTAGAGGTATCATGCTCCTGGAAATCAAACTACACTACAAATCTACAGTAATCAAAACTATGATAGGGAGTTCCCTAGTGTCTCAGTAGGTTAAAAGTCTGGCATTGTCACCACTGTAGCTCAGGTCACCACTGTGGCCCAAGTTTGATCCACACTCCAGAGACTTCTGTATGCCATGGAAGTGGCAAAAACAAACAAACAAACAAACAAACAAAAAATCTGTATGATAATAACACAGAAACAGGCACATGGGTCAATGGAACAGGATAGAGTGCCCAGGAAGAAACAGCCTTATATACAACGGGGAAAAGACATTCTTTTCAATAAATTGTGTTAAGAAGCCTGGACAGCTACAAGCGAAAGAATGAAACTAGACCACTTTTTTCCACTACATACCAAAATAAACTGAAAATGGATTAATGACTTAAATGCAATACCCCAAACCATAAAACTCTGTGAAAAAAAACATAGACAGTGAGCTCTTTGACAAACCACAAACCTACTTTAGACATACATTTATTGAACAACTACTAATTTTTTTTTCAAGTTTGATCAGGAACAAACAAGAATGTAATCAATTTATCAAGTAGACTACAAACCACACTCATCTGAATCTAGTGTTTATAATTTTCCATCTAATTTCAGATGACCCAACTTCCACCACTTCACAATAACCCTTAATCTGCCACAATTCTAATGCCCACTTCTGCAAGTAATCTTCAAGTGTTTTTCAAGTTAAAGTAACATATTTACTATGGTTTGTATTTTTAAGCATATGGCATATGTAAACTTATGCTACTATTTTCCACTATATTTTTATATACCACTGATGATTTTTTGAGTGTTTTCTTCCCAGTCCCCATTTTGCCCATACCTCTTTGGTTTTTACTGAGTGATTGTTTCACAGAAGAGAGATTTCTAGAAATAATCATGTTGTTTTATATCTTAAAATACTTTATAGGAAATATTTCAATTTTACCTATTTTTTCTGTATATTGATGCAGTTCTAATTAAATCAGGAGAATTTGTGTGCACATATAAGACTGTGTGTGTGCGTGTGTGTGTGTGTAAATTGGCAACTGTTACAAATTTATATAAAAATGCAAAGATTCAGGGCCATGTTGAAGAAGAAAAAAAATTAGGGAGGCCATTGTGCCTGGAATCAAGACTTGTTATAAATCCATAGTGTTTCAAAGAAAGAAATGATATTCTAGAGGTAGACCAAAAGGCCAGTATATTAGAATATAGAACCAAGAAATTGATCCACACACATACTAATATTTGACATATGAGAGATGTGGGTTTTTTTTGGATTAATGGAAATGACCATGATTTTCAATAATTGTTAGGAAACTAAGTATCCACTTGGGATAAAAATAAAATTTACCTCTATCTCACACTATTTACAAAAGTAGTTCCTTGATGATGAAAGTTTGAAGTTTAACAAGTTTATAAAGACTTTAAGGATAACTTAGTAAAATATCTTTCTATTCTCAGACACAAAATATGTTCTTAAAATATTAAAGTACTAACCATATTTAAATAGCACATTCAACTATACTTAAGAAGTTTTGCTTGTTAAAAAATACTTGAGGAGTTCGCTGATGCCCCAGTGGGTAAGGGTCCAGTGTTGTCACTGTGGTTGCTGCTGTAGCCCAGGTTCAAACCCTTGGCCGGGAACTTCCATATGCTGCAAGTGTAGCCAAAAAAGAGCTGCAATAAAAAGAGAGAAAAAAGGCATATAGTAAGAGGTACAATTTAGAATACTTAAAATTCATAAAAACAAACAAAACAAAACAAACCTGGTCTCTAGCATTAGTGAAGAATACCTCCAAATCAATAATATAGAGACAACCCATTAGAAAAATGTTAGAAGCTTTTAAACAGATATTACATCAAAAGTTATATTTATATAGTTGAAATATTAATGGGAACTCAATTTTTTCAGTAATCATGGAAAGAACAACTGAAATAACAATGAAATATAATCTTCAGTGAATTTATTGGAAAAATTAAGAATCTGGTCCATTCCAATTATCGGTGAGAATTTTAAGTTCCGCGAGCTCTCACACATTACTGGTTGGAAATTACATTGTTTCAAATGATTTAATGTACAGCTTTTCATGGCTTCGCAAATTTGAAGATAGTCACACTTTTGACACAATATTTCAATTATCAGTAATATAGCCTTGAGAAACCTTTACATATAAATCTTTGGCATGTATCTTCAACAGATTTATAAGGAAAGCCAATGATCTAACTCTTAGCATGGTTAAACATGAGGTTTGCATAAAAGTATTATTAATTTTAACATTTTGAATATATTATCCATTTTATATGATACATTTTATGCCTTTAAAATTGTATCATAGAGCATCATACATATGATATATTTTATCATTTCAAAATGTTAGGGGAAATGATGGGTTCTAATTTAACACCAAATTATACTCTAAGGATTCATTTCATTTCAATATTCTATGCAAATAAATGTGAAAACATGGGTTAGATGGATAATTTAATTGAAAAAGAGAGTTTACCAAAACTGTCAGCAGAAAAGCTATAAACCTATACAAATAGCTTTGAATAATTAAAGAAACAAACTTCCCCAAAGTAAACACCAAGCCTGTATGACTTCTTTTAGGAATAATGAATTTTTCCATTTTAGAAATCCTACTATCCACATCAACTAATCAGAGGAGAAGCTATCAGCTAAATAGCTACATCAAATCCATTTGATAAAATAAAGCATCCATTCTTGGGGAGGACCAGGAAGAAACTGATGGACATTTTCTTCCATTGAAAAACAAAAAACAAGAAAAATGCAACAGAAGAAAGGCTGGGAGAAAAATGTAATTGTAATGTATACATGTAAGGATAACCTGACCCCCTTGCTGTACAGTGGGAAAATAAAAAAAAAAACAAAACCAAAAAAAAAACAAGGAAAAAACCTGGAGGTTAAAGCAAAACAAGATTCACAAGAAATATTTTCATTATTGTTAAGAAAAAAGAGACTCATTAATAGAATAAGCTTTTCATGGTCTCTGGAATTATTAAATAATACAGAGGAAAAAAAGAAATATAGATAAGAACAAAGGAAATAAAACATTTCATTTGTTATTTGGTAAAGTGAGAGATTCTACATATAGTTATATCACTTTATACTTCACATATACTGGAAGGATCCTCTGAAAAACCATGAACTCAAACCAGAATCGGTTAGAATTTATGAACAAATAAATTATTCCATATACAGTAGCCTATAGAATTAAATATAATAAAATAGCACAAAACTTAAAACCTTGTAATAAAATATCAAATATGCCAAATATCTACAAAAAAAAACAAAGAAGCTGTTAAGGTTACTGATGTTACTAATATCTACCCCCAAAAAATACTGAACAGAGAGAAAATTTCAGCACATTCTTGTACAGGAAGACATAACATCACAAATATTTAAAATCTACCGAAGTTAATTTATAAATCTACTTAAACCAAAACAAATATCAAGGGATTTTTTGGATAGAATTAGATTAGTTCCTTCTATGGTTCAAGTGTTAATATGTAATAAAAGCCAGAATAATTCTGTAAGAGAACAGCAATAAAGGGGGACCATGTGTAAAACATTTAGAAATATTATTATATTGTTAAAATACTTATAATTATGACGTTGGTCCCTGGATAGATCAGTGCAACCGAATGAGAAGTCGAGAGATACGCCAAAATATATTATAAAATTAATGTAAGACAAAGATGATATACCAGAAAATCTGGTAAAAAACATATTATTTAATAAAATATATGTACAAATTGGAAACTGAATAAAAGTAAATGCAGAGTAATAAATAAAAATGAATAAATTAATTTCTCAATGGAGCATCTCTTGAAACTTTGTAGGGAATCCATAACTACCTTAGAAAAGGAATGTTATAGAGTAATTGAATGATCTCAAGCTGAGGCTGACCTACTTAACGTAACATGAAATCTCAAAACAAAACATTAGATTTGTAATTTGGCTTCATAATAATGAAAAAATACATAATAAAAGGCAATTTAAAAATCAAAACACAAACTAACATGGACAAAAATGGGTGTGTACCCATATGAAGAAATATCCTTTAAAATATTCATAGAAAAATGAAAAAAAACAGGAAAAAAGGAAAACTATACAAAGATAATTAAGAGGAAAATAAATTTGTTATTATTATCATTTTTTGTCTTTTTAGGGTCGCACCCATGGCATGTGGCGGTTCCCAGGCTAGGGGTTGAATTGGAGTTGTAACCACTAGCCTACACCAGAGCCACAGCAACACCAGACTCCTTCTTTGTTTTAACATAAACTTCCTTTCACATTCATTAAAATACCCATCAACATCTTCACCAAGTATATCTTTTCTTGGACTCCTTCAAAATGGATGGGAGCTCAACATCAATACTCTATTTAGTCTTTCAGTCCCTTAAAGTTTAATGCATTTGAGCATCAGTGTTTAGTCAGAGCTGGTTGCAAATCTCCCTTGGAAGCCCAAAGATTTAATTAGAATCAGTCACTGTATTTGAAAGCATCATGACTTTTTTGAGGCTTTTTGAGATCAAAGTGTCACTGGCCCTGCTTTCAAGCTCAGTGCCTAAAAACCTCACTATCAATTAAAAGATTCTCTCTCCAAACCCACTAGAGTCCTATATTGTGCTCGTGAAGCATACATCTAAGGAGATTCCTAAGACTTACAGCCTTAGTGTTCTAAAATAGCCACTCTTTCTGGCATAATCCTTTCCCCTCTGTTTCTACCAGTAAATTGGAAAAAAATCCTCCCAATACCCAGAGTTATCAGAAATCTTAAAAAGAAAACCAACATTTCTGTGAAAGATAGAATGCACTGCAATTGTGATTCCAGCCTTTTTCCTTCTAAGATCTTGGTCATCATGTTGTGTGTTTCTTATGTTCACTTCCTATTCTCTGTTCATAAACACGATATATCTAAAGTAAAATTTCACACATTGTGTGGTGTCAGTACTCAGCAATGAGGATGGCTGCTAGAGAGTAAATATGGAAGTTTTCGTGTTTATTCCTAAAGCAAACAAAACAAGAACAAAATTTCAAATTCATAGTAACAGATTACATAGCTTTATATATTTTTTAATTGGCCCATAAAATATGTATTAAAATGAAGCTAGTTAGTAGTTTTGCTGTTGTTCTACTGTAGTCCAGTTGGGAATTCTTTCATGGCTATGTCACCTGGGACTTTCATATATAATAACAAACCCAACAGATTGCTAATTGAGGACTCAGCTCAATAACTACAAGGAGCAGTAACATGTGTAGAAAATGAAAAAAAGCAGATTCTGTCCTTGGGAACTGTGAGATGACTGAGCTCATTTGCTTCCATCTTTAAACTAAAGTGTCTTCCCTTGACAAATTACACTGGGACCAACAGACACTCTGTGATCAATGGGATCGAAAGGAGTGACATTCAATCACGTCTTGCATTATTATATGCACATTTTAATAAGATGAAGGATGGCCTTGCAGCACAAGAAAGACACAAGAAATCATCTCTTTTATTTTTTTCACAAATCATCAATTTCTCGAAGAGAGAGGGCATACTAAGGAGCTGAAGTACCACCTCTTTGCTCTACTTTGCTCACGTAAAAGAGCCATTTCACCTAGTCCGTGATACAAGTGATGACTTTAATCTTACTTCTATCAAGTCCCACTGACAGAAGATGGCAAACTAATGGTAAAGAAACTTCCCTTTTCCCATGAACATTTCAGGAACCTGAACCAAAGTGAGACTATTATTTGATTTTTTTAATATCCATATGATTACTGAGTTGTTTGAGTACAAAAACTGGTGGAATAATTGCTCAATTGTCGACAGATTTATATCTTCATCTATATCTATATCTCTCTATCTCTATCTAATCTATGTCTATGTGAGAGAGAGAGAAGAGAGAATTTTCACCATCTTTTACTTGGAAATAATTAATAGCATGCATAAATCACATTTTAAGTGTTATTTTTTTCATCAATTTATTCACTACTTGCCCGAAAAGATTTAATAGGAACTTAGATATTTAAATAAGAAGTTCAGCTTCCATACACTGCAATAATTTTGTTTCTTTTCTCAGAGCAGATACACATCAATAGCTAAAATGCCCTTGTTTCTTCTATTCATTCCTCAGAGTCAATGTGTCAATCATATTATGTTGTATGTCTTATAATGTTGCGATGATGTAAAATTCATTTTCACTGTGTAAAGGGTATTGCAGTGGAGTGACTGAGTTGAAATATTTTATGACTTTCTTCACCTTGTGGTGACAAAAATTTTCATTCCATGTTTTTAGTTACTTTAAAGTCCTAGTATTAAATCTATATATTTTACCTGTAAAGAATCATGGGAGTTCATGTCATGGCTCAGCAATTAATGAACCTGACTAGTATGCATGAGGATGTGGGTTCAATCACTGGCTCTGCTCAGTGGGTTAAAGAACTGGCACTGCTGTGAGCTATAGTGTAAGTCACAGACACAGCTCGGATCCCAAGTTGCTGTGGCGGTGGCTTAGGCCAGTAGCTAGAGGTCTGATTTGACCCCTAGCCTGGGAACTTCCATATGCAGTGGGTGCAGCCCTAAAAAAAAAAAAGACACAAAAGACCAAAAAAAAAAAAAAAGAATCAGTCTCTTTCCCCAGTTGTTTGTTGGGGTTTTGAAACTAGGTCTAACAAATAAACAAAGAAATATATGAAATAAAATTCTGTTAATTAGTGAGAAATCAGTATGAAAAGACTGGAATTAGCAGATGGGCCAGATGTCTGATCAAATTTAGAGACGATAAAGATTGGCTGCAGATGATGAGGAAACTACTCCAGAACTTAGAGTTCATGCAGTTCTTGTTTTTGTTTTTGTTCTAAAATCCATTTCCTAAATTCCTAATTTGAAAGGCAACTTCCTCTAACATGAATTATACTTTAGGACTTTTGCATTTTTACAATTTCATAGCGTTCATTTTTTTTTTTGGTCCACAGAAATATTACAATAGATACTATCATCACCTGGGTATTTGATACTGTTTATGCTTCTTACACAAATTAATTTAGTTACGGCCATCTTTTGCTTCTGAAAGCAGGAGCTTCTCATTTAGTCTTGTATTGAACTCATCCATTAAGATTTGACAATGAAAATGCTTTTGGAAGGATACTAGTATCACTAAGAATACCCAAAAAGAAAAATAGTTTCTATAAAATAACAAGATTAAAAATAGTTAAATATAATTAGCATGATATTAGCATGATTTTGAAAAAAGAGGGAAGACTCAAAAAAAGACAATCATATTTTAAAGAAGAGATGTTACACTGATGCCACAGAAATCAAAAGGATCCTAAGAGGTTGCAAAGAATAATGTATAGCAGGAAACTGGGTAATCTAGAAAAAAATGGATAAATTCATAGAAACATACAACTTACTGATACTAACTTATGAAAAAATAGAAAGTCTGAACAGACCATGACTACGATGGAGAATGATTCCTGAATAAAAATTTTCCAACAAAGCAAAACTCAGCACTAGATGACTTCTACCAAATATTTAAAGAATTAATACCAATCCATCACAAACACTTGCAAAAAACTGAAGAGGAAGAACTACTCCCAAACATTTTTAGGAAACCAGCATTTTCCTGATACCAAAGCAAAAACATCACAAGAAAAAAAAAGAGAGAAGTCAATAACCTGATATATATATGCAAAAATCCTTAACAAATTAGTATACTGAATTCAACAGCAAAATAAAGGAATCATACACGACTAAGAGGAATTTATGCCTGAAGTGGAAGTCTGGTCTAACTTGAAAATCAGCTAATGTGACAAAATATGTTAACAGAATAAAGTATAAAAAAGCACATAATCATCTAGAACAGATGATAAAAAACATTTTATATAAATCAAAATCCTTTCATGATAAAACTCTCAACAAAGAAGTGAAAGAACGTTCCTTAACAAAATAAAGGTCCTATATTAAAAACCCACAGCAAGCATTATATTCAATGATGAAAATATAAACCTTTCCCTCTAAGATCAAAAACAAGAATGCCCAATCTAGCTGATTCTATACAACAGATTATTGGAAGTCTTAGGTAAGAAAAAGAAATAAAAGGCACCTAAAATCAGAAAAAGGTAAATGTGTTCTTTTTGCAGATGACAGGATCTTATACATAGAGAACCCTAAAGGCTGTGCCAAAAAAAGAAAAACAAAAAATTGTTAGAAGAGATGAGTTCAGTAAAGTTGCAGCATACAAAATTATGTACAAAAAAAATCATTTTGGTTCTGTACACTAGTAATGCACTCTTTGACAAGGAAGTTTGAAAAAAAATCTATTTGTTATAGCACCAAATAATAAAATGCTTAGAAATAAATTTAACTAAAGGAGTAAAAAGACTGTATTCTAAAATTCTAAAACATTGATGAAAGAAATTAAAGAAGATACAAACAAATGGAAAAGCATCCTGTGTTCATAGATAGAGGGCAATATTGTTACATTGTCCACACTACACGAAGTGAACTACAGATTCAATGCAATCCCTAACCAAATCCCTGTGGCATTTTCTACAGAAATAGAAAAGAATTCTGTAATTTTTATGGAACCACAAAAGATCATGAAGAACCGAATCAGTCCTGAAAAAGAACAAAACTGGAGGCATCACACTTCCAGATTTCAAAATGCACTACAAAGTTACAGTAATTAAAGTAGTACAGTGCTGCATAAAAATAGAACATATAGACCAACAGCAGAGATTAGAGAGTCCAAAATAAAACCATGCACATAGGATAAGCTAATCTTTGATGAGGGCATCACGAACACACAATAGAGAAAGGATTGTTTCTTCAATTAATGTTAATGGGAAAATTGGATATTGACTTGCAAAACAAAACATAAAATGAAACTGGACCTCTATCTTACATTACATATAAAAATTAACTTGAAATTGATTAAATATTTAAGACATGAAATCATAAGAAAGTATAAGCAAAATTTCCTTGACATTGTTCTCAATAATGATTCTTTGGAATTGGCACCAAAAGCACAGGTAACAAAAGCATAAATAGACAAGCAAGACTATAAGTTTGTACAACACTGTGCCTGCAGTCAACAATTATATACACTTAAAATTCATTAAGAGGGTAGATGTCATGTTGCGTTCCTACCGCAATAAAATAAAATTAAAAAAGGAGTTTCCACTGTGGCTTAGCACTAAGGAACCAAGCGGTATTGATGAGGATGCAGGTTTGATCCCTCGCCTCAGGTGGTTAAGGATCTGGCATTTCTGCGAGCTGTAGTGTAGGTTGCAGAGGCGGCTCAGATCTGGAGTTGTTCTGGCTGTGGTGTAGGCTGGCCACTCCGATTAAACCCCTACCCTGAGAACTCCATGTGCCGCAAGTGGGGCTCCGGAAAGACAAAAAAAAAAAAAAAATTAAAAATTAGAAATGCCTGGCACTTGGTATCCACTCATTGTTAGACGGTATCACCTAGAATTTTTAAAATAAGGTTCAAATTTTTTGCTTTTAAATATTAACAAAACATACCTATTTTTGGTATTGTTGCAAGTCATGGCCTCATTTTTTATGAAAGTAAAATAAAATCAATTAGCTCTTCAAGATGAATGCAGCCTGGACCAACTGAAATATGTCTTGAGAAAAAGACTACTCTCCGAATCTTTTCTCCCCATCCACCAACTCATGTACCTTTAACATGCAAAACATTTAACACTGAAAACATTTAAAATCTGTAGAAAACTATGTGAAAAACCTTTATTTACTGCTAAATACTCTGCTCTACTCCACAGCTCAGTTGTAGACCATGCACACTCGTAACTGCCTTTCATCAAACTAAAAGGAATCAACAAACACATAATAGAAGTCTTCTTGGGAGGGTTAGGGCTCGGGGTATGTCAACCTATGTCTTGATATTAATGTTTTCTGCATCTCTTTTTCCCTGCTTTATCTCACACCACATTTTTGACTTGCAGAATGTTACTAGCTTTGATCAATTGTCTTACCCTACTTTCTTAACTTTATGTTATTCCTGTGCTCAAAATCCACCAATGAATTCCCATCTCACTCAAAATAAAATACAATGGCCTGGAAATGATCAGTAGAATCTTATATGGTTACCTGGCCAGGTTGCCTCTCAGATCTCATCTCCTACCACGCCAGCTGGATAACTCCACTGTAGCCACAAGGATCTATTCACCCTTCCTCCTGCTGCCAAGAAACCTCTGCCTCAGGGCTCCTTATACCTTCAGCTTCTTTGTCTGAAATACTTTCCCCATATGGCTCCCTTATTTTTCTCAGAGGTTTACTTAAATGTCACTTTCTTATACTTCTTATTAATCCCTTTTCCTTTTTTTAGCTTAATTTTTAAATTCTAAGCATCGCTGTAATTTCTCTACTCCTTTCCTAAATAAAAAAAAATCATATTTTTACATTCTTTACCTTATTTTCAAGCCCATTTATAATTAATAGGCAGTATATTGAAATAAACAAGAGATGACCTCCTTACCATAAGAGCTTTGCACATTACACATAGGTAAAAATTAAGTTCCTTGGAAGGGTCCGTCCAAGATTGTTTTCCAAAATGTCCCTTAGTTCAATCAACTTGCACATTTGTCATAAACACTTGAGTGTGATATTTGAAGATATATTAATGGACTCTCCCTGATTACCCTTCCTCTGTTTCTCACAAATGAACCCTCAGACAGGAAGAAAATATCTTCCTTTCAATCATAAAAAAGTGCAATATTTCCCACATGTGTTCACTTGTTTCCACCTCCTTTGGAGAGAATATATCACTTTCAATATCATGAAAAAGATTTTTAGGGAAGGACAGTCTGGGGAGTGGGGGTAGGAAAGATGCAGCTGAATGTGGCTGCAGAGAGAAAAAGGAGACAGAGGGTAGGGAGAGGAAAAGGGTGCTTGCTGATGACAGTTTTCAACAGCTTCGTATCAAAACCTTTAGGGGAAGACTGGTGATCAGATTTCCAAACACTTAAGTGGACGCAACAGGACTACCTGGTGAAGAGAAACATCATATTATTTTTACACTTTTTTTTAATCTTTATTTTCATGAAAACCATTTTCTCCCAACTGTAGTTTTCAATGTGAAAATCTTGGAAATTTCTGTCATAGCACTTCTTTTGATATACATGACACACCAGGAGATACCCAGTAATTTCTATCACATATTAGCCTCTGTGATTCAAAATGATTTGATTTTCTCTAAGCAGTGGATATAAACTTTTTTTTAAAAAAAATTAAATTCTGTTTGAAGGAAATAAAGTGACTTCAAATCTATTTTCACTCTTCCTGAAACAAGCTCAGACGAATTTCTGTACCCCAGAATGACAGACAGGCAACATCAGTTTCTCACTATATATGTTTAGCAGGAATCACAAGAAAGACAATAAGGAACCCAAAGTGGCAATTGAGATATGCAAATGAGAATCATAACTTTCATTTCCTGGTAAATTAAAAGGCCTGCCCACACATGCATGCAACATTGTATTATCACTACAGCCACTCATAGCCTTAACTTACCTCATTTAGTTTGTCTACTGGTTTGTTTTACATTCTTATCCTTTTATGCATCACAGTCATGCTCTCTGATTTCTCTGAAGCTCTGATGAAAGTTCCTAAAATTCTATTCCCTAATTCCCTACTCTGGTACACCTTTCAGAGCCCATGAACTCTTTATCTGGAGATCATTCATTCAAGTCCACAAAATTGTTACATATTTTTGCTGACTCATCCTGTCCCTACTACAATATATTCCTTTACCCCTTTTCTACAACAATTATTTTATAAACACTGTTTACAATGATAATACATTTTTATGCAAGCACATTTATTTCAAAATTGAAGGAATCAAAAGGACACAGCACAAAACTAGAAAACCTAGACTTGAAGCTCAAGTTTGCTATTTACTGAGAGATTAGACTTCATTTTCTACAATCTCTGAATTCCATTCTACTCATCAGAACCTTGGGAATGATAAACCTCTCCTACCTGTGTGGCAAGAATTCAGTGAGCGCAAATGAGGAGTGTGCGACCGTAACAGTGCATGTGGAGGAATAGAGTGGGAAAGAATGCCCTCTTCTTATGTCAGCGTGTGAAATGAGGATATTGAAATGATGGATTATTTTCATGTACATTTATAAGTTTTAAAATTAAAGTTATATACACACGCAATCTATCTGTATTTTTAAAAGAGAGAATAATTACCAAATATTTTCCCCCAAAGGCACACATAATCAATGTGCCTACATTTGCCAGGCTCTCAATCCCACAATTTCAGGACTGATGAGTCAAGACCTGCTAGCACATAAACCCAAGGAGTCCCTCCAGTGGACGTTTTAGAAGTCTACTGTGCTTCAATATAAGAGTTTTGAGCCTAGTACACTGGACCATGGGGCACCTGGGATATATAGAATTCTCTCAAGCCATACATGCTCAATTTTCCCTATGTTAATAAGAAATCTGTCAGCCATATGTCCAAAAAAAGTTTTCAGAAAAAGAGCTATGACTGGTTATGAGGAGTCACACATTTACTGCTCTAAAATAGCAAGTGAGAATATAATGTTTTAAAATAAACTAGCCTTATAGAAAAGATAGCTATGCTTAATAATTTGGGCTAAAAGAACTAAATAGATTGAGAAGATTAGAGTGTTCGTATGTTTTAATGTTTTTGTATCTTGTCCCTGCAGAATACTGAGGCACTGCCTCTGATCAGTTCACTAATCTGAAATGCATTTTCTCTAGCCCTTGTGGTAATGTTATTATTTCTGCAGATTCTGGTCCTTTCCAAAGTCTGTACTGACACTATATGACTTTATCCAAATGTTTGATCATTGCAAGAACATTGTAGGCAGAGAAATATAACAAAGTTTCCCCTAACAGGAGGAAGTGGGGGAATAGAATTGTATGTTAACAGTTATATAGAATCCAATGATGAACAGCTCACAGCAAATATGCAAGATGACTTTATCGAGGGACAGAATGTTTCCTGGGGTATAAAAATATTCACTAATAGTTCTAACACAGATTTAAAGAAAAAATGTGCAAAAAAACCCAATTATTGGTTAGATCTGTAAACACAATAAAGAAGGAGGCATGGTCCATGTCTGCATATAGTTAATGTCTAGGAGAGAAGATGCCACAGTTAAGGGTCTTTGACTATGGTATTTTCACCAGCTCATCCATCCTCGTTGTGAGATTGCACACATGATAGGATCATATCTAGTGTAGGCAAGGCATTGCTCTAAATATTCCAGCTACTGCATCACGTACAAGGTAAGTTATTAGTATCACTCTTTTTTTTACTAATGAGCACATTAAAATTTAGAGAAGTTAAATTACGTGTCTGGGGCTTCACAGCTAGTAATTTCCCAAGCTGAGATTAGAGATCCTTTGCACTGTACTAATACTATCCTATTTAAATTTTGCCCAGTGCCACTTTACTTTCATCCAATCTTCTTGTTCTCATCCCATGTTCATAAAATAATTTTGTGGATAATTTTTGGCTTTTTAATGTCTTTTACACATGCATATTACAGGTTTTTTTTTTTTTTTCCTAGAATGAATTAAGGGAGTGGCATTCTGGTTTTCTATATCAATCACATAGGCAT
The DNA here is from genome assembly GCF_016906955.1 of Phacochoerus africanus. Classification (NCBI taxonomy): domain Eukaryota; kingdom Metazoa; phylum Chordata; class Mammalia; order Artiodactyla; family Suidae; genus Phacochoerus; species Phacochoerus africanus. Next base: position 23,544,732 of record NC_062554.1, read on the forward strand.
GGTTACTAGGAGGCTGCTGAAGACAGATGGATCTGTTCTCCATATTATGATGAAACTGGGTTTTTAGGCCTGCATATTAACCAAATATCATCTAATAATTTAATTGGGTCAAGCAATTTTCCAAGAGAGGAAAAACAGGTATAAAATTAAATGAAGAAATGAGTTAATTGCTTAGATTTGAGTCAGAAAGAAAGGATAAATATGAATGCAGAGGCTTAACTGGATACAGTGTGGAAGGAAAACTGATCTGGAGACTGAAAGCTAACCAAGATAGATCTTTTGTGTGACATACTCAGTTTGAATTTTCATTTTGTTCAAGTTATCCATCCCGTAACATACAGGAGGACATTTTGGCTGATTTTCATTGAAATTCCAATAATTGACTTTACCCCTAAAATATAACAGCAGGTTAGTAAGAGGTCAGAAACTGGTAACTAGTAAAGCTCTAAAGGTAATCCTGTGGACTCACAGCAGAGCAAAATTAATTGGGAAGCAAAATTTTTACTCCTGTTACTATGGCCTGAGATGATTAGCATGAGAGACAAGAAAAAGACTGAGGAAAGGGATGGAACAGTCTTTCTAATGTCTCTCAGCCAAGAAAAACACTCTCTCTTTTTTTTTTTTTTTTGCTTTGGTCATGAATATATATATATATATATATATATATATATAATATATTAATATACATATTACCTCTTTCTAGAACAGCAAGCCAGTTTAGGCTCTCACCAGTGCATTCATAAAAATTCTCAAGTATGCATCTTTCAATTCTTGCCTTTCATAGTTCAATAGATTAGCAATTAGAAACAAAAGGAAAAGCAATGTGAACAGCGAAAATAAACCCTATGAGTAATAAACATTTGGAAAACAATGTTTTATCATTTTAGGATTGAACCCTAGACAGTTACAGTGAGACAATTTGCCAGAGATGGTTAGAATTGGTTTAATAACAGGAAAATAAAGAGAAAAGGAACCATTACTCTCTACCAGATGGAAATAAGATCAAGTGCAAAGCACTCAGAATTAACAGAAAAAATATTATTTTCTTACATGTAATCATGATAGACTCTATTATTCGTTTTGGGAATCAGGTTGTTAATGGTGGGTTTGGGGAGTCATGGGCTAGGAGGGGTATGCATGTGTGGGGGTGGGGACATCTGCATAACAAAAACTCACTTGTGTGACCTGCTTGGGATGTCACATCAACTACACAAGCGTCAGACAGTCAATCGGGCACCACAAAATCAAACACTGTGTAACAATGAACCATGGAGTCATAAGATATGTTGAGATCCAATTCTGCTGCTAAAACGACATATGGCTTGGCATAAGGAACTACCGAATTTTCTCCATGTGGAGAAAGTTACACATCACAACAACGCCAAAGTCTAGAAGGAGTAAATATCTCTTTCAGAGGAGGGTAGGTTCTGTAGGAAACACCAGAAAAGAAACATCCACTAAAAAGCAAAAGTGGTCATAATTCTAGAATTTTACAATTATGAAAACTCAGCTGGTAGGTGTTTAGAGGGATGAGATATATGGGTGTATGCATGTGTGTACACACATGTCTGTGTACACGCGTGGAGTTCTAAAGCAGTGCATTTGGAATGGACAATGTGAAAGTTAAAGGACAAACCTTTTAGAACTCTCCTGAGAAGGTTTTCTCTGTTTATTTGTTTTAGAACAGGTTCAATAATGTTTTTAAATTATTTTGTTTCTATCGCTATTATAATATAAGAGTGGTAGTAGTATTTTCAAGGAAGCAGAGTGAGCAAGTACTTTAGAATGCAGCTGTATACATTTTAAAAGGTGGAACATGTCTGGTTTTTACATAGAACAGATGACCTAAAGCTGCGTTTATAATAGCGTGTGTTCATACTTATCTTTTCCACAAGCATAATTTAGGCTCTACGGTAAGTGCAGACCAAACTGCAAGACATATATCAGAAAATTTCAAAATGTAATAAGTACTGTGATATAGTTTTCACTTGAAAATAGGCTCTTTTGAAAAGTAACCAAGGCATGAACAACCTTGTGGTCTTAAAGTGTAATTCACATGAGTGAAACACAGAAGTATGAATAGAGCCCACTGCTTTATTACCTTCCACTAGATACCTTTAAACATGATGAAAGGCTTTTACACATCTGTGAATTCAAGTCTCTGGCAGTTTTCTTTTTAAAGAGTATTATATTTTTGATTATTCACTTACTAAAACAAATGCATTTGAATCAAAGAGGAGATATGGGTCAGCTCTTCACAGTATCAGTGACAAGGATGCTTACCAGACATTCCAATAATAATAAAAAAAAACTCCACAGTTTGAGCATCATAAAGGAAAGTGGGTACCAATTTTTCCAGCTGAAATCAGCAAGTAGCCATTTAGATGAGAAACTAGCAGGTCACTTTTCAAATTCAGTAGTTAAGTCAACAGCACGGAGTCCTACCCCCAAGCACTCTCAACACATTCTACATTTATCTTGGTATATGCTCTCTGTCAGCCTCTGAGCCTAATAGCCAGGCACATTGCATATCTGAAAATACATGTGCAGAATAGTCTTTAAAATGATTACCATGTCTTTTAAGAAGGTGAAAGTTCCAGAGAAACAAAGAAGGTATGTGGAATCTTCCAGCCTGGGCAAGCAGGTCTTACTCAATGGGGTTAACTAGAAGACTTTATAATTCTATTGAGATTCATTTGAAGAAGTGTCCTGCCTTTCCCCCTTAACGTCCAGTGTCTACACTGGAAGACAATTCTTCTTCATTAAGGAGGCATCTTCTTACAGAATGGACCTGCAAAAGTAAATCATGCCATGCAGTCCTGCTTTATCTTACTGTTAAATGTTAGGCTTGATTCTGATGTTCTGCATCTCAGACGGTTCACATCAAGAACTCTGCCCCAGTTTGGTTGTAAAACTTTGCTGACAGAACACAGAACAATCTCTGAATAGTTCAGTATTGTTCCAACTCATTCAATGTTGTCTTTTGCTGTCTTTGCACCTCTCTGCTTTGAAATTTCCAGAAGATGTGAGGATCTTTCCACTGTGGTCCTCCTAGAGGGAAACATCTAATTCCTGCCCTTATATATTCAGCACAATTAATGGCCATATTTTTTTTCTATTAGACCCATGCAAGCAGGTGCTGAAAAAAAACATCCTTTGAGAAAGCATATGGAATGAGTATAAATACAACATTTTGGATCCAGTTCTGAAGTTTTGTTCCAGTAGGCTTTCAAAATGTAAACAACAAACATACTCTCTTGAGGGAAACAGAGGCTTTGAGAAGAAGAGACTCTGTAAAAATATTTGAGGAGAAAACTTGAGCTAGAGTATCTGAACCCAAGTAGAGAAAAATAGGGGGAGTAAAACTGTCCTGCTTAAAGATGTTTGAAATCTATCATGGCTTAAGAATTCATGGTTGGAAACGGAGATTAGAATAGTGATTGCCAGGGACTGGGGGTGAGGGAGATGGAGAGATGTTGGTCAAAGGTACGAACTTCCTATCTTAAGATAAATCACATTCTGATGAACTAATATCCAGAATAATGACTATAGCTAGCCGTACTGTATTATATACTTGAAAGTAGTCTAAGAGAATACATCCTAAATATCCTCAACACGTCCACATAAAAATAGTGATTATGTGATGGGATGGAGGTATTAGCTAACTATGTTGAACACTTTGAACACTCTCCACTTACGCAATTTTGTATCTCAATTATACCACCATAAAACCATCGAAAATAATTCATAATTCATAGTTGGATTAGTCCTCATGAAACTAGCCCGATTAAAAATTATTTAGATAATTTATCAGTGAGATGTCCAAGCATTTCGTGAGAAGCAAAACTTACTAAAACTCTTTAGAACATACCAGCCTACAATACTGCTTTGCTGAATACCATGGACACTTGTAAATTCCTGGACAGTTGGGTAAAATACTTGGACACAGTGTGTGATTATGGGAGAAAGAAGAAATGAACTTGAAACCTAATACATGGAATTAATGAGTCCAACTGGAATTTCTCATAATGCTATCTATCCCTCACATCTTCATTTTAATAGCCCTTATGTAAGTAGATTTTACTGTTACCTCATTTAAGGGTTGAGGCTCTTGGGCTCAAATGATTTAGGTCTTTCTTTCCAGTTTTAATTAGAAATAATTGACATATTGTATAAGTTTATATGTTTAAGATAGAAGTTTAAGGCATGCAGCCCCATGATCTGAGATACATATTCTTTGAAATAAGTACCATAATAGGTTTAGTTCACATCCATCATCTCATATAGATACACTAAAGATAAAAGGAAAAATAATTCTCCTTGTGATGAGTGCTCTTGGGATCTACTCTCTTGACAACTTTCTTATATATCATGCAGCAGTGGTAACTATAGTCACCATGTTGTTCGTCACATCCCTAGGATTATTTATCTTGTAACTGGAACTTAGTGCCTTTTGATCCCCTTCCTCTGAATTTCAGTATTTTTATCAGGCCACAGGTGTCAATCAAGAAGCTTGGAATCAAAATAATTCCTTCAGTTAGTGTTCTTTGAACCTAGTCCATACACAAGAAAAATATTTTAAAGAGTTAACGTCATCATTCAAGGGCTTCTGGGATAACTCCATTATCAACTTCATGTTCATGAAGATCCTTACATTTCCTCAGGCCTGAGAGGAACAGACAAACTCTACCTCTGAGATCTAACCATACCTTGACTATGGAAGATCTCGGCTATAGTTTTATACCATGTGTAGAAGAAAAGGTGAGAAAGCATGAGTAGTTCCCTCTGTTGAAAGGTAGACCCACAGGTTTTTTCATTCCTTTTACTAACTGTTATATCCAAACACACAATTTTCTTATACTTTTGTGTCTATACATGATTCCTTTGTCTGTACCATCTTCCATTGTCTCTATTCATCTTCTAGTAGTCAGTAAAATGGCATCATCTGGCATCTTTCCTGTTTCTACCAGACTGTTATTAAGAAAAATGGTCCTATTTTGTTACAATTATATTTCACCATATTTGTATTATACTACTTTGTATGTTATAATCTAGTCGCTGGTGTGTTTATATGTCTGCTTTTCCACTCTAGTCAGATCAACTTGAGAAATAATTTGGCAATATCTAATATAACTTTTAAGATATAATTTCATCAATATGGCAAAACAATCATGATATATTATGTAAAATGTACATAGTCTAGGGAACAGTCTAAAATATAGCATGATGTTTCTAATTATAACTACAGTGTGGTAGCATTTAGGGTGGTATTTTTCTTTTTGCTTATCTTTTTTTTCTAATTTTCAATACTAGTTATTATTACTTGCATATTGAAAGTGAGAGATAGTTCAGAGGCTTACATTATTTTAATACTGGTCAAATTTTGTATGAAAAATCATATCCTGCTTTACCGCGTTAACTCAAAACGTGAGGAATAAACAAAGCTTTGACACAATGTACAGGAAGCAGAGAATAGAAACTGGCATCCAGGTAAGAAAAAATTAGATCTTGCAAAAAGGTTAAAGAATAACTGAGATTATTCAACTAGACACAAATTATTACTTACCACTTATTTAAAAGATGAACACGTGCAATTTATGATGCCCAGCTATTCTCCATCTCATGGAAGCCTGAATTATGAAAGAAAGAGGGAAGGAAGGAAGGAAGGGAGGGAGGAAAGAAAGAGAGAGAAAGAGAGAGAAAGAGAAAAAGAAAGAAAGAGAGAAAAAAAAGAAAAGAAAAGAAAAGAAAGAAAGAAAAGAAAGAAAGAAAGAAAAATGGAAACTCAGAAGGGATTTAAATAATATATAAGGAAGACTTTTTCTGACAGTAAAAACTGTTAAGTACTGTACCAGATTAATGGAATGAAGAAATATTTATTAAGGCCTTTTAAAACTAGCCTGGAATAATTTTCAAATTGGCATGTGTGCAGACAGGGGGATGCTTAGGTTGACTTTTAAAGGTCCTCTGCAATGCTCTGCTTTTATAGCATGATGGATTTTGTTGGAATAACACCTATTTCTCATATGACACTAAGTGACTCATTCAGGACTTTCCAGAAGCCAAAAAGCCCTATCCCCAGTCTTCTTCTGACATGTAGTTTTTATTTTCTAAATCTCCAAGGTAGAAAATAGATTTCTTAAATGTAGGCACTGGGATTCTAGCAATCCCTTAAAGCTCTTATGTTTTGAATTCCCAACTCAGATCAAATTCATTTTATGCTCTACTAAATACATATCATCTCTGAGAAGCAATTTCTCCTCTTTAAAATCTAACCTTTCCTCTTCCTGTCTTCCACTTTGATTTCCCTGACCAGCAAGTCCAGTTTTAGCAATGATCTATGTTAGCCCCTGGTTTCTCATTAACTTAGACCATGATAGTGAATGTGCTGCCATTTATGGCAAAGAAAATTGAGATGACTAACCAGATGATCTGAAAGATTTCCTCTCTCCAATTTCATTCATACTCTCCATACTGTTGGTTATGTCTTCCTTGTGATTAAGTACTATTCAAGACTGAATTATTGACACTCTTCTCAATTTAATTAATATTGCCTGATTGACTAATGTAAACTTTCATTTTTTTCTCATAATATAATTTTCCATTTAAGAAAACATCTTTCAAAAACCTTAAGAGGATTTATGCTTCCATTGATCAATAATTCTATTCTTTTGTTAACTACCTTCATTTTTGTCTGAATTCCTTGAATGTAAAATACATGGAAAAAAGGCATTTTTAAAATTAAGTAAAGGAAAATGCTAAAACTTTCTTTGAGAAACAAAAATGCTTTGAATCTCTTCTCTCAATCTACACAAATTTCGGATAGATATGTTATTATCTTTATCCCCTTGATGTTTTCTATAAAAAAAAATACTTGGCAACTTTCTTCAAGATAAGATGCAAAAATACACAGAGGGATTATTTTCTTGAAAGCCAATTCAAAAATCACAATTTTAAGGAAAATCATTCATTCATTCACAATCTTTATTCTTTTAAGAACTATTTTATCAGTTTATACCATCATGCTTTTATTATATCTCATTGTTTTCCAAATTCACAAGGCTATGCAGGAAATCCTCTGACCAGACTATCAGTCATCAGAGGACCAACATTTCTCAAAGCTGGTTCCTGGACCAACATCACTGGCATCACCTGGGAGCAATGTGTTAGATGTGTGCATTCTTCAGCCCCACACTAGATCTAAGGAATCATAAATCTTAGGATGGAGCCTGGCGATCTGTGTTTTAACAAACCCTCCCTGCAATTGTGATGCCAGCTGAGTGTGAGAACCACTGTATAAGAGGAAATGAAATTAAATTGACAAAACAGTATACAATGCTTAAAAGGAGCTAACAATTTGCCTTGCAGAATGAGAGAGAACCTGAAAAATCATGTCATGACCTTATCTAGATCATGAGGCCACTGATGATTTGCAAAAAAGTTATAAGGAGAGTGACATCCATTCATTCACTCATATCTCTTCCTTCCAGGAACTTTCCCTGACCTACCTTGTCTAAAGCAGCTCATTGGCCACTGTGTGTCACACCTCAAGTTAATTTGTGCCACTGCACTTACCACCACCTTATACTTTCTTATTAGTATATTTTTGTTTCTGTCTTTCTTCCTTTACAAATATAAGATTCTTGGGGGTAAAGCTATTGCTTGTCTTGTTCTATATTGAATTTCCAATGCTTAGAATATTGCTTCGTGTATAGTTGATACTCAAAAAATGTTTGTTGAATGGATGAATTAATGGGTAAGTCACCAGTGATGCAGAGGTGAGAAAGAAAGTCCCAGGTCCTGACCTCATGGAGCTTACTTTCTGACCTACATGACTAAATTTGCATTTAGATAGCACTTAGATTGCTGTAGGGCGAATAGGGTGGAAAACTGGAGATGGGAAAACTAATTTGGATGCTGTCACGGCCATCAATGTCAGAGGTAACAGTGACCTCTAATAGAGAAGTGCCAGTGGAGATGGAATGAAATAGATAAATTTAAAACACATTTAGGCGATAGAATCAGGAGTCTTCTGCAACTGATAACATCTGAAAGGAAGAAGTCAAGGTCTGAAGGACTGAATTTTAGCTTAAGCCACGGAAAGGCAGAGACTGTTTTGCTGAGAGATGAAACAGAGGAGATGCGGCAAGCAGGACTGCAAATATTATAGGAGACATACTTTCGGTTTCACATTTAACTAGGTGTGTGTATTTTTATTTGATCACAAAATACAACAGAGAGTGAAATAAAAGCTTGTTGGTGAGGTTGCATGCAATGATCGACACCCGTTCCTCAATAGACAACTGCATAATTGGAACTACCGAAAATATTAAATTCAGATTACTCATGATTTCATCAACTACCAAAAAGACACTGTGTTCCCACAAATGGTGTAGTTGTGTATTTTTTACATAGGAAACTATGAGATATCGAGAGCCTATTTTTTTTTAGAGCCTATTTTTAATACTCAATGTTTAAAAATAATTGCCTCCATTTACATGGACAGTATGTGAAGAGGAATTAGGAGATTTTGCCAAGTACCCTATTGTCTAAGTTTAGATAAAATCAAATTAGACTCCTCGGCTTGAATGTCCTCCCTCAAGAACCCTCAACAAATGGGATTTTTGTTACAGTGACAGCCTTAAGATGTAGAAAGTCAAGGCAGAGGAAACAGACTGGTGCCATGATGATTGTGATTGTACAACCCCTTATATTCCCATAAGAGTTTATAACTTTGAAAACATTCTCACATTCATTTGACTTTAAGGCTTCCAGTAACTCTGGAGGTCATTCAGATTTATCTCCATTTGAATGAATGAGATTCTTGGATATTTTATAGTTTTCCTGAGCTCACACCTTTAGAAAGTGGAAGAGACAAAACTGACCTAATGCTTGAGCCAACATGTTTAGAGTTCAGTCTCAAGGCAAAGCTAAGGGGAAAAAAAAAAAAGGACCATAAACGTAATGACACATGTACACGCAACGTTGTGCTTTCCCAGGGAAATGGGCGGGGCGGGGGGGGGGGGAATACGTGAATACTTTCCTCTTAAGAGTTGTGCAGCAACATCGCTGTGGTTAAAAGGTTTCTAAGATGGACACTGCAGAGGTGGTGGAGGAAATTTTCTTTGCCAGCCACCGAGTGGTGGTGGGACACCATTATCCTACCAGAGTAGCCAGTGGAAACTGCTAACTTGGATATCTAAGGCAAAGTTAATAGCAGTAGAATCTGCCACTGCTGAAAGCTGACAGGGATAGAGCAGTTGCTAAAAATGATCATTCAAGGAATCATTACAAACAGGGAAAAACTGTTGGAAAATGCCATCTACGGCAGAAGGCACCACTGAAAACAAATGGAGGTACGGGCAAAGCAAACCTAATTTTCTACCATCTCTGTGTTATTCACCATTCTAACAGATACGGCTTTTTTTTTTTTTTTCTTTTTTGTCCAGGAATCAGATAAGAGCTATATCTATGACTTAAGCCACAGTGCAGGATCCTTAACCCACTGTGCCAGGCCGGGGATCAAACCTGTGTCCCAGGGCTCCCAAGACACAGCTGATCCCGTTGCGCCACAGCAGGAACTCTGAAAATGCCAGTTTTAAGGAGAAAAGACTCCTCCTGTTTCTCAGAGTGAAAGTGGTGTTCATCAGTCTAGTGGTATGTCTATCAAAAAGGAGCGTGTGTCACCATTACTCCCAAAGCAATGGCGGAGTTCAAGGACCTTTATTTGCAGCAGAGGGATCCTGAAAGTTCAGGAGCCAGGGCATCAGGAAACAGGGGCAGAGCCTTACAGCATGTAGGCTCTCAAAATATACATTTTGCAAGCCCTAAGACCTTAGATTCTGTATCTTAAGTAATAAATGAAGGGGTAGGTTAGACCAGGTTTATTTTCAAATATTTTAGAAAGCCCTAAAGATTCTCTGTGTGCCCCAGGAGTCAAGTTCCAGGCATGAGTTGAGGCCAGTGCTTACAGGTCCAAGCCTGCCCCTTCCTCTTAGCTCTTCTGTATCCATATTCGGCATGTGAGTTTGAAGTTTATTTCCTGTGGCTATAAAATTTGAAAATATCCAACTAAGTCACCTCAAACGCTTCTTCTAACTTGAAAATCTGCATTCACTAGCAGACCTATTATTCTGCTCTATTGCTCTGTTTCCAAAATAGTCCAAGTACATCATTCTGTATTTTATCCCTTCCTCTCTTCACAACGCCCACACTCTGTCCGTCTCTCTCTTTCTTCTTGGCCGCAGACTTTCCCGGTGCCTGTAAAGTCTATCATGATTTCTTGATTTTACATTTGCTTGGCATTGTCTATCGTTCCCAAATCGACCTCAGGTTTGGAGGGAAGGCTCCAGCTGGAAAAATAAGCTTCCTGCTCAGACCCATCCTGTTTTTAATCTGCTGCTGTTGTAAGAAATTCCCTTCAGGGATTTCTTTACTTCCTATTGCTTTGCTTTTTTTGCTATAAACCTCACAAATATTAATCTCTCCTGGTCCGCCTTTTCCCTTAACGCCTAAACTTTTTTTTTTCTTTAGTCTAAAATGCCTGCCAGTACTTTTCACACTTCATCATGTCTCCAGGAACACTGGCCCTAGGTCAAAGCCAGAGGCTGCAACTTGACAAAATATGCTGCAGTGTGGTTTTCTTTCCACACTGTCTACAGCTGTCATCTTCTCTCAAGTCCCCAAACTGCAAATTAGCCAGGGTCTGTATGGGATCATGGGATTCTGTAATTCCTATCCATTAGTCAAAGAAAAAAGAAGGTTGAAACTTTTTTTTTCTCCTTATCTAGGAAGATAATTAACTTCTAAATCTATATTCTTTACTGTTTTCCTTTGGTGGGATTCCAATTCATAGAATCAGAAATCACAATAGAGGAGTTGAAAAATCTCTTTCTTGGAGAAAATGAATACTTTGGCTGTAAGAATTATAAACTGTCCTTTAAAGAAAGACAAACCTGCTCTACCAGTATTTTTTGATATTTAGATTTCCCTTTGGGTGATTGTGGTAACTGTGGTAGGTCCAGGTAAAACAGAAGTATTAGCTCTCTTTATGACAAAGAAAAGCAATCCAGATTTCTTCAAGTCTATTTTCAGTTAAAAAGAAATTAAAAACACAACTTTCTATATTCTAGATACTGTGTTCTCTTAGCATATAATTTGGAATCCATGCGGAGTTCATTGATATTTACAGGTCGCTTTTTCTTTAAACAAAATTTATATGGAATAAACTTTAGACACTGCTGGGATTAAAATGTAGTTGGCATCCCACTTACTTTTCAAGTACGAAATGTTCACCTTAATGTCTGGAACATTCAATCCTAGATGATTATCCTGAATGTTCCATTTTTCTAGAACTTTGCCATAATCAGTCATTCTTAAAACAAGTTTGCCCTAATTTTTTACATTAGGACTTGTGTTTTACATATTCTCATCTCAGAAATACTGAGAGTTTAAAAATATTTTTTTCAGTTATTATAATATGCTAGGACATATACTAGGTACCTGGAATACAATAGAAAACAACATAGATTTCATTGCATACTTACAGGTGACCAAGGAAATGAATGAATGATTACCAAAAAAGTGCTCTAAGTTAAATTTTCTGAATTTTACAACTTTTCTTCTTAGTATTTGAAAAAAATAAAATAAAATTGTGTTTATCAGCTTTTATCCATGAGTATGGAAAAGTAAATACTTCTATATTTTGAAAGATGACCTAAACTATATCTAAAACTGAACGAATATCTAGGTATTCAAATTCTAAAAGATTATATATAAAAGCTAGTCTTTTTTAAATTTTTTTTTCTTGTGATGAGAACTTCTTCATTTTTTATTTTATTTTATATTTTGTCTTTTTAGGGCTGCACCACAGCATATGGAGGTTTCCAGGCTAGGGGTTGAATCGGAGCTGTGGCCTCCAGCCTACATCACAGCCACAGCAATGTGGGATCTGAGCTGTGTCTGCAACCTACACCACAGCTCATGGCAACGCCAGATCCTTAACCCACTGAACGAGGCCAGGGTTCAAACCTGTGTCCTCATAGATGCTAGTCAGATTCGTTTCCACTGAGCCACGGTGAGAACTCCTAAAATCTAGTCTTAAAGACACATATAAAACATGAACAATTAAGCACTTTCTAACATATAATTTTCATTTTCATCTGGCCATCATTTAAGATAAAGCAATTCATGGAATATTTCTATAAAGTGAAAACCAGTCAAAAATTTCATACTGCTCCCCATTTCAACTGATACATAGAGAAAATTTGTATAACCTCCAATGAAAGACAAGTCATCAAAGGAAATTTCATGAATATTGTATGCACAGAAATAGATAGCTGATAGATAAATAGAAAGGTAGACAGATAAAATGCTAAAAGACAAAAGAAGACACACTTGATGTGTTTTACATACTTAAAATACACTCTGCAGCTGTATAACTATGGGCTTAAGACTCTAAAACTAGAGTTTGAGTCCTTGGCTCAGACTTACATGCTGAGAGATGATAAATCTTTTAACATCTCTTGGTTTAACCTTTCTCATCAGCAATAATGGAAATACTACTGATAATATCTACTTCAGAATGTTGTTATAAAGATTAAATGTGTAAAAAAAATATTGAAATGTGAATGTATATATGAGAGGAATGTTTGTTACCAAATCAGCTCAGGCGATTCCCCACCCAAAAATTCAAATGTTGGTAGAAAGGAAAGTTGCGTTTCATCAGAAGCCTGGCAATCTGGGGAGAAGGTGGACTTAGTGTCCCTTCAAAACCACCCCTGAAGATTCTGCTCAGTCATGAAAGTTTTAAAGGGGAAAGAGAACATAATCTCAGTTCATTGTTGAGAGAGGGGGTCAGAGTCCTTGCCATCCCTCACTGCATGCAGGCTTGTCCACTCCTTCTGATTTTTCTTTAGATGCTGTCTTGTTCACACAGCTTCTTCACAAAGTTACTGAAGGGAAACTTGGGAAGAAATCTGTTAGTTACTGTTAATTACTCCTTCTTCATTTCTATTTCTTTGGTCTACAGAAAGAAACACCAGTTTAGGCAAGGCATTGTGGGATCAAAAGATGTGAAAGGTATGCTAGGGCCGGAGATGAGTAAAGTGTAGAGGTACCTGGTTTAAGGTTAGTGACAAGACAAAGGGGGCTCTTGCAGAGAGTTCTTTCCTGCAAAGAGTGCTTTCCTGCTGCTTACATGTTTAAACTATAAACTGCAATCAAATTACTTTGAAACATTTATCCTCATCATATAATCAGATTACTACCACAATTCCATGATTTTAAAATTATCCAGTGGGCAGTAAGGCTATGACCAGTTTACAGGAAAAGGACCAGGAGCCTTATGCTACTATCCTTCATCTTTCATAACTCTCCTCAGGTTAAGTGATATCATCTTCATTCTACTTTCTAAGAGTAGCTGACATGTCTCTCTGGCCCACCGTAGGAATTAGGAATCTCATAATCAAGCTCATGCTTGGGAAAAAAAATGAAAGCATTTCATAAATGTATAATGAATCCATGAATGATCTCTATGTCCATTCACTACTTTGAGGAAATTTGATTAGACAGCCAATTGGTTTTTATAGTTAGATTCTTTTTAGGGAGAGAGATGAGTGATTTGTATTATAAAACTGTCCAAAGTGCTCTAAATATAAAGCAGAGTAGTTCAGAAATTGAAAGAAGGCTGAAACTATCCATTTAACCCACTGTGTCTAAGCTTGTCCAGGACACTGCTGAGATCACACCTGGTTACAAGTCCTCAGTAATAATAATAAAAACAGCATCTGGTTCCATAAGTCTGAAAACAGAAGAGATATCTGGAGGCAGACACGTATACATATATAATTTCTACAGTATCATATTTGGAAAGACTAGATTCTGCTGTATATTTAACCCAAAACTTTACTTTCCTGGGCTTCTTTTTATGACAAGCATTGGATGTTTATTAAGCTTTTTATCATTATGTAAATGTTGAGTTCATTCAATCTGTGTCATATAACAATAATCTCATACACTATCTATGGTAATATTTCAATTATTATTTATTGCATATATTATTTAAATATTATTTCTAACATTTCATATACCTAGAATACTGGAACAAACATAAAGTTTTCAAACATAAAATAAAATGTACAAACGGGTTAGACACTGAGCTATCAGAGAATATGCTTAGGGGTGACATCAGAAACATCTTCCAGAGAGGCAATGAAGCCTCATCTGAGCAGTATAATCTTGTGCCATAAATTGAGATTTGTTCATATATGCTTTATACGTATTTTCTTCTTGTCACAATTCTAAGGTTAACTGCACACCAGATAATGCAGCACAGAATAAAATATAGGTATTTTCTTAAAACATTTTTCTCTTACACAAGAAAGTCTGCTCATGCAAACATTATTGAAGAAGTAATTATTGAGCAGGAAATAACAAGCCGGCTCATGCACTGCAGTGTAAACACACAGATACACATATAGCTAGGTGATAAGAATAGTTAATTGATACAGCAATAAACAGTACACTATGACAGTTTAATAAGGAAAATTAAAGTTAAAAAGATTCATGGAAAGGAAAATATATTGCTGTATTCATTGAGGATTTCAAGTCAGAAGGAAAAAAACATAGAATTTTGACAGGATAAAATTTTGGAATGTGTTAAAATAAACAGTATAAGATGACTTTGATATCTAAAGCTAATTTAGCAATTAGATGTTGATCTTTATTAAAGAAGAAATCAAACATATCTCATTTTAAAGAATAATGTTTTCCTCTACAGGGTTAGATAATCTTATTCAACCAAATAGCTCATTGAACATTTATTTTGTCCGAGTGTATTTCTCAAGTGTAGAGCGGTAAATAAAGCTAAGTTTCTGAAACAGGAAAAAGCCCCAAGCAAGTGAGCCATGAAGTAAATTAAAAAAAAAAAGATTGGCACCTGCACACTGAGGTATATGGAATGATTGGCCTATGGGGACCTACTGTATAGCACAGGGAACTCTACCCAATATTCTGGGGTAATCTATGTGGGAAAAAATATGAAAGAGAATGGATATGTGTACATGTATAACTGAATCACTTTGTTGTACAACATAAATTATCACAAGAGTATAAATAAAATATACTTCAATAAAACTTCAAAAAATGAAAAAGAGAGGATAAACATAAAATCTTTGAAATGTAATGGGATGCTGTGATGGGGTAACTAGGTTGAGAATTGGGAACATTACAAGGGGAACAAAGAAGGTTCCTGAAAAAGTGTCACTCAAGACCAAAATGACCAGATAGGAAATAGAAATAAAAACGTCCAAGAGAAGGGCCAAGATAAGAGCAAGGCCAAAGACTCTCAAGCAAAATAAGTTGACCAAAGTGACCAATGTTGATGGAGTACAGAGAACGAACAAGTGGTCCATGGTGACATTAAAGATGTGGAGAGAGACCAGTCCCCGTAGAACTTGAGAAAACCCTGGGAGAGAGTTTAGTTTTTTCTTTTTAATCCAGCATAAAAACAGAGAGTTTTCAGCCAAAGATGGAATCTAATAGATATTTTAAGTAAGATCATTTTAGTTACTGGAATGTGGAATGGAGTGTCAGGAAGACGGAGGCTCCTTAGGAGGCCTGTCAGTAAAGAGACTCACTAGTAATCTGCATCAGAGATACTAATAACATGGACAAGGGTATTGGGATACAGATGGAGGGAAGTGAGTTAAATGAAAACCACATTTGACAGGCCAGCTGCTGAGGGGAAGGGGGTGGAAAAAATGAGAAACGGAAGACCATTTCCTGTTTTGGGTTGAGCACCTGAGTAGGTGTTTGTGGGCTTTGCTGATATGAGGAATAGGGGAAGGGAAAGAGGGGCAGTGAGGAGTTCCGTTTGAGATATGTAAGCTAAAAGACTATTTCAAAAGAGATCTTAAGAGGAGGTATAAGAAAAATAAAGGAGATATTTATGAGGTAAGAAGAGGGACTTATTCATCCTATCACATTTTTTAAAAATGCGATAATTCTCCATGTAACATTCATTGTAAACAGATTTCTGTTTAGATACAGGTATTCAACTAGAAGCTACATGAATGGGGAAATTCTTTATCTCAAATTTAGCTTTCTTGAAAAAAAAAAAGAGCTATTTCTAAGCTATCTTCTACTACTGTATCTTCTACTTCTATGACAACCAGGCAATTTAAAATAATATATTAGCAGAGTCAAGTGCAATACTTTGCTCTTTTGAGAATGGCAACTAGCATATTTTTAGAGCTTAGTAGCATATATGGTAAGTAAAATATTCTCATCAATGGCAATCTAAGTATATATTTTAGATTTAAGAATAATGGAAAGATTTCCTAAAATACAAACTCATCTTGGAATAAGATTTTCTTACTTAATATGTTGAGCAAAGTTGTAAGAAGAGCAGCTCATAAATATTTTAAAACAGCTTCTCCCTATTTGCATTGAGGGCTTTTCATAATATTTTCACATTAGATGATTCAAGTTCAATAACATACTTGATGTTAAATGATTGCATGAAAATGATGCATTTTAACATAACCTCATTCTACATGCTTGATTTTGTCAAGTGTATTTTTCCTTTATGAAAGTCTTTTTCTTTTTGATTATATCCTCATGGGAAAATGTTAAAGGAATGCCTTTTCATCAATTGGATAATTTTATATTTTTGAGACTGAAATCACAGGATTGTTTTCAACTCTTGGTTCCTTTTGGAAATACATGCAGC
The DNA here is from genome assembly GCF_016906955.1 of Phacochoerus africanus. Classification (NCBI taxonomy): domain Eukaryota; kingdom Metazoa; phylum Chordata; class Mammalia; order Artiodactyla; family Suidae; genus Phacochoerus; species Phacochoerus africanus. The sequence continues at coordinate 23,561,464 of NC_062554.1, forward strand.
TAAATCTCACTCAGCTCACAGTGACACATAGTTTCACCTGCAAAGAAACGCCCCTGAAAGAAATCGAGAGTGAGAGTGATAGTTTGGTGATTACACTGATTTCAGTACACTTCATTAAGTGAAATAGAAATCCCATGTTCCAATGGTTGCACAAACACCCTTATGAAGGAAATACAAAGTTGCTGTTTTGTATAAGCGAATCCCCCTGGCTTCATGTTCTTCACAAAACTGGTGCCATGTGTGAAGAGTCATGACTCACATTGCATAACTTGACTTCCCAATGCATTATTCCATAAACAAATTATTGGTCTCCTCAATAGGAAGTTGTATTGGAAAGTTATGTATAAAGATATTTAATGAATGTAAGCATTAAAGTTATTTTCAATGCTATTTTACTTTGAATTTTCTTCGGGAATTTAAACAATGATGTGAATGAACTAGAACTATCTACATTTGAAAGAGTGTGTCCTTACTTTATGAGTGGTAAATAGATTTTCAAGATCCAGAAAATAATAATTTTATTATAACTTCTGCAAAAGTTACTAATTTGTTTCTGTCAACATTGTTTTTAGCTGTCAACATTGTTTTTCCTAATGCATAGACAATCAGCATACAGTGTGCATATGGGTGTGTATTACTATATAGATGTTGATACGTATGTAATAATAAAACAATGCCAGATACACTGCCAGTTAGAAAGTAAGAAAAAGTTCAAGAAGCAATCAATGTAACTGAGTCAATTGCTGTACAACAAAAACTAACAACACTGTAAATTAACTATACTTCAATAACTTTTTTTTAAAAAAATCAGTGTACTATTTTAACTTCATACCTTCTCAGTTTAACTCATGTCTTACCAAGTTTACATTTTTCAGACCACAACAACCACACAAGTCATTGGAATTTATATATATATTCATTAAATTTCAGGTGATTGTTAGTAAACAGGCAAAAAAAGTGCTGTGTTGCTTTTAGACATATTTTCTCATTATTAAGTTAAATCACATTCAATACAGACCATTTTAAAAAAATAAGCAAAGTAAAACAACATGGAAAGTTTAGGTAAAATAAGCATACAGAAATAATCACTGTTAATATTGCATTGCATTGCTCTTTAATCAAAATTAGATCAAACTAAAAATTCTGCTTTGTAACATACTTGTAACAATTATTGTAAACAGTTGTCCATCTTACTAAACATTAATCTACAGTAATAGTCTATCTCACTTAATGGAAGAATAAACCTTTAAAAAATACTCAGATATGTAGATTGCTTCTATTTTTCAGTCTTTAGGCTTTGCTACAATGACTAGCCTTGTATCTACATTCTTGCCCATATTCATGATTTTTTTTCTCATGATTAATCTTAAAATGTGGCCATGGGTTGTCAAATACTTAAGACTTTGAAACATATTATCAAATTGCCCTTTGGAAAGTTTGCACCAATTTACAGTCCTGTCAACACTATATGAAAGTGCCAATTTTTATGGTATTGCATTTAATAAATTAAAAACACTCAAAATAGCAAATAGACTAAAATTCACATGTATCAAGTTCTCTTCTGTCAAACTAGCCAATATTTGTAGCTTCATAGAAATACAGCTCATCATTTTCTCTTGTGTTTAAGAAATTAGAGTGTGACTCCTGAATAATGAACATATACACCAATAATATATTTTATTTATTTCTTTGAATTTAGGGCCCTATAGGGTATTTCTGAGGTGCATTCCATATGCTTAGTTTAGTATTGCCTCAGGAAGCATTAGATATTATCCTTAGCTTGAAGAAATCAATTTCTATTCTCTGGGGAATAATACTTTATAATACCATACCTTTGTGGTCATTCACGTTTTGTTAGACATTCTGATTCTGTTTCTTGAAGATCCGCAGAAGGAAAGCTTGCCAAGTTCGGCAACCTACTGGCTTTCAGCCTAGAGTATAATGTAACATCAATATAAAATCAACTACTTCTGATTTAACAATTTTAAGATAATGTCAGTTTTTATGTCCATTTGTTGAGAAAGCTTAGACTTTAGCAATTAGAGAACCATAGTTTTCCTCCCTCCATAGATGAGGCGGCTGGAATAATTTACGTTCAATGAAATAGAGAGATAAAAATAATTCTCTGGGTTATCTGCTCCAGTTTCTGGACCAATGAAAGCATCTTTCCAACAGATAGTCATCTATTTTTTTTTTTACTTCATTTTTATTTGGTTTTGTTTTTAAAGCGAAGCAGCCCATTTCACTCTTAGGTAGAACATTTAGAAATTTCTTCCTCACACTGTACCTAAACTTGTTTCCTTTTTCCAATTCACCCATTAGGTCCTCTTATTTTCTCTTCTACATAACAGAATTTAAAATATTTGAAAATGCCTTTAGTATCTAAACTTGTTTCCTTTTTCCAATTCACCCATTAGGTCCTCTTATTTTCTCTTCTACATAACAGAATTTAAAATATTTGAAAATGCCTTTAGTATATCTTCTTCAGTCCTTCTTTCCATATCTTCATTTCTTTGTATTCCTTCTCACATGATATATTTCCTCGGTTCTTTTTTTACTAGATCACCATCCTTTGGAAACATTGTATTAGCTCAATGAGGCCTCATTAATAAAGATACAGCAATGAGGTTGCAAGGTATCTGGACTCACTCAGTGTATGTTGAGTGGACATTGTCTGGAGGGTTGCCTGAACTTGGCAGTTCAAACTAGGATGGCAATTCAAACTAGAATGGCAATTAACTAGTTTGAATTACTTGGCAATTAATTATCTTCACTGCCACATAATCACTATGAGCATTTTTAACCAAGATGGGTCACTATAAAATACATACAGAAATAGTAAACAGAATATTTAGAATATATGCCAATACAATTGAGAAATATGTGTCTTATGTTAAAAAAAAAAAAGTTCACAAAGGAAGATAGGTGATTCAAGCCAGTAGGTTGTACTTCAGCAATTAATTGCTCTATTAAGTCATGACACTTTACTAGCATTAAAGTGTGGAAGTAAATATTTAAGACATTAGTAAATTATAAAAAAACAATGTACTGTTCTTATAAAAGAAGAGTAGTTTTGGAGTTCCCCCTGTAGCACAGTGCATTAGGACTCTGGTTGTAGTGGCCTGGATAGCTGCGGAAGTGTAGGCTTGATCTTTAGCCTGGCACAGTGTGTTAAAAGGATCTGCCAATGCCACAGCTGTGGTATAGATTTTAGCTGCAGATGGGATTCAGTCTTTGGCCTGGGGAACTTCTACATGCTGTGGATACAGCTATAATTTTTTAAGTGTTCTTTTGTATCATTTTTTATTAGAGTCCATATATTAGTGATCTTATATGATATTTGTCTTTACATGTCTGACTTACTTCACTTAATATGATAATTTGTAGGTCCATATTTCTGCAAACGGTGTTTCATTTTTTATGGCTGAGTAATATTCCATTGCATATATGTACCATATCACAAAACAGAAACAGACTCAGATTTCAAAACCAAATTTATGATTACCAAAGGGGAAACACTGGGGGAAAGGATAAATTAAGAGGTTGAGATTAACATAATCATGCTACTATATAAAGTAGATAAGTAACAAGGACCTACTGCATAGGACAGGAAATATACTCAATATTGTGTAATAACCTCTATGGGAAGAAAATATGAAAAGGAACAGATATATGTATTTGTTTAACTGATTCATTTAGCTCTCCATATGAAACTAAACAACACTGTAAGTCAACTAGACTCCAATAAAACTGAAAAAAAAAAAAAAAAGAAGTGCCATTTTATCAGGGCAGTTTCTTCTCCCATATATCCCTGTAACCATGATGCCAGACAGTACTCCATAAAACCCGTCCCCTACCATTGGATTTATCTTCTCAAAGGCTATAATGGTCAATGTCACCATTTAAAATTGGATAAAATTGGAAATATTACACTTTAGCCAAATTAAAGCCATGAATATAAATGTTACAAATTTTCTGACCTTAAAACAGGGAGTTTATCTTGGATAGTCCTAGTGAGTTCAATGTGATCATAAGCATCCTTAAATATAAAAGATAAAGACAGAAAAGGAGATTCAGTCAGTGAGAGATGTGGCTACGGAAGGAAAACACAGAGCGATACAACATAGCTGGCTTTGAAGGTGGAGAAGTCAACATGAGCCACAGAATGTGAGTGGCCTCTACAAAGTGGGAAATTCCAAGAAATGAATTATCCTCTGGAGCTTCAATAAGGAATACAAAACCACATTACCTTGATTTTATTCCACTGACACCTTTGTCAGTCTTCCAACCTTGAGAACTGAAAGTAAATTTATGTTGTATTTAACCAAGTTTCTGGTGATTTTAAAGGTAGCTGTAGAAAACTAATACACAGAAGAATGTAGATTAATTTTTTAGTTACTAGATGAACTGGGGAGCTTTTCTACTACTAAAAACTACTCATTATGTATATTTTATGAAAGTGCCTTATACATATTCATGTGTATGTGAGTATATTTATATCTATATCTGCTACTGAACCAAATTTGGGTTCACAGGCAATAAAGCCAATCTACTGATGGTTGAAGTAAAAGTCCAGTGTTTATGGTAGATGCCAAAAAAAGAGTGCAGGCAGGTAATGTTCAAAAAACCCAACCTCCCAGTGGATTTCAGGGAAGTGTTTTTAAAGGCAAAGTGAAGGAGATAGTTGCAGGGTGCATGATCAGCTTGTGTACAGTTCTCTGACTGGTTAACAGTGAGGTAACAGGGCAATGTCACAAGAATTAACATCATTAGTCGTCAGGCTCCACCCAGTCTGGGGGCTACATGCTCATTGTCATAATGTAGTTAACCTCTTCCATTTGGTTCAGGGAGGAGTGGTCAGTCAGTACAACAACTCAGAAATGTGCATCAGATATCATTACCTGTGTTCTTCAGGGAGGAACTAAAGATTCTGTGACTGCTATACTGTTGAATGACTGTTTAAATGGTTACCAGTTCTCCTGGCCCAACTGTTATTTTTTGTCACTACATGTTCACACTCTTTCAATAATTAATTCTTGAGCCATGCTTTTGTGACTCAGGAAGGGTCTGAGAGACTATAGCTTTTCTAAAAACAGGAGGCAGGCAGAAGACATTGTGGAGAGGAAGTCTGTCCTGGAAAGCTCCATAGGATCCTACTTAGTTATAGATAGATAGGTAGATAGACAGATAGGTAGAGAGAGAGAGAGAAATTTATATACAGTCATGGTCTCCAAATATATCACTCACATGTCACACACACATATAAAAGCATAAAAAATATGTTGCCAAGTTGGCCTGAAGTTCCTGCAGATGAGACTAGGTGGAATTAGCCTCTAGGTTATGTAGAAGTTTAACAATAAATTGGGGAAGAATACTCCAACACAGCCACAAAGTTATAAACCAGCAATTTCAGAGATGGAGGAATTAACAAAATATATATTGTAAGACATCACATGTATGAAAGACACAAAGCCTGGAGGAAAATAGAAGAAGTTAAATTGTGAATGGATTATATGTCATACAAGAAAGCTTAACTTTATTCTATAGGCCATTTACTTTATTTACTTATTTATTTACTTTATTCCTCAGACTTGTAAATACTTGATGACTTTATTGCAATTCAGACATGTAAATTTCATACCACAGTTTACAAGGTTTGTGTGACCTGACTTCTGTCTTCTAATCTTGACTTCTACCACTCTAAGTTTATTCATTGTATCCCAGCCCCCATGATTTATATATATATATATATAAATTCCTTGACCATGGCAAGCTCTTTTTTCCATCAGGAGTCTTTGCGTATACTGTTTGCTCTGCTTGGAATGTTTTGTACCATCATAACCAAACACTGACCCAAGAACATACACACTTCCCACAGTTCTTTCTCATGTTTTAGTGTAGGTTTATATGTCGCTTCTTCTTGAAAAGCATTTTTTGAAATGTGAATTAAATTTCTTTGCCCTTCTGTTGTTTCAGTCTGGGTATATTATGTGTGTCCTTCATCCACACTCTTTATCAACATCAGTAATTTTATTATATATTTTTTTTGTTGAATTAGGTAATATAAATGCCTCATCACTTTCCCACAACACAAATTCAGTGAAAGTAAAGGAATCATATCTTTCTCTTTTTTACTACTATACCCCCAATACCCTTAACACTTCTAGTATATGTTAATTAGCTAGTATATTTTGAATTAAATAATCAATCAGTTATGGGCATTTTGAAGCTGTATTTGTTTAGGATAAATGGATGGTCAAGATAAGAAGATTTTACGTTTTTCTAGGCTAAAACTGAAGGATTCAATGAAGCCCTGGACTATGGGAAAACAAAGAAAGTCTTAGAAATAACTAAGACTAGGAGTTCCCATTGTGGCTCAGCAGAAACAAACCCAACTAGTATCCATGAGGATACAGGTTCCATCCCTGGCCTTGCTCAGCTTAAAGATCTGGCATTTCCATGAGCTGTGATGTAGGTCTCAGACACAGCTTGGATCTGGTGTTGCTATGGCTGTGGCATAGGCCAGCAGCTACAGCTCTGATTTGACCTGTAGCTTGGGAACTTCCATATGCCACACCTGCAGCCCTTAAAAAAAAAAAAAAAAAAAAAAAAAAAAGAAGAAGAAAAAGGAAAAAAAAAAGAAATAACTAAGACTAGTATGGCTGATAGAGATAGTGAGGAGGTGGTATACAGAAAGTGCTCTATTGAATGAGAGGATTCTAAAGCATGAGGTAAAATATGTGTGGTAATGCTCAGTATGTTAGAGAAAAGAAAATGTGATAATTGTGTACATGCTGAGTATTAAATGTATATAATTATCTAAGGAGAGTCAAAGAGATATTTAGATTTAGAAATATAAAACTCATAGAGAAGTTAAGTTAGACAGTGATTTGGAATTTTTTCACCTCTATATGATTTTTAAAATTGTGAAGTGAACACGATCTTCCAGTAAGAAATTATAAGCAGAAAGAGTAAGGAGAAGTACTCCACTGTAGTTAGGGAGAGGTGGAAGGAGACGAGCTTCAAAAAAGAAATATGAGAAGTTATAATTAGCAAGATATCGCTCTCAGGGTCAAGGGAAACAATTGTTTAAAGTGTGAGGCAGTAGTTAACTGTTAAATAAAAACCCCTATGGCTGAGAAATAATCTAGAATACCTCCTTTACTTAATATAATAAAATAGAAAAGCAAAACAACCACATATTTTGCATTTTTCCTCAACCCATTCCAAGTTTAGAAATGGTTCTGGTCTTCAGTGACCTTTTCTTTCTTTCTTTCTGTCTGTCTGTCTTTCTGTCTGTCTGTCTGTCTGTCTTTCTTTCTTTCTTTCTTTCTTTCTTTCTTTCTTTCTTTCTTTCTTTCCTTTTCTTTTTCTGTAGGGACAGATGGGAGGCTGGGGGACAGAGACAGACATAGTGGAAAGGTGGAGGAGACTTGTCATATTTGTTTTATCTCATGACCTTACAAGGCTCACAGTCTCAAATTGTAGCTCCTCTAACCATGATGGATCTATAATAAGACTATTGTATTATATAAAATGATAGCACAGACAGTAATTTTGATGATTGTATGTAAAGATGAGATTCCTACACATTTCCAAACTTATAATTTTATATAAATCTTATGGTGACTAAAGAGTAGCCTTGGCCATGCGATTTGCTTCCTTGTCACTTCTGACTTAGACCAGGTATTTGAGCTCTGGTATATTCTGTTTGGTACCTTCTTTATTTGTAGGCTTGGAGGTCAGTAGTTTCTTACATACAACTTTGGTCTTACTGAGGTAAAGCTTTCAGATTCATCAATGAAATTAACATCTCTCCCCAAAGATTTCTAAATCAAGAGAAAAATGTGAAAAAAAGATAAATAAACAAAACAAAATATGTAACTGAATATAAGGGTAAAAAAGTCTTCCTTTTCTTGTTTTTTTTTTTTTTTTCTTATGACTGCACTTGTGGCAGCCCACAAGTTCCTGGGCTAGGGGTTAAATCAGACCTGCAGCTGTGACCTATACATCTGTCATGGTAACAGGAGATCTGAGCCACATCTGCAACCTACACCACAACTTGCATAAATGCCAGATCCTTAATCCACTGAGCAAGGCCAGAGATTGAACCTGCATCTTCACAGAGACAATATCTGGTCTTTAACCCATTGAGCCACAACGGAAACTCCTCTCTACTCATTTCTTTATAATTCAAATCTTATCCTATAGCTTTTGAGAGAGGACACATAAGAAAATGTGAAGCCCTTAATATATTTTTAGTGTGAATGCTTAAAATAGACAAGTGTGTTAAAAGGCAAGTAAGGAATATTTTCTTTAGAATTCAAATGCCAGGGCCCAATTCAGATTTTGTGGTAACCTCAGGAATGCTCTGATTGACATTAATTGCTGGTACAGGGCAGCGGGTGAGTGGGAGCAGCTGGGTTCAAGCTATGACTGAGCTGCAGAGTCCAATCTGTTATCCAATGATAACAGATAAACCCTTTCAAAGAACAAATTGACCCTTGGCCTGATGCTATCTCAAGGCCTGATTCATTCCTTACAGATTCTTGTTGCTGGAGTCATTATGACTGACATATCACAGTCTGGGTCAAGAGGCTTTTGTCAAATAATGCTCTAGGAAATTACTTAGGAGTTTTAATATTCCCCATTCACATAAAAGCAGTTCATTTAGTATTGTATCTGATCTTTCAGCTCCCTTTCCTTGGCTGATTTTATCATTATGTTTAACTTTAATGGGTATTTTAAATAATAATAATATCTAGTGTTCTTTTAAAAGGGAGTTGCTTTCTCCTCCTATTCTGTCCCATGCTACCACATTATGGATTATAACCCAGATTTCTCTTCTCTAAGCTGCCATGTCTCAAGCACAGCCTTAACATTGTGATTCCTACACAGAAGATAATCAAGTGTTTTTAAGTTCCATTACTAATGATTAATTAATTACTTAAATACATGGGATATTGCACTATTAAATCAGTCTGAGTCTTTTCCAGCTGATTTCAGAATGCTACAGACCCAGTGGAACCATTTCAAATAGCTGACTTTCTTCACAGAAGAAATAGTGAATATTATCTCATTTCCTGACAAAGTATTAATTTTTAACATCCCGCTGGCAAACGATTGATCAGTTTCAGGGAAAACACAAGCAACAGAAAGCGTCCAAACTTCCACCCACATGCTCTTTCTCTAAAACTGGGCAATGCCCATTTTTTATTAAGTTTTCTGTTGCTTGGCACCCTATTAAATGCTATCCTCAGACTTTGAAAATCTAGCCACACACCTGTTACTAATAGCCAAATTGCTAAGATCCATCAAAGGAAAATTCAATTTTACAAAGTTCATAGTAGAAATAAAAAAATTAAAATCATGCATAGCTTCCTACTTTATAGAAAACTAAAGAGAAGTCTCTCATCCATAAGAGAATTAAATACTGTGATAAAGAATCAGAATAGGGTCATATTTATAGACACATAAATACTAAAAAATAGATATGACTTCAATGAATAACTTTATGCTTTATTAAGCTACCAAATATATTAATATTTGAAAAAAATCAAGTTATTCACTATTTCCCCACGCTCTTTGAAAATCTTTGAGTTCTTACCACAACCTTATATCACCCTAGTTTATGCTCTCTGAGCTCTATGTGGGGAAGAGATAAAATTGAATAATTCCTGGATGCCTGGCTAAGTGATTCTATACATTAATCCTTATGAAACCCTTTCAATATGGGCAACTATTTTTATCGTCTTATTGTTACCTACAAGGAAACAGAAACTTGAGCAAGTTTAGTAGATTATTATAGGTTATACAGCTAGTAAGTGATGGAGTTAGGAAGTAGACCTGAGCAGTTGTAATTGGGGATCCAGGGTCAGTGCTCTATTATTTAATTATTCAGTTATACGACATATTTATCCCAAGGAATCAGGCCTGACTGGCTCATTAACAGTGAAGGGCATCACAGGTGCTACTTTGAATAATAATATTATTTTGGTTTGGACATCTTGACTTCAAGATTTCAATATGGATCAACCTCAGTTTGCCAATTTAACAAATAAAATACATGAAGTTCAGTTTAATTTGAATTTCAGATAGACAGTGAATATTTTAGCATAAGTATGTCCCATGCAATATTTTGTACATACGTATACCTAAAAATTATTGAGTGTCCTATATTTTACTTGGAAATGCTACATCAAAATGAATATGTCTGATAATTAGTTGGACATGAATTTCAGTGGCTTGGGAAGAATTAGGGTTAGAAATATAAAGTCAGGAGTCATCAATATTTACTAAGTTTTGCCTGAGTATAGAGCTCCTTCTGTTGCCAGAACCTGTGTTAGGTGCTGCGGAAAGGTGGGCGTTGAAATCCACGAATAGATAAAACCTTTGAATCAAGACATGTAATCCCAGCAAAAAAGTAGTTAGAGAAACACTATTTTCTGGAAAACATTTTTATGGGGTGACATGGCCAAAGTTAGAAGAAGAAGGAAAGATGTGGGGTTCAAAGAATAAACCAGTTGAGGTTATATAAAATCCAAGGAGCATATTAGCAAAAGCCAAATGCCTATCAGTATTAATGACTATGGGGTTAAGAGAATGTCATTACATTTGGATTTTTTCTAATGTGGTAGACGGTTGTCTGAAGACAGTAACTCACTGTACAACTGTGACAAAAATATTCTAGCCACACTAAGCACAATTTGTTCTGTCCATAAATAAAACTATCATGGAAACCTGTACCTATATAATCATATAGAGAGATACCTGTAGAAAGTCAAGGACCCACACAGATCAAGTGATTTAAAAATTATCTTAGCAGAAAATATTTACTGTAAGATCTTTTCTTTGTTTTTAACTCAGAAATACAACCCCTGGAGTTCCCGTCATGGCACTGGGAACCATGAGGTTGTGTGTTCGATCCCTGGCCTTGCTCTGCAGGTTAAGGATCCAGCGTTGCCATGAGCTGTGGTGTAGGTCACAGACTCATATGCCATGGGTGCTGGACTAAAAAGACAAAAAAGAAAAGAAAATAAATACAACCACTAAGAAAAACCAGTAAAAGTTAAAGAAGGCATATTGACTAGGAAGTGAAGAAACCTAACATTTATGTGTATTGGTATTCTATTGCTGCATTACAAATTTCCACAAATGGAGAGGCTTTAAACCACTCCCCTTTACCATCCCATAGTGTCTGAAGGTCACACGTCCTGTATGGAATCAACTGAGTTCTCTGCCCAGGGTCTCACACTGGAGGAGACTGACATTAGGGCTCTTTAATGAAAGATCTAGGGAAAAAAAATCCAATTTTGAGCCCATTCATGTTGTGGCATAATTTAGTTCCTTGAGTTTATAGACTGCAGTCCTCACTTCCAGGCTATTGACCAAGAAGCTGCTCTCATCCTGTACAGACCACTAGCTATTCCTTGCCAAGGATTGTATCAGAAATTTGTAGTGGAAAATGTTGGATTGTCATCCCCTTCACACTCCAACTCCCTTTGATTTCCTCTTCTGCTACCAGTTAGGAAAAACTCGGTAAGGTCAACAGACTTGAGACTTTACTTACACCTGCAAAGTCCTTTCCAGCAGTACCTATATCAACATTTGACCGACTAACCAGGACTTGGGATCTCTGGGGATTGTGGGGTTCCTTAGAATTTTCTTATCATCTTATTCATCCAGTTTTAATTCTCTTCAACTGAAAGTAAAAGACTGTCAAGCACTGTGTTAGGCACCTGAAAAATATTATTTTATGTGACCCTTACAATATCTTTAAGAGAGAATTATCACTATTTTTGGATAAAGACACTCTGGCTCAAAATGGTTGCATGGTTTATCTACATCACACTGCTTTTCAGGCCACTCTGACCCCTCATGTCTTTGACAGTTCTGTAACACTGCACATTCACAGAGATTTCAGCAGTTTCAAATTTACTTTCAAATGTCCAATTCTAAACCGTGAGTAATAATGATATGGGAAGTGAGCTCTAGTCAAACACCTTTTCTCTACACAGTGGTAACACCACACAATAATAACAATAAGATTACTGGGTACCTATTACGGTCATTTCCACTTTGACATATCTGTCTACAAGTTCAATGTTAATCATGGGAAGGCAGAGGGTTTTTCTAATGAAACAATCAGTTAGCCTCAACTGGAAGCTTCAAGGTGGGTTTTAGTAATATTTCTTAGGAAGGGAAAAGGATTTACCATCTCTTTAGAAAAGTCATGGTGTTAAAATGAGAGGTTAAAAAAAAAAATCTCCAGAAACTGTATGTTACTGGACCATATACATTAAGTTAATTACAATATTCATCTGTCCTGAGAATTTCATCTTAAGTGCAATAGTGGCTGACATGGCTTACAAAGTAATATCTGGTTACAGCAGACCCAAGGCATTCTCCAACCACAAAGAATGGAACAATCTTGTGTAAATTATCCACTTCTACATAATACATAATTTAAATTAAAGTAGGCATGGAATGTTTGGGATTATAACTTTTATAGGATTGGTTGTCACATAAATTCAGATGTTCACAAATACGTTTTATTTTCAGAAGATGGCTTTACCATTTTAATAAAACCCACAAGAACTATAATCTGTAATATAATGAGCTAGTTATTTATTTATTTTTTTTTTGTCTTTTGACTTTTTTGTTGTTGTTGTTGTTGCTATTTCTTGGGCCGCTCCCGCGGCATATGGAGGTTCCCAGGCTAGGGGTCGAATCGGAGCTGTAGCCACCGGCCTACGCCAGAGCCACAGCAACGCAGGATCCGAGCCGCGTCTGCAACCTACACCACAGCTCGCGGCAACGCCGGATCGTTAACCCACTGAGGAAGGGCAGGGACCGAACCCGCAACCTCATGGTTCCTAGTCGGATTCGTTAACCCCTGCGCCACGACGGGAACTCCATGAGCTAGTTATTAATTAAAATATTACAGAGTCATTGTTTGCCTTAAGAATAAAGACATTAGGAATCCTAACCTCCATTCTATGTTGACAAAAATAAAAGAGTAAACAATGTTATCATTAGTATAATCGCTAATATATACTGATTGTGTATGATGTACGGGGCACAAGACTGAAAATCTGTGTTTGTGTATGTGTGTTTGTATTCTGTAAACTTCATGTCCACTGTATGAGATCAGTGCTGTGAGCATTCCCATCTTACAGCTGAGACAACTGAAGCTAAGAACATTCAAGTACTTGTTTAAGCTGCATAACTAGTAAATAGTGAAATTAATTTCAAACCCACATTTACCTTCTGTTAAATGTTTAGCACGTCACCCTTTGCATAGCAGATGGTGCCTCTCACAATTATTGTTTTCAGTAATATTTATAGGTCAGAAGGAGTGTTTGAAGAAAACATATATGTACCCAGATTATTAAGAGATGGATATATTTCTGCTTTTCTCTATTTTGTTTACTGCTCATATAAGACATTCTGTACTTATTTTAAGGTATTGAAGGTAAGTCTGCTGCACAATAATTAGTCTACTAGTAGCATATATAAGGAAATATTTTTCAGTGAATTAGTATAAAGATGTGTAAGCAGTAGTTAATATTCTTCATAGATTGTTATATGTAACATTAATAATAGATTCCTCCTGGTTTACAAGGATTAATATACTTGTTCACTATTTAACTTACCTTAGCAAACATTTATTGAGCATTTTCAGTGTGTTAGGCTCTGTCAAGATATTCTAACCTCAGTGGAATGGAATATCTCAGAAATATTCATAAATTACTTTGCGTAGCATGCAACGGTAAAATAGACTGCTGGAGAAGGAGCACTGAGTTCCAATTGACTTTATAGGGGAAGGCGTGAGAAAGATGATGGTGTACCAGCTCCACCTTGAAAGATTTCAACAGTTGATGAAGAACATTCCAGGCAGAGGGAAAACTCCACGCAAAGGCATGGAAGTGAGTTACATTCAAGACGTTCATGAGATAATAAATTGCTTTTTTTTTTTTTTTCATACGAAAGTCTGTCAGATGATAGAGCTAAAAGAACCAGATGAGATAAAATTAGAGGTAGCCTCAAAGATTACAGTCTGATTTTTTTTCTATGTTTTTCTATATAATGGGAATAAATCTTTCTCATGTGGGAAAGTTAAGTCATCGGATTAACGTTTCACAAAGTTAAATCCAGATATTATGTGGAGGACATATTGAAGAAAAATTGAATGTAAGAATATTAGGCAGGAGAGATTGAAAAGTATCTTTTATCACTCATGTCATCCACACAGCTATTAGTTTTCCCATTTACAGGTGATGAGATACAGACTCAGGCGGTTAAATGTAGGTACCTAATATTGGATGAGATCAAACCAGTTAGAATCAATATTCCCTGACTTCTAGCTCTTTTCCTGATTACATGGATATCATTTTCTATTCAACTACTCATTTTGAGCAATTTCAAACTTCTGTTTGGTGTCTAGACACTTTAACAGCCATGTTAGAATATAGACATGAGGTGGTTATGGAATTACTCTAAGGATTCAGGAAATGTTCAGATTCTGTCTTGCCACTTATGACTTCTTCACATGGTTTCCTCAAGTATGGGGCTCTTGGCCAGGAAGAGGGGTAAAATAAAGATAAAATTCTTGCTTTATTTTTATGTGTTATTGATTATGATGATGATATTACTTTATAATTTCCTATTGTTCCTCATCTCTGAAATACAGTGGTTGCCAGATTTCTTCAGGTAGCAGAGTACCTGGGGATATAATGTACTATCAATAGAATATTTTGACAGATATTAAACTTAAACCTATATTAACTCCCAAATAAGACAGCATATACTGGGTTTAATCTAACACCTTCATAAGTCATATTCTAGTGTAGATAAACAGTAGCATGTGCCAAATTTTTTAACAAAAATATATGTCATTGGGAACATTGTATCATTGAACTTTTTAAAAAATTATTATTTGTCCTGTATTATAGATACAGGACATGACCACTATTGGGTTGATGGACTAAAACTACTTAGTTCTTTTATGAAAACCAGTGTCCATCAGAACATACTGTGAGAGATTTTGTTGCAATAACCTCCATGCTTATATTAAATACAAGAGAAAGGAATAAATGTGTTAGAATTAACTTCTGAATTTTTCATAGGTCATGATTTTATCATTTTAATTTTTGAGTTTATGACTTCAACTGTAGTATCCTAAAAATCATTCACTGTGTTAGCTAGTTGAGAAAACAGAAGTATTCACCACTTCATTAGATAGTGGCAAAGAGAAATTGACCTGTGAAATCTCATCCTAGAGCTATTGCACTCAATCAAAAATAGCTTAGGCCAAGTGATTCTTAAATGCACCAAAACTTGTTGGGCATTTCCCTTTATATTGCAAAATCCTTAAGCCCACTTGAGTTACATTCAGGTAGAATCAAAGGAAAACTCGAGGTTTTCAACTCAAAAGTCATTGAAATCAAGTAGGAAATGCATCTACTGGTCCTTTTACCCTGCCAATGCATTGTCACTAGCCAGTCTTATGTACCTTACAGTTATAGGAATGATTTTGTGACTTTGGCACACTGGGATATTTTCCAGAATTTCAGCTCCCCTTCAGCATTTCTCATGACAAACATTTAAAAACATCCCCAAACCAGGAAACATTGCTTCACTAGCATGGAGTCAAAGAGTTTCTGGATCCAAAAATAATCTGGTAAGGCTACCAGAATAGGAAATTTAAATACAATAATTCCTCTATTTCTGTTATAAGAACATAATACCCAAACTGAGTCCTTATATTTTCCTTAAGAAATAGTCACCTATACAGAGTTTCCTGGTGGCCTAGTGGGTTATGGATCTTGCATTGTCATTTCTGTGGCTCAGGTCACTGCTGTGGCATGGGTTCTGTTCCTGGCCTGGGAACTTCTGCATGCTTCAAGAGCACCCCACCCCCACCCCCCAAAAAATAACCACCTCTTCATTTCACTTACGAGATACCTGCCTACTTCAGAAGGATGACAGGAACATAGCCAAAAATAGAGGGTTTGGAGATGTAGCTGCTTCATTTATAGGTGACCAAACCATAACTTACAAAGTCAAAAAAATATATCCATGGTTATATAATCACTCAGTGTTAGAAGAGGATAAAGTCAAAATCGTTTTCTTCTAAGTTGATTTAATTTTCAGGCAGCACTCAAAAAGGTCAGTGGTTCTCAAAGTGTGGTCCCTGGGCCAGCAGCTTCAGTATCACCTGAGAACCTGTTGGGATTGCAAATGCTTAGCCTCACATCGTAATCTCTGGTGATGGCGTCTTGGAATATGTTCCTTAAAAGTTTTCATGTGCATGTTAAAGTTTCAGAATTACTGAAATAAAGTACATGTAGATTCTGTGAAAAAATATTGAACGAAATATAGAATACTAGCCAAAAGCAAAATATTGACTTTAATAGTTTATATTGAGTTTACGATAATTCTATTTTATTATTATAAGTAATGTCATTTATGGGAAAAGCATAGCATGGTTAGATAGCTTACCCAAGTTCATCTAAAAATAATTTTATCACAGTGGGACTGGATCATATGTTACCTGGTTATCTATGCTTAATAATGTAAAATTCTAGCCTTTTCTCCATAGACAATGATAATAGGAATGAAATGGTGAGTGGATTTAAAGTATACTTAGAAAGGGAAATCAACAGGAATAATTGATTGATGGAATGAGATGAATGAGGGAGAAGACACAAGGCACCTGGAAGAATGAAGAGTTTGGGGATAAAGAGAAAAGCACTTTTAGTTTTATAGGCTTTATTACTTGGTGATGGATTTCAGACTGTGTTACAGATATTAGGAGGAAAGTTCCAGTAGCCCATCCAAAATGTTAGTCTACCTTCCATTGTCCTAATTTAAATACTCTTTGCTTCCTTTTTTTTTTTTAATTTTCTTTTTAGGGCCACACCTGTGGAATATGGAAGTTCCCAGGCTAGGGTCAAATTAGAGCTGCAGCTGCCAGCCTACACCACAGTTACAGCAATACCCAGATCCGAGCATCATCTGTTATCTACACCACAGCAGCTTGTGGCAACGCCGGATCTTCAACCCACTGAGCAAGGCCAGGGATGAAACCTTCATCCTTATGGATGCTGTGTCGGGTTCTTAACCCACTGAGCCACAGTGAGAATTCCTATTTGCTTCTAATTTGGATTAGTTTAAGAGTCTTCAAGCTGGTGATCCTGCCTCTAATTTGTATGACCTCTGATACTGCCTGTGCACGCCCAGGCAATGATTTTTAGAAAATAATATTTTGATCAAATGCACACAAAGTACATGGATGCAGAGAGTTGGCACATATCTGAATCACAGAAGGATTCAGCATTTGCAGAGGAAGTTAAATGGAAGGAAAATAGTCAATCATTCATGTTTGTGTTGAATGAAGTAAGACTATTAGAATTAAAGCTTCTCTATTCATATTATGTGTATGTTGACTGAGCAGTAGTTGACGAATAATCTTGACTGATGAATAAATTAATTGAGGATATTCATTAATTCATCTTTAGCTAAAACTTGTAGAGTGTCTCCCAAATGTCAGAGATAGTGCTAGGCACAAAGATATAGAGTTGATTAAGACCTAGAGCTCTTTCTCAAAACTTTGGAATTCTAGGAAGAAAAAAAATAATTAAATAGATTACAATCCAATGTGATATGTGTGAAAGTGGAGACTTGCATAGAATACTGTGAGAATGCAGAGCAGAAGAGATATTAACTGCAGGGGAAGACAGAAACAGGTTCACAGAGAAGGCAGCATTTTATTCCAGTCCTTTGTAACTTGGCATAGTGACAGATAATGGGAGGTAGAGTTGAATAGGAGGAGGGCAGGGATAGAGGAAATTTGTGTCAGTCTTAGAGAATACCATGAACAAAACACTAGAGTGAGAACATACATAGCTTTCTGAGGGATAAAAATAGTTTTCAGATTCAAATAGAGCTGACTGCAGCTCAGTTGGAATTGAAATTCTGGGTGACATTCTTGCTTTGTCTTTTTCTTTTTTGATATTGATATGAAATATCTGCATGGTATGAAAAGCCTTCCAAATCAGGCTCTAATCAATCAGTCCTCTAACTCTCCTTATATATTTTGCAAATGCTGAGATGCAGACACATGTCATGTTTCCCAAGCACAAAGGACTATCTCTCCCCTTTCTGAGCTCAAGTGTTGTTTTTGCACCTGTCTGCCATTGCACTGGTATTGTTCTGGCTTTTCTTTCCTACTCTACTTGGTAAGTAATGCATCTCTTAGGGTCAGTCCATTGCAACCATGGGCAAAACAGCTGTCTCCTTTGAACCCGTATTTATTGTAAAATGAGTTAGCGTTTTTTTTGTTGTCCACATTAATTGTGAGCTGCATTGGATTTCTGAGTTTCTGAACTGATATGACACCTAGAGAAGATTCATGAAACATCTTCTGTTGTGCCAAAATAATAGGCACATCTTGGCTTGGTTGACTTATGTAGATTCAACTAATATGGGATTGTTTAAATACCAGAGATATTAAGACACAGGCACACACAGATTCATATCATTTATAGAGTCTCAAACCAAATCAAGCATATATATTTAATGTGGTAAAAGACACATTTAATTTTTATTTAAATTTATTTTTGAGTAGAAATAGGTTTACAAGATTAAAAAATATATGTAAGATAAGATATAGAGAAAAACGTTACTCCCTATCCTATTTTTTTCCCACTCAATTTCCTCCTTGCTCCCTATAGGTAAACATTTTCATATTTTTGATAAATGTATTCTTCTAATGTTGCTTTATGACAATATAAGCAAATACAAGCATCTGCATAAATATTTTACATTTTCTCTTTTCCTACACCTAGAGTAGTATAATATATAAAGTGCTTTGAGATTCCTTTTTTTAAAATTAACAATATATCCTGGAATTTTTTCTATACTGTTTACCTTGTATAGAAAAAGGTAAAAAATTTCCTCTCTTTCTAGTTGTCTCAGAGTTTCTATCATAAAAGAGTATTGAATTAAAAAAATTCATAAACAAATTGAGTTTATCATGGTGTTTTTCCTTCATTCTATTATTATGATAGTTTACACTGATTTTCTTTTGACAATCCACTCTTAGATCCTTAGCATAAATTTCAAGTGGACATAGTGAATAATCTTTCTACTATGCTTCTAGATTAAATTTGCTCATTTCTGTTTGTAATTTCTGCATCTATTGTCATGTGAGCTCTTGGGATATAATTTTATTTTCTTGTGATGCTATTATCTGGCTTTCATATCAGAGTAATGCCAGCTTTATAGAATGAGATAGAAAATGTTTTCTCCTCCTCAATTATTTTTGGAAACTTTGAGAAGCGGTGGCTACTTATTCTTATTTGAATGTTAGGTGGAATTCACCAGTGAAGTAATCTGTTCCAGGCCTTTTCTTTGTTGGGAGATTCTTAACTATTCTCTAAAACTTCATTTGTTATAGGTCATTTGAAATTTTCTGTTTCTTCTTAAGATAGTTTGTGTGATTTTTGGGTTTCAAATTTATTTGTTAGCATACAATTGCTAATAATAGCCTCTTATAATCCTTTTATCTCTGTATGGTCAGGAGTAATGTTCTCAGTTTAATTTTTAATTTTACTTATTTTCATCTTATCTTACATTCCTTGTCAGTTTATCTAAAGGTTTGCCAATGTTGTTGATTTTTCAATGTGCTGGCTTTTGGTTCCATTGATTTTCTCTATTGTTCCTCTACTCTCTATTTTATCACTGCTCTAATCTTTCTTATTTCCTCCCTTTACTAGCTCCTGGTTTATTTTACTCTTATTTTTCCAGTTCCATATGATGTAACATTAAGTTATTAGTTTGATATATATATTTTTTTCTTTTTTACAGCCTCACCTGCAGCATATAGAAGTTCCCAGGCTAAGGTCAAATCAGAGCTGTAGCCCAATCAAAAAGTGGGCAGAAGACCTAAAAAGACAGTTCTCCAAAGAAGACATATGGATGGCCAAAAGGCACATGAAAAAAATGCTCAATCTCACTAACTATTAGAGAAACACAAATCTAAATCACAATCAGGTACCACCTCACACCAGTCAGAATGGCTATCATTAATAAGTCTACAAATAACAAATGCTGGAGAGGTTGTGGAGAAAAGCGAACCCACCTACACCATTGGATGTAAGTTGAAACAACCGCTATGGAAAACAGTATGGAGGTTTTCTCAGATAACTAAATATAGAACTACTATATGATCTAGTGATCCCACTCTTGGACATAATAGCCAGACAAAATTTCATGCAAAAAAAAATACATGAATCCCCATGTTCATTGCAGAACTATTCACAATAGCCAAGACATGGAAACAAACTGTCCATCAACAGATGAATGGATGAAGAAGATATGGTACATATACACAATGGGATGCTACTCAGCCACAAAAAAAGGACAAATAATGCTATTTGCAGCAACATGGATGCAACCAGAGATTCTCATGCTAAGTGAAGTATGTCAGAAAAAGAAAGACAAATACCATATGATATCACTTATATGTGGAATCTAAAATATGGCACAGATGAATCTATCTAAGGAACAGAAACAGACTCACAAACAAGGAGTTGAGACTTGTGATTACCAATGGGGAGGGAGAGAGGGTGGGTTGGACTGGGAGTTTGAGATTAGTATATGCAAACTGTTACATTTAGAAAAGATAAGCAGGAGTTCCCGTCGTGGCGCAGTGGTTAACGAATCCGACTAGGAACCATGAGGTTGCGGGTTCGGTCCCTGCCCTTGCTCAGTGGGTTAACGATCCGGCGTTGCCATGAGCTGTGGTGTAGGTTGCAGACGTGGCTCAGATCCCGCGTTGCTGTGGCTCTGGTGTAGGCCAGTGGCTACAGCTCCGATTAGACCCCTAGCCTGGGAAGCTCCATATGCCGTGGGAGCGGCCCAAGAAATAGCAACAACAACAACAACAAAAAGACAAAAAAAAAAATAGAAAGGATAAGCAATGAGTTCCCTCTCTATAGCACAGGAAACTGTATCCAATCACTTGTGTTAAAACAATAGAAGATAATATGAGAAAAAGAATATATATATAGTACATTACATGAATTTATACATGTATATACATTATATATATGTATATGTATGACTGGGTCACTTTGCTATACAGCAGAAATTGACAGAACATTGTAAATCAACTATATTTTAATAAAAAATTAAAACAGAAAAAGAATTTATACTAAGAAAATCATCTAACAAAAAATTCAAATATAGATCATTTATAATATGAAAATTTTAAAAAGCATATTATTTAATAGCCACATATTTTGTATCTACCATTTTTCCTTCTGTTGCTTATTCTAATTTCATTCAGTTGTTGTTGGAGATGATAATTTACATGATATTAATTTTGAAAAATTTATTGAGACTTGTTTTGTGATATAAATACAGTCTATCCTGGAGAATATCCCATGTGCACTTTAGAGTAATGTGTACACTGCTGTTATGGGATGAAGCATATGTTGGTTAGGACTGGTCCATGTATTGTGTTGGTCAAGTCATCTTTTTTCTCACTTACCTTCTGTCTAGTTGATCTATCCATTACTGAATATTGCTGTGGATGACATGAGGCCCCTATTTTTACTCTTATATAAGTTTTGTGTCCGTGTGTGTACACATGCATGTGCCCAACAAAATCATTAATTTTTAACATTAATTTTATTGGAGACGTCTAAGGATGTTATTCCTGGGGCAATTCTTCCTTTAAAATAGCATTCCCTTTCAGTAGTATGTCTTCTTTTCTCACTATTTTTAAAATAATATTTTCATAATTTGTTCTTTTTTGTCTTCTTGGGATACTCCAGTCTTGTATATATTTGTCTCCAATCCTTATTTTTTCTATCATTTTCTCTCTAAACTTATCTTAATTTTGCTTTTTATAATTCTATTTCCCCTTGTTTATCTCATAGGCAATCTCTGTCTCTCTGATCATACCATCTGCAGTGTCCCTTTTTCCTTGACTTCTTCATACATTTTTTTATTTTTATTTTTATTTTTTTTTGCTTTTTAGGGCCCAACCAGCAGTATATGGAAGTTCCCAGGCTAGGGATGGAATCAGATCTACAGCTGCCACCCTACATTGCAGCCACAGCAATGCTGGATTCAAGCCACATCTGTGACCTATACCACAGCTCATGGCAATGCCAGATCCTTAACCCACTGAGCAGAGGCCAGGGGATTGAACCCACATCCTTATGGATCCAAGTCATGTTCATTAACTGCTGAACCAGAAAAGAATTCCGTTTGTTTTTTTTTTATATTTAAGAGGAATTTTTTTTTTTCCTTTTAGGTCTATATAAGTCTTATCTGTTCCTGATTTACCTTGTCTTACAGTCAAGTCATCACATCAAGGATGTATGGCCATCTCTTCACTTAAATTATTATATTTATTTTTGCATTCTTCTTTTACAGCTGCAATTGAATTACATTTATTAACACTGATTTATATTTTCTCTTCTTTATAACAACTTTTTAATGACTACTCTATAAACAAAGGAAAATATATATCTATGTGTATGGGGAGTTGTATCATTTCACATATTTTTTTCTCTTCTCAGGATTTCTCCTTAGATCCTATTGTTACAAATTAATTATTTAGATAAGGTTCTTCTGGGTAGCTAGGACTCCTCCTCTCAGAAGGAGACCTACCTTAAGAGGAAGTAAACTAGCCCAGAGTTCTTCTACTGACCACCCCCATCAGAGCGTTTGTCTCCTATTTCCCAAGATGCCTACTGTGTTTCAAAGGGGCATTTCTGTTTCTTTCTTGGGCACATATCAACTTTTCACATCTTATTTTTTCCTTAACCTCTCTCCCCTAATCTTCACAACTGCACCCACCCTGTCTATGGTATTACTTATAGCAGTTACTTCTTCCTTGTAGCATCTTTAGCTTCTTTTATTTTTCCTCTCCATTTGACCACACGATTCAGTGACTTTTATATGCTGCAGAGCAATTAATTACTCCGTATTCTGAGTTAGTGTCCCTACCTACCCAGGTATTCAGAAATCCTCAAATTTCTGTCACCCATAGAACCCTCTTTTATTAAAAGGTACTTTGATGGCCATCTGCTACTATTTCAGAACACTTTGTCGAATTCCCAGTACATCTAGTTTCAATTAGTTAACAAGTTGTTGAACCGGGCATAACATTACTCACAAGAGAAGAGCTTTTGGTAGACATCAACCATTTTGTACTTTCTCCATGTCATTGTACTTTTTATGACAATGCAGTAAAAAAAAAAAAGCATACTTAGAATAGAAAAATTGATGGATTTGATTTGATAACAAAGATATTTTTAACTTTATATTTTGTCAACGGACTTAAGGAAACAGATCTAAAGAGATATTTAAGCAGAGAATATTTTTTTAAGCACAGAATATTTAACACAACACTACTAATAGTAGCGAAAAATTGAAAACAACCTGAAAATTATGGACGACTATTTTATGACATAGGAAAGAACTGATTGATGACACACTGTAATGGAAAGCAAAACCATGCGTACAATGCTTTCACAATTTTATTAAATGTATGCATACCTCCAGTAACACATAAAAATAACAGTTAAAGTGGTTTGAGATTACACATGATTTTTATTTTTTCTCTACACTTTACTTTGTAAGTTTTACAATATGCAATTTGAAAAATGATATTAAGTTTAAAAACCCTGAAATTACTTAGAGACTAATTTTTAAAATACTGTCATATGTACTACTAAACCTGATTGATATCTTGGGTAGAGTCAGAAAACATAGGCTACTTAAAGTCACTTTTTTATTTATTATTTCAGCCAGACGCATAAAGAGCTAGAGGAAAGTTTCTGATTTTCATGTCCTGTGTATGTCTTGCACATAGTGAGCATATACATTTCCAGAATGTAGAAATAATTATAAGGATGTGGAAAAAGTTATATAAAACATGCCTCTCCCTATACTTGAGGTAGATATATGATTTCCTTCCTGTCCTTGATACACGTGTATTTCCTTTCGTTTATGTAGTATCTTAGGATGGCAGTTCATTGGAAGTTATTTCTCAAAGTCATATGCACCCTTAGGTGTTGTAAAGAGAAGCAAAGCAGGCGCCAGATTGCAGTTGCAAAGCAAAGCTATATAAAAGAACAGAACATGTTATTATGGTGTGCCGCGTAAAAGATGGAAGAGAAAATTCCATCTGGAGAATGGCGACCGGAAGATGATACAGAAAGGGCAAGTTCAGCTTGTGAGTTCAACTGACTGTAAAACATAAGGCTTCAAAACGGAAGGTTACACAAGAGCTGAACGAATTTAACTTTAGAATCAAATAAAATGAGGGTCATGTGTTAGATTTTCTACAGAGCTTGATTAATATCATTTTTTTCTACTTATTTATGTGAGAGTATTTCAAACTCCAAACAGTAGTTTGAGCATCTTTACAGGAGACCATCGTACTTAGGAGCAGTGCTGATGGCGTCTGTTTGAAAAAAAATTATAATCAATGGAAAAAAGTTCAGTAAAATATGAAATAATCGACTAAACAGTAGTTTCCTCCAAAACATCTTTAGGTGACTTTTGAAGGAATCAAGACTTCATAATAGTAAAAATTTGTCCTCATGGAAACTGCAAGCTTTTAATGGTGGTCGTGATATGCAGCAATGATCCTATACAGACTGTGAGATAAACTCCTAATCCCATAAAAAATGTAAGCCTCCCTGTGCTATAACTTATGATGATATTGCACTACAGGTCAACTTATATGTACTGGGTTCAGAACTTTGAATATGAGTGCTGTTGCACTTATGAAAAAAATGTTACGGCTCTTATAAAGGAATATGTTTTAAACAATGCTCTGAATGTTGCCTGTGGTCTATTCAGGTCAATTTCCTGCTGGTTTCCAGTTTCAGAACAATTTCCTGGAGGCGTCACATTTTTAGCACTTTCCAGATACCATTTCTTTGGGCAAGGAGAGAAGCAGAGAAGAAAAATGGTGCTTATTACAAGAGTAATCATAAATGCTCAGCTACAATTGAAAAGCCTAGGATGAAACAAGACTCTATGATGGCATCAAAGTATGGTAAGATTTATGTGTTGTTGAGGCTCTTGGCTAAGTACTCGATGCGGTATCATGACATATTTTACTGTCTTGTAAATTGCATGATTTACAACATAAGCTTTCTGTCAGCACAATTTTTATTTATTGACTATAGTGTCAGGAATGTCACGGGAGGCAAAAAGTCATCCATAACGAATAATGACTACACTTTTCCAAAATGATGCACATATTAGCTCTTGGTTGAACAGTAATGCCGTGGTGCTTCTTATCGCAGTTTCTGTCTTCATTTTTTAAATAGATAAATAAGGTCAATTTCATTCTTTTTTCCCTCTGCTACAGCAACTGGGATAATTGTGTTTGGGTTTTATTTATTTATTTATTTATTTATTTTCACTTATTCTACTTCCCAGGTGTTCACAAGCGGTTTCTATCTATTTCAATGCATAGTGGATCAGATTACTTTATATCTTTAATATCCTGAAGTGTTACTTACCAACCAGAGAAAAGCTGGTGTGCCGATCTCTTACCTCCATTACTCTGAGAACAAGCAGTCTTTCAAAGAAAGGAACAGGTAACCAGAGTTTTCTGTCTACTTTTGCCAGTAATACTCTGCCTGACCTTGACAAGTCTCTTACTGCTCTCAAGCCTCATTTTTCTCATCTATGACGTTAAGAGCATTTAACTAGACCCCCTCTAAGATCCCTGACTGTTCTAAAATCTTTGATTCTAATGTAAATTTATTTAATTCTATTGATTATCAATAAAATAGTGGATATTAGGTTTTTTACTTTAATTTGCCCTTGAAGAATAATTTTATCGTCACAAGCATGCTTTCCTTCCGAGCAAAATCAAATGAAACTGCCATATCCTTATTAGTAAGTTATTATTTATGAGGGATAATAAACAGTAAAAAGAAAAGAAAATGCATAATTTTAGATATTTAGATTTGACTTGGAATACAATTGCCTTTTGATCTGTTGACACTACAAATAAGCAAGAGAGGAAATCAAGAACTCCTTTCACCAGGCTGAATTGCTTTTACAATGTAAGGAGGTGACATTATAATGGTTCAAAGATCTTTTCTCATTTGACATAAAAAATTTGAAGACTGGAGGGACCCCTCTCTCTTTTCTTCCTTCTTCTTTCTTTAAATATCTGTTCCTATTAAAATAACAACAAGTAAAGGACAACAAGAACAATAAATTGTATGGGAAAAAGAAGAAGAATAGAAATGCTAAAGCTCAGTTATAAGGTCCTTATAAGAACACAGGAGGAGCAGCCCTGCGAGGTCCAACACCCATTATCCTATAACCTGTGTTTATTGCCTCACTTTGGGGCCTGGGTGATTTGTAATGCTCATTAGTCCTTTGTGCTTCAGAAGATAAAAATTCTGAAAATGGGACGCTCCCTTTCTTCATTAAAACATACTCCAAGTTCAAATGTTCTCCATTCTTTCTGAAAGCACCACAGTATTTAACACAATAAGCCTGATGATAATGTATTTCAAATTGTTGTGACTATCAGTAATGCTTGGGGAAATGGGTTTACCTTTCCTTTGTATGATGGGATTCTGACTCCTCTTGAAACTCACCTGATTGCTGTTGCTTCCTCTTCAGTAGTCTATAAAAGCAATCCATCTAGTGTTTGGGTAAATAAATAAATCAATCTGTTCCTCAACTTGTGCCAGGGAAAAACAAAGGGAAACCTATGTTTCAATTTTCTCAGAAGTGTGTGACTTGCACATCCTAGTCCAGGACCCAAACTACTTTATTGTGTGTTCTTATAGCTTTTTTTTTTGTAAGTTGTTTTTCATTCTTTCCAATTCTTTCCTCTTAAATCCATTTAAAGACACCTTGAGTTCCCAATCCTCCATCAAACTGCTCTTACCAAGCTCCATATTTTCCAGTCTAATGACTCGCTCTCTGTGCTTGTATTATTTAGACTGAACCATAAGAAACATGATGTTGGGCCCTCTGGGATCCACAATAATAGTTATTTTGTGTAGTTTAATCTCTCTTCACCTATCAGGAATATTTTACTTAGTGGTACCTCCCACTTTCTTGAAGTGTTTATTTGACTTCCAAACCACCACTTCCACCTGGTTTTTCTCCTCCCTCCCTGCATTCTGTCTCAGTCCCTTTACCAGTCCCTCCTTGTCTCTACAACTTATAACCACTGTGTTGCAAGACCCCAATCTTGAATGGAATCTCTTTTCTATTTATATATGTTCCCATGGTGGTCTCATCTGTTCTTGACACTAAATATTATGTCTATGCTGATGATTCCCATCCTAGCTCTCTCCCCACAGTTGCTGTTTGTTCACGCAACTGAAGGATCTACCTCGCTTTTCTTTAGTATGTCAAATTAGCATGCCCAAAATCGTGCTTTTGATCTAACATCTCACCCCAGCTGCTAAACCATTTTTTTTCTTTGCCCAGTTGCCCACTTCAGATAATCCATCTTTCTAGTTCCTCAAGTCAAATTATTCTAGTCATCCTCCCCCTCCAATACACCTCTCTTTTTCTCACACTTTATATTCAGTTCATTAGAAGATACTATTATCCATATTTTCAGAATATACCCAGAATAAGGCTAATTTTTATCACTTTTCCTGCTTCTGTTCTGGTCTTAAACACTATTATCGCTGTCCTGTACCATATAATCATCTGCGTGGGCTCGCTTTTTCCATCATTTCTCCTTTTACTTTTCTTCCACACCCTGGCCGGCATGGTCCTGTGTCAGTAGAAATCAGATCATCTCTGTTCAGAGCCCTTCAGGGGCTTTTGCCCCATTCATTTATATTGCAAAGTCTTCATAATATAAAACTTTATATTTCTGAATGGCTACCTAATAAGTCTCTGCTCCTAATGTACAAAGCAACAGCCACACCATATTTATGAATATTTGATGACCTAGAGTCATATCCACTAACCAAGCAATTGATTCTCCAATTGACTATATATCAAAGTCATCCAGAGAGCATTTAAATATGCTAACATTAATCCAACATGCAATGTCCAAATTAAGTTTTTGGACCTTGACATTTATGGTCTCTACCGTAAAGCCATATAACTTGTTCCCTGATCTCCTTTAGGGCTGATCAAGTAACACCTTCACACAGAGGCCCCCTTTACTCCCCTTTTTAAAATTCAGCCTTCTGCATACATACATGCCCCATTGCCGTTTCATGCTTTATATGTCTCCGTAGTCCTTATCACAATACAGCCTACCAAATATTCTGCTCTTATTTGTGTCTCTCACTATAATAGATGTGTCAGGGCCTTGCCCATACTTCCTCTGTACTCCCCAGTCCTTCCCATGCCTATAGCATCCTACTGAAAGCACCTGAAGCTCCTTTCCTGAAGGTTTCCTTTGTACTCCACATGGCCAGCTGTAGTGGGAGTTGGCAGTGTTGGAGAATAAGTACCCCACCACTTGTGGGTGGAATAAAACTGATTAATATTCTATAATGTCTTTCAGAGTTCCCCCATGGAATCTAGTTCCAGCTGCCCTCAGTTATAAATTATACACTTTCCCTGTTTCACTCCCCTATTCTCTTAAAATTATCTCCCAAATAAACTACTTTACTCAGAGGGTCTGTTTCTGGGAAAATCCAACCTATGATGTATCCCAAGAGCCCCTCTTCCTTTAAGGGAGAAGGATTTTTGGTCTGTTTTATTTTGCTGATCTATCTCCAATGACTGGAACAGAGCCTGGCTCATAGCAGAGATTTCATAAATATTTGTCGAATCAATGTATTCCTATTATAAAACTTTTCTTGACTCTACTTTGAGGACAGTGCGGGCATGATTTTGCAATTACCTAATTTATAGACTGCGCATATCAAAACAACATTTCATATGTGTTTCAATTGCCAATGTTTCTGGTATGTTAAGTTTTTTTTGTTTGTTTTTTGTTTTGTCTTTTTAGGGCTGCACCCATGGCATATGGAAGTTCCCAGGCTAGGGGTCGAATTAGAGCTGCAGCTGCCGGCCTACTTCACAGCCACAGCAACTAGGGGGTCCAAACCCTGTCTGCCACCTACACCACAGCTCAAGGCAACGCTGGATCCATAACCCACTGAGCAAGGTCAGGGTACGAACCCACATCCTCATGGATACTAGTCAGGTTCATTACTGCTGAGCCACCACAGGAATTACTGTATGTTAAGTTTTGAAATGTGTGAAGATTTTGTAGGATCAGTAGCTTGAGAAAATAAAGAGATGTATTTTTTTAAAAACCCAGAAATTACTTACTATTATGATTTTTGATCTTGATTCCATAGTAGAATCACCTTATTGCAATTTACAAATTTCTGATTTCTGGACTTTAGTCTTCCTAAATCTAGATTCAGTGGATGTGGATACATAAGAGATCTTTCTTCTGTGCACAGTTCAGCTGACAGAAACCAACAGAATGGCACCTTGTGGTCCACAAATTAAGGTGTCAACGCATTGCACTCATTCACTCAACAACCATGCATTAAATGCTTTCTACGTGTAGTGGCCCATGAAAGAATGTTGGTCTTAACAGTTGCTATCGTTGCTGCCCTCATGGAGCCCACGTTCACACTGCCATTACTTCACTGAATACACACTACCTATACACATAGCACTGTAGATAATAGGGTCTTCTGAGGCTAAGAATACCTCTGTTGAGTGCTCATAGCTGAATTAGGGAGACAAGACTAACAGAACAATTGAAGGAGGATTGAGCCGAACATCTGCCTCCATTATCTCCCTCCCTCAAGAATGAGGAATACATAAATATATATTTTAAAGTTATACCTACATTTATATTTACACATTTCTGTACATTTATATGTAACATTAAAATATGTATTACATAATACATAAATATCTATTTTTTAATGTTCTCTTAATGATCCTGATGTATAACCAAGTATGAGAAACACCTGCTTACCTAGAGGATGCAGCTCTAGGTAGTCAGGTACTTATACAATATGACACATCAGAAGAGAAATATAAGCATCTTAATTATGTTCAATTGTATTTAAATAAGTATTGAAAACATCACTTTAAAAAATACTAACCATTCAAACATCTATGGACATAAAATTTGTATTATATGAAATCCTTACTATCTTTCTATGCAGGTGCAATCACTTTTACTTTGGCATGTGAATAAGAATACGGAACCAATAAATACATGTATGAAGGAAAACTGTTAATGTTCACATAAGTTAAGGCATCGATCATCCTTATAAATACAGTAGAAGGAATTCTACTACACATTTTTTGAAGAGTCTAAGAGCTGAATTTTTCCTCAAACTTAAGGATTATAAAGACCAGAGTGTGCAGTATCACTCTCTCAAACATAAATGAAAGGAAAAAAAATCAAGGACATATTTTATATATTACATGAGTCACACGGTTGGTGCATGTTTCATCACTAATAATTAGTATCTTAAGGATTAATATACTTGCCTCTTGCTGGTCTGGATAAGAAAAAAAAGATAAAGAAAATAACTTTATCATCTCTTGATAGTTCCAGTGTAATTATCCACATACTAAAACCAAGGGAAGTGGATTAGAGAATCATCTGTCATTGAAAGCAATTAATGCTCTTACAGAAGCACAGAAGCAATAAAATCTTTACTCCTTTAAGTCACTGCCTTGTCACATTAAAAAAAAAAATCAAGTAAGAGCAATGCCCAGTCAGCCCAGGAGTGACCCATGTGGAAGACTGTGTTTTGAATCCTAATTATAAAATAAAAAAATTATCAATAAATTGATCTATGGAGTTTCTCTAATGACTCAAACAGGTTATTTTCTAGTATCAAAAGGGACCCATTTCCTAGGAGAAGACAAAATATTTCAGGTCTATACAAAAAAGATACAATATTACATGAATTAAAGAAGGAAATTTGGTGTGCTCTCTCCCTCTCTCTCTATAGATAGATAGTCAGATGAATATATCCATTTACATTAATAACAGAGTTTCATTCCAATAAACTCTCAGAAGTTGATGATGTCATAAGTGAAAAATGCATTTCATACACTTCAACTACTGAACATCATGACTGAGCCTTGCATGCTTAACCATGTTCAGAACAGTTACATTATCCTCCAGTTGGGTAAACTCACCTAAACCCCTCACAACAAAATGTTGAATATATCATGCAATTTATTAAATACAACACTGAAAGTGAAAAACAGAATGATTTTCTGGGTATAAAATTGTTGTAAGTGTATTTGTTATTTACTCTCATGATCATGTGGCTACGAGCTGCCAAGCATTATGAAAGAGTATCATAGCAAATGTTGCTAGGCCAGGAAAAAACAAAATGCAAAATTTGAAGTATGGTTTCTACTGAATGCATACTGCCTTTGCACCACCATAAAGTCAAAAAAATGTAAATCAATCTATCATAATTTAGAGAATATCCATATACACACATATATACCTATGGATATTCTCTAAATTATGATAGATTGATTTACATTTTTTTGACTTTATGGTGAACTGTGCAACTTTAATTATTTATCTTTTATCTTTTATTATTTATTTATCAAATGCATAGTAAATATTTGCTAAGAATATATATTTTATATACATTTATTAAGTTTTAAAGCATTTTCAGTCCGTTTTTAAAAAAAATGCCCCAATAAAAAATTACAATAGCAAAATTTTGCTACCACAAAAAGTAAATATATATTTAAGGATTCCTTTAGCAGGGGGAAACAAAGGTCTAACTCCCAGTGGCTTAAGCAATGAAGATTTGTTATTTCCTTTACCTTACAAATATAATGCTAGCTCCATGGTTGGATTTCCATGAATAAGCCTAAGACTCAGTTATTCTCTCTTCACATCTCATTTTCCCTTCCACTCTGTTGATAAGATCACTGCTCTAACCTTCAAGTCTACGAACTATCCTAGAAAAATATGTAGATTGATTTTCTCTACTTGAAATCTCCAAAAATTAAATCCCATAATTGTGTTCAATTTTCTCTGTTTGGTTAGCACATCACAGCATAAACCAGGCACTGATACTGGAGAGAGACACTGGTCTCAATGACCAGCCCAGGGTTTCATTTCCACTCTTGAGAGGAAACAACACTTTCAAACTCATTTTTTGAAGACAGCATTACCCTGATACCCAAATCAGACAAGGATACTACAAGAAAAGAAAATTATAGTCCAGTTTCCTGATAAAACCTAGATGCAAAAATTCTCCACAAAATAGTAACAAACTGAATTCACTAGCACATGATAAACATTGTCATACATCATCATCAAGTGGAATTTATTTCAAGGCTTCCAAAATAATTCAACAGCCACAAGTCCATCAGTATGATACATCACACTGAGAAAATGAAAGATAAAAATCATATGATCATTGCAATAGATGCAGAAAAAGCATTTGGTATACTTCCAATAAGTACTTATGATAAAAATTGAATTCACTGAGTATAGAGGGAACATATCTCAATAAGATAAAGGCCATATATCACAAGCCTGACGTTAAAATCATACTTACCAGTGAAAGATGAAACATTTTCCTCTGAGATCAGGAACACAACAAATATACTCACCCCTGCCACTGTTATGCAACATAGTAATGGATGTCCTAGCCAGAGAAATTAGGAGAGAGAGAGAGAGGGGGAGAGAGAGAGAGAGAGAGAGAGAGAGAGAGAAGGAAGGAGAAGATATCCAAATCAAGAAGTAAAATTGTCTATATTTACAGATGACATGAAATATAGAAAACCCTAAAGAAGCCACCATAAGGCTGTTAGAATTAATTAATGAACTCAGTAAAGTTGCAGAACATAAAATCAATATACAAAATTGTTGCATTTCAATGCATTAAAAACCAACTATCAAAAGGAGAAATTTGAAAAGCAATCCTATTTACACTTGCAGCAAAAAAAAAAAAAAAAGAGAGAGAGAGAGAGAATCAAGATGGAGAGCAGCTCTCTATGAGAATGATCTGAGGACTAGAAGACCAATTTTTCTACAACCAGGGATATAAAGGAAAACCCACATGGGGATGGGTAGGAAAGGAAGAGAAATAATTTAATGGGGACACACACTCTCAGTGAGCAACGCAGAATGGGAGGAGGATATCACAAGCTCGGCAGCATGGATTGGACCCCACATTGGGCTCCCCAGCCCTGGTGTCTGGCACTGGGAAGACAAGCTCCCTTAGCTGGAAAAACCAGTGGGGCTTATTACAGTGTGAACTAGAGAGTTATAGGAAACTGAGACTCTGCTCTTAAAAATGGAATTGCTCGCTCCCAATCTCAGCACAGAGGCAGCAGATTTTAAAGTGCCAGCCTTTCAAGAGTACTCCAGCATAGCCCTAGCCCATAGCAGTGTCTAGCTCTAGACCCACCCCCCACCAAGGTGGTGGGTATGGCAAGCCCCCAGAGAAGCCACTTCTTGTACTAAGCTCTGCTTCCAGCCCCTTTGGCTCAAGCCCCACCCCCTGCCAAGGCAAGAGCCACCAGTGCCCACAAGGGAGGCTATAGTTTGCACTAGGCTCTAGTTCCAACTCTTCCAAGCCCACCCCTTACCCCTACCAAGGTGATGACTGTCATTGCACCCTGGGAGAGTCTGCAGGTCCCACCCAGATCCTTCTCTAGCCCCTTCTAGCTCTAGCCCGGTCCCTAACAAGGTACCAGATGCTGCTGTGCCTACAGCGAGGCCCAAGCCCATACCGGGTACAGCCACTTTGGCTGCATCCTTGCCCTGCCAAGGCAGTGGCACCCATTGCTATTCTACAATATCTTGCAAGATACTGGCTTCTCTTTATTTACTGCCAGGGAAGGGCTGTCATGCCAGTTATGTTTCTGCTCTATTCTCTATGTTTATATCTACTCAGCTACCTGTGTTTCAAACTTATCTAATTTTTGTGTGATGCATAATAATATTCAGATTGCTTTCCAGTTAAATCGATATCCATTATGAAGGCACATGCATACACAGAGTTTTTTTGTATAAGATTATAAAGTATCCTCTCTGATTGGAGTTTTAAATGATTTTATTATTTATATCATGAAGGTGACAAATACTGCATATCTCCCTAAGATCTGAATAGAATATCTTTGATGTTCTCTTCTCAAAGCTAAACTCTTTTTGGGTTTGGCATGAAATTATTTTTAGATCTCTCAATTTCATGACTTTTCTCCATATAAATATGATCTCATATTTAAAAAATTATCACTGTATCTTTGAAGACCAGTCCCTTGCTTTCATGTCTACTGACCTGAAATATTGATTTTTATGTCAATATTTTATCATTTCTTTTTTGGACACTTGTAAAAATTTCCTATCAGAATCCCCAGAAATTTTCTCATCTCTATTTTCCTCTATCATATTTAGTGATGACAAAATTATTGTTAAAAGAAAGGTGTGGAGGAGTTCCCATTGTGCCTCAGCAGTAATGAATCCGATTAGTATCCATGAGGGCATGGGTTTGATCCCTGGCCTTACACAGTGGGTTGAGGATCCAGTCCTACTGAGAGGTGTGGTATATGTCACAGACATGGCTTGGATTTCACGTTGCTGTGGCTGTGGTATAGGCCAGCAGCTGCAGCTCCAATTCAACCCCTAGCCTAGGAACTTCCACTTGCCGTGGGTACCGCCCCAAAATAAGAGGAAATAAATAGGGTGGAGACTTTATGTTCCTGCATTAAAATTTCTGTGAGTGAATTCTAGTATAAGATATTCCCATCTGGCACCAGATTTTCTCTCCACATCCAGCTTCAAACATCTCTCTCTCTCCTTATCTCAAGTCACATGGGAAACCTTTCTGGCTTCCATAACACTTGACTTTTGAAATGATACACTCACTGAAAAAATCCACTTATAGGAATTATTCTTCTGAGAATCTGTATCCATTCTTCCAGACCCAACTCAAATATCACCTTACTATGTAAACTCAAGGAAAATTAAATCCTGCCTTTTCTGTGCTTTCACAGTGCTTTATTCTTCTATAATATTTATTGCATCATATCTCAGTTGTATGTTTATTTATCTTGTGTCTGCAATTTATCATATGTTTTTCCAAGGCAAAGACCATGCTGTATTACCAGTGCTGTTGATATAGTAAGTCACTCAGTGAGAGTTGAATGAATGAATAATTTGGTCAAGCTGCTATAAAGAATAACCAAATTTCTCTCTATTATGTAATGGAAGCTTAGAGGGTATTTTCCTTTTCACGTATATCATATTGAAGCTTTCCTCTTATTCAGAACTAATACGGCTGCCTCTTAGCTATCTGTAGATTTTGCGAGTACATTCGATTCGCTAGAATTATATAAAAATATTTTTAAAAATTTGAAAAGCACTTTCCATTCCTTTGTGGTTGGTATAATGGAAAAGGTATTGATGTTGGAAGATTTTTAGGAAGCAATTTCTTGAGTCTGACAGATTATTTTTCCCAATGTACCAACTATTTCTACGGATAGTAATGGTATGGTATTTAAGAGAAACACATGGCACATAAAACATCTATGTCTATCAGACAGCATAAAAAATTCATGTATAAATCTCAAATAAACAACTTAACCTTACACATAAAAAAACTAGAGAAATAATATGATCATAAATATTTTTAACAGAGTTCTGGTCATGGCTCAGCCAAAACAAATCTGACTAGCATCCATGAGGTCTCAGGTTGGATCCCTGGCCTCTCTCAGTGGGTTAAGGATCCAGCGTTGCTGTGAGCTGTGCTGTAGGTCACAGACGTGGCTCAGAGCTGGTGTTGCTATTAAAAAAAAAAAAAAAAAAGACACAAAAATTTTAAAACCTACGTATATCTTAGGGAAAAGAAATACAGTCTGCAATTCAGTTGTAAAGAATTGGATTGAATGTGAAATAAATTTTTAATAAAGAAATTTGGGCAAGTGTGTAAATTCACAAAATATAGCAACTCATTGAGCCTATCAATGACTAAAAATAGAGATTTATCATTGGCTATAAAGCAAATATCTTAGTGATATCATGAATGCATAGCAATAGTTCTCATCCTGCTAAGAAATGACCATGTGAATTCAGGAATTTATCACTCTTATTCAGAAATGCATAACTTTCTTAATTCTGAATACTTTTTTCTTTCTGCTGACGCAGTGCTATTTATTAGCCACAATGTTATGATTTTGCAAAGCTGGAATTTGATTAGTTCTTTTTGACAGATAATTCATTGGGGGGGAACTATAGTATATAAAAAGCTAACCTTTTGTGAAAGCACGAAATCGGACACTTCTTACTGATCAGTAGAAAGCCAAGCGAAATCCTGAAAGGAGCTATAAACATTTATGACTTATTTTAAGGCAGTAGTGATCCATGAACTACTTAAAGACTTTTTTTCAGGATTAATTGAAAGATAGAAGCAAAAATCTGGCAAATTAAGATAAAAATAATCACCTTTATTTATTAAACTGATGATACAGGAGAATATGACTTTATGTTTCTTAGCTGAATTGACTTGATAACACTTTATCTATGAATGAGAGAAACCTATCTATTCAAGTAAGGGCAGTGTAAATCAGGTCTATTTTGAGAAAATATACCTTCAAAATCACAGCAAAAAAAAATTGTGTACATAGTTAAAAAAAAAATCCTTTCAATGTTCCTGGGATCTGTAGGTGTGTTTCTTTTTTTTTTTAATTGTTTTAAAACTATAGTTGATTTAAAATGTTCCCTCGATTTTCTGCTGCATATAGGTGTGTTTCTTGAGGATAAGTGGTTCCTCACAGAGAGATAAAGAGCATGTCAGTTTCCTGCCCCCAAAACCCTCAAAGCCCCTGCTCCTCCTCTCCTGAGTAGAGAATCAGAGAGATCAGCAGTGGTGCTCCAGGGAAGCTCCTCCCACGTGGGAGTCAGAGAAGTGGAAGACAAGCATTCTATATGAATCTTTAATTTTGTGTTCTTATATAAAGATACTGAAAATAATAGTTTACTGTTGATATCATGTCATGATCGCTGGGGTAGGGAAGGTTGCATCTGGTTCTTTCAGACTTATCCAGAATCTGCAGATTATAAATATAATAAAATACTTACATTTTATTATAAATATCACATACCGCCTGTTGGCCCCTCACATTGAATACCTGGGATAAATTCCACTAGATAGTGGTATGTAATTCTTTTTATACACACTTGGATTCAATTTGCTTTTTTTTTTTTTGAGGATTTTTGCATCTATGTTCATAAGAGTTACCAGTCTGTTGTTTTCTTTCTTCATTGTTTTTATCTGGTTTTGGTATTAGGGTAATGCTGGTCTCATAGAATGAGTTAGGAAATATTCCTCCTGCTTATGTCTTCTGAAAGAAATTGTAGAGAATTGGTATAATTTCTTCCTCAAATGTTTGGCAGAATTTATCCGTGAATCCATCTGACCTGCTGCTTTCTGTTTTTGAAAATTAATAATTGTAGATTTAGTTTCTTTACTAGATATAAACTTATTAAGATTGTCTATTTCAGGAGTTCCTGCTGTGGTGCAGTAGAAACAAATCTGACTAGTATCCATGAGGATGTGGGTTCAATCCTTGGACTTGCTAAGTGGGTAGGGAATCAGGCATGGCCATGAGTGGTGCAGGTCACAGATGCGGCTCAGATCTGGCATTGCTGGGGCTGTGGCGTAGGCCAGCAGCTACAGCTCTGATTCCAATTTGACTCCTAGCCTAAGAACTTCCATATGCCAGAGGCATGGCCCTAAAGAAAAAAAAAAAGAGAAAAAGATTGTCTACTGCTTGGGTGAGTTTTGCCAGATTATATCTTTCAAGGTTTCAAGGAATTGGTAAATTTCATGTAGGTATCAAGTTTGTGATCATGGAGTTTTTCATAGCATTCCTTTATTATCCTTATAATGTCCTTTTAATGCCTCTGAGATCCTTAATGATCTCTCCTTAATTTCTGATATTACAAATGTGTGTCTTTTTTTATTTTTTAGTTAGCCTGGTTAAAATCTTACCAATTTGATTGATCTTTCCAGAGAGCCAAATTTTTACATTACTGACGTTCTCTATTGACTAAATGTTTTCAATTTTATTGATTTCTGTTATAATCTATGTTATTTCTTTTCTTTTGCTTATTTTGGATTTAATTTCCTCTATTTTTTCCTAAGGTGGAAATGTATACTATTGATTTTAGACCTTTCTGCTTTGTGGTATGTGTATTCAATGATATTCAATAAATTTCCCTCCAAGCCCTGCTTTTGATGCAGCCCACAAATTTTAGTCAGTTATGTTTTTAGTTTCAGTCAATTCACATACTTCTAAATTTCTCTTGAGATTTCTTTTTTCTGAACCATGTCATGTGTGTAATCACCATGTATTTTGGGATTTTCCATCATGTATTTTAGTTTTTAGTTTAATTCAATTGAACTCTGAGAGCAGATATTGTACTATTTATATTTTTAAAATGTATTTAGATGTGTTTTATGGGCCAGAATGTAATCATCTTGGGGAATGTTTCATATTAGATTGATAAAATGGTGTACTCTGCTGTAAGATTAAGTAATGAATACATGCTCATTATATCCAGTGGATTGATAATGTTAAGCTTGACTATGTACTTCTTCATTTTCTGCCTGACGGATTTCTGATGGGGGCGGTGGTTTGAAGTCTCCAATTACAATAATGGATTCGTATAGTTCTCCTTGCAGTTCTATCGGCTTCTGCGTCATACATTTTGATATTCTATTGTTAGGCAAATACACATCAAGGATTGTTAAGTAAATACTTGTTAATAATATTGTCTTCTTGGAGAATTGATCCTTTTATCATTATGCAATGTCTAGTTAA
Source organism: Phacochoerus africanus (assembly GCF_016906955.1). Classification (NCBI taxonomy): domain Eukaryota; kingdom Metazoa; phylum Chordata; class Mammalia; order Artiodactyla; family Suidae; genus Phacochoerus; species Phacochoerus africanus. The sequence goes on from NC_062554.1 coordinate 23,600,305, forward strand.
GTTGTGACTGTCTGTATTTGCCTGTGGGTCTCTACAATTTTGTGGACAGTAGTTTTCCTTGTAACTATAAGACCTTCACTTAGGGAGCTCAGAAAAGCTGTTGATTTTTCAGTTTGTTCAGCTTTTTACTTGTTAGGACAGAGTGGTGACTTCCAAACTTTTATATGGTGACCAGAAATAACAACAAAAAATTTTTTTTCTTTTCTTTCTTTCTTTCTTTCTTTCTTTTTTTTTTTTTTTTTTCTGTGCCCATAACACGTGGAAGTTTTCCAGCCAGGGATAGAACCTGAGACACAGGGGTGACCCAGTGACAATGCTGTGACAAAGTCAGATCCTTAACTAGAGAGAACCAAGAGAACTCCAGAAAGGTTAATTTTTAATTTTAAAAATGATAGCAGAGGAGTTCCTGTCATGGCTCAGTGGTTAATGAATCTGACTAGGAACCATGAAGTTGCAGGTTCGATCCCTGGCCTTGCTCAGTGGGTTAAGGATCTGGCATTGCCATGAGCTGTGGTGTAGGTCACAGACGCAGCTCGGATCCAGCATTGCTGTGGCTCTGGCGTAGGCCGACAGCAACAGTTGATTAGACCCATAGCCTGGGAACCTCCATATGGCACAGGTGCAGCCCTAGAAAAGACAAAAAGACAAAGAAAAGAAAAGAAAAATGATAGCAGAGAAAGCTGATTACATAGAAGTTGAAGAGTATAACAATAAAAGAGACATTGAGGTAACAAATGCAGATTTCAAAAAGCAGCTACTAACTCTAGGCCTGAAGATACCAAGAGAAGAGATTAAATGTGGTTTTCAGAATCTAGGAATTCGGAAGATAGATTCTGTCTATCTGGATTCAGACTTCCAGGGCTGGTACCCCTGAAAAATCTCAATGAAGCTAACTCTGAAATCTTCCAAAGAAGCAATGGTTGGCCCCAAATTCCAGGGAAACAGCTAATGCCAGGGTGATACTAAAAAAGAATAATTTAAAAAAAAAGAAAAAGAAAAGAATCTGTCACTTCTCTCCTCCACTGGCCTATTAGTCTCTCTCTTGTGCCTCCCATCTCCTTGATATGTCCTAATATGAAGCACTGGGTAAGGATAATTTTTTTTTTTTTTAACAAGTCTGAGGCCCAGAATTGCAGAGTAGAGGATTCAAGAATGGATCTGAAGCTGGGAAAATTGAAACATAGAACCCAGCTCTGTTTTGTCCTGAGATCTACCCAATGGATAGATGCAAATTTTCCATCTATCCCCCCTCTACACTTTTTTAGAGTCACGTTTTTCATTTTTCATTGAGTATTTGATTGTTTCTGGACCTTACACTGCTTTACAATTTTCTACTTTGTTTTCTTTGTTTGTATATTTTTTAATGTGTCTGTAATGAATTGCTTTAATTATTGAGAATTCATAGGGATTCCTCCCCTTTTCTTTATTTTTAGGGATGAACCTGCAGCATATGAAAGTTCCTGCACTAGGGGTCCAATCAGACCTGCAGCTGCCACCCTACACCACAGCCACAGCAATGCCAGATCCGAGCCACATTTGAGACCTATAATGCAGTTTGCATCAACTCCTGATCCTTAACCCACTGAGCGGGGCCAGGGATTGAACTCCCATCCTCATGGACTTTATGTCAGGGTCTTAACCCACTGAACCACAATGGGAACTCAGGGACTCTTTTTAATGCAGCTATTCTTAAGGTTTCTGTCATTATTAATATGCTCTCACTGGGTGATTAAATACATATTCATGATTTCAGCTACTTCTTGTGAACTGGTGACTGTCAAAAACATATCACTAAAACAGGTATCCCTCTAAAGTTTCACATATGTTTTAGTAAACACTTCACATGGGAAGTCTCACAAAGTCCCTCAGTCTTTAAAAAAAGTTCCTACTTAAACCTAGATAAAGCTTTATCCTCTTTATTTCAATCACTTTCCACATATTCTTCTTGATTCATTATGTTAGTGAAAGGTAAATAGATTAAACATGAAACCAGAAATCATCTATTCTCTTCCTCCTCTATCATCCCAGGATCTGATCTATCGTGTTCCATGTCCTATTGCCCCATCTCTTAAACATTAAGTCCCCTCATTTCCCTCTATACCAATCATGTTCTGCCATAATTACTGTAAAGACTGTCTCCCTCACGCTCCCAGTGTTGTTGTCTACTGAAAATCTTTATTCCATAAAGCTCCCATTCTTTTTTTTTTGGTCTTTTTTGTCTTTTCTAGGGCCGCACCCACGGCACATGGAGGTTCCCAGGCTAAGGGTCTAATTGGAGCTGTTGCTGCCGGCCACAGCCACGCCACGTCCACGCCAGAGCTGAGCCACATCTGCAACCTACACCATTGCTCACAGCAACGCCGGATCGTTAACCCACGGGGTGAGGCCAGGGATCAAACCCACCACCTCATGGTTCCTAGTTGGATTCATTAACCACTGAGCCACAACGGGAACTCCTGAAGACTCATCATTCTAACTTCAAATTCTGATCCTGTTGGCTTTACCTCAAACCTACCAGGAACCTATCACTGCTTTAGGTTAAGAACTTAGCCCCTTGGTGTAATTTATAGTCTCACTTTCTGGCCTGTGCACATATTTCCAATTTAACTACTCCCTAAATGCCCCACAGGTCTGCAGTTTCCCTAGGCTGATTTTCTTTTTCCATGTGTTTTTTTTTTTTCCTTTGCTTATGGCATTACTTTTATCATTGAAATACCACACAGGTTAATGCAAACTTTTCTTCAAGACCACATAGAGTTCACAACATCAGTGAATTTTTTATGATTTTTTTGGTGATGAAATATACATAACATTTACTATTTTAGCCATTTCTAAGTACACAGCCCATCGTCATTAAGTATTATCTACACTGTTATGCAACCATCAGCACCATCCAAATACTTTTTTCATTTTCCTAAACTGAAACTCTCTACCCAGTAATCATTTAACTCTCCATGACCTGGCCCCTGGCAAAACCATTCTACCTTTTGTCTCTATGAGTTTGACTGACTCATGTAAGTGGAAATATACATCCCTTGTCCTTTTTGACGGACGCTTTACTTTGCGTAACGTCCTTAAGGATCATCCCTGTTGAAGCCTGTGTCAGAATTCCCTTTAAAAGGCTGAATAATATTCCATTGTAAGTATATATCGTGCTGTCTATACCCATTCATCTGTTGACAAGCACGTGGATTATTTCCAAGTGTTGGGTATTGCAAATCATGCTGCTATAAATATTGGTGGACAAATAGTCAATCCCTGTTTTAACTTTTTGTATACATATCCGCAAGTGGAATTTCTATATCATATGACATTCTTAAACTTTTGAGGAACCTTCATACTTTTTTCCATTCCTGCATCATTATACATTCCAGCCAGAAATACACAAGAGTTCTAATTTCGCCATCCTTGTCAATGTTTGCTATTTTCTGTTTTTTGATACTAACCATCTTAGTGGGTGTGAGGTGATATTTCACAGTGGTTTTGATTGGCATTTCGCTAAGGATATTGAGTATCGTTTCATATGTTTATTGGCCATTTATATGTTTTCCTTAAAACCATAAACAAGCACTTTACCTGCTTTAAACCTGCTTGTCTTATTTATTTATTTATTTGTAGTTGAGGTGCGGCCATTATTTATGCATTCTGGGAATTAACCCTTTAATCAGATATGTGATTTGAAAATATTTGCTCTTGTTCTATGGGGTGCTTTTCAATCTGCTAATACTCTCTGCTGCACAAAAGTTTTAAATTTTGATGTAGCCCATCTGTTTTTTTCTTTTTTTTCTTTTGTGCTTGTGATTTTGGTGTCATATCCAAAAAATCTGTGCTGGAAAAGACCTTCAATAGTTAACAGGACAGGTTTTGAGCCTTGACATCAGTCCACAATTAAGGTTTGAATTTTCTCAGGCCTTTTCTGAGCCTACATGTGTTCTTCCTGGGCCTATATGTGTGCTTTGTGCCAGTTCCCTGGCATACACAGCTGCCTTTAAATGTCTTAATTTTCCTGGAATTCCCACTTCTGCTTTTTCTTGGGGATTTAGCTATTCTACTGTATTTCCCAATCAATAGTTTCTTGCCCCAGGCATCTGTGGGTCTTTAACCCTCTTGAGAGATTTTTATAAGCTGTGCCCACATCTTTTGGAGTTTTCTTCCAGCCTGACATCTGATCTGTGCCACATTTGCCTCTCAGCCACATTACCCAGAGACCAATCAGGCAGTCCACAAACAGGTTGAAACGCAGCAAATTAGATTCATTTGGCTCTCTCCGGTTGCACAAGATCACCTCAGGGGTCTGCTGCTCTCTTCAATCTACCCCATGTCTTACAGGGGAGGGAGTGGGGCAGAGTGAGCAAAAATGCATAAAACTTCCCACCTCCCTGAATGTGCCCCTCTCTGGATTTAGTGCTCACTTGGCCACTGTAGATTTCTGACAGATTGCTAGAGTTCTACAGAGTCACATTAGCTAGTCTCTAGTTGTTCATTTGGTATTTCCATGAAAGAAAGGAAGCCTTTAGCATCCTAGTCTGCCTTCTCGCTCCAGGTTCTCCTATCAGTATTTTTAATATTTGCATTCACAATGTCCAGGACCATAAAGAAATAATAAATAATTGTCAGATATAAGGTAAGAAAGTTGGGAATGTGTAGAACTAGAGAAACTAATCCAGCAGATATTTGCTTCCCAGTAGATTGCCATATTACCCAAGTTTCATAAAGAAGTTTTGCTTAATATCAGTTGTCATGATTTTACCAAGAATACAACTCAAATGGTGACAGACTATTGCTATCGACAGCATATTCCATAAACTTTCCCAGCCAGCAGCACTAGGGAAGAGATTTCTTTTGTTTAGAATGTTTTAACCTATAGAGTCTTGATTGTCTAACAGAATATTCAAGTTTTATGCCCAAATGGAGAGGTGTAGAAGTATTTTCAGCCCACATAACGCCCTCCCCCCAAATAATACTAATATAGAAAGTCACCTATGTTAATATGTTTATAGATTAATGTGTTTATGGAAATGGGAGATAGCGAGATGCAGATACATTCAGGTCATAAATGCAAATAAAATGATACGTAAGGATGCTTTCTTCTGTCCCTGCTCTCCCAGAATCAGACAACATGATGCCATGTGTATAATTAGTAATGTCCTTTACTGCTCATAGCAGAAGTTTGTGTTCATAATGACAGATGTCCCTTAATTTGCTGCAACTAACTTGGGAAAATTAACCAAAATAGGAGGATACAATTCTGCATAGAGAGGATGCTGTTCAGAGACCACTACTTCTTGCAAGGTACCTCCTTCATATCTCTCCACAGGCTCACAGTTCAATGGTGCGTTTTTGCCTTGGCCGAGTAAAGCTAAGAGGAGCAATTTAAAAACTAATTGGATCAATGCAAATCATCAATAGTATATAATTCACCCAAAGAAAAAAAGAAAAATAGAAGCCCTAAGACAATTGCACCTCAAATGCGTTATTTTCATTCTCCATTATCTACATTCTGAGTTGATGATGAGTAATAAATTCTTATGTGTATATATGAATACATATATGTATGCATCATGTAGGGTGCTGTATATTATACACCAGCATATGTGTGTGTATATATATATCTTAATACCTATTTTATATGCATAGTCATATGAAATACAAAATAAATATGGATAATACTCAAAACATATAACAATCTGTCCTATAAGCAAACACTAATTAGAATGGACACGGATCATTGCATTCAAGAAAGGTTATGGAAGATCTCTAGAGACTGTTATGCTTTTAAGTGATGGATCTTCTTGGGAAGGTTGAGAAGGAAGCAGGAAGACACATACGTGATGTGGGGCGGGAGTATGGAACCATTTCAGCATTTCAAAACGAATGCCGCCCAACTGAATATTGGCTATATTACAGATCCTTTCTATTGACACGGTCACGTATGAGGCTAAAAAGATGCCATATCTTAACATGGAGTGTTATACTGTACATCTCCTAACAACTCGGTCAGGTGGCAAATAGACCTTATGAGCCCCATGTCAAGGATAGAGAAACCGAGACCCAGAAAGGTGAAATGAGTTGCTGGAGGTAGCAAGTTTTTAATGCTTTGTACTATAATACATGACTGCAGTCATAGGGAGCAGTCTTCCTGTACATATATGCATTGTGGGGAAATCTGTTAAGCATTCCCTGGTTAAGTCAGCCTAATTTAGCTAAACTATCGCTGGACCAGGGAATGTGGACTCTAGCCTTCAGCTGTGTAATATTATCTACTTTACTGTGGTTATATCTTTTGACTTCTTTGAAACGCAAGGTCAGCATTTACCAGGATGACTGTATTTGATTTTGTCACATTGATTTCTTACTATTTGTAGAGGAATTCCAAGACAGTCAGAATGCAAAGCTTGATCCTTTTATAAAAGTCACCTGACAAGGATAACACCTTTCCCCAGCCACTAGAAGCTAAAATACAGCACCCAGGGGATGTTCCCACTGAGATTTTAAAACTTGGGAACTTGACACAAAGCTATAGGGTTCTATAAGATAATATTTTTAATGATATTAATGGCACAATTTATAATTCAGTGACTCGGTGATCTGTGTGCAGACTTGGCAGTGTCCAGCACCACTGCACTAAATTCTGAGAGTTGAAACTTATAGACAGCATGACAGTGGCATCTGAGGGTGGTTGTTCACACGGCAAGGCTGGGCCCACCTAGTTTTTGTCTGAGCCAATTCTGCAGCCTTCTAATTAATTCCATGTGGTACTTGATACTATTTCATGCACTATTTTCTGTTAAGTAAAAGAGAGATCTCTGTATTATGAGCTACTAAGAGTAATGACACATACAATTTGTGTCAATAGAGGTGCCAAATTTCAGGAAAATGGTTAAATCTGGAATTGGTTATCTGGTCCACTTAGGATGAAGGCAGTGAAAATTCAACTGGCTCTCAACACGTAAGCCCTTAGTAAGCAATGACAGGACAGTTGATAAAAGTATCAGTGTGAACACCAGAATGGAGTATTCAATGAAGTTAAAATTTTAGCATGAGTTCCTGTCATGGCTCAGTGCTTAACGAACCCAGCTAGTATCCATGAGGGCTCAGGTTCGATCCCTGGCCTCGCTCAGTGGGTTAAGGATCCTGCATTGCCTTGAGCTGTGGTGTAGCAGGCACGACTCAGAGATCCCACATTGCTGTGGCTGTGGTGGAGGCCAGCGACTACAGCTGTCTAGACTCCCAGCTGTGGGAGTGGCCCTAAAATGACAAAAAAAAAAAATGTCATTAAAGAGCACAAGGAACATAAAGACTAAGGTGGTGGTGAGTGGGTTTACTTCTGGTGGTATTTAGACAGCTTAGAAGGAAAACCAAATTCATATTCTTAAAATCATGATGCAGGAAACAATGTAGCTTACGTACTTGATCATTGCACTGACATGTCACTTATATCTCGCAGCAACATGGTTAAGACAGAAAAAAAATCAAATGCAAAGTTTGGTCTTGCATGTGGAGAATTTAAGTTTCAGCTCAAGTCACGTCACAGGGCATTGACAAGGGAAAAATAAAACATCTTCCTCAAGAACTGAAATGAAAAATTTGGAGGGATTTGGAAGATTCTGAATATTTTCAAAACCTTTTGTACACTATCACCTGAAACATCCATTCTCAGATGAAGGATTCTTCCTTTTCCCTGGCAAGGCTGTTTTGGCCGTTTTGAAGACTCTGTGATCCTCTTTCTGAGAAATTTACTATGTACAAAGAGACACATTTTCTTTAAGTCTCTCCCTACCTCACTTCCTTGACCACAGATGTATCTAGAGGAGAATTCTCGTAGGTCCAGAAACCAATTATAAAATAAAACCTGGGCATTTCCTCCATGGCTCAGAAATATAAGGACCCAACATTGCCTCTCTGAGGATGTGGATTAAATTCCTGGCCTTGCTGAGTGGGTTAAGGAACCAACATTCCTACAAGCTGTGGTGTAGGCCTCCGTTGCATCTCTGATTTGACCCCTAGCCTGGGAACTTCCATATGCAGCAGGTGTGGCCATAAAAAGAAAAAAAAAAGAAAGTAAAATAAATCCTGGGAAAGAAGATTTATAGAAGACCAAAAAATTATGATTTTATTTTTTGTATGTTTTAAAAGCTGGCGATTCTATATGGGAACTGACCTTCATTAGAATAGAATAACAAGGAAAGAATACGAATATAGATAGTGCCAAAATTATTGATATGTATGCACCTAAAAAAATTTCAGGTGTTGGTGTCAGAGCTTGAGAGGCTGGAGGGCTTTCAATTTTTATTCTTTTTTTGGTTGCTTGAAATCTGGCAACTAAACAAATAATTTTGCTGCTTGAAGCCTGCTCAAAATCACTTCATGATAAATAAATTTGAATGCATAAATCTATTTATAAAATCTATAGTATGGAACTCATTCAATATACATTTATTAAATGCTGTCTATCCCCAGCATTCTTCCAGGTTCTGGCAAAATTGCAGTGAACAAAACAATTATCTCTGCCCTCGTGGAGCTTAAAATTTTTCAGGTAGGGACAGACAATAAATACACTCAAAATAAAAACTTTGAGGGAGTTCCTGTCATGGTGCAGCAGAAACGAATCCGACTGGGAACCATGAGGTTGCAGGTTCAATCCCTGGTCTCGATCAGTGGGTTAAGGATCTGGCGTTGCTGTGAGCTGTGGTGTAGGCTGGGATCTGGCATCGCTGTGCCTGTGGTGTAGGCCAGCGGCTACAGCTCCGATTAGACCCCTAGCCTGGGAACCTCCATATGCCTCGGGTGCGGCCCTAAAAAGACAAGCGGCAAAAAAATAATAATAATAAAAAAAAAGAACTTTGAGTAATGATAAATTCCATAGAGAAAAGTAAAAACTGGTGAGAGGATTAGGATATTCAGGTGGAAGGAGTAACTTTATTCCATTCTACCTTTGAAAGAGTTATGTAGATGCCCCTGAAGCATTCCCTCCCTGTTAAAATAATTTTAAAATGAAATTTGATATTATAAATTATTGAAATTATAAGAGCCATGCCATAGTTTTGAGGAGATCACAGAGTTATTGTCATCAAAATTATCTGAAAGATTCAGGAGTGTGGATTTATGTAAATATTTGATTATGATCAGAGCAAGAGCTCTGATGAGACATGGATGATGGCAGGCAGTCATTTAAGCCTCATTGAATGGTATTTCCTATTAGGGCTTCTATTCCAGATATGGCCTCCTTTATTATTTTATTTTATTTTTATTTTTTTGTCTTTTTGCCATTTCTTGGGCCGCTCCCGCGGCACATGGAGGTTCCCAGGCTAGGGGTCCAATCGGAGCAGCAGCCGCCAGCCTACACCACAGCCACAGCAACACGGGATCCAAGCCGCGTCTGCAACCTACACCACAGCTCACGGCAACACCGGATCCTGAACCCACTGAGCAAAGGGCAGGGATCGAATCCACAACCTCATGGTTCTTAGTCGGATTCATTAACCACTGTGCCACGACGGGAACTCCTAGATATGGCCTTCTTTAAAGAAAAAAAAAAAAATGAGTGTTGGAGTTCCCGTAGTGGCTCAGCAGAAACAAATCTGACTGGTATCCATGAGGACACAGGTTCTTTCCCTGGCCTCGATCCTCAGTGGGTTGAGGATCTGACGTTGCTGTGAGCTGTGGTGTTGCTATGAGCTGTAGTACAGGTCGCAGGTTAAGCTCAGATCCCCCCCGCTGCTGTGGCTATGGAGTGAACCTGCAGCTCCAATTCAGCCCCTAGCCAGGGAACTTCCATATGCCACAGGTGCGGCCTTAAAAAGACAAAAAATTTTAAGTGTCATCTCTACCATGTGTTACACCATTCTTTGGGAAGGGAGGAGCATTTTTCTCTCTGCAATAGCAAGGAACATCTCATCAAGTTCAGTTAACAGAATATGCAGTCCTTTTTTCATTCATTGCCACAGCATTATTGAAACAGAGCTATTGACCACCTCACCATTCAGGGAGTATCCTTGTCTAGAATGACACTGATTTAGCACAAGTTCTAGAAAGCAGAAAGTAGAATGCTAGAAGTTTGAGTATAACTGATATACTTGGAGGGTAAGAATGAGCTACACACACACTATATAAAAAGGAAAGGTCAGAGTGTGCCTTATGGGAGGACAATGGCATGTGGTACAGTGGAGTAGAGGCTGTTGATGGTCCGTCAAAATACCTTTTAGCATCACTTGTCTTCATCTTCAGCTGCTGTACAAATTGGCTGCTAATAGCCTGCAAGTGTACCCTACTCTTGAGAATTTGCCCTCATTAGTTGGAGGTGTCCTTAGCATAGACTATCACTGAGCCAGTTGAGAATCACTCCTGAGGTTTTGCCAACCCTGGAGGTGGCTCACAGCCAGTGAATCATTAAGATGGAGGTAGGCTGGTCCTATTGCCTCAAAGTGACACAACCTCCGGGTGTCATTTATATTCCAGGCTAAGGTTAAACCTGAAATGAAGCCACTTCTTTGTTGATTCTGCTTTTCCACACTCCTGCAGTAGATCACTTGTGAAGGACCTCCTCCTGTGGCACAAGGGGATCAGCCACATTTCTGGAGCCCTGGACCACAGGTTTGATCCCAGGCCTGGCGCAGTGGTGAGCATATTGCATTGCCAGAACTCGGTGTAGGTCACAACTGTGGCTCAGATCTGATCCCTGGTCCAGGATCTCCCCATGACAGGGGGCAGCCAAAAAAGTAAAAAAAAAAAAAAAAATCCCTTGTACAAGAATCTCTATCTCCAGCTCACCTTCCCGGAAATAAGACATGATAGCCATGTGGGAATATAACCTACAAAGCAAATAACAATTTCTAATCTTCAGCTGAAATTTACATTCACAGTACCCTATTTGCTAATTCATGACTGCTGAGAAGTATATTTTAGAAAAACATTTCTTCCAAATAGCTTAGAGAAAAATGTTTTAGTTAATCCTTTAAAACCTATGTATTATTGCTACATGACTAAAAACTCTTTTACATATATGACTTAATTTGTCCCTCACAATATCCCTGAGAGATTGAGAAGGCAAATATTATTAAGACAATTAATGGATGAGAAAATTAAGAAATCAAGGTTTTATAAGTCTCGGCGTCTTGTCTAGGTTTCTTGCCAATGTCAGAATTACGGGTGAATTATAGGTTTTCATGTCCCAGGCAAAGTATTCTTCATTCTATATCTAGTTATAGTCCAGGTTATCACTTACCTGATAAAATTGAATTTACCTGAACATTTTAGTAAACATATTAACACACCACACACACACACAAAGTAACCTTTTTCAGTAGATCTTATTTGGAAAAATAACCAAGTAGGTGGATAACTTGATCATGCTGCTTAGAATGCAACAACTATGTATGCATTTATAAGACCACAAGCACAATTCATTTTCTTAATGAATAAGTGATAACATTTTCGTGTCTTCAAATTATCAGCGATCCTTAAAATGTCCATCTGCCTTGACCATTTTATCTTTCCAAAGCTTCTCTATTGGGAGTAAAAGTACCTGCATTCCAATATCCATGCTGATATTTTAATAAAAGTACTGAAGTTCAAGTTTTCACGGATGGTTATATAATTACCCAAGATAGAAAGGAGTAATCTGATAAATTCCCCCTTGATTTCTTCCATATTTCTAGGTCTTTTAAGCTTAACTCTAAATTTTAAATCAATGGAAATGAGACTGCTGCTTCTGGCAGATGGGACTCTAAAGTGGAAAGAAGGAAAGACACATAATTATTGAGGGCTTTAATGTTAAATAAGCTGTTTAAGATATTTTGTTAGTGATAAAAATGTGTTTTTCTCCCAATTAGTGAGCCAATAATTGGTTTTCCTTTTATAAGTATAAACTAAGTCATTGTGGCAAAATGTTTTCTGAAGAAAATAGTGTATCTACTCCACTTTCAATGGCATTATTACCCCTACAGAATATGGATGCTATAGCGTGTACTGCATTTTATCTCTTGGGGCTCATATGAAATTGGCAAATGCATGAAGGAAACAGATGCAGGGGCACTGGGGAATTTCTGCTGGACAGCATGGTTTCTCTGTGGTTTCTCATGGTATCCCCTTCTGTCTGACCCATCACTTAAAATTGTAACCATGCTTCCCACAGGGCAGCATCGAACAGTTATTAAAGTAGTTGTCAACTTTTCCTGGCTATATTTACCTTACAGGGTGAGAGGCTACTTCACGTAAATAGATGTTTCAGCATTTATTTAAAAAGATCTGGGCTGACATCAACACTTCCAGTTACTTGTTTGCCTCAAGTCACTGGACATTGAGTATATGCTAACATAAATAAGATGTAAATCTCTTCAAAAATGTTAAGATCCAAAATACAGAATCAATAACAGCCACGGCTATTTCCCGGTAAAGTAAGCTATTTCACTGAATTGTTTCTAGATATAGAGCTGCCAAAGAATCCTTCTATTAGTTAAAAACGAGCAAGAGAGTATGCATCCATGGGAGAGATTTTTAGATCAGTGCTTCGTTAGGAAAGTGTCTACTGTAAATCAACTGTACTTCAATTCCTTTTTTTTTTTTTTTTGTCTTTTTGCCATTTCTTGGGCCACTGCCGTGGCATATGGAGGTTCCCAGGCTAGGGGTCCAATCGGAGCTGTAGCCGCTGGCCTACGCCACAGCCACACCAACGTGGGATCCGAGCCGTGTCTGCAACGTACACCACAGCTCACAGCAAGGCTGGATCCTCAACCCACCGAGCAAGGCCAGGGATCGAACTCGCAACCTCATGGTTCCTAGTCAGATTCATTAGCCACTGCGCCACAACGGGAACTCCCTGTACTTTAATTCTTAAAAAGCATCCCAAACTGCCAAATGGATCCTATATTTTTGTTATCACTTGTTTGTTCAGTTGGTGAAGTTGAATTGAAGGTATTGATCATGTATCAAAGTAATTCGTAATTGCAGTGTTGTTTCCACTACATAGTACACATTTTTTGAAGGCAGAATATAAGCACTATTTGTGGGTAAAATACTGACATTTTAGTAACCAATCAGAATGGAAATAAAGTCTTTCCAAAGAGTTCAGGCACATCCTGGGTGCCTCACCAAAAGAAAAATGTCGTTTTGCCCCCTGGCACCTACACCTGTTCAAAAAGGAAAAGGACAGGCTGAACTTCTTTGCAGAACAGATGCTGACTCACAGACATTGAAAAACTTATGGTCTCCAGAGGAGACAGTTTGGGGGTTTGGGGGATGTGCTTGGGATGTGGGATGGAAATCCTGTGAAATCAGATTGTTATGATCATTATACAACTACAGACGTGATAAATTCATTTGAGTAATTTTTTTTTAAAAAAAAGAGGATAAGGTGAGACTCTCGAACTGGACCCAGGCATCTACACTGGCTCTTCTGGGCTAAAGCTTTTCTCCATTGTCCCCCTTACCTAAAATATCACTAACTCTGAGTGGGGCTGTGATATAATAAGAAGGGATCAAAATTTAAGCTCATTAGCTGCAGAGGCTCTTGGTGTAGGAGTAAAGAGCCAAATGACCAGGACTTTGGAAGGAAAGGTTATGAAACCCTTCTCTGACCTCAGGGCAAATCCTTCTTTCTTTATTAAAATAAAGAAGTGGCTGAGGAAGTGCAAGTGGAAGGCAGTTCTTAGAGGGTTGGAAGTAGCCCCTCTGGGCTCTATTAAATTAGCCTAGCCAAACAGGACACAATCACCCCATCGGCACCCGTGCTGTGCTTATTGTATGCAAGCAGCTGCCAAGACCCCATGGGGTGGTGATTCCTCAGCAAACTGGAAACTCCAGAATTTCTTTCCATCTTTCCACTCTGTATTTCCTTCCTGTAAAACCTACTCCGAAACTGAAGGGATAGAGAAAATAAAACTTGCCTATACCTTGGATTTCTGTTGACTCTCAGTGCCTCACTAACTTGCATTCTAAAATTCTAACACAAAGAGGCTCATTATTTTAAGATGGAGTCAGAGAAAGATATTTGAGGCTAACTTATACATCAGTTTATTAGATTAGTTGACAATTAGAAATAGCTTTTTCAGCAGATGAAAAATTTGTCCCTAATATGTTCATATCAACTTTAAAGTAATTATACTTTGTTAAGAAGGATTTAATGATGATATTCCATTTTTGATGCTGTATGACTAAATTTTCTTTTTTTATTTTGTGTTTAATATGCTATTTGTGGAGTTCCCACTGTGGCACAATGGGTTAAGAATCTACTGCAGTGGCTCAGGTCACTGCAGAGGCATGGGTTTGATCCCTGGCCCTGTATAGTGGATTAAAGGATCTGGTATTGACACAGATGTAGCATAGGTCATAGCTAGAGCTAGGATTCGATCCCTGGACTGGGAACTCCATATGCCATGGGTGCAGCTATAAATTTTTTTTTAAATAGCTTTTTAATAAGCATCTAATGGTTTATTTTAAAATATAATGTTTACTTGGAGTTCCCGTCGTGGCGCAGTGGTGAACGAATCCGACTAGGAAACATGAGGTTGCGGGTTCGGTCCCTGCCCTTCCTCAGTGGGTTAACGATCCGGCGTTGCCATGAGCTGTGGTGTAGGTCACAGACGCGGCTCGGATCCCGCGTTGCTGTGGTTCTGGCGTAGGCCGGTGGTTACAGCTCCGATTCGACCCCTAGCCTGGGAACCTCCATATGCCGCGGGAGCGGCCCAAGAAATAGCAAAAAGACAAAAAAAATAATAATAAAAATTTTAAAAAATATATATAATGTTTACATTATTATAAATTGAGTTTTGATAAGCTTTATATTTAAAATTCGTTGTCTTTCAAGTTCACTGATTCTACCGTGAATACTATTTTAAGTGAAATAATGAGTTACATGGACATTTCAGAATATGGCAAATAGAGGTTAAAATATTAATATTCTATGGTATAATATTAAAATCTCTTCTTCTTTTTTAAAATCTAAGATGGTGTGGTGGTGGGTTTAAGAAAAGTGACATTAGGAATAGATCTAGGTTTAAATCTCAGCACTTACAAGCAACATAAAACCAGAAAAATCAACTGAACTCCTTAAGCTTCAGTTTTTCCATCTGTAAATGAGTATGATGAAACCTAATCTTCATCGGTCTGAAAGGTTAAATCAAGAAATGGTATTTGAAAACCTTGGCAGGATTTCCCTTCATGGCACAGCAGAAACGAATCCGACTAGGAACCATGAGGTTGTGGGTTTGATCCCTGGCCTTGCTGAGTGGGTTAAGGATCTGGCATTGCCTTGAGCTGTGGTGTAGGTCTCAGACGCGGCTGGGATCTGGCGTTGCTGTGGCTGTGGTATAGGCCAACAGCTGTAGCTCTGATTCAAGCCTTAGACTGGGAATCTCCATATGTCATAGGTATGGCCCTAAAAAAAGACTTAAAAAAAAAAGAATTAGTAATTTAGAGAAGGGCAGGATACCAATCTCACAAATGTGGTGTGGCCTCTTGACAGTGACCTAGACTGACCCAGTCCCACCTGCCAATGACACAGTTGGAATAACATGAATTTAGCACCTCTCCCCATTTCATTAGCGCAACATGCACTTTGCAGGACCTGTGTGGTCAGGGCTGTAGGAGACCTTGCTTCCATGAACAAACAGGGCTGCGGGCTGTAACCCCTGCTTTGCCGAGCTTCCAGAAGATCATCCCCATCACAGGCAGATTGTACTCTGCTGGGATAGTCAGTGGAGTCCACAGCTGTGAACAAATTAAGTGTGTCCCCTGCTCTCTGCCCTGACTGTCAGGAAAAGGAACGGTGTGACTTCACCATTACCTCGTTGAGCCTTAAGTTTCATATACAGGGATCTACAAGTACTGCAGTCGTGACTTCAGCTTTGGGTCTGGTGTGTACTGCCCCATGGGATGAGCACTGCTATGTTTTGGGCCGGCAGGCAGATGTAGCATCCACTCCAAAAGCTGCAATGCATGAATGCTATTTTCTTCCTTTTTCATTATTTTATATCTCATCTTCTACCCACCACCTGCTCATTGTAAACAGTGATTTCCCTTCTTGTTCTTTCTTCTACTTACCTTTGTGTACAACTTTAATTAGTATTTTTTTGGGGGGGGATCTGACTTTCCCTTCTCCATGATGTTGCTGTTTTTTGTTTATTGCCACAAGGGTTTTGCCCAGAGGAGCTCTGTAGGTTAAAATACATAGGAGAGTAGCATCTTCTGTTCTTGCTTTTTCAATCATCAAGGTTTTTTTTTTGTTTTGTTTGTTTGTTTGTTTGTTTTTACAGGGCTTGTCTTTAAAACCTCTGGAGTTCTTAACCTAGATAAAAAGGCCTATGAACAGACAGACAGGCAAGGGAGACAGAACTGAGAAAGATACCTTTCTGTCTTTCCTTCTTTCCTTCTATTAGAGTATAGCTGATCTGCAGTGTTGTGTCAGTTTCTGCTGTACAGCATCGCAACCCAGCCATACATATACATTCTCTCTCTCATAATAGCTTTCATGATAGTGTATTCTCAGAAGCTTGATAGCTCCCTGCACTATGCAGCAGGACCTCTTCGCTTATCCATTCTAAATGTAGTTGTTTGTTCATCTCACTTCCTCCTGCCTCCCCATTGACAATCACAAGTCTGTTCTCTATGTCTGTGAGATACAGTTCTTGATTCAACCCACTTGAGCTGAGTCATCAGTGAAAGCATCCCACAAAGTGCACGCACACAAAAACATTTCAGTAAATATGTATCAAAAGAAACAATGAATAAAGCAGTGTTCCTTTTCTCAGAAACACATTAGAATGTGGGCTCTCCAAAGAAGTCACTAACCCATGTTAGTGGTTGTTCTCCTAAACTGTATATTTAAGATTTTATTTTGTCATCACCGGTAATAATAGATACAAGATGAGATGCCAATTGCATAAAAATAACTATTGGGATTGAACAAAGTAAATGGTAGTTGTTTATAATATTTATGAACAGCAGTTTCTGCCTTCATGTCAGAATAACATTTAAAGGGGGAGGGAAATTGCAAGGTGAAATATCATTTGGCTACAAGGAAGTCATTTATCACTTCAGTCAAGAATTTAGACTGTCAAACTCGGTAAATGAAAGAGTCCATAGATGCAACTCCACTTGCTGATGCATAACTTCAATATATAGTGCCTAATCAGGTGCACTTGATTAAATTATTTCTATGTAAATTGTTAGTGTTTTATAGAATGCATAGTGGAATTTTTAAAACCTCTCTAAATTGTTTCTAGATTACTCATGAACCTCTCACTGCAAGCCAAATGTCCCAAGGAAAATTGCTAAAACATTGAGTACTTCAAAAATTGAACTTTGCCCTGAGGAAGGTGGTGTTGGGTATTCTATAAATCTTTCAGAGATATTGCATCTAAGAGCTTTTCAGGAGATAACAAAGAAGGCCCACCTTGGGATGCAACATTTATTCCTTTTCAAGCAGTGACCTTTACAGTGCATTTTAAGCATGACCATTGCCTTTTAAAACTGCTCCGTGTTGCATAAAGGTTCTTTTCCCTGCACTGTATTCTGAACAAGGAGATGTCAGGAATATTCAGTGTTAACTCATAAACATGGACCATATGGTTTAAATCCTAATGGAATAAATTAGTGGTGATTATGGGCATTCTTATTTTAGAAGAGAGTTTTTTGTATGAATTCGTTAGATCTCCCCAGTGCAGATTTGAGTCTCTTATACAGGACTGCTTTATGGTTAAGTATCCTGGTTCATACTTTAAATAATGCCCTTTTTATATATGGATTTCCACTCATAAATCCCAGAGAACCTCTGCTGGTATCCACGTAGGTAACCCAAAAAGAAAACGAAATTGTGAAAAAAAGAGAGAATAACAGAAAAATCTATGCAGTTTGTTCTCATTCACGACAATATGAATTCAATTTCACATATTTAGGGCAATTCATTTAAGGCGTAGGTACACTTAGGATGAAAATTCTCTCTGTACCTAATGAGGATAGTGATTGTCCAACTTTGTAAACAAAATCTCAATAAATGCTAACATAACCTTTATCATTACTTAGGTACAGATCATTTTATATCTAATGAAAGTCAGATCAAAGTTCAAACTCCAAGCATGGTCACATGTCAAATTCTGAGCCAAATTATTTATTTGGTAACATACGGTCCAACTTGAAATTCAACTGTGGATGAGGATTTCCATGCCAAATGATCATTTCAATTATGCAAATTATATGTAAGGCATTTGATGTCACACTTAGATCAGTCACCTTTCATAAAATATCTTACTGATCAAATATATTATGGATTTTTATTAGTTTTTGTTCAAATACAGTGTGGGATTTGGTAAATGCAGTCATAATATTAAATCATGCAATTTATTTTGATTCTGTATATTTTGAGGAGCAAAGTATATTAGGATGCAAATATAAATATGACATTCCCCTACTATACAGAACACCAAATGCAAAAGCAAAATGATAAAATGGAAAGGTCAAATTATCTAAATCTAGTTGCTACTAACTAGTTTCGTTATTGTCACCTAGTCATTTACTCTGAGACCTAGGTCCATATCTTAAAAATAAGAAATGCAATATTTCCTACCACAGTGTTTTATGATTATACAAGACCTTATATGTGAAATTAAAATGCTTGGCTCATAGAAGATTTGCAAATATTTAATTTACTTAAATTTCTTTGGAATGACCCCCCCCCCTTATATGAAGTCCAAATGATTAGGTTTCCATAAGGTAAGACAGCCACAGCTTTTATTATTAGAAACGTTGAAGCCACATGGTTTGTTATGCCAACTGCATAACGTTGTCCAAATAAACGCCTCAATTTTACTGGATTAAAGGAAGAATCTTGTTTTGCTAGAGGAAATATGTTGTCATACCAGTGATCCAGGCATCTCTAGCTCCAGCTAAATAAAATTCTAAAGCAGTTTTTTCTTTCACTTGCAAAACATCTTACTGTGTACAGATCTCAAACTCGGGCAAATAATGCTCTCTGTATAGTGGAACTTAAAAATAAAATCATTACAAGAAAACACACAGAGTAAAGGTAATTTGGATAAGATTGTTAGGAAAAAATCAATGAAGTCTATCCAGACTAGCTCCTAGAGATAGTGCTATAGCTCTCATCCTTAATCATTTTAATACTTCTTTATTGACTCAGCAGAATGTGTTTATTCTTCACTATACTTCTGGAAGAAAGTCCAAATTTTTTCAGACCATCAATAATTATTCTAAAATGTTTAAATATGAAGAGTTCTTGGGGAGTTCGGTCATGGCTCAGCAGAAACTAGTCTGACTGGCATCCATGAGGACATAGGTTCGATTCCTGGCCTTGCTGAGTGAGTTAAGGATCTGGCATTGCCTTGAGCTGTGGTGTAGGTCACCGACATAGCTTAGATCCCACTTTGCTATGGCTCTCGTGTAGGCCAGCAGCTACAGTTCTGATTCAACCCCTAGCCTGGGAACCTCCAAATGCCGTGGGTGCAGCCCTAAAAAGACAAAGGACTAAATAAATAAATAAATAAATAAATAGCTCTTGCCTTGTGCTATATGAACACAGGCCCTAAACTAAATGATGAATAAAAATTCCCATGCATCCATGCCTCCAAATCAAAATCCAATATGAACACATCACTTTTATTGTCATATAAACACAACCTGAGTTTTTTATCTCAAGTGCAACTCAGCAAAGCCCTCCCCCCGCCCCAAAGGCCCTGTTTTTTGCCCAGGCCAAACCTGAAGACAACAAGTCATTTATATGTGCCTCAGGAAAGAGGAAACAGCCATGGAATCCACTTAATTGAGGTGTCAGCCAAAACACCAATTCCATTGATGCCATGAGGCCTGGTTTAGTCACTGGTGAGTTTTGCAGAACTCTAGATATACTACCGCATATGTAGTCTATTTCCATTCTCAACAGATTTTTTTAGGCTATACAGGGAAGCATAAAACAGAGCCCATGTTTGTAAGGAGTTCTAGTCTATGTTGATAATGAACACATTTAGAAGTGAAACCAAAATTGAAAAAAAATGGGAAACATGATTTTGCAATTTAATGATTAATCATATCATGAAGTCATTTGTATATTCAACAAAAATTTGAATGCCTACACTTTGACAGGCAGTAGGTTTAAAAAAAAAATTCAGCAGAGTGTTTAACTCTAGAAACAGATCTTTTGCTGTAGATACTGGAAGTAATTCTCTCTGCTATATTTAGATGTAAGAATTATCTCTAAGTAAGATCTGTGAACTTAAAAATATGAAGAGAAATTGGAAAGTGTTCTGTGACCAAATTCAATGAAATGGAAAAGAGATTCATGAATGAAAGGTAATGGTAGTTTATACTAGTTTCAGTATATTCAATGACTATGTTAATGGCTAACATGTACTGAGTATTCACTATGTCTCAGGCACTTACACATGAATTAATTTAATCCATATAATAATATTTTGAGGTAGATGTTATTTCTCCTATTTTAACCTTTGAGAAAATGGATATAAATGTGTGAAACACCTTCCTTGGGTTAAACAGGTCATCAGTTACAAAACTGGGGTTTAAATCAGAAAATTAGGATCAGAGTTACAGCCACTAGGTATACTGATCTCCTTTCAAATAAATGTAATAGCCACTAGGTATACTGATTTCCTTTCAAGTAAATGTAATGTTTAAGAAAAGGTTCTGGGAGTTCCTACTGTGGCTCAGGGGTAATGAAATTGACTAGTACCCATGAGGATGCAGGTTCAATCTCTAGCCTCTCTCAATGGATTAAGGATCCAGTATTGCTGTGAGCTGTGGTATAGGTTGCCCAGGTGTCTTGGATCTTGCATTGCTGTGGCTGTGGTGAAAGCCAGCAGCTACAGCTCCAATTTGAACTCTAGCCTGGTAACTTCCACATGCCGCGGGTGCAGCCCTAAAAAGACAAAAGAAGAGAAAGGAAAGAAAGGAAAGGGAAAATCCCTGTGTTTTGAATGGAATATACTATTTAAACTATAAGAGGGAAATACTGCCTTCTTTGCTTTATTGTCTAGCACGCTTCGATGGTCAATTCAGTCCATACTCTCTTCCATGTTCCCATACCAGTAACCACAGCACACACCTTAAATTGGATGTGGCATGTAGAGCTAAAGCTTGCATTAGTTCAGATCATTTGTCTTCATAAGACATTACTGAAGTGAAAGTGGAGGAAACTGACAGAAGGATGCCGCTGCTGGGGATGAAGTGAGAGGGAGGGAAATGAAAAGCAGGGAGGAAAGGAGACAAAAGCATTTGAACTGTGAAATAGTCATAGCATAATTAGTGCCAGAATCTTTAAAAAGATAACAGTAAGAACTTTAACCTCTTAGCCTTTATATCAATAATTAGGATCTAAGAAAATCTATGCAAATTTTTAAATTATACACGTACGTATACATTTACACACATTTATGTCCATGTGTATGTGTGTGTGTTTAAAGTGTACATTTAAGGAGTTCCCATTGTGGCTCAATAGTAACAAACCCGACTAACATCCATGAGGATGGGGGTTTGATCCCTGACCTTGCTCCGTGGGTTAAGGATCTGGTATTGCCGTGAGCTGTGGTGTAGGTCGCAGACACAGCTTGGAGCCTGCATTGCTGTGGCTGTGGTGTAGGCCAGCAGCTGCAACTGCAATTGAACCCCTATGCCATGGGTGTGGCCCTAAAAAGTAAACAAACAAATAAATAAACATATATTTATACATATAAGTACATTTTTAAAAGTATAAATTTAAAAAGTTTTTTCTACCCACTCCACTTTCTTCTATGGTATCCTTATCTTATCATGAGAAAGACAGTAGGCATGATAGGGTATAGACCCTACTATAGTGATAACAATCCCCCAAACCCCACATCCCATGGAAATAACTCTTAAGTAAATGGAAATATAAAACATGTACTCAAAGGACTGAGAAGCTTAGTGCTCACTTATTCAGTTAATATTTCAGATAGTGCTGGGCTTGGGTCTGATCTCTTAAGCCACCTTGCTCCTGATTATGTCAGGGAATTAACTATTGATATTTCCAGACTTGGACTTACCAGAAGTGTCACCATGAACCCGCCAAACCTCCCTTTCTCTTCCATCACTGATTAGGAGGTGGGAGTAAGGTAGACAGGTAGGAGTTTTTCTCTTTTCTTTTTCCTTTTATAAATAGCAATATATTTTTCTTTAATGACATTTGTTACAACATAAAATACGTGCTGAAGAAAATGAATAGCTATGACCCCGCCCCCCTACAGTTTGCTATAAGGTTATTTTTAACCATTTTCTTGAGTCAGAAATGAAAGTTACTGGCATCTGAAGAAATCAGTATAGTAGTGCTTTGCCGTACTTACAGATGAATGG
Source organism: Phacochoerus africanus (assembly GCF_016906955.1). Taxonomy (NCBI): domain Eukaryota; kingdom Metazoa; phylum Chordata; class Mammalia; order Artiodactyla; family Suidae; genus Phacochoerus; species Phacochoerus africanus. The sequence goes on from NC_062554.1 coordinate 23,622,637, forward strand.
ACATATGTGTGCAAAGGATGAAAGTTCATGGTAAATACCTCTACCACATTTATACAGAGGCATTGAAAAAGCAAACAGGCATACTGCAAAATATATTTACTATAAGTATATGCGAGAGACTAGGCGTCAAGGAATGAGAGTATTTCTTTTCATGACTGACAAATAAGGACAAGGGAAATTCCAATTCTGGCATATGGAATTCCAAAACCCACTCTCAGCTATATGGTGAAAACTTAAAAAAAAAAAAACCTTATTTTAAGTCTTTGGAAATGGCAGTATAGGTTTATAACAAGTGAGAAAATATTTATTCAAGATATGCTACTAAAACTTGGTAAAAGCCACCAAAATGTATTGCGTCTGAACCAAGACCCACAACCTTCTTCCCCCGCCCCAGCTCTCAAGACATAAATTCCATTTGGACTGGTAAAGCCAAGTTCACAGGGTTTGATTCTTCTTTCTCAGGATCCTATTCAGAAGCTATCTTTCTGGAGGGGCAGGATGTCAGTTTTTCTCAACCTGCTTGCAGCTATTCCCTACTGAGGCTACCTTCCGGCTGAGTATACCTGAGGGGTGAAGATTACCTTCTTCCACTCGGCCCCCACTTTTTAAATGGATGTTCTGCCCTGACACTGATGAGACTACTGGGGCCCCAAGCATCTATGCCTCATCTCATGTGATGAGCATTCAAAAGCCAAGAGGCAAGGTAAGGAGACCTGAAGATCCTGTTCCCACATCCAACAGGTACACAGCTCCAAAAAGGGGATGCCACTCAGAGAAAAGCATGCCCTTGCCCTTTCCCTCAACTCCAGAACCATGGAGCCATTCCTACCCAAAGGAATTGACTTTTTTTTACAATAAAATAGAGAGAAGTTCAAGCCTAAGAATACTCTCTAAAATAGTGGAACTTGTGATGAAAAGCAGCTGGGAGAAAATTGTTAGATTCATTGGCGTGGAGGCCAAACTATACACCAGCTGATTTTTTTCAGAGAGAAATGGAGAGAAAGAGGAAGAAGGCTTGTGGGATCAGAAAGAAAAGAATCTCAAACCTTGACGTCAGGAACTATCCTTTAAGGAGATGAACTTACATCTGATTACTCTGTGAATCAATGCATGCCTCCAGGAAATTGCTGAAAACAATAGAGCAATCACATAGCAATTAATGGAGCTTAACTGCTGAGTATAGGAACCTCTAGCAAGACCACTTTTAAGCAAGGGTGACTTCGGAAATACCCAAGGCTATGCCCTTTGAGAAGATAACAGAGGTTTAGCAATACTGAATCTTCTCAATATCACTTTACTAATTTAGGTCGTCTTTAGTTTCTCTCAATAATACATGATTTTTATTTTTAAAACTTCAGTATGGCTGCTATGAGGAAGACTATGAGCATTAAATAATACTACTACTAATAATATTCGTTTTGTCTACACTGACTCTTGACCGAGGAGCTGACAGTCAAGACTAAGGACGGCGTGGTGGAGATCACGGGCAAGCACGAGGGGCGGCAGGATGAGCACGGCTTCATTTCCCGGTGTTGCACTCGAAAATACGCGCTGCCCCTCGGTGTGGACCCCACCCAGGTCTCCCCCACTGACTCTTTAGCATATAACAAAGTGCTTTGCTCATATTAGGTAACTAATAGATAGATGGATAGATGGATATATGATAATAGATAGATAGATAGATAGATAGATAGATAGATAGATAGATAGATAGATAGATAATGATTTCTAACAGATGTTGTCACAAACTGGACTTTATACATATTGCCACATTTAATCCTCAGAAATATAATATTATGTGGGTACTCATTCAATTATGTGCATAAAAAGTATAACACATAGATCTCATTCTAATTCTTACTTTCCATAAAAATGAACAAAATATATCTCTTTTTAAAGGAACTTTCAGAAATACCCTTTGACAGATAATGTAATTGTGAAGTGTGGAAGAAGGGCAAGAATGGATAGCAATTCTAGCTTATTTTCAGCAGGTTTTCTGAAGGTAATTACTTTCCATATTTGATGCCAGAATTGGAAAGTGAAACTATGAAAAGTTTATGACATAATTTATTTTTATGTAAAGTTTGTTTATCATTATTTTATAGTCTTTGAATTCTTATGTTGAAATAGCAAAATCTGATAGAAGAATCTTTAAAGTTCAACAACTTGTAGCTTTATTTGTCAGGAATAAAATATTTAAGGTAAAATCAGTTAGTATACTTGCATTTACAGATTAAAGTTGTTTCATTTTAAAATGTAAAATACTAAACATGCTAATAGTATCAACAAAATAAATTGTGCGAAATTCATGTTTATATATTCAAGCTAATATACTGACTAAAGTTATGTAATAAATCCTTTAATTAAAAAAATCTTCTCTGTAATTTCCATTTTTTGAAAAATATCCCCATGTCATCCTTTTTGACATGGCTTAAAAATATGCTTTTCTTTTTCCTTAGTTTGACTCTTTCCATCCATTAGTTGAGATAAGTAACTTAGCATATGTTAAATGTGAAATAAAATGGAGTCATTTAGGTGAAGGGATTTTAAAATGGCACTAGGGGACATTAAGAAGGTGGAACTTATGCACATCCTCACCAGGCAGGTCCATGAACTTTTGAAATGAACCAAACCACAGATATTCCAAGGATTCTGCAAGAAGACTCTTGTCAAATAGACTTTTACCTCCCTCCAGTGATAGCCTTAGCAATCAATCATACTTAGCCAAGACTAGCCTCTCTTTCAAACTCCAATTAAAAGTTTTTGCAACATAAATCTCCATTCCTTCCCTTTATAATTCCCTTAATTTTACTTCCTAAGTGGGACACTCTTTAGATTACTACCTGAATCTGTGTACCTCAAATTACAATGATTCTATCCCAAATAAACTCTTTTTTTAACTCAGTGAATTTTAATGTATTTATAGTTGTGCAACCATCATCACAACACAATTTTACATTTCCATCCTAAACCCCCAGTCCATCCCCCTGCCACACACACACTGTCTCCTTTGGTAACCATAAGTTTTTCAAAGTCTGTGAGTCAGTTTCTGTTCCTCAAAGAAGTTCATTGTATCCTATTTTTAAGATTCCACATATAAGTGATAGCATATGATTTTGTGTATCACTGTTTAACTTCACTTGGCATGATAATTTCTAGGTCCATCCATGTTGCTGCAAATGCCATTATTTCATTCCTTTTTATGGCTGAGTAATATTCCTCAAATAAACTCTTTTTGTTTGAGTGTCACCTCCTAGGTTTGTCTAGGTTCACATATTTGGTGTCAGAAGTGGGACTGAGGCACTCTCACCACTGCAGGTTTGGTGTCTCCTCGAGTTGCATGTGAGCCTTTTGTGCTCACTGTTTCCACAAATGGCATCTCCTCTCCCTTGAATCCTCTCAGGCACCAATCGCCCACATTTTGGGGATCTGAGGATGATTGCCCTGGGGATGTGCTGGCTCAAGGACATTGCTGCTGGAGGGCTTTCCCTTGATAAGAGTTTCCCTGATTGGTGAGAACTCTACCTTTTGTTTGTAGTATCACCAAGAGGTTCCTTCCTTGGCAAGTACTCTACCCTTTTTTCTTTTTTTTTTTTTTTTTGGTGCATATTTCTACATTATTGGACTCTCTTTTCCTACGTGTCCTCTAGAGAGTCCTACTTTGGGGACTCTAGCTAGTTTTAAGTTTAAGAACTATGGTCTTTTCTCTTGCAAATTTTTTTTCCTAGAGGACTGAAAATACCACAGACAATTTATAATTACAATGGCCACTTTGGGGCTTTTTTGAACTCCCAAACTTGTCTTTTTGCACATAAAATTTAAGAACTATGAAGTTAAGACCAGATGTATTGAATGAGATCTTTTAACTTCTAAATAATCAAGAATGCCACCTTCTGGCACACCTGTAAATGTTTTCAAATGTGACAAAATCTTACTAAGCATTTATTTCCTAAACATGTTTTGTGTCCTGAGAATTTGGCTTGGTAGCCATTGGGTTGGGAACCCCAATATATGGCTGGAAAGAAACGTGTATTGGATTCCTTTTGCAGCTAGGATCTTACTAAACTGTTGTCAAAATCCTCCAGGGAATTATAATCCAGAATTATAAGGGCCATTATGAGGAATGTTCCAATTAAATTAGAATCATTTAAGAAATTCATTTATTTTGATTATATAGTTCTATTCCATATATATATATTAGTTGTAACAATACCATCTGATATTGTTACAATTAATTTGTGAGTTCCCGTCCTGGTGCAGTGGTTAACGAATCTGACGAGGAACCATGAGATTGTAGGTTTGATCTCTGGCCTCACTCAGTGGGTTAAGGATCCGGCATTGCCATGAGCTGTAGTGTAGGTTGCACGTGAAGCTGGGATCCCACATTGCTGTGGCTCTGGCATAGGTTGGCAGCGGCTACAGCTCCAATTAGACCCCTAGCCTGGGAACCTCCATATGCCACGGGAGAGGCCCTAGAAAAGGCAAAAAGACAAAAAATAAATAAAATAAAATTGTAAAAGCCAATTTTTAATTGGCTTAAAAACCCAATAAATTGTTATATAAAAGTCCAGTTGATTTAAATGATTGAGTTAAATTCAGTAAATATTTTGATCGCTTTCAAATAAATAGAGAATAAAGAACAAACTAAAATGGGCATTGAAAGTTGTAGAATATTTGTGGGAAAGGAACACTGACAAGAGTTTTACAATTGGTGAACTTGACTAAGATTTAAATAATTACAGGTTTCCCTGGTGGCCTAGTGGGTTAAGGATCTGGCATTGTCCCTGCTGTGGCTCAGGTCACTGCTATGGTGTGAGTTCAGTACCTGGCCCAGGAACGCAGGAACTCTGACATGCCACAGGCACAGCCAAAAAAAGAAAAAAATGTTAACTAAATTTAAATAAGTAAATTAGTTTCAGCCAAAATTTAAGGTGAATTAAGGTGAATTAAATTTAAGGTGAAATAAAATTAGAATTTGGTTTTTCCGTGTGTTTAAAGGACAAACTGTGAACATGAAATGTTGAGAGGAGAGGATGACACAGAGACAGAAAGAGAGGCAATCTCAAATAGTCAAGTTGGCTAAAATTAAGTTAGTTATAAGTTTTTTAATTTAAGCTTTAATATCAATAGTCCACTTGTGTAAAACTAAAACAATTTTCTTTCATTTGCGAACAGAACAAAGTTTATGAGACTACTGGTCTGCTCTTCACAAAGAAATTACAAAAGATTTTTTGTTTGTTTAACCTTTGAGTAGTCTTCTTAGAAAGCAGGGCTTTTATGTTTTATTAAAAGTTTTTGTCTTCAGGTCTTTGATTTCTTAAGTAAAATGAGTTATTTCAATATGAAAGGAGCTGAGTTATTTTTTCACAACTAAATAACTTTCTGTATTTGCCTGTGAAGTTTTTAATTGCTATCATGGTTAAATGGATAACTAAGTATGGTTTCTTAGTATCTTATGATCCTATATGACCAAATGATTTAAAACCTTTTGATATTTCTGACAATAACAAAAGTCAAATTCTAAATAAAGTCTTTGGACCTGAAAGTAACTTTTGGATTTTTTTCCAGGGAATCCCTAGAAAAATCTCAAAAGATTTGTTCTCTCTCTTAATTGAAGAGAAATATTAAACCAATTAGGATCAAAACAACATGTTAGATTACATGGGAAGCATTGTAAAATAAGTGATGACAAATATTTTTTTATGTTAAATGGCATGGGTGAATGTTATTAATATGTGTTTTAAATATGACATGAAATTCCTAGAAATCTGAGAAGTCCTGGTAAAATGTTATCATCAAAGTTCTAGTTATTATCAAAAAATATATATTACAAAAATAACTAATTTTTTATCAATTGCATTGTCAGAATCAGATTTTTTTTGCACTTTTTAGGGCTATACCTGCAGCATATGAAAGTTCGCAGGAGAGGGGACAATTTGAAGCTATAGCTTCCAGCCTACACCACAGCCACAGCAATGCGGGATCCAAGTCGTGTCTGTGACCTATACCACAGCTCATGGAAATGCCAGATCCTTAACCTACGGAGCCTGAATGAGGCAAGGATTGAACATGTATCCTCATGGATACTAGTCAGGTTCGTAACCCACTGAGCCACAACAGGAACTCCAGAATCAGATCTCTATAACATTTTAAATTTTTGTCAATTTTAGGCAGTTATTATACTCTAATGCTATTGTAAAAATGCTTAATCTTCAAAAAGATTCATAGAAAGGACTTTTTGACTAATATAGCTTTCTGATAACGTTCAGATCATACCACTAAACTGCATAAGAAATTATAGAAATTTAATAGAAAAACTGATGGCTTCATAAAACTGCTAACAAAAGATTAAAATCAATAAGAATTAATTACATAGGACTGAATCAACTGATGAATATGATTATAATTCTTACCACTTTTGTCTGAAATAATACTGTCTTTTTAATCTTTGTTTTCCAGATATAAGGAAACCTTTCCTCTTATTCTAACTATGATTAGGCAATTTGGTAAATTATAGCTTCATAAGCAGAACTGACACATTTATTTTTCAATACCTACCTGACCCTTCCAGAATTCAGAAACTCTCACTGCCATGGCAGTATAATTATTTGCATAAATTCAATAAGAATAGGTTTTTTTCTTATAACAAGACACAATTAGAAATATTGGTTCTATTACCAAGGCTTCGAATGGAATGTCTTATGACCAGATATGATCAGAAGCTTTAAGGAATTAGGACTGACTTTATGGAACCAATAAGATCCCTTGGAAAAGCAGCTTGGTACTTTGCTTATAGAATTCCCAGAAACTTGAGAGGTATCATTTCCTGGAAGGTACGAAAACCTCAAGATATTTAGGGACAACTTGAGAAGATAGAATTTCACCAAAATATTTAGACATGGCAGGTGAATCTTTAACTGAATTATCCTATCTTTGGCTTTCTTAGAATAGGATTAGTCTGTAATAGGCCAAAAAAATATCTTTGGGATCCTAGAAGTCATTCGCATAGTTCTGCCTGTGATTGAATGCAAAGTGAAAGAGAATTGTTTATTTATGCTTAAAAACAATCGATGTCCTAATAGAACTTCCAAAGCATTTCTGTGTTCTCCACAGGAGGACATGTATCTTCATGTCCTGATTTATGAAATTAGCATAATCATAGAATCTATCTCATAATATTGTTTTTTATGGTCAAATTTTAATATAAAAGAAGCACTTTGTAACATATAAGGAATATAATAATGGATATGCAGGTATGGGCTGTTGTTAATTGTGCTTTGTGTACTTATATTTAAACTTTATTATGCTATCATTTACTCAGATATTCTCCAGAATCCCTACAACCACCAAGACTATGGTCATTCAGGGGTTGAAATGAAGAGTAAAACTTATTTATCTAGGCAGCTTGATAAAGTTTCCAGCTGAGTAAACTGTCTAAGAACCATTTTCTGATTGCCTCTGTGTTATTCAAATATGTCCTACCCTTGTGATACTGACTCCTGCAGGACATGATTTTCTGGGACAGGTTCATCCCAGGATGTGAGATAAAGCACGCTTATAAACTGATCAGTAATGTTTTCAGAGAAAAATATCTTGATCAAAAGGGGACAATGTGAAATATGAAATAAAATGGAGTGCTTATGTCAAAAGGTTTTAAAATAAAGCTCAAGGCCATTAAGAGATGGACTTTATCCTTGTCTTCACCAAATGGAGCCATGAATTTTTGAAATGGGCAAAACCGCAAATATTCTGAGGCTCTGTAAGAACATTTACAACTTGTCAAGGTAATAGACTTTTACCTCCCTCTAGTGATAGCCTTACCAATTAATCATGTTTAGCCAAAGGAGCTTCTGCCTTCAACTCCAATTTAAATGCTTTGTGAGGCAAAACTCTCTCTGTGCCTTTAAAAGCCACTAACTTTTACTCCTAGTGGGACATGGTTTGGGTTGATATCCTAGATTTTGTGTCCTGAATTACAATTCTTAAATCCAAATAAAAGATTTTTTTTTTTTTTTTAGTAGGTTTCTCTATGTTGATGCAGTTTAATGACAATACAGAGCTGTGGAAAGGACACAGATATCTAAACCAGACTTTCTGGTTTTAAATCCTGGCTATGGAAATGTCTAGCAATTTGGACTTCATGGGGTATGTGAACACTAATACTAAAGTGTAGGTTATTGGGAAAAGAAAAAAATACATAAAGTGAATTCATTTAGAGAGTGCTCAGTAAAATTTAGCTGCTATTATTCTTAAAATAATTCCAACATACACTCTCTTGCTTATTTTATGTTTCCAGAAATAAAGCTTTTCATTTCAAACTGTCTGTTCTCAGGGCACTTAGGGATAAAATAGTGTGAATTATTATCATAATTATAACACATTCTTAAAAGAGTCCCCAAATATATCACTTTTCTAAAGTTTCCTATGTGCCAGCTTACTCTGTGCTTTTCCAAACTATATTTCTTTATTCCCTTCAGTCAATTATACCACAAACTTTCTATCTTTCACTCCCCTTTTGTCATTCAAACTATTCTTAAAAATTGACAGCTTTCACAAGATACTTTCGAAGGAAAAGGAAGCTACTGATATTTCTCACCTCCTTTGCAAAGAAATATCACCTGGGATGTAGACTTGGTAGTTTTATTTTTCCACGCAGTTTGATTTAATTTTTTAGGACACCTAAAATTGTAATTTGACAATTTTGATAAGAGCTAAAAGCCCATTTTGCTTTCAGTTTTTGAGATTATAAATTTGAATGAGGCTGTGTAATTTTATGATACTAACTACATTGTTATTCAGTTTCATAATGGAGGCACTCTTTTTTTTCCTTTTCTTTTTTTTTGGCTGCACCTGTGACATGCAGAAGTTCCTGGGCCAGGGATCAAACCTGAGCCACAGCAGTGACAACACTGGATCTTTAATCACTAGGCCACCAGGGAATTCCCAATTTCATTATGGAGATCATTATTCTGTGCTTGCTCTGGGGGAAAGATTCAATTGTTTTTATCAAATAATTTGTTTTGCCTTAATAAAAAAGTAAAACACTTGATGGTTTCACGTCACTATATGACAACATAGGAGGGGTTAGGTAAGAATTAATTGATGCTTCAAAAACTCTTTTTATCATTGTTCATGATGATACTTTCTATTCATAACTTTCTGTCTGATTCTTTGAAATGATGACACTTTTATATTCCATTGTACCCACAAACAGAAATTCACCAATATGTCCTGCAGTTTATTCACACTTTTATATTATCCTCTTGTATAATAATTAGGCTATATTTCCTGATTATAATGATAATCTGATGCTATTTTAATTAAGCACATCCAAGCTATCAGCTTTTTTATTATTTGAGAATATAGAACATATTTCTATCAAAATATTCATATTTGACACATGTTAAACCACATAATGGTGAGGACTTCAGAATATCCCATCCAAAGTCAGAGTCACTAAGCATAACTTGATATAAAATAGACTATTTAGGTCTTAAAAATTTTTGAAATGTAATAATTGTTAATAACAATATGGGATATTTACAAAAAAATCTTAACACTTCAACTGTCTGCAAAGAGGAATAATTTATATAAGAAAATAAATTTCATAAATTAAAAAATTTGAAATGTATTTTTAAAAAATTGGTTTTTTTTTCTTTTTAGGGCCACACTCATGGCATATGGAAGTTTCCAGGCTGGGGGTCTAATTTGGAGCTACAGCTGCTGGCCTATGCCACAGCCACAGCAACACCAGATCCAAGCTACATCTGCAGCCTACACCACAGCTCACAGAAACACCAGATCCTTAACCCACTGAGTGGGGCCAGGGATGGAACCCACATCCTCATGGATGTTAGTTGGGTTCATTATCACTGAGCCAAAGGGGAACTCCTTAAAATATTTTTATAATTTGCATTTTCCTTCAAAGCCACACATCAAAACACTTAAAGAACACACAATGAAAATGCATCACAATACAGAGAAAAAAGAGTAAATATACAGAGATCAGAGGAAGGAAGGAAATAGACATGGATCTAAAATCAAGTCTGTATATCAAGCAACTGAGCAGAGACAGCTGGACCAGCCCAAAAGGAAGTAACATATATCAGCATAGAGTTTGACAATATAAAGAGAAATATTGCCCAAAGGTAATAAAGAGATAAGACAGGGTAAATAAGAGGTGCTTATGTGATTCAAACATCCTCTTCTGTCAAACATTCATTTGATGGTCTGGGCTACTTTAATAAAACTTTGTCAATGTTAAAGATTTGGCCCTCTTGGCCAGGTATCTGAGGGGGCTTATTATGGGACTCCTAAGGCCTGGTTAAGATTTTTTTTTTTAATTGTTGTCCTTTTATCAATGTTACCTGTGGTGGGGTACAATCTCTTTAATTTCTGGAACTACTCTTCACTGGTTGTATGTATCTCCAGTTACACATTTCAAACAAATAAAATTTCAGGGCCTTCAGAGATCTTGATTCTGACTTGGACATTAACCCTTTTCCTTTATGCAAATGTGTGTCCGGGAATGTTAACAAGTGTCATTGTTCTGTTTCTTTTGTTTCTTTTTTTTTTTTTTTGTATTTTTAGGGCCATACCCGCAGCATACAGAGGTTACCAGGCTAGGGGTCTAACCAGTGTTGTTACTGCCGGCCTACACCAGAACCACAGCAACACCAGATCTGAGCTGCCTCTGCAACCTTCACCACAGCTCATGTTAACGCCAGATCCTTAACCCACTGAGCAAGGCCAGAGATTGGACCCGCAACTTCATGGTTCCTAGTCAGATTTGTTTCCACTGCACCACTACGGGAACTCCAACAAGTGTCATTGTTCTAACAAATTTATTTAATTGCAATCCAAGTGTTAATGCACAATTATATAAAATATGTTCAGTTCTTTCCAAGACATATACTGAACAAAGAAAAGAGTGATAAAATTCCTGTGATAAAATAGGTAGGGTTCTTTTAAGATGGTATTGGGCTCAGATTTGACAAAATTTTTCTAGCTTTCAAATATTTTAAGATAAAAAATAATAGCTGAATGAGTTTAATGCAATATTTCAGTCTAAGAAACAACATCATGGATTATTGTGAGAAAGTATGTTTGTATGCATGTCTGTGTGAATTTTAATGATGGAATATTCTATTTAATTTATTATTTAATTACCAAGGTAATAATGGTTGATTACAAGGACAGCTGTGAAATAAAGGAGCAAAAGAAATCATATCAGCAGCCACACAGCTAGGACTTAAATTGAATAGTAGGATAAATCTTTGCCTTTCAATATATAATAGTCAAGACCAAGAATTTCAGGGTAGTGCTATTCTGTCACCCATAAGAAGAGATATCTGCTTTTCTTTATTCTCAAGGCTGTCATTCTCAGGAATGATGTTCTCAGTACTCTGCTAGTCTATCTACTTTAATTTTCTTTTTTTTTCCCTTTTATCTATCTTCTACAACAACTACATTCTTTTAAAATGATCTCTATATCTCCGTCTGTCTGATATTTGAACTCCTACTCAAGTTAGACACTTATTAATTCAATCAATCATCATTCAGTATAGACCCCAGTAAAGAAATAATGTACAGTATTCACACTTGGGGTCATCTCGAAGATTAGAAACCTTCTATTTTTTTTCTAATCTCTAGGTACATGACTTTTGTTAAAGTGATCCATTGGTCAATAAGCTGAGTCTAGTGACGCATAATCACTTGATGCAAAATGAGACCAATTTTTCTTAGGTGTCACCATCAGCAACAACTTTGTCAGAAGGAAATTAGGAGTACAGCCGACATTAAGAGCCTCTTCAACTTCTCTCTGTACACTAACAACACTCACCTATACTTGTTCCTTTCCACATTACATGGTCCCTTGTATACTCAAAAACCAAAAAATATGGGTCTATATGCCAAGAATTGAGCTAAGTACTGGAAATACAGTGCTGAGGAGGAATGACCTACTCTTCGTCCTCATAAAGGGAGAAGGGCTACGTACAACTAATAACACAGTTGATTATTTACTTGAAATTATTTTAGATTTTATTAGATACACATAATGTTAGGACAGTCCACAAAAGAAAAAAGAAAGATTTTTGTGTCAAGGGGGTGAGATAGGAGCAAAATCCTAAATAAGAAAGGACAGTTGATTTTTTTTCCCCCAAATCCATGATATAATCAAGGGTCGTACTTTGCATTTAGTTGCAGTATGTTTTTATTCCCCTTCAATTTGGAACAATTCCTTATCATTTTTTGGTTATTTTTGCTTTTTTTTTTTTTTGTTTTTTGACGTTGATATTTTCGAAAAAGTTGAGTTATTTTGTAGAATGTCCCTTAATTTGAGTTTGTCTGATGTTTGCTCACACTTAGATTCAGGTAATACCTTTTTGGCAAAGATACCACATTCATGATATTTCCTTCTCAATGTACCATGTCAGGGGGCACATGACACTGATTTCTCTTGATATCGGTGATGGTAACTTTATTTAGTTAAAGAAATTATGAGAGGATACCAAATAACTACATAAGAAAAAATTTTGTATAGACTTTCATATTTACAACATATTTATCATTTTTAATCCTTTCTGTAGATCCATGTTCCCATTCTGAGGATTTTCCTTATGCTTTTCTTATAGTACAGATCTCTTGGGGACTGGATAATTTAATTTTCTTACTCTTGCAATTGTATCTACCTTGCCTATACTTAAGAAAGATGTTATCGCTGGATATAAAATTCTTATTTGATAGGATTTTTTGGGTTTTGTTTTTCTTTGCATGTTTTAAAGATGGTCTTATCTTATGCTCTGGCTTCCACCATTTCTGAGAAGTCAACCTTCAGTTGTATCATTATTTTCTTCTGTATGTACTGCTTTAAAAATTTTTTTTTGTATAGTGCTTTTCTATGCTTATTTTCTAGATTCTTCTCTTTATCTTTGATTTTTATTAGTTTGACTACAATAGACCTAATTGTGGTTTTTGTTGTATTTATCTTGTTTAGGATTTATGGAGACTCTTAAGCTTGTGTGTGTATATGAGTAAATCAAATTTGCAAAAAAAATTTTTTCATTATCTATTCAAATATTTGGACCTAATTCTCCTCTTTCCCCCCACATTATACTGCTGGTTATTTTCTTCCAATCCTTGAAACTCTTTATTTTTTCAACAAATTTACCTGTTTTTCACATTAAATAACTGAAAAGTAGACTGAGTCCTTTTTTAATACTTACAGACAATGCCATGTTACCTGAGATCTATAATGCTATAATGTCTATAGCATGTAACATTATATTCTGTACTATCCTGAAAGAGACAAAGTACATCATTGCCAATTCAACCTATTGATTGTAAATTGTATTCCAACTTTATAAAAATCTGAGAAAAAATCTCTCCTGAAATTGAAATAATACTCTTTTATAAAAAAATTAATAATATTATAATGGATAAATTACTTTCTCCCTCTTCCCTACAGAACCCTAGTTTTGTTCCAGAAAGTCTAATTTCGCAACCTCGTAACTCAGGGGAATCTGACTTTGATTATCCTAAGCTAATCATGATGATTTCATCTCCCTTTTCAGTGATTGACTGAAGGACCCAGGTTTAATCTAGTCAGTGAAAGACATTTCTCTAGGGGCTGCTACTGACTAGGGAGCTGATTTTTACTAAGTTAAATCAAACTCAAGGAAAGATTAGATTTTTGGAGTTCCCATCGTGGCTCAGCAGTTAACGAACTTGACTAGTGAACTTGACTGGCTTCCATGAGGATGTGGGTTCTATCCCTGACCTCGCTCGGTGGATTAAGGCTCCAACACTGCCCTGAGCTGTGGACTGTGGTGTAGGTCGCAGATTGGGCTCAGGTCTGGCATTGCTGTGGCTGTGGTGCAGGCTGGCAGCTGTAGCTCTGATTGGACCCCATCCTGGGAACCTCCATTTGCCAAGGGTGAGGCCCTAAAAAGACAAAAAGACCAAAAAAAGATTAGTTTTTGATGGAGGAGAAATTTTCACACCAGTTGAATATGCGCAAGGGTTTGTACTGCAGTTACCAGCCATTTTGCAAATCAGAAGGGAAACCAGTCTGAGGACCAAATTAACACAGAGAAATGTGCAGAGAAATGGAGACTATATCCTGACCAAACCAATGCCTGCAGACAATGTACATCCAGGTTACTTAGCAGTATATTTCCGATTTTTTAGGTCAGTATGATTTAGAGTTTTGAGTATTTTTAATCTGAAAGTACCCTGGCCCTTATACTGTCCAAGCCAAAACCCGGCACCTCTAAGCTGGGGAGGTTCATTTGCTTCTGACATTTTAAACTGATAACTATCCTCTCATGCTGTCCTCTCAGAATCTGGATCTGTCCTTTACTTTTCTGATAACCACACCCCGGCCTCACCCCAAATTGGCTGCTGCCACTATCTCTCATTCCTCAAGCTAATTCTCCATGACTCTGGCTGACCTACTTGTCTTTTTCTTTAGCTCTGACCGCTGTTGACAGTTTACAACGGCTCTTCCTGAGACATGGCCTAGATAAGATTGTTCAACTGAAATTATTTTCTATATGCTGGCAATAAATCATACTAATTATAAAGAGCACAAATCTAGGTGAAGCATACCTGTGTATTCTCAGAGTTGCTTTTCCTTTTCCAAGGAATCCAGCAATTAAATATATCCTTTGCAAAATTGTCCTTTTGATACTATCCTTTTAGGCATTTCAGAAAATACTTAAGCATATTAAAACTTCTTGGTCTAAACTTTAACCTATCTTTTCAGTCCACAGTTGCTTTCATGACGAGGTGACGATTCTCACCTTTCTCTTTAATTCTCTGTTAGTCATACCATTTTAACTCTTTATAATTCTCTGTTAGTCATACCATTTTAACTCTTTATAATTCTCTGTTAGTCATACCATTTTAACTCTTTATAATTCTCTGTTAGTCATACCATTTTAACTCTTTATAATTCTCTGTTAGTCATACCATTTTAACTCTTTATGATCATATTTTCTTCTTGTTTGAAGAATGAACAGGCATTCTTAGAGTCTATTGTTTTAGGATGAGAAAAGAGGTATTTAAAATGTATCTTTTCCATTTTTTTCTAATAACAGTATACAACATCTATATTTATTTCTTTTCATTCACTCCCATGTGTAAAGGAGTAGCCATGTTGCTTAAGCAGAGAAGGGAAGATATGTGACAACTTAAATTTGCATCTACGATTTGATTTGGATCAAATAGAGGAGATCAAAGCAGAGGGGAAATAAAGGATACACCCAAAATGTCATGGAGAACAAATTTAAGATGTAAAATGTAAAAAATCTCAGTCCATGATCTCAGGTGTAAATTAAATCTATTGTCTAATAGTTTATTTTAAATTTTATTTCAACTTAATTTTTTCTTTCAGTAAGGTCTTCACCCTCTTTTCTCTTTGTGTTAGAGGTGATAGAGGGAGATGAGGTTTTGGAGGGGCTCTGGTTTTCATTTACATCCAATCTACTCTGAATACATTGAAAATCTCTCAGGTCCATCTTCTCTCCTAATGCTAACACTTGAAGACCACTGCTGTCTCCCCCTACACCGTACATGCCCATCTCTTGGAATGTGTACATTTGTGAGTATATCTGTATGTGAGTTACTCTGTGTGTTTGGAGGCATTTTGGGTGGCAGGTGGGAGAGGAAGGAGGGATAAAATCAATGTATGGCTTTCCCGAACCACTCTATCAGCAAGAGAATTGTGACATTGTACCGGATCCTCTCTAACTAGATGCACAATCAATTTTAATGACAGAGCTAAACTCAATAAACCTCACCACTCCTCTGATTTTTTAAAAATTTTTTTTGCCTTGAACAAGAACTCTGGCTTCTGGTGTTTTCAGATCCATAGTTCATATTCTCAAAATATTCTTTTCTTTATGACATAAATATACATCCCAATTTCATCAAGATATGGGATATGTAAAAGCACAGGCCTTTGAAACTTACATTTTTTTTTTCAAAAAATGAGAAGGTTTTTTGTGGAATAATATACTGATTAAAAAATTTTCCTATGATATTCTCAAAAACTAAACAATTCTCATAAACACTTTTTACTCCCTGTATTAAGTTCAGAGTCAGTCACAAGAATGCTAAAGCATAAGACTTATAAATACCAATTTCAAATATGTTAACTAATGTGCATTAGTATATTCAAGCCATGTGAACTATTTTAAGTTTGGAAGTATGGACTTCATATTATTGTTGAATACTTTATGGTTACTGGATAGAATATTTAAGTTGAAATCACACCCAGCTAATCATTGGAGTCACATACCTATGTATTATATGTCCACTGGACACGGATAATAGAATTCCAACTGTAATACATTAAATTATCAATTCCTTAAGAATATCCAACGGAGTTCCCACCGTGGCTCAGTGCTTAACGAATCCGACTAGGAACCATGAGATTGCGGGTTTGATCCCTGGCCTTGCTCAGTGGGTTAAGGATCCAGTGTTGCCGTGAGCTGTGGTGTAGGTTGCAGACGTGGCTTGGATCCTGCGTTGCTGTGGCCCTGGTGTAGGCCAGTGGCTACAGCTCCAATTAGACCCCTAGCCTGGGAACCTCCATATGCCATGGGAGCGGCCCTAGAAATGGCAAAAGGACAAAAAAAAAAAAAAAAACCTGCCAAAAGAATAGCCAAAAGAAGACAGCCAGCCAATCGTAAGGAAGATAAATCTGATTTTATATGCAGCATAGTTGCTAACGATGATGGAAAAATAAACAAACTAGAAGTCATCCTCTTTTAGAAACACTTCACTTCCAATTCAAGAGTATATTCACACTGTGTGTGCATGTGTGCATGCATTTAGTGTATGCAATTTTTGCTTGATTCTTCTCTGAGAACCATTAAACAGACTGGTTTCCTAAGGTGATTAACTGGAATAAAATAAACAAAACAAAGAGGCTACACAAATGTAGATATCCAAATCAATTATATCTTTTCTGGAAGTTGTATATAAGGCCCATTTCTTGGTCAAGAGAAGATGTCCAAAATTTAAAGTGTCTTTGCTTTGTGACAATTCTGTTTGAATGTCAGATATCGTTTCAGTTAAAATCATTATTCCACAGTAACAAGCCTCACAAAACTGTTAAAAAACTCTCTTCAGTAATGCTTACAACAGGTACAGATAGGAAATGTCTCCAGTTCCTTTTTTATGTCCCTGAAATCTAGCCTCTATTCATCCATCAATCCTCAGGAAAATAGGTATGTATTTTTTTTTAATGGTAACCTGTTTAATTGAAGTGGTAGAAGTTACTGTAACATGGATGGGAACAAACATATCTATTTAAAGACTTAGTCTGTATTTGTTTTAAATCACGCATATAAGTGGTATATGACATTTATATTTCCCTGTCTGACTTATTTCACTTAGTGTGATAATTTATGTCCACCCATGTTGCTGAAAATGGAATTACTTCATTCTTCTTTATGGCTGAGTAATATGATATTACTTACATGTGGACTTGTAAAAAATGATAAAAGTGAACTTATTTACAAAAATAGAAACAGAATCACAGACACCAAAAAAAAAAAATTAGGATTTCCAAAGGGGGAGAGGGATAAATTAGGAGGTTGGGATTAACATATACACACTATTATATATAAAATAGATAATCAACAAGGACCTACTGTATGGCACAGCGTACTCTAGTCTGTATTCTGTAATAACCTGTATGGAGAAATAACCTGAAGAAGAATGGATATATGTATATGTATAATTGAATACTTTGCTGAATACCTGAAACTAACACAACATTATCAATCAACATACTCTAATATAAAATAAAAATTAAATTTAAAAAGAATTAATCTGGGAGTTCCCACTGTGGCACTACAGGATTGGCAGTGTCTGTGGAGCACAGGAATGCAGGTTCAATCCTAGGCCCATAACAGTGGATTAAAGGATCTGGCATTGTCCTAGCTGAGGCATACGTTGCAACTACAGCTTGGATCTGATCCCTGGCAGGAAACTCCGTATGTTGTGGGGTGGTCAAAAAAGGAAAAAAGAGAAAAAGAATCAATCTGTATAAAAGACTACGCAAAATTTTAAACAATGAATGTGTATGAGTTATTGAAAAAACTTTACTGAGGCATTCAAATTGGATATACGATGGTGCGTTTAGATGACTTCTGAATTTTAAAAATTCACCCCATTCCTGATTGCAATAAATCTGTAGACAGTGGATGGAGGCAAGATTTCTAAAGAGGCTCTTTACTAATCATTCTTATTCCACATCCAATTAATGTCACATTTTCCTCTGAAGATAATCAGGAACAAGACCTCTTCTTCAAATAGTTATCTTATTATCCTCAGGATAATTTTTCTCCTTTTATTAGCTCTTAGCACGTAATTTAGTTGTTTGTTAATTAACTCATTGCTTGCATGCACAGTTGAATATTTAGAATGAATGGTATAAGATTTGCAATCCATTCATGTAGAAGTGCCTTCTCATCCATTCATCGCTTCACTTGATTATCAGAATAATTCTGTGAGATAGTCGGGGCTGGCATTGCAATCTTCATTTTACTGATAAAAAGCATAAGGTTCAGACAGCTGACTTGATTTCCCAAAGATCATGAAATGAATCAATGATGTTACAAAGGAAACTCAGGATGCTGAAGAGTACTCTTTAAATAATATCTATTTCTGTGTTATGAATATGAAGGTGAATTTAAATCATCCCCTCTGGGTCTCAGTCTCCACTCTGGAGTATTTGAGTCTCAGATACTGTGTTAAACTTTTCAGTAAATGATTATATATGGCACCAAGAGAGTATAAATTGTGGACTGTATATTTTTGCTACCATATCCATATACCACAATTATCATTATTTAGTTAGTATTTTCTTTCATCTTTTTTTTAAATTACTTTAGTCTCCCCTATGAAATATCCAAAGTATCAACAATTCAATATGACATATATATGTATATATATATATATTTGTCAGTATACAAGTATTATGGTAACTAAACCAAGAATTCTGACTCAATTACTTAGTAGTTTTTTGTTTCTGGAAAATAATTTAACCTCTCTAAATCTTAATTTCCTTATATAGAATTTTAAAATAATCAAACTTGCCTTGTGTGGATTGCTTAGATTACGAATAATATATGTCAGGTGCCTGGCACATAAAAGCTGCTCAATAATTATCTTTATTTTAGACTTTACATGTCTTAATCCATTGGTTCTTCCTCAAATGAGATGTTGGTTTTATTAAACTTCTTTCTTGTAATCTAACTTATTTTCTTCTATTATGTTTATAATAATTACTTATTCATTTCCTGCAATTTAAGAGCTTTCCAACCTGCCTTTATTTCACATCTTTTTCCTCCTAGGAGTTCTCTGGTATCTCAGTGGGTTAAGGATTAAGCATTGTCACTGCTGTGGCTCTGGTTACAGCTGTTACATGAATTTTACCTCTGGTTGCAGAATTTCCACATGGCCAAAAAAAAGAAAGTCTTTTTCCTCCTCAATATATCCAATAATATGTCTTCTAAAACTCCGTCACATTAGACATGTTCCATTTTTTCCTCTACCATAGAATAAATATAAATTTCTTATTTTCTGACGTCCAAAATATTTCATTATATGACCATTATGTAAATTCCACTTATCACTACCTTCACTCCTGCGCATGTCTTCCTTTTCGTTCAAGATATTTGCACGTTTCTATTTTTCTCATTGCTTTTTAAAGTAATGTTCTAGCTTTAAACTAAATTCTAATTTATAGCAGAATAATAGCTCCTTCACCCTATCTTTCTCTTCAGAAATGCCTGGAACATTCTTAGCCCTTTAATCGTGCATAAAATTTAAGACTTGGATCATCAAGTTCCAAAAATAACATTGTTGAAATTTTCATTGAAATTGTATTGAATATGTAGATTGATTTAGGGATGAATAGTTTTTCTGTAATATGAATTCCAGTTATCCATGATGGTGTCTGTCCCTATTTATTTAAATCTTTTTAAATGTATCTTAATAAAATTATTTTTTCTTACAAAGCCTTTCAATATATTTGCCTAAATGTTTTGGGGTGTTTGTTCTGTTACTATTGTATGCAATTTCTTTTTAATATCTAGCTATTTGCTATTGGTATACAGAAAAATTGGGGGGGTACTTTAATCATATATCCAGCCAGTTTTCTAAATGCTTTTATTGTATTCAATAATACATCTGTAGATTATTTTGACTTTTCTAATTAAATGATTATAACACTTGCAAGTATCATTAGCTTGTATTTCCTTCTTCTAATCTCTGTACTTTCAATCATAGTCTAAGAACCCCCTTCCCCCCGCAACACAATGGTGGACAGAATGTTGACAGCATTTGTCTTTGCCACGGTTAACCCAGGAAAACAGGTAATTTATTTTGGAGAAAATCACAGGGAAGAGGAGCAGAAGACTGATGAGAGTGAAATGTGTAAGGAGGAAAAGCCAATACAAGGGTCAGCAAAGGATTTATCACCTCTGGGACAAATGGGGCTTGGTATCACCAAGACCGTAGGAGATACTGTGAAGGTTGCACCTCATAATTGTTCACTTAAGAGATAAAAGAAAGGGGCATTAATGCTCTGGCTCTTGTCCCCCAGTGGTCAAGAATTGTCCTTGAGTTATTCACTCACTCATTTTCCCAGGCTGCATGTGCATGGATGCCAGTTAATTTTCTCAAGTTCTCTTGTCACCGTGTTAGGAAAATCCTAAAGCAGAAAAATGAAAAATATGTGGGGTAGCTGAGGCAACCTACTGTCAGTGTACTTGGGAAAGTGATTGCTGTGAGGACTGGAGTGAACGATGATCCAAGGGGATGCGAGGCATGACCTAAGTATCTGATACAAAGACGTCTTTGTCTTAAACGAAGCAACCTCAGTGTTTCTCTCCATTTAGGATTATGTTTGCTCATGTTTTCTTATACTTTTATTAATAATCTTCACCATGAATGGGTATTACACTTAAAAATACATTTTCTGTATGTCTAGGGAGGATCAGATGACTTTTTTCCTTTTAAATTATTTAATTTATTGGACTAAATTTCTGACTGTCTGATATTTAAGTCACTCTTGCATACCCAGGATAAAACTAATATGGTTATAGTGTATTACATTTTGTTTATGCATCTGGGGGCCTTATTTCTTAATATTTTCTTTAGAATTTCTTTCTTTTTTTTTTTTTTTTTTGTCTTCTTGGGGCCGCACTTGCAGCGTATGGACGGAAGTTCCCAGGTTAGGGGTTGAATCAAAGCTATAGCTGCCGGCTTACACCATAGCCACAGCAACACGGGATCTGAGCCATGTCTGAAATTTACACCACAGCTCATGGCAACACCAGATCCCTGATCCACGGAGCGAGGCCAGGGACCGAACCTGCATCCTCATGGATAAGAGCCAGGTTCATTACCACTGCTCCTAGAATTTTTTTTTTTTTTTTTTTTGTCTTTTGTCTTGTTGTTGTTGTTGCTATTTCTTGGGCCGCTCCGGCGGCATATGGAGGTTCCCAGGCTAGGGGTCCAATCGGAGCTGTAGCCACCGGCCTACGCCAGAGCCACAGCAACGCGGGATCCGAGCCGCGTCTGCAACCTACACCACAGCTCACGGCAAGGCCGGATCGTTAACCCACTGAGCAAGGGCAGGGACCGAACCCGCAACCTCATGGTTCCTAGTCGGATTCGTTAACCACTGCGCCACGACGGGAACTCCATCTTTTTTTTTTTTTTTTTTTTTTTTTGTCTTTTGTCTTTTTGTTGTTGTTGTTGTTGCTATTTCTTGTCTAGAATATTTTTTAATCTATGGTCATGATTGAAGTAGACTTGTAATTGTCCTTTCTTTTGTAGTTTTATCTAGTTTTATACAAGATTGATAATTACCTCATAGATGCCATTGAAGGGAGCTTTCCACTGCCCATTTTCTTGTAAGAAACTGAACAAACTGGGCATGATGTTTTTGAAAATTTGCAGCAACTCATCTCTAAAGCTTTCTGGGCCTAGTGTTTTGATTGTGGGAATATTTTAAACTAGTGTTTCAATTACTTTAATGCTGATAGAATTATTCATGCTATTTTTTTTCTTCTTTTTTTTTCCATTTTTTTCTTCCTGATACTAATTCTCATAAGGCATACTTCCTAGGAAATTTAACTTAAAAGTTTTGAAAATGATTGGCAAAATTGTTGGTGTATTACAATTAATGAAGCATATTTTATTTCTACTCTATTTATGTCTTACTGTTTTCTTCTTGGTCTGTTTTGATAGGAGGGTGTCTCCTTTAAGAAAATTTTCTTTCAAAGAACTAATTTGATTTTGTTAATCTCAGTAGTATCTTACAGTTTGGTGAGTTTTGCTCTATTTTCACTATCATTTTCTAATTTCTGTAGGTTTAATCTACTTTTCCTTTTATAATTTATTACAATAAGCCCTTATCTCATAAATGTGGATGTTTTCTTATTTTCTAGTAAAAGTAATTAGAATGTATATTTTCCTCAAAGCATTTGTTTTTTGTATCCTACAAGTTCTGATATATAGTGTTTTCATTATAGTTAAATTCTGGGTGTTGTTTAGTATAATTTCTTATTGATACCATGAACTTTTCAGCAACATGTCTTTATAATTTTCAAATATGTGTGATTTTTAATTTATATTTTTGTCATTAACTGCAGACTTAACTACACTATGATGAAAGATTATTTTCTTTGTAATTCCTGCCTTTGAAATTTTCTGAAATTTTTCTGTTGCATATAGATTTGGAATATGTGCTTGAAAATTATCTATTCATTGATTATTGTACATAGAACTATGCATCTGTTTGGAAAAGCTTATTGATTATGTTGTGGAGATCTATATACTCCTTGTATTTTCAGATTCCATAACCATCAATAAGTAAGAGTTATGTGTTAAAACTACTACTAAAATTTGCAATTTCTCCATTTTCCTCAATTTATGCTTCATTAATTTTGAGGTTGTTTTATTACACATAAACATGCTTATAATAGCTATATATTCTTGGCAAATTAAAGTCGGATCAATAAATAGTGAAATAGTTCACTATTCATTCTACCTCAATAATCTTGTGTCTTAAAATATATCTTCTCCAATAATAATATAAATTTCAAATAATAGTATAACTATTTCTTTGTTAGTATTTGTGTAAAATGTCTTTACTTCTGCCTTTTCCTTCAATTTTTGCTTATCTTTATGTTTTAGGTGACTCCTGTAATTAGTACATAACAAGATTTTGTTGTTATCCACAGTCTGTCAGAATTTGTTTTTGAACCAATTAAAATTTCCATATATATATCTATTATAATTATTGATTTATATACTCTTCTATCATCCTATTTTTGCATTGTGTCGCATTTTTACAACATTGCTTTTTTTTTTTTTTTGCCTTTTAGGACTGCCCCCATGTCGTATGAAAGTTCCCAGGTTAGGGGTCAAATGGGAACTGATGGGAACTGCAGCTGCCGGCCGTCACAACAGCCACAGTAATGCAGGATCCAAGCTGCATCTGTGACCTACACCACAGCTCACAGCAACACCAGATCCTTATCCCACTGAGTGAGGCCAGGGATCAAACCCACGTCCTCCTGTATACCAGTCAGGTTCATTACCATTGAGCCACAGTGGGAACTCCTCAACATTACTTTTTAATACTTTCCTTTTTAAATTGATAAATATATCTCCTTTTAATAAAATTATACATATTTTCACGTTTCTTGGTCTCCTTTCCCCTCTTTCTAATTTTATACAGCATTTAAGATTTAATGAGCCTCTCAGATATAATTTTTCTGATACTGCGTAGAGCTATTTTTTTTATCATGCTCTCACATTGGAATGACGATTTAAAATTTCTTTTTCTTCTAAGTGACTTGTTATTTTGCCCTGTGAGTTCATCTTCCTCATAGATATCAGCTATTTTTTCAAGCAATGAGAATTAATGAAGTCTAGAACCCAATAGTTTGGCCTGTTCAGAGGTGTTGCACAGAAAAAAAATTAAAAACCACAAGGTTAGAGGTATCTAAGAAAACCAGATGCACTAACTCCCCATCTCATAAAACAAACCCTTATATCAGGTGTTGACTCTCCACAGTCCAGGAAGAAGAAATATTCAGTTCTAAACGCTAGGGTTTTGAAAAGAGAAGGCTAGGGAAGCAGTTGGTTATTGTCAGTTGTCTCAGCTCCTCAGCACAGGGATTCTCGGATAGTCACTTCAGTTTTTCCTAATATATCTGGATTTGCATGTGGGGGCAAGCAGTCATTATTTCCAGGCAATGGTCAAGAAGAAATAAGAGGAGAACTCCAATAATTCCCACCCTATTTGACCTCAACCGTGCTTGACTACCACCTGTTCAAGGTCAATACCTTCCACACACCAGTTCAAAACCTCCAGGCTCTCCAGCCAGGTGTCACCCTTTTTCCCATCTTCCCTGCTAAGATTCCTCTGAAGCCCAACTTGGGGAAGGAAGCCAGGCGTCATGCCAATTCCACCTCTTAGTCAGAACTTGAACTCCTATTCTCTCTTCGTTGAGATTTGTGGCAACAGATTGTCCTCTGTCTGGTGGGAGGATGTTTCTATTTCCTGCTCCACTGTCACCCAAAACTCCTGATGCCTCAGTTATATCTAAGAACACTGAGAGCAGATATATAGGAAATCCAATTAATCCCAGTCATGACGACCAGCAGGTAATGCCACCATGGCTCTACCGACTCTTTTACTAGTTTGTGACTTAGCATATGAAATCTCCTACTTGTCCTGAGTCTTCACGTTTATGAACACTTTGTATCCCCAATTAAACTGATACAATTATTTATATTTATTTTCATAATTATGTACATTCACACACACATAATAATATGTTTATACATATACATGCATACACACATACCCACACCTTTCTCTTCTACTAGAGTATAACCTTCAAGCAGCCAGAGATTTTTATTTGTTCTGTTCCACACTGGCCAGTGCCGTACTTCAGGGAAAGAGTGAAGGGGTGGGAATGGACCATCTCCCTGGGGAGAATTATTTTATCATTAGCATTGTTTAAAATTTCTAGCAAATGATGATGCTTAAAAAGGCAGACTTTTAGGTGAATTTATTATTGCTTTAAAATTCCTTCCTGACAATGCATCCCGTATTACTTGCACTCATTTCTTACCACTAGATCCTGGCACATCACAGGTGCCCTATAAATGTTAATTGACTGAATGAATAAATGAGTCCAGGGTACTCAATGAATCCTTGATGAAGGGATGGGAGGAGGGATAGACAAAGAGAAGGTCAAT
The DNA here is from genome assembly GCF_016906955.1 of Phacochoerus africanus. Classification (NCBI taxonomy): domain Eukaryota; kingdom Metazoa; phylum Chordata; class Mammalia; order Artiodactyla; family Suidae; genus Phacochoerus; species Phacochoerus africanus. The sequence goes on from NC_062554.1 coordinate 23,647,939, forward strand.
GAATGTGTGTGTGTTTGCCTGCAGAAGTGAATGAGTGAACGCCTCCAACATACGTCAACATTTTTCTTTAGACTTAAGGATTATGATGTCTGATCCCATGAGCAGTGTAAAGATTTGCTCTAGTAAGAGAAAAAATTTTCCCTAAATGTGATAGTTCCACAGGAAACTGTCCCTTCCAACCTAGAAGTAAGATCAAAGCATTAGTACAAAGTGAATACAGACAAAAGACACAGAAGGAAAAAAAATTAGTGTCCATTATAAAAAAAAAAGGAGTAAAAGGCAATAGAAAAAGCAAAACCTATGTCTGAATACACGTAGGAATAAAATCACAAGGTTTTTTTTTTTTTTTTTTTTCCTTCAATGGGAAAGAAAGCACATAAAAGAGAATAAAAGGTAAGGGCAAATGTTATAAATAGTGGTAAAAATATGAAAATGAAAGCAAAGAAATGAAATTGCACAGTGAAGGAGAGGAAGAAATAGAATCCTCAAGGAAGGAATAAAGCAAGCTAGCAAAGAAGCAGATTGTAAGCCTCTGTATTTCATTTATAACTGTACTTACATTTTATTATATTTCTCTGGCAGGAGTCCCACATCTCTTTATGTCTGAAGGAAGGGGGTGGCAGAAAAATGTTGCTCTGGGGACTAGAGATTTATTACCTTGTACACTTAGTGTTAGACTGATTTTTTTTCTTTAAATTACATGCCACTGTCATGTTCAAAATAAAAGCTTAAGATGGACTGCATGCCATGTATCACGGTAAAGGTTGCTTTTTATTAAGAGTGAAAAACCAAGGCAAACTTGGTTTTATTCTATGCAAATCAGAAACCACGGAGGTGATTCCAACTTCGATACTCTTTTTATTCTCTCTTAACTGTGCCTCCACCGAATGATATGGAATAGGAGATCTCGGTAAATGAAACACCCCATGGGAAACGTGCAGCTATAGCTGAGAAAAGCTTGGGTTTTGAATCCAGACAGAGCTGAATTTATATCTCAGTGACCTTGGGCAAGATACTTAAATTATCTAAGCTTCAGTTCCCTTAGGTACAAATAGGCCTAATACTAAGAGCATTTACTTCATTATGGTTGCTATGAGAATTAAATATTATAATGTAAAGTTCTTAGCACAGTAACTGGCAGGCACTCAAAAAAATGAGTACTTTTATCATTATTAAAATGATAAACTTCTTCATCATTCTAAGGTCTGCTTCAGGAAAAATTAATTGGATCCTAATTGTTTTTTTTTTAATTTACATTTGGAGTTAAATCGGCCAATGAAAGGGAAAATACAATCAGCCAGTTTCTCTATTTACAGCTAATTGAATGAAAAGGTGTATTGATTACATTTATTTTGTTGTCTCTCTATATTTTTCCCGAGGTATAATTGGCATACAACATATATTAGTTCCAGATATGTATCATAATGATTCAATGTCTGTATATGTTGCAAAATGACCACAAAATATGTATAATTAACATTCATTACCATGCGTAGGTATTCATCTCTATTATTGTCTATATTCCTACTGTCCATATCCTTGATACTCTGGCATTTGGGGCCTTGATCTTGGAGAGACTGCCCTTCCTAAAGCTAATTAAATCCTAAAGATAGCAAATAATTCCCCTGAGAGTTGAGCAAACAATTCCCACTGTCTAATCCTAAAATTTTCTCAGCATCCCTACCCCTCCTCCCTCTTTTCATCCCATGAAACCCCAATCCTGGTCCTTGTCGATGTGGTCCTAGTTGGCAGGCTGGGCCTTCTGTTTCTAGGAGTCTGTATATATAGACTTCCTCCTTCATGACAGTTATTTCCACATCTGCATGTCTTATGATGTATGATTAAAACAACCAATTATGTTTTAACACAGAAGGAAAGATAAATTTAGCCCTGTTTCATTCAAATAAGGATTCTACCACCATTGCTTTCAAATCTCCCTTGTTTCAAAATCCACCTTCGTCTTTTTATAATACCTTCTGCCCAGCCCGAGACCGACCCAGGAGCTACTAACCTTGAGAAGCCTGTCCTACCTTCTTCAATAACTTCTGTGCCCTTGTTAGGGGATCATTGACTAAAACTGCCCACCTTGGCCAGGCATGATAACTCAGCCTCTTAATGAGTTGTCTCACAGCAGGAGGCCCTAATAAGGAAATGGTGCTGCCCTGAAGACTAACCAGGAAGATTTTGGAGGGGCCAACAGGAGGGAGGAGACCACCAACCTCCCAGGATCCTTGGTGCTGGAATCCACCTTGGCTTAGAGGTGTGCACACACCACCAAGAAGGACCCTGGGCCAGACCAAGTATGGACCAAGAAAGATGACTGGCCAGAGACACCTGGGAAATTGACCCTGTTTCCATAAAACCAAAGCCTGCAAGACACATGGCAGAGCAGTTCTTCTAGGTTCCCTTACCCTGCAGCTCTCTACCCAGGCTCCCCTTCCCAATAAAGTCTTTTGTTTTGCCAGCATGTGTGTTCCTTGGACAATTCATTTCTGAGTGTTAGACAGGAGCCCAGGCTCAGGCCCTGGCAGGCTTCTTCCTGCAATACCCTGTGAGGGACATCTTTTACACACAGCCTGTGCCATTTTCCTTAGCAAGTTCCTCTCCTACTTGATACTCTTTTAGGCCTGGTCAACTAAAAAAATATGCACAACCTAAAAGTTGAGAGGTATGTTTTATTTGGTGGATAAAGGACCTAAGTCTGAGAAGCTGCATCTCAAATAACACTGAAAAAACTGCTCTAGGGCGAGGGGGGAGCTAGAATATGCAAGAGTTTTGCAGCAAGGGGCAGATAGTAGGAACAAATGATTGCTGTTAATAAAAGAAAATGAGATATCTTAAGGGATTTAGCACTTTTCTGTATATGGGGAGATGCAAGAGTCTGGGCTCACTGAAATCATGACTTTGAAATGCACCTCAGCTATCTGGAGCCAGGATCCTATGCTTTTTGCATCCTGAAAGCTCACCGTTGAAAGTGGCTCTGTCTGATGGCTGCTAGATGGCAAGTATTCTTTGCTTACTTCCTGGTTCCTTCAGGGCTCATGGACTTGGATGTGGCTGCAGTCACTAATGATGATGACATCTTTGTTTACTGATATGGCAGGAGATATTTTCTCATTGTGTTGGCGCTCTTATTTACAATGCACAGTAAATGGCTCATAACTTTTCCACAAATTTCAATTCTCCAATCTAATTTGCAGCTTCTTTATCTTCAATAGCTATTCCTTCAACAGCTATTCCTATCTCATCTCATGTTACTGTCTTCAATTTTAAAACATATACATGTATATATTCATTCCACTATCTCAAAACCTGTATTCTATTTTAATCCATTTCCCTCACCCTCTGTGAGACCTGTGTATGATCTAAGAATCTTTTTTTTTTTTTTTTTTGCTTTTATGGCCGCACTTGCTGCATATGGAAGTTCTCAGGCTAGGGGCTGAATCACAGCTGTAGCCGCAGGCCCATGCCACAGCCACAGCAATGCCAGATCCAAGCCACATCTTTGACCTACACCACAGCTCACTGCAATGCCGGATCCTTAACCCACTGAACAAGGCCAGGGATTGAACCCGCAACCCCATAGTTACTCATAGTTCCCTCAGGATAGGAACTCCTCATCTAAGATTCTTTTAGCAGCAAATTATAAAAACCCAATTTGAAATCCAGGCGAAAATAAGAATGCATAGATTCATTTCAATGAAAATCCCACAGCAGGCTAATGCCTTAAAGACTGTGCCCCCATTTTAGGAAGAATTGCAGGGAGGGTTATAGTCTAAAAGGAGAAAAATAGGGTGTTAGATGAGATGAGAATTAGGCTTGGGCAAACATGCATTCTTCTTTGTTTGAGGAATCTTTGTCATCGAAGCCGGTGTCAGGAGACCTTGGCGTGATCCTGGTGGTGGTCTTCTGAGTTACGGTGTCTTAACTTTTCCTAGAATAACAACACTTTCAAGAAGGGCATATTAATCAGAGAGTAGAACAAACTAGAAAGTTCCTGAAAAGGGGCACGTGTTTATAATCTTGCACCCACTGGCAGTTACGCTCAGAATGTCTAACTCTCTGAATCACCTCACTGTACACCTGAAAATAACACAAGGTTGTAAATCAATTATACTTCAATTTAAAAAATTTAAAAATAAATACATTGAGTGTGCTATCAACAGACGCTCCCTAATAGATATAATAAGAAATTTTCTCAGTGTTTTATTAAGGAAGGGAATGTTTGTGGGAGAAGAGAGGCATGTGGTATTAAGAACAGGTAGAGAGATATTAGGTCAGATTTTTATTTCTTTACTTATCTACAGTGTTCCCCAGTATTGCCTGCATGTACCATAAACTGATTCTTGTGGCCTAAGGAAAAATAGACACAACAAGGAACTCTTAGTAGAATGGAATTTGGCCAAACTATTCATTCTGGTCAGGGCTGAAACCATCAAACGCCTTATCCTATAAAGTCACAGGAAAGTCAAAGGTAATCCACTCTGTCCTTTGATTCCCCTCCCCTCATACATACTCAAGGACACTTGCACATGCAGTTCAAAGTAATTTACCTGACATTAATAAAAATCTCACCAATAGCCTTCCAATAAACATGTGTATAATATATGTGTTATATATTATAGATATTTATTTATATACATATATTTATATATATTATATATATATGTATTTAGGGTCCAACAGAAATTCTGTTTTTTTTTTTAGTAGCTTTGTAGATTTATTCTAAAATTTATACTTCATTGTAAATGGACAAGACTATGCAAGACCTTCTTGAACAAAAAAGGAAACAAGCAAGCAAAGAAGGAACTATGTTTTCCTCTAGGTGACAAAATTTATAATAAAGTTCCAGTATCTAACAGGATAGAATTAGAGAAGAGATATCAAATAGATAAATAAAAAATCCAGCTCTAAAAATGTGCAATACATATATTAACACAACTGAAGTTGCAGATGAGAGGGAAAGAAAGACCTTTCCATAAAAAATCCTGGGGAAGTTATGGATGTATATGGAAAAAATATATTCAGCCTGATATTTCATATTAAAAACAAAATCAACTCCAGGTAGACTGGAAGTCCTAAATATAAATCATCAAACAATTAGGCATTTAACTGACAATAAAAGAGAACACATTCATGATATTAGCGCATAGAAGGATTTTTTTCAAATTTAAAAATAAAGCACAATTCATAAATAAAAAAAGAGAATAGGAGTTCCCGTCGTGGCGCAGTGGTTAACGAATCCAACTAGGAACCATGAGGTTGCGGGTTCGGTCCCTGCCCTTGCTCAGTGGGTTAACGATCCGGCGTTGCCGTGAACTGTGGTGTAGGTTGCAGACGCGGCTCGGATCCCGCGTTGCTGCGGCTCTGGCGTAGGCCAGTGGCTACAGCTCCGATTCGACCCCTAGCCTGGGAACCTCCATGTGCCACGGGAGCAGCCCAAAGAAATAGCAAAAAGACAAAAAAAAAAAAAAAAGAATAAATTCTGGAATGTGGTTTGAGAAACTCTGTGGACCCCTTCACCATGACAGAAGTTATGCACTGGGAAAGATGCAGTTAAGAATCTGAGCTTTACCTTTCACTGACACAGCCTTGTAAATTAACTATACTTCAATAAAACTTTAAAAAAAAAAAAGAAAAAACAGGAAAATGAGATTTATACTTACCCTAGCTTTCAGTCTAGAGCAACAGCTTTTTGCCAAAGGGAGCAATCTACCAAAATTTCTTGCTCCCACTCCGAGTCCTTTGCTATGGAAACTCTTTTCCAGACAAGCATGAGAGATCCAGGACTTCCTTCTTCCACCTAGGAGGTCCTTAATAATCTTGAACCAAACTTATTTCCCTAATAATAGAGCAGAAGCTCTACCTCAGTCAGAGCAGTTGGTTTGCTCTTGCCTTAGTTCTCATGAAGAGTTAAATGTTCTGTGCCAGGAAATGTAAGCTGAGGAAACCAGGAATACTACCATATCCAAGACCCTGCTCATAGAATAGGGGTTTTAATTTGAAAGAAGCGGGTTATTCGCATTCACACAGCCAGCTCGGAGGCAACAGTACAGATTTGCTGCCCAGGTGGAGAGGCACATTGTAAAAACAGAGAGATTCATAACTTTCCATGGAATAATAAGTGAAATGACATACCAGCTAGAAACTGAATAAGGAGAATCAGAGAAACAGAAAGCTAAGAAGAGCATTCTTGTGATTGAAGCAAGTTTCCAAGCCCAGCCGAAGAGATTACCTGCAAAGAGATATGACTTTAAATGGAATCAGACTGTGAAGCAGTGATGCCCCAGACTGTCATCAAATGCAATCTGACACCAGTGAGTGGTGGCTAACTTTGGGGGATGACACCTATGTGGATGGACAAGTCAGAAGCTTAATAAAGAAATCAGGAGAAGAGACACTCAAATAGAATTAGGTTTAAACAACTGTCATTCCTTGATATGGAGGTCAGAGTAAATAAGTGCATGTTCAATACTGCAGCTTTCGAGGAAGAAATTCAGAGGCTGCAAAGTGGGAAAGAAATACATGTCATTGAAATAGATGATGCTTTTAAAGAAATGAAAAAGCTAGAAAGCAGAGCAAGCCCCATAATGGATGAGGAGGGTGGTTGATATTAAGTTACTGTACTGTATTGTATATTATGCCTAGTTTACAACAAAAACTTAACGAGGTGTGCAAAGACACAGGAGAGTGTGAACCATACACAGGATTAAAATTAAAGTAATAGAAACTGCCTTTCAGAGGAACCAGATGTTGAACAGAGCAGACAGATATCAAGACAGCTATTGTAAGCATAAACTTATCATTTATATGTACATATTATGTTTAATTTTTTTATTGTTTTATTTATTTTTTGTCTTTTTAGTTCTGCACATGTGACTTCTGGAGGTTCCCAGGCTAAGGGTCTAATAGGAGATACAGCTGCTGGCCTACACCACAGCCACAGCAATCTCAGGCCCGAGGTGCAGCTATGACCTACACCACAGCTCATGGCAACACTAGATCCTTAATGCACTGAGCAAGGCCAGGGATTGAACCCACAGCCTCATGGTTCCTAATCGGATTCATTTCTGCTGCACCATGACAGAAACTCCAGTTTATGTAATTTTAAATAAAAAATTAAATTAATTTAAACTAGACTCAACATTATTTTTTTTTTGTCTTTTTGCTATTTCTTAGGCCACTCCCGCAGCATATGGAGGTTCCCATGCTTGGGGTTGAATCAGAGCTGCAGCCACAGGCCTACGCCAGAGCCACAGCAACATGGGATCTGAGCAGCGTCTGCAGCCTACACCTAAGCTCATGGCAACGCCGGATCATTAAGCCACTGAGCAAGGGCAGGGACCGAACCCACAACCTCATGGTTCCTAGTCGGATTCGTTAACCATTGTGCCACAACGGGAACTCCAATATTAGATTTTAATTAGCATAAGAATTAATCAGGAATCCTGAAGATTGATCTATAGAGATTAAGAAATCTGAAGTACAGAGAAAAAAATGTAAATGAACAAAACCTCCGAGAAATATGACACCACAAATTGAACTAATATAAGTGTAATGAGAGCACCAGAAGGAGAGAAGGGGAAGAAAAGGTGAAAAATTATTGATAGAAACAAAGGAAGAAAACTTTCCAGGTTTGATGGTAAATATTAATCTACATATAAAGGAAGTTCAACAGATATGAAGTAGGATAACATAAGGAGAATAACACCAAAATATATTAAAGCAATGCATTAAAAGCCAAAGGCAAAGAGAAAATTTGAAAGTAATAATATAAAAATGATTCTTCAATACATATAAGAAAACTCTGAAAAGAAATTGAGCTGATTTCTAACGTGGGATAACGGATGCCAGAAGAAAGTAGACTGACATAGTGAGAGTGCTGAAAGAAAAATACTACAACCAATAATATTAGGTCCTGCAAAATGTATTTTAAAAATTAATGTGAAATAAAGACATTCCCAAATAAACACAAACTGAAATCCATAGTCAGAAGCAGACCCCACTTATTAATGGAAGTTCTTCTGGCTGAAAGCATGTAACAAAAGGCTGTACTCTGCATTCTATACCCAAGGAAAATACTCTTCAAAAATGATGGAGAAATAAAATATTTTCTGACACATTAGTCAAGAAATTAAGATTAGGATGTTTTTCCGCAACAGACATTTTTGTTCCCCCTTACCCCTAATAACTAAAGAAATTCTCTAAATTGAAAGAACACAATATAAAAAATAAACCTTGGAACATCAATAAGAAGAAGAAACATAGTAAGCAAAGACATAAACAAACGCCATAGCTTGAGTTTCCTAAACGATGTTTGATGGTTGAAGCCAAAACCATGACACAGTATGACGCAGCTTCAACGTAAGTAGAGGAAATAATTAACAAAATTAAAATATAAATGAGTAACAGTAAATGGAGGAAAGGGAGAAAATATTGCTACATATCACTTAAACCAGTCATATGATAATATTAAAAGAAATGAAAACTTGTGATATATTAGAGAGATGTAATATCAAAAAAAGCAAACACAAAAAAATCTATATACAAAGAGATACATTCAGTATCTGTAGAGGTAAATAAAAGTGGAATCCTAAAAAATATTCAAGTATCTCACAACAATGGGATAAAGAAAACACAGAAATTATAAAGCATAGTAAATTTACAGAAAGATAACAAAAACTGGTGAACATAAGCCCTAACATAAATAATTTATATTAAATTTAATGACAAATAAATCAAAGATAGTATTGGCAGAGTGAATTGCAAAAAACTACTCGACACTACACTGACTATAAGAAACTCACTCCAAATATAATATTTTATGCAAAATGAAGGTAAAAATCATATATATATACACACACCATATAAATCTATACACACACAAACATATATAAACCTATATATTTAGATATATCTATATATAAACATATATACATATCTGTACATAAACATATATATGTATAAATAAATCTATGAAGAAGGTAGGTCATTTCACCATACACATCAAAAGGCCATTATGTGAGGTGGTATATATATTAATTAGCTTGATTTTAGTGAGAATTTCACAAGGTATACGTATATATCAAATCATTGTTATACATCCTAACTATATACAATTTTTTAAAATAATTGGTGCAAATGGCCCCTCCCTCTTGAAGTAGCTTTTTTGTTTGTTTTTTTGTTTTTTTTGTTTTGCTTTATAGGGCCGTGCCCACAGCATATGGAAGTTATCAGGCTAGGAGTGGAATCGGAGCTACAGCTGTCAGCCGAAGCCACAGCCAGGGCAACGCGGGATCCAAGCCGCATCTACAACCTACACCACAGCTCACGGCAAAGCTGGATACCCAACCCACTGAGCGAGGCCAGGGATCAAAGCCACATCCTCACAGATACCAGTTGGATTCATTTCTGCTGTGCCATAACAGGCACTCCTTAAAATGTTTTTATTTTAAGGCCAAAAGATCTCAGTTGATATTTTGCCAAAAAGACACACAAATCTGCAATAAATACATAAAAGATGTGCAACATTAGTAGCCACTAGTAATGTACAAATCAAAAGCAGAATGAAATACCACTTCAAATGCTGTTTTTTTTATGAGATGGCTGAAATGAAAATGACAGATAAAAGCAAGTATTGATGAAGATTTGGATAAACTGAAGCCATCATATAGTGCTGATGAGAGTGCAAATGGCACAGCTGGTTTAGAAAAGTTTGGCAGTTCCTCAAAATGTTCAGCACAGAGTTACCATGTAACTCAACAATTCTCCTTCTAGGTATGTAGCTAAGTAAACTGAAAACATATGTCCAAATAAAAACATGTAAATAGCTATTCATACCATCATTATTCCCCATAGCCAAAAAATCAAAACAGCACAAATGTCCATCAAATGATAAATGGGGAAATAAAATGCAGTACATTCCTACGACAGACGGCTATTCAGTAATAAAAAGAAATATGTACTGAACCACGAGGTAACATATTTAGACACCGGAAACATGATGTTAGTTGAAACAAACCAGTCACCAAAAGACCACATATTATATGATTCCATTTACATGAAATGTCAAGAATTCACACATCTACAAAGATAGGAAGTAAATTAGTAATTGCCTATGGCAAGGTAACAGGGCAAATGGGTAGTGGTTGTTAACAGGTATGTTGTTTCTTTTAGGGGTGATCAAAATATTCTAAAGCTGTATTGTGATGAGGATTGTGCAACTCTATGAATATACTATAAATGTTCAACTGTACACTTGAAATGAGTGAATTATACTGTATGTGATTATATTTCAAAAAGACTGTCGGAAGAGAATGAAATATTGGCAATCTTTAAATCAGCAACTTCTATTATTTATAAAAGAAAACTTTATAGGCAGCAAAAGAGAATTCATACAGTTGAATAAGATATTTATAATACATGTAAACAATCAAGAACTGCTGAATAGAATATGTAAAAACATCTTTTTTTTTTCCTTTTACACAGCCATAACTGTGGCATATGAAAGTTCCCTGGCTAGGCGTCAAATCATAGCTGTCGCTGCCTGCCTCAGGCACAGCCAAAGCGACAGCAGATCTGAGCCATATTTGCAACCTACACCGCAGCTCAGGGCCACGCTGGATCCTTAAGCCACTGAGCAAGGACAGTGATGGAACCCACATCCTCAAGGATACTGGTCAGGTTTGTAACCCCCTGAACCACACAGGAACTCCTAAAAATATCTTAAAATAAGAATAAAATGGATAGTGCACAGTAAAAATAGGCAAGACAGGTGCTTGACAAAACAGGAAATCCAAATAGAATAAATATGAAGAGTTACTTAACCTCAATAATAATCATAGAAATGCAAATAAAAACTACTCAGAATAAATTTGATTGTTAGAATGGCAAAAAAAATTTACTCTTACCACAACACATTTTGGCAAGAAGCTAAAGCAGTGGATGTTCTTACACATTTCTGGTGAGAATGCAAGTCAGTCTGTTTCAGTTTTTATGGGGAGGCAATAATCTTGAGATAATTTAAGAGACTAGCTATCTCCTTTTCATAGACAGATCTATATCTCAAATTTTATATGAGGATTAAATGAGTAGATATTTGTAATGCACATAAAACAGTGTCTGGTATTCATTACGTTTGTAATAAATATTAGCTGTTATTTTTGATGCTCAAATATGGTTTTCATTGTGGCGTATTAGGAGTCCCAGAATATATAGCACCATCTTCCTTCCTTGTGTTCTAAATACATACATATTTTTTAATTAAGTAAATACTGAGGCATAAAAATCATCCTAACTATTGGCATAAACCAGGTTAGAGGACATGGTTTATGTCTTTGAGCAAATAGACCTACTAGTAATGAACTCCAGAAAGAAGGCAAGTTCTTTTCTTCCAGTTTTGGCACTGCCAAACTAAGGGAAGCCTTCTTATAGATGACATTCAACGAAAAAGAAGCAAAAGAAAATGCAAGATTCCCTCAGAGTTCACTTGAAAGCGGCACCTAAGATACGCAGCAAAATGATTGAGAGGTTCTTGTGAAATGAGCCCTTTTTCCTCTAAACCTAATTGCTATATTTGTTGTATTGTTGATATTGTTAGATAGATGTAGGCATTTACCAGGTTTTCACTTGATGATTTGCATCAGAGACTCCTAGTTGCCCTTCTCTTTTTTCACTAAAGGGGCAAAAATGAGAACACTGATTTGCTGCTTCAGGATGCATGGGTTGACAGATGTTGATCAAACACACAGAAGCATAATATATATATTCATGGCCTATATCTAGTAAGATACTCAGGGAAAATTAGGTACTCAGTCAATTAACAACAGTGGACCAGGTACTATTTTGATTCTCTTTAATGTAACAGTCGCAGTGCTAGAGAGTTAAGCACAGTCATTGCCTGGCAAATCCCTTTGATTCAAGAAGTAATTCTTGAATAAATGACCCAATCTAAACTTGAAAATAAGTTTAAAAAGAATCAAAGATGTAAAACAGAATGGGAGGAGATTATCTGTCCCGTCACTTCTAGCTCCGAGCCACGTCTGCAATCTATTCCGCAGCTCACTGCAATGCCGGATCCTTAAGCCACTGAGCAAGGCCAGGGATCAAACCTGAATCCTTGTGAATACTAGTTGGGTTCTTAACCTGCTGAGCCACAACAGGAACTCCTAGCCCTGATTTTTTTGAATGCACTAAGCCTTTTCTTCTCAAGGATCTTAACTATAGGAACAAGAGAGCTATTGTCTATCAAATTTCCTCTTTCAGTTTTTCTTACATATGTGAATGGTTTATTGACAGGATAGAAAAATATATTCATTCTGCCCAGTAACTCAAGGGCTTAAATAAAATTGTGACATCATGAATAATTATACTTTGTCTCCTTTTTTCCTTCTAAGTGCCCTATCCCATTGTTCTTGTGTTTCACGGAGTATTCTGTAAAGATTCCCATCTCTAGAAAAACGTAATGCTCCACACCAGATCTGCCTGTCCCTTAAACTGTCATTTCAATACGCTGCCTTCTGATAGAGCCCTTGACAAACTCTGTAATTCATGTGAGAGCTTATAATAATAGACTTAAATACTCTGCCCAGTCCAGATAATGCTTACCCTTTAAATAGTGTCTTTGATGTTTTAGGAAACTGCAGTTTAAAGATGCAAGTTAGAAGGAATAAAAGGAGCCAGTTAGGTCAAGGGGATTTCCTGGTGTTTCTCACATCACATCCTTTAGTTCCCCTCTTGCTTTATCTATAATGAAAGTTGAACCATAAAGGTAGCAATCCTTCTTGAAAACATAAAGGCAGATAGTAAGGAGAAACAAAGGGATTTATAGTCATGGATCATGCTTTAGGAATTCATCTGTTAATAATCCTAAGAATTTAATAAAGAGTAAAACAATAATCTCATAAGTGTATACAAAATTAATTGCCATTAGAAGGATGGCATAGGTATTAATGTGTATCAAGCTAAAAGTATGCACACACACTCTTAAAGCCAGGTCCAATAAAATAGCAGATCAGTGTCCTTAAAGGAGAAACTAAGTAACTAAATCCATGAGTGTTAAGTATGTATTTTGAGGTGTGTTTATTTGCTTTATATAAGTTTTCCTCTTCTTATCAGTAAGATCCTTGAGAAGAAAAGAAATGCCTGACTCATACTTGTTGAATGAATTAATGAATTTATAATGGAAAAATGAACTTAGGAAAGAGGATAAGCTGTACATAACCCCTAGTAAGTGAAATTTTGATGGACATATCCAGCCAAAATTCTTGCAACAAATCTTTTTTGGAGTGCCTCATTTTGCAACATACTTTGGTTAGAGAATATTCCACAATCTCTGTCCTTAGGAAACATTTCTAAAACTGCTTGTGGCTCCCCCATCACCGAGACCATAGCTGCTCACTATCTTCTTACCCTCCTTTTCACTATTTTAGAGTAGTTCCGAACTGTCTTGCTGGTTGCTATGGAGCTGACCATCTGTAAGCAAACCTGTTTTGTGGGGTTAGGGGTAAGTTTAAACTGAAGGAAGATGGGAGAGGGTTTTTACCTGTTAAGCAACCAAAGACAATGGTTTTAAGAGAGAGGTATTTCCCACTGCAAGTTGTGAATGACTCTGACTCTTGAGTGTGGTCTTAGGCTTTCCTTACAGAGTAGGAAAGAGCTAGAGAATTACTGCATAGAAGAGTAGAAAGTAATGAGTGGTTTGTTGAGTAAGAGTTAGGGGATGGGGTTGTTTGCTTTGCATTTCTTCTAAGCTGAAGCATATGACAAAAACATCAAACACCCACATGCCTGGGCTATTTTTAACCAACTACAAATAACACGCCAACAGTATAATGTCTTTTTAAAAAGAATGTTCTACTCCTTCCCAGATGGCTTCATAGAAATATAGATGTTATGCAATTATCACTATGGTAACCCCATATCTAGCAGCAAGAAATCAGCATGTCATGTTTTTGTAACATTCTCTTGTCTTTTTTGAGCAAAAGAATTGGGATCAATGTATTTCTCTTTTATGGCACTCCCAGAGTCCTTTGATTCCTGTGTATATTACTTAATCTCCATCACCACCACCCCCCCCCCAATGCACACACAAGACATTAGATGCTGAGGATTTCATGATAAGGGAATGGCACATAAACATATTCAATTACCAAATAAATGAATAATCTCTTCTGGAATCTCCCTCAGTTTTGCAAAGAGCAGTCAAGAACTGATTTTCAGAAGCACTAAAGCAATGTGTAATTTCAATATTCAACAGATATGAGTTTCAGGAACATAACTGCTGATACATCAAGGAAATATCATTACATGTATTTTCATTGTAGCAGGCCAGACAGGATTAACTGAGAGAAGCTGCAAATGGAAACTTCTATCTATATTCACAGGGATGTCTTGTCAGCTGAGCCCAGCTCTCATGTGAAATGCTTAAGGAAAACTGTGATCCATACATTGTGTCTTTTGTAGATGCAATAGTTCCAGCATGTCTTTTCTATTTTTATGTAGAAGATATAAATATTCAGGTAGGATTATTCAACTTAGATCATATAATGCTTTCAAACTTATCTACATGCATAGACGTCCTCTCTATTCTTCATCCATGAGCCCAAGCACCAACTTCCTTTCTCTCACAACTCAGTTGGTATATTCTTATCTATTGCTGCATAACAATTATTCTTAAACGTGATATCCTAAAAACCCTAATATTCATTATCTCACATTTTCACTGGGTTGGGTAACTGGCTTGGCTAGATGCTTCTGACTAGGCTCTTCCATTAGGCTGTGAGCTGTCAGCTGGGGCTGCAGTCATCTCATTGATCAGCTGGGAAATATATCTTTCCCCAAACTCACTCCCTTGGTTGCTGGTGTTTTCAGGTCTTTCATGGTTGCTGTACAGGGAATTCATTCCCTTGTCATATAGATCTCTCCATGTGATTACTCACAGTATAGCAGCTTGTTTTCCCAAAATGAAGGGGGCAAGAGAGACTGACAAATTGAGAGGTGAGAGAAAAGGGAGAGAGAAAAATGAAGAAATTAAAGAGTGAATCTAGAAGTTTTTTCGTAACTCAATCTTGAAAGTAATATTCTGTAACCTTTGCCGTGTCCTCCTTGTTAGAAGAGAGCCACTGGGTCCAGCACACACTCCAGATGAGAGAGTTACACAAAGCTATGGCTACCAGGAGGCAGAAATTATTGAGAGCCATTTTAGAGGCTACATACCACAGATGAATTCTGTAATCGCAAATATGAACGGACATCCTATTTTAAACTTGTGTCTATCAGAAAAAAGTTAAGAGTTTACTAAGGAAGTTGCATAATGTATGCTGATGCTTCAATATAAATGATTTAAAAGTTCTCTGATGTTCATTTTAATCTTGCTTTCACCATCCTCAGTACAATCAGTGAAGTTAACTAAAATTTGATGCTTGCATATGGTGATTTTTATGTGCAGAGAAAATAAATTATGTTTCAGAGTCTGAAGTGTGGGTAATAGAAGGATAGTGAGTCAAAATTGGCTTAGATTCTAAAAATCCCTGATCTCCCTGTGTAAAATATGATTTCATTCTCTAGAAGACTGAGCAACTACAGAAAAGATGACCATGAAGTAGTAAGGGAGGAAGCATAAATGTGCCCACTTTACCAAACGAATCCAAGCCACATAGTTAATCCATAAGCTACTAATGGCACAGAGTCATCATTTTTCTAGCCTATCCCTAACACTTGTGTGGAGTTCTCTTTTAATCCCCATTCTAGTTTTCCAAGGGAATCATAGGATTGATTCCATTGGATTGCCAAGTTTTTGGCTTGACATCCAGAGAAGATAGCATTTGGAGCCACCAGAGAATATATAAGATTGATTCGGGGTACAAATTCATATTTCATCTGCAGTTCTCCCCCACTCTACCAGGCTGGAGAGAAATTATATATTCATTATCGGGGGGAGGGTAAGAGAGGGCAATCTTCCCCTTTCCAGAATTATAGAAATATCCAAGAGACTTTACACAGCCCAAATCATGTAGGTAATCCCCTCTGGCCTGAATCCGTGCTGGTGACTCTTTGTGTGTTCATTTTCCCAAGTTGTGTGTCATGCCTTGAAAATGAACTGTATCTGTGAAAACCTAAATCTGGATCGTGGAGACTTGGGCCAAGGCAAGCAGTCACAATGAATAGGGTCAGTGTTTCTAGGCAAATCACTCAGGAATTCCCTTCTGAGAAGATCATGGCTCTGAGAGTCAACAAGTTTGTCCTGGGACACTGCCAGCTAGGCATAATTATTATTTCTCAATTTCCAAGCCTGGAGGCAATGTTCACCTCCCTGATTCTTCCCCATCTCCTGCTCCTCCACCAACATTGCAATTCTGCTCTTTTTCACTAAATGGTTCTTTACTTTGGAATAAAGTAAATATCAGCCTTTAAAGTATAGGCTTTAGGAGTTCCCATCTTGGCTCCGTGGAAATGAATCTAACGAGCATCGATGAGGATGCAGGGTCGATTCCTGGCCTCGCTCAGTGGGTTAAGGATCTGGCTTTGTGGTGAGGTATGGTGCAGGTTGCAGACACAGTGCGGCTCTGGCGTTGCTGTGGCTGTGGCATATTCCAGCATCTGTAGCTCCTATTGGACCCCTAGCCTGGGAACTCCATATGCCACGGGTGCAGCCCTAAAAAAGACAGTAAATAAATGAATAAATAAAGTATAAGCTTTAAGGCATTACTGATTTCAGTTGAGAAGGACAGGAAGTTTAAGATAAGCATTGTTATTTTTTTTTCCTACAGCGATAGAAACAAAACTTAACATGGTAATACACTTTCTATTCCACATATTAAATAAGATGCTCCATCCTGCTATAGCGGCTGGACATTCACCATCAAGTGTGAGTTTTCAGTCAGTTACGTAAGAGTCAGGCTAACCTCTACCTCAGAGAGTCACACCACCATCTGCTGGGGTAGAAGGAAGCCTCGTTTGTCCCTGAATCTAAGGCACTGCAAAGTCTTCTTGAAACCTCTCCCGAGTGATCATAATCCTGCAAGTCTGGCTGGCGCCCAACAAGAACAAAACACTGAACCTTTGGGAAAGAAAGAAATAGAATTGTGAGAAGGACTCTTCCATTGTGGTTGGCACTTGTTCAAAATTAGAGGCATCCCTGGCATTTTTCTTTTTCAGATTAGAGTTGAAAATGAACCTATAAATATGCTGTATATAGTAATCCTGTCAGAAATGGAGGTTGCTATTAGTTAGTTAACCTTACAAGCACTCGTTCATGGCCCAGTTAGAAAAATCAATTATATTTGTTCCCATAGCACTGGTTCATTACAATGAAGTTTATTAAATAAGAAACGTGTTAATTCCCATCTAGCCAGAGTTATTCATGCCTTCTTATATTGTTAGGTAGAACATGTCACAATGTGTTATAATTATTGGTTGGCCTGCTTTTCCCTTTATTATTGTGCATTCTTCAAGCCTGAAAGGCTAGAAGGGCAACAGACATATTTTAAACTTCATAGAAATGCCAGAGTTCCTAACAGTGATTCAATAGATGATTCTTACGAAATGCTTAGGGGGCGGTGGGGGGTGGGGGGAAGCAAGATCTAAAGACTGGGGGAAGATGTAGTGCAGCAAGTCTGTTCTTTCAAGGCCAGGAAAATATATTGCAAATCAGGACCCCGATCCCCTGCCTCTCTCATTTTTAGATTATATGATATATGCTGTATTCATGATAAATATAAATTTAACCTGTGCAAAGTGGTTTGATAAGTTTTGGAATTAATATGACTCAAGTTCTCTATCCTGCCATTTACTAAATGTTTGACTTTGGACAAGTTACTTAACCATATTAAGCGTTTTTTTTTTCTTGCTTCTAAAATGTGAATTCTAATAGCAACTAGCTCCCAGGACTGTCCTGAGAAATTAAAAAAAAAATCGTAACAGAATCTAGCCTTGTGTCCGACACAGGGTAATAGGATAATAGAATACTAGCTGTAAGAATATTTCTATTTCTCTTTGTAGCCATGGATTTACACTGCCTTTTTCTGCCAAGAAAAAAGTAAAGCTCAAACAAGGCATGGAAGTAGCAGCCAGTAGGGGAAAGACATGTAAAAAGTTGTGCACATATTACACGAGTTCTTCTCTTGTGTTTTGGAAAGGCCCAAGGAGCTATTAGCAATAAGGATACCCTGTATGGGACAAAGAAGCCCTGGCAGTGGCTGGACTCTTTAGGGAATACACTGTGAGGCTATCCTTCGAGCACAATGACTCAGACTCAGGGTTTGTTACACGAACACATCTCCTAGCCCAAACCTAGCAGCATGATATTAGACACATGATACTGTCATTCCCTGAGGACAACCTAGGATCCACGCTCACCTCTGCAAGATGAGTTTGTGATTCACAACTTACATAGAGAAAAGTGACACTAAGCAAGTGGTGTAATGTGCTCAAAGTCTCCCAGCTAATCAGTAACAAAACGGGGACAGAAGAGAGGTATTTCTGCTTCCAAAGCCCATGCCCACAACTATCCAGACTCTTAACTTCTAACTATCACAAGGAGAGAATTGCATTCTTATGTACCTGAAATAAAGTTTGTTTTCCTCGTTTGCATATATTTAAGCGTCTCTGTGGTTTTGGCTTCATATTTATGTATGTAAAGTTAATTGCAGAAGAGAATTTCACTTAGTTAATTGGAACATCCTCCAAGATCAGATTGAACTCCCCATATGCAAAGCTAGAGTCACCTTAACAGAGGCCTGACTCTCCAGCTGATGCAAATTGCTTCCCATTCTGCAAAATTATCATGCTTTGATTTTATCTGAGCCACATGTGGCACCTTCTGTTAGAATCCTCTATCCACCTTATGGAAATGTTAATTTCTCTCCCTTTTTAGACTTAGGACCAGCATCTCTATAAAACTTTCTAAGAAATCCTTACTCCACTCCGAGTAGTGTGGCTCTTTTGCATCTTAACATCACTTCATACATATCCCATGTTTTAAAGTATTTTTTTTAAACCTGTTGCTTTCCCACTTTGGCAAACTAGAGTGTGATAGCCTAGATCTTCTCAATGCTTTTCACATATAGCAAATGCTCCATAAATATTATCGAATAAGTTTCTGTCATCATTAATAAACATATTGTCAGATTACTCACCTCTGCTCTTACAGATGGCTCTTCAAAATTTACTAAAACTATGTGTACTACATTTCAACATTCTATGCATGTCTGATACATGACTTAATTCTGTGGCAGTATCTCATACCTGGCCCAAATCATGTCTAAAGCCACAGGTTTAGACATTAGAAATCAACATTTCACTTGTAAGTTTCACTGAAGTACAACATTTTTTTTTTTTTTGGTCTTTTTAGGGCCACACCCACAGCATATGGAGGTTCCCAGGCTAGGGGTCTAATTGGAGCTACAGCTGCTGGCCTACGCCACAGCCACAGCAACCCCGGATCCAAGCCGCGTCTGTGACCTACACCACAGCTCATGGCAACGTCGGATCCTTAACCCACTGAGAGAAGCCAGGGATCAAACCCACAACCTCATGGTTCCTAGTCGGATTCGTTTCTGCTGCACCATGATGGGAACTCCATGAAGTGCAAACTCTTATTAAAAGAAACCACCCTGAAATAAATGCTCCCTTATTTTTAATAACCGATCACCAAGGGAAATTACCAAGTTATCACGAGATGAGTTTTTCAAAAGCTTCCTGATTGCATTGATCCAAGTATGACCAGATGGCTTCTTATAAATAAACTCCAGGTGGAATGATATTTATTTTTAAGCTTTCCTTTTCTAGATATGTTCTGTTTTTCTTTCACAGAAAAAAAGAATCCAATCAATTCTAGACTGTCTGGAGCCAGTAGAACTTACAGAAACAATGACTACTGGGGAATGGATTTTAAATATTAAAATATTAAATATATATTAAATATTAAATATATATTTCATCATATGTAATATGATTTAGTTGACAATAATTAATGTAATGTCATGAAGACAATATATTGTTGTCCCCAGGAATCAAGCCTGTCTCTACAGAGATGTGCCAAGAACAAGATTATTCTAGCTGGTACTGATATGGAAGCGTTATCCTCATCATATAGCCTGATAGATTATTAAGCATATAGTTGGCCAAGCACTTAAGTGCATTCTTTCATTTTGCTATTTTTTCCTTCCTTTCTTCATTCATGCGATAAATCCAGGAGATACCCTCATCACTGGAAAAACAAAGAGAAGCAAAACGCAAGTCTGAAACTTCAACATCGTGATAGTCCGTTGGGCGATGAACCCCCATGTATAAACAACGACAGTAATGCATGAACAAAGGTTTGTAAGGTCCTCTGCAAGCAGAGCCATTCCAGCCCAGAGAGGGAGTGTCTCCCCAAAAGTTTCAGGTAGAAGTGGTATTTGAGCAAAGATGGTTAAAATGTGATTCCCTTCTAATTTCTAAGCCTTCAATGCTCTCTAACTGCTGAATCGATAAATGAGGTAAATACGTCGTGGTATCAGAGGAAGAGCTCTCCCGGAAATAGAGAGGTCAGAGAAGAAAAGGGGGCATCTCCTCTGTGGTCCAGGAAGAGCAGCAATCAGGCAGCCCAGGAAGGTGAAAAGAGCATTCTGAGCCAAAGCGTAGATCACCTAAGAGAGGAAAGTGGGGCATCTGGGCAGCTTCTAACCTTCAAGACTTGAGTGGTGCTTGCAGACCAGTTCTTTCTGCTACGTGCCACCTCACATTATCTCTGTTGCACCAGGCAACGTGGTGCTGTTTGCTGAGGGCTGCAGCTAGGTCGGAATGGAGAAACAGCAGAGAATTGGGAGTTAGTTCTGCTGTTTCTCAATTGGTTGACTTTTGACAGATGACAGGTTCTCTGTTTCTCCAGCTACAAGATCTGGATACAGATAAACAGCATTCCTTTCATATGCCCTTTCAATGTGGTTAAATGTATTTTTGAAAATATAGCTTATATGAAAAAGGCTATGCAAATTACCATTCCAATGTTAAGTAATGTTTTCTGGATTAAAAATTAAAATAAAGAATAAGAGCTAGTAAAAATGTCCAAAAAAGAGGTGGGAGGGTGATGAGTGAAGAAAATGCGTAAATGCTATCATGGGACACAACATACACTCTTGTATTTTCAAGACAATTGTAGATATTTTTTACCTTTCTAAGATGAGAATTTATAACATCTCAAAGATTGATTGGAGGGAGTTCCCGTCGTGGCGCAGTGGTTAACGAATCCAACTAGGAACCATGAGGTGTGGGTTCGGTCCCTGCCCTTGCTCAGTGGGTTAAGGATCCGGAGTTGCCCTGAGCTGTGGTGTAGGTTGCAGACGCGGCTCAGATCCCACGTTGCTGTGGCTCTGGTGTAGGCTGGCAGCTACATCTCCTATTGGACCCCTAGCCTGCGAACCTCCATATGCCGCGGGAGCGGCCCAAGAAATGGCAAAAAGACAGAAAAAAAAAAAAAGATTGACTGGGGCCCTGTATCTTCAATTTATTCTAGTGAATAAGCCTAAGTAAGAAACTTACCCTAAAATTCAGTTTTTCCTTAATTCTATTTCTTTCCCCTTCGTTGGTATCAGGGCTTTTTACTGTCACAGTAGCTTTGCAGATAATAACAAAACTAAGTTATCCACACATCATTTGGCACTTGCTGAAGAGAAGCCTAGATGCTTTTGAATGATGCATTCTTACTTTTATATTCAATGACATTTATTTACCTTGATTCGGAAACAGCAAACTCAGAAAAAGTAAGACAAATTTTTGTATAATTATTTGTTTCAACAAGGGGAATGTCAAGTTTGAACAATACCAAGAACCACAAACGGCATAGTAGGTTACCAGAGATATCTCTTCATTTATGATACAAAATGAACCAATTAATCAATCAATGAGAGATAGAAGAGAAAAAGAACGAGATTCCAGGTCTTCAAATAAATTTAAAGGGATGAGAAAAAATCACTAGGAGTTGAAAGGGCTCAGCAATATCAAAAGATGGGTTTATTTCCCATTGGGATTTGGTCTATAAATAACTGTGCTGGAGTCCCTATTTTAAAGTCAGCCGCTGAGCCATAGAATCTGTTTTTTAAAGGACTGGGGACATTAAATTCATACTTGTAAAATCTGAGGCAGGTGCCCTGAAATGCTCCATTAAATTAATCAAAGATTCAGGAGGATGCTGTCTCTGGTGAGGTCTCTCAGTCTGTACATTCCCGGCACCCTTCTTAGTTCCAGCCCTATTTCTCCTCCATGTGTTCACTTCGGCTGCCAGGACTTGGGGGACAAGTGTATTGGTTTTATTAATGTTGTATTTCCACTCCATTCCCACTTCAAGAAATTCGAAAGCCATTGTAATGCTCTCACTAAATATTTTATATAATCACCCATCGTAAATGCTTCTCCCTGAAATTTTGTCTATATGGAAAACATCTTGAGCCAGAAGAGACTGTTAACAAGAAAATAGGGACATCCTGCTTGGCGCAATGGCATTGGGGGCACTGCCCCAGCTGTGGCTTAGGTCTCAACGGTGGCTCAGATCTGATCCTTGGCCCAGGAACTCCATATGCCATGGGGTGGCCAAAAAAGAAAAAAAAAAAAAAGAAGAAGAAGAGAAAATAGGAAAATATTAAACCCTTTCTTAATTGCAGTTGAGAATCTGAAAATATGTATTTGATGCTCAACTCTGTGTGTTCTTATCTTTTATAAGTAAAAATATTAAATGCTGTTTATTGGCATAATAATAGCTAACATACAATTATCCACTATTCTGTGATTTGATAATATACTCTTCTCTAAATGAAGTATCTTGTGTAAATTTCTCAGGGGCCCTACGAAAATAGGGCATTCTTACCCCCACTATCTAAATACAGAATATGAAACTTTTAAGTAACTTGAACTTAGCAGCACAGCTAGAAAGTGACGGACTGTTTAGAACCCAGACAGTCTGACTTCAAAGCTAGTATTAACCCATATGGTTTTCTGCCTCCATTAAGCTTGCTATTGCACTTTGGTTCCTGGCCACTAGTCCTGTCCATCCTACTGGCTGAGGTCAATCAAAGGAAGGTCAGCGGATGTACAATCACCTAGATCCTGTGAGTGCTACACCAGTGTTGTCATTGCTCTTCTTCTTCTTCTTTTTTTTTTTTGGCCACACCCATAATATATGGACGTTTTCAGGCCAAGGATCCAGCTCACACCACAGCAGTGACCTGAGCCACAAGAGCAATAACACCATATCCCTTAACTCACTAGGCCACCAGGGAACTCCATCATTGTTCTTAGTCTTAAGTCCATAATATAATTAGTTCTATGTTTCTTGTAGGACTAATCCACAAGAGCACTTCAAAAAGAATTATCTCCAAACCTACCATCAAAGACTCGCACAGATCCATGGGATTTCCCTTTCTTATAGAAGGAATCTGTAGACTATTTTGGAGTTCCCATCGTGGCGCAGTGGTTAACGAATCCGACTAGGAACCATGAGGTTGCCGGTTCGATCCCTGGCTTTGCTCAGTGGGTTAAGGATCCGGTGTTGCCGTGAGCTGCAGTGTGGGTTGCAGATGTCGCTCGGATCCCACGTTGCTGTGGCTCTGGTGTAGGCCTGTGGCTACAGCTCCACCTGGACCCCTAGCCTGGGAACTTCCATATGCCACAGGAGCGGCTCAAGAAAACGTAAAAAGACACACACAAAAAAAGACAAAAAAAAAAGAAGGAATCCATATTACTATTTAAAACAACTGGGCCTACTCTTCTGTTCCACCATTCAGAAAAGGTTTCATTGCCTAAAATAACTTGATCTGATTTCTTTTTTTTTCTCTATATCCCTGAAATGTGTAAGTTGTGATGATCTCATTACAGCTCTCAAGGAACTGTTAATAAAAATACACTGGAAATACATAAGAAAGATGAGGACTTGCATTTTTGTTATACATTTCTTTCCTAACTTGAAAAATTACTCACTTGCTTGGCCTAAGGAGTCTTAGCTCTTAGGTGGAATAATGGCAAATTAGGACACTCCGTTTCACAGAACTTCCTGTCTCCGCCCATTTCCATTAACAACTATCCTATCTTGAGTTCCTCCAAATTCTGGAAAATACGATACTCTACCTACATTATTTCACTTAATTTTCAAAAGAACTTCATGAGCGTGGTAATCTTCATTCCACAGAAGAAAATCTACAACAAATAAGAGTCTATGTCTCACCTACCGTTAAATAGCTAAGACTTGTTTTTTTAGTCATGGTTGTTTCACTATAAAACACATGTATCAACCACTCTTTTTGTACAATCTCTCTACTTCTGTCACCTGACTTTTTCAATATTTTTATTAAGAAAACATAAATGTATGCTAAAAATTCTCTTATAAAATGCTTTAGTGTGTGTTGCAGGGGTTTTTTTAATTTAGCTTTTTAATGTAATGATCAGAGGGCTGAGCTTATTAACCTTCATTCTGATGAAAATGGCTGGAAATTAACTGGTATTAAAATTATTGAATTTGAAATTAAAAGCAGCGTGTCTTTGGCTCATTTCATTGTGAATTTTGTAGAAATGATAGAGCTTCGCATAAATTCAAGGGAATCCTAGAGTCCCACCCATAGTGCTGACAGAGGCAAGACAGAGGAATGGCCCCTGTCCCCTCGCATTATCGCAATTACCTCTGACGGTGTTGCTTTTAGGTATGTGGACAAAGCCCAGCCATTTTTAGTGGCTCTCTCCTTCTAGAAGTGCTGACTGCAGAGGTCTACAGAGAATAGACATTTTCTATTACAGAAGGGGAGGAGTATTTCACACTTTTAAAAACTATTGACACCTAAGCCAGCGACATAAACGCCTTGCCAAAGAGGATTCATTCATCCCACTTTAGAAAAACTTTAAGAAAACGGAATGCAAGTAATTCTGGGCATATACAATACCTGATGTTCCTATAAAGTAGGTAGGAATTAGTAAGTTGATCGTTGAGAATACTGCTTATATTTCTATTAGGAAGGAAAATGACATTCAAGATTAAAGACTATGTTTCTCATAAAGAGCACTCTTTTGTTTTATACTGCGTGAAGACACCTTCTCCTGGAGCTATTTTCAGATGTCTGATGGTTCCTTAGGACTCCACACCCATCTTTCCCACTCTCTAAAATACTGAGACATTTCAATGCCTCCTACAAATCACATGTACAAAGCTAAATATCAGATTTGGGACAAATCTGCAATTTATCTTTTTTTTTTCTTTTGTCTTTTTGGGACCACACCTGTGGCATATGGAGGTTTCCAGGCTAGGGGCTGAAATGGAGCTGTAGCTGCCGGCCTAAGCCAGAGCCACAGCAATGCCAGATCCGAGCCGCGTATGCGAACTACACGACAGCTCATGGCAATGCCGGATCCTTAACCCACCGAGCAAGGCCAGGGATGGAACCTGCAACCTCATGGTTCCTAGTCGAATTTGTTGCTGCTGTGCCATGACGGGAACTCCTGCAATTTATCTTGTTATGTATTCATCATACAGAATTATCATTTTTCGAAAGTACTATAGGCTATTCTAATTATCTCTAAGTATTCCTTTTTGTCTTCACTCAGTTCTTCCACTCAAAATATACTTGTTGCTTTATTTTTTTATATATAATGATTTTTTTTTCATTATGGCTGGTTTACAGTGTTCTGTCAATTTTCTACTATACAGCATGGTGACCCAGTTACACATACATGTATACATTCTTTTTTCTCACATTATCGTGCTCCATCATAAGTGACTAGACATAGCTCCCAGTGCTACATAGCAGGATCTCATTGCTATCCATTCCAAAGGCAATAGTCTGCATCTATTAACCCCAAGTTCCCAGTCCATCCCACTCCCTTCCCCTCCCCCTTAGAAACTACAAGTCTATTCTCCAAGTCCATGATTTTCTTTTCTGTGGAAAGGTTTATCTGTGCCATATATTAGATTCCAGATATGTGATATCACATGGTATTTGTCTTTCTCTTTCTGACGTACTTCACTCAGGATGAGAGTCTCTAGTTCCATCCATGTTGCTGCAAATGGCATTATGTCATTCTTTTTTATGGCTGAGTAGTATTCCAGTCAGAATGGCCATCAATAATAAATCCACAAATAACAAATGCTGGAGGGGGTGTGGAGAAAAGGGAACCCTCCTGCACTGTTGGTGGGAATGTAAGCTGGTACAACCACTATGGAGTACAGTATGGAGGTACCTTAGAAAAATATATATAGAACTACCATATGACACAGCAATCCCACTCTTGGGCGTATATCTGGACAAAACTTTCCTTGAAAAAGACACATGCACTTGCATGTTCATTGCAGCACTATTCACAATAGCCAAGACATGGAATCAACCTAAATGCCCGTAGATAGATGACTGGATTAGGAAGATGTGGTATATATACACAATGGAACACTACTCAGCCATAAAAAAGAACACAATGTTGCTTTATTAACATGTGCCCCATGCTGTTATCTGGCTATTTGGGGGCTATAGCAGTGAAAAAAAAAAGAAAGAAAAAAAAATCGAACAAGCTCTGTGATCACTTACTCCATTGAGCATAATGTACATGAATAAGAAAATTAAGAAATGAAAATATGCAGAGTATTAGGTGATGATAAAAAAACACAGACAATGCATGTGCTAGAGGAGACTTTACAAACCTGGATGAGGCATGGCCTGGATGTCAAGGGCTCCCAATTGTAACTAGGCTAAAAGATGAAGTGAATTTCCTCTGTTAGTCTTAAGGCAGAAGGCAGTAGTGAGGCATGTATATTGGGGAGGAGAGAGGAGGAATAGCCTTGGGCTGTGCACAACCAGCTGCCTCTTCAAACTCCCCAAAGATGACTTGTGAAGCCAGGGATGTGAGTCCCCATCTGACTTACCCAGAACAAGTGAAGGCCGAGGACTTCATCATGATATCCTAGAGGCATGGAGGTCAGGGGAAGAGGGTGCAGGGCATATATCTGGTCATATTTCATACTCACCAGACTCCTTTGATTCTGTGTCTCTTACCACAGCAACTTCACAGTCCCAAATTTCAGGTTTGGAGAACTGCCTTCCAGTTGTTCTTTCACCCTTCAACTAGAATGGGGATAAAAACTCAATCCTAAAACATCTGATTGCATTGAGACTCTCACTTCTTCATATAACCCACTAGAGTTTAAGATTCCCATTGCAAGAAAATTGCGTCAAAATTTTATCCTGTATTCCTTGACTTAGACTAAAAGTGAGTAATTGTCTTACCTGGTGGGACAGGCTATAGTATTGCCTTCATAATTTTCAACCCTTAGTTTTTGTCTGTGGACGAAGCTCCTTAACTAATCTTCTCAAATTATAAATCAACTGTGTCTCGGGACTGATTTGACTCCTATTGTATTATCCCACAGAAACCATATTCAAACCACACTGAACTGACTTCTTTTCCCCAAACAAAATCAGATATGGTTTCATCTCTCTTTTGCTCAAGTTCTCTGAGCTTGGTGTATTATCTCTCTCACTTCCAACATGGCTTTCTTATTTGCTCTTTATAAGCCAACTCCAGTATTTTTTCCCTACAGATTTTTTCTTAATATCTACTGCATTCACCTGTGAAATTAACTATTTTCTCCTCTGGGGTCCCACAGACTGATGTCACAGAATTTATTCCATCACACTGTGATTATAATTAGTTGTTGACACAATTGTCTCAACTAGAGAAACACTTTCTTATTTATCAGCCATTTGTTTTCTTTCATGCTTCTCCTAAGTCTTAGAGAAATAAGTCCATGTTAAGATGGATAGGATTCCAGAAAAGAAGAAATAGAGGGAAAAATAAAAGGCTTAGGATTTGTTGGTTTGGGCTGCCTTACAATTAAGCAAGATCTTAATGGAACTCTTTCCTTTCAACACTTGGAATGACTTAGAGGAGAGAAGATATTGTTGGAGAAGATTTTTGAATAAAGTTTGATCCCTGACTTAGGCAATATAAAGAGTGTTCTTTTTTCCTTCCTTTTTTAAAACTTATATTACATTTTTAAAAATTGATGTTTTTGCAACGAGAAAACTTTTCCAACAAAGAGAAAAGCATGAACATCATGTGTGCATTAGAAAAAGAATTTGAACAAAAAGTGAATATATGGACATGTAATAAGTTTAAGATTTATTTTACGGGGAGAAATATATATATATATATATATATAGAGAGAGAGAGAGAGAGAGAGTTAACAATTAAATACTTTTTGATTCCTCATTAGCAGGCATTAAATTTTGTTATTCATTCACAAGTCATCTCAAGTAAGTTAATGAAAAATCTAATCAGATAGAAATATCGAAGGGAAAAAGTTCCAGAAAGTCTGTTATTTTCATAAAAAAAGAGCATTGTACCAGCATCTACACAGAGAGAACGACATTTCAAAATAGAACCGTTATATAATCTGACATCAGTACCCATGGCAACATGGAAGGAAAACTGCCAGTTCCTCAGATGAGGCCAGAATCTATAATGACAGGCCTGAAATATTCTAGTTAGGTCTCTCCACAAAGTGAAACTAGTTAAATATTTTATGAAACTTTTGCTGTTATTGTCGTCGTTCTCAGTGTTTTCTAGGTGAGTGATCCGAGAGAAGTTTTAACGACTGCTTGGCAAATACTGGACAAATCTGTGGTAGCAGGTCTTAGCTACTCCCCTTTTCTGCCAGCCATGCCCCACACTGCCGGTTTCCTCTGCTGTCTCTTCCACAGGCCTATCTTTCCTTCTTCCAATTCTACATTCTCTCATCCAGCTTCTAGACCTAACTACCCATCAGAAATAAAAGTCTGTTAGCACTTTTTGAACACTTGCTATAAGCTCAGATCTGCAAAGTCCTTTGATGATATCAATACCTCATCTGCCATATTAATCTGTTGGAAATGTTTTTTATGGGCTTTTTTCTTTTTGATTTTGGCATTTTTTTTCCCTTACAGTGATTTTATTTTTTTGGGTGGGGGTGGAGGGTGGCTGCATGTGTGGCATATGAAAGTTTCCAGGCTAGGGGTCAAATTGGAACTGTAGCTGCCGGCCTATGCCACAGCAAGGCAGGATCCAAGCTGCATCTGCAGCCTATCCCACAGCTTATGGCAACATCGGGTCCTTAACCCATGGAGCAAGGTCAGGGATCAAACCCACATCCTCATGGTTACAAGCCAGGTTCGTTACCACTGAGCCACAAGGGGAACTCTTTATGGGCTGATTTAAAATAGAGATTCTAGAGTTCCCCTTGTGACTCAGGGGAAACGAATCCGATTAGTATCCATGAGGATGCAGCTTTGATCCCTGGCCTTGCTCCGTGGGTTAAGGACCCGGTGTTGCTGTAAGCTGTGGTGTAGGTCACAGATGTGGCTCTGGTCTGGAGTTGCTGTGGCTGTGGTATAGACCGTCAGCTATGGCTCTGATTCGACCCCTGGCCTGGGAACCTCCATATCCTGTGGGTACGGCCCCAAAAAGGCAAAAGATAAATACATAAATAAATAAATAAAATTAGGATTCTGTTTCAAGTATCCACTCAAAGTTTTAAATTAAAACATTTTTTTATGTTGAGACCTTAGTGATCAGTCTAAAATTACATCTAGGCTGTTAGGTGCTTTCTGTCAGCAACGGTAAACACGTATCTGAAGAGGCTAGGTACATAACATAAAAGGATTAAGAAGACTATTCAAGGAAATAAGAAATAGAAGAGACAGGACAATAAACTGGACAATAAATAGAAGTAACCTGGACAGTGTGTGCTTCGCATACATGCATTGAAATTCAAATTTCATGCTATTTTTCTACCACTGGAGAGGTTACAATGAAGGCAAATAGGTTTCCAGTTTTTAAAATGAGGGTCTGTTTATGATCACAATGCAGCATGAGATTTTTAAGTAAATATTTTATTTTAGAAAAATTTTAGATTTTCAGAAAGCCTTCAAATATAGTACTGACTTTCTGTATAAGCTGACCCAATTTATGCTATTGCAAACATTTCATAATAGTGTAGCACATTTGTCAAAACTAATGAACTGATATTTTACTCATTATTAACTAAAGTTCATACTTTATTCATATTTTCTTAGTTTTGACTAATGTTATTTTTCTGTTTTAAAATCCTATAAAGAGATCACATTTAGTCACCATTTCTCCTTAGACTCCTGGAATACTAAGATCATTTCTCAGTTTTACTTACTTTTGATGATATTCCAGTTTTGAGGAGTACAGAGCAGGTATTTTGTAAAATGCTATTTCTTTTAAGTCTGTCTAATTTTTTTTTGTCTTGTTTTGTTTCGTTTTGTTTTCTTGTGGCGCACTGGGGATTATGGGTTTTAGGAGGGAGAACACAGATGCAAAGTTTCATTCTCATCGCATCATGTAAAGTGTACATGCTATCAACATGCCTGATTATTGTGAATAACCTAGATCCCCTGGCTGAGGAAGTGTTTGTTAGATTTCTCCACTATAAGCTAACTCTTCGACGCCCCTTTTCATATTGTACCATTTGGAAAAAAGTCACTCTTAAGGTGTTCACTGCCTAAGGAGCCCATCTTGAGGGCTAATGAATTAGACTCCATTGCCTTGAGGAAGGAGCGTCATTTGGAAGTCTTCTACATGAGATATTTGTCTGTTCTTCCTCATTTACTCATTTATTTAGACATTCACGTATGTTAATACAAACTCACAGGTATTTATTTTATATGTTGGGTTATAATCCAATGTAGCTGTATTTGTTATCTCCCTCAAATTATCCCAGCTTTGATCACTGGCAGCTCTTTGAACGGTCTTTTGGGTCCCTTTAATGGAAACTCCTCATTTTCTGTTTGTGGAATTTTGCTTAATACGTCCTTACTTTCTGGCAGTATAAATGTTCTAGGTTAGTCTTGCATATTCTCTGCCTCACACCTAGAATCAGCCATTTATCCCAAGAGCTTAGGTTTCTTTTTCTTTTTGGAAGATGGCTATTAGAAACCAAGATCTGGGCACTGGGCATGTCCATTGCATATGTTCACTGCTACCGGAATGTCATTGCTTTGGGGCATCTCAGCAGACACAGGTGTCTAATATATGTGTGTGTGTCTGTGTATTATATATACCTAATATAAATATGTGTCAGACACAGGTGTCTGACACATATCTATCATTATTGTTATTTTATCTTCTGAAACTATAGTAAGCTAATCATGAGTAAATATTAACATCTCTAACTCTAATACCACATGATTCATTCTAGCTTCCCCTTTCATTTATCTGTAACTCCAAACTCTAGCAGTAAGAATCTTGGCTCCCACCACTCAACATACATCAATTTACCCATTCAATCGCAGTAGCTAGGTGTAGTGGTTTCACAATTTTTAACCTATAATCCCAGGGAAAACAACTTTACCAGATCAAGTGTGGTATTTATGTGTAGTTCCTTTGGTCTTACTTTTGTTTTACGATTCCCACTAATTTCTAAAGTTACTGAGGTCAGTGCCTTTTACATTTCCTGCTTCAGTAAGGTTATATCATGCATTTTAAATAAGCTTGGATTATTTTATCAGAGTTTGCATCTCATCCTAGATTCAGATCTCATTTATTTTTTTACATTTTTAATGACTCAATGAATTGATTACATTTGTAGTTGTACAATGATCATCACAATCCAATTTTATTGGATTTCCATCCCACACCCCAACACATCCTCCCACCCCCCAGATCTTATTTATTTTTAAAACTTGTGAACATCAAGTTTTATTTTTTGTGCTGTAAGTTACTGTAGGTTTTTACATAGTATCACATAGCCACCACCACATTATCATACAGACTATTTTCACTACCCTAAAATAACTGTGTGCTTCATCTATTCAATACTTCCCATATCTAAACCTTGGCAAGCATCAAACTATTTTCCACCTTCATAATTTTGCATTTTACACAATGTCAAGTAAAAGGAACCATATAGTATATAGCATTTTCATACTGGTTTCTTTCACTTAGCTAGACACATTTAAAATTCCAAAGGTTCTAATTGCAAGAAAAAGACTGGAGCTCTCAGATGAAATGGACATTAAATAAATTTGTGATATTTATTTTGCAATATATACATATATTAAGTTATTATGTTGTGCACTTAAACTAGCACAGTCTTTTCTTTTTCTTTTTTGTCATTTCTAGGGCCACACCTACAGCACATGGAGGTTTCCAGGCTAGGGGTCTAATTTGAGCTGTAGCCACCGCCTACACCAGAGACACGGCAATGCAGGATGCAAGCCCAGCCGTGTCTGTGACCTACACCACAGCTCACGGCAACACCGGATCCTTAACCCACTGAGCGAGGCCAGGGATTGAACCCACAACCTCATGGATCCTAGTCAGATTCATTAACCACTGAGCCACGATGGGAACTCCAAAGTAACACAGTCTTATTTGTCAATTGCATCTCAGTAAAATTGGGAAAAATAATGGAGGTCTCTCATAAACAGAAAAAAAAAAATTCCTCTACATTTTTACGTGCATAGGTTGCTCAGTTTTCTTTAAATCACTCAATATCAGTTCTTTATATGAACTTGTCATCCATTTACCTATTGAAGAATAACATCTTGGTTTTTGCACTTCAAGGTTTTGATGATTATTATCAATCTGTTATAAATACTTGTATATAGGTTTCTATGTGTACACAAGTTTTTAATCAGCTGTGTAAATACCTAGGAGCAAAATGCTGTATTAAGAGTAGGGTAAGAATTTGCTTAGTTTCTTCGGAAACTACCAAACCGTCTTCCAAAGCGGCTGTATCATTTTGCATTCCTATTAGTAATGGATGAGAGTTCCCGATGCTTCGTATCATTGCCAGCAATTTTTGGATTTTAGCCATTCTGCTAGATATGTAGTGATATCTTGTTCTTTTAGTGCACAGGTACCTAAGAAAAAATGATATTGAGCATCTTCCCATACACTTATTTTCCATATGAAGATATTCTTTGCTGAAGTGCCTATTCAGGTTTTTGCTCTGCTGTGATTTAAAAATTTATTTTATCTTCTGGACACAAGTCCTTTATCAAATATGTGATTTGCAAATATTCCTAGTCTGAGACTTATCTTTTCATTCCCCAAAAGCTTTTACAATGAAAATATATTTAATATTAAAAGAGTCCAATTTACATTGTCTTTTACGGTTAAAGTTTTATTTTCATTAATTTAATCAAAAAACTTGTCACATTTGTGTCACATTAAAAACACAAAATTTAATCATTTTTATTCATTTTTTTAATTAATTTTCTTTTAGATGCTTTACAGTTCTGAATTTTAAATTTAGGTAGATAATACATTTTGAATTGATTTTTGTGAAAGATGCAAGGTCTGTGTTTAAAATCACTTTTTTAATATACAGACATCATCCAACCATAACAGCATTTACTGGGAAAAGACCGTTTTTCCATGGACTTGCCTTTGTGCCCTAATTAAAGATTATTTAGTTGTATTTGTTCTGATTTATTTTTACATCTTAATTTTAATCTGCTGATAGATGTGTCTGTTCCTATGGCACTACTACACCATCTTAATCATGTAACCTTGAAATAAGGTAATGTGAGTTCTTTACATGCATTGACTGTTCTAAATCTTTTAATTTTCTAGGTAAATTTTAGAAGTAGTTTGTTGATATTAACAAAAAAAGATTGCAGTGTCTTGATTAAATTGTGTTGAAACTATAGATTCAGTTGGGAAGTATTGGTATCTTAAAAATATTGAGGTTTTTAATATATAAACATGGAATATCTCTCCATTTGTTTAGATGATCTGTGATTTTCATTTTCTGAGTTTTATTTTTGTACATGTAGATTCTACACACTTTTTTATATTTATACTGAGGTGTCGAAATTTATGATGCTATAGTAAATGGTTTTATTTTTTAAATTTCCAATTCCAGTTGTTATTATTAGTGGTATATAGGAAAGCAATTGCCTTTTGTATATCAACCTTAAAACCAGCAAAATTGTTATCCTAACTTATTATTGCCAGGATTTATCTGTATGTATGTGAGCATGCATGTTTGTGTAGATTTGCTGATGTTTCTAAAGAGAAAATTATACATCATATCATCTGAAAATCAAAATGATTTTATTTCTTCTTCTCCAATTTGTATATCTTTTTTTGTTGTTGTACTGAATAAGATTAGATTTCCAGGATTATGTTGAATAGGAGTAATGAGAGAACATATCTTTGACTCATTTGCCATCTTAAAAAAAAAGTCACTCTCATTCTAAATTATGATGTATGTGATGTTGGAGTTTTTCAAATATGCTTTTTATTAGATTAATGAAATTCCATTCAATTCTTGGTTAGGGGGAGGTTTTACGTTTGTTTTAGGATCAGCCTTGCATTTTTGGAAATAACTACACTGGTTGTAATATAAAAATTTTTTTCTATATTGCTGGATTCAATCGATTAATAATTTGTTAAATATATTTGCACATATATTTATGCTATATTTTGAAAGATATTTGATTATAGTTTTTGTATAAAGTTTCTACCTAGTTTTATAATTAAGGTAATACTGGCTTCATAAAATCACATGCGATGTGCCCCCAAATTCTATTTTATGGAAGAGGTGATTTAATATATTACACTGTCTCAATTTTAAACGCATGGTTGAATTTATTAATAAAAACATCTGGGATTTGTGTTTTCTTTGGGGGAACATTTTTTGTAACTTACTAAATGCCTTCACTAGTTATGGAAATAATTGTTTCAACTCTTTCTCCCTGAGTAAGTTTTGGTAGTTTGTTTCTTTCAAGGAATTGATCCATTTCATCTAAATTACTAAAATTGTGGGCATAGAGTTGTTTATAATGTTAATGTGGGGTCCTTTGGATGACTGTGGGATTAGTAATTATGATATGTCTTTTATTCCTGATATTGGGGATTTGTATCTTTTATTGCCCTCTAACCTGAAAGAATTTTATCAGTATAGTGATTTTTCACACAACAAACTTTTGCTTTTATTATGTGTGTTGAGGAGCAGTAGTGGGGGATGCGGGGTGGGGGGTGTGCAGCTTTACCCTGTTTGTTCTTCCAGAGTTTCCTAGGTCTTTTGTCCTGTTCTCTTTCTTCTCTTTCTGATAATCCAATTATGTGTGTTACCCTTTGATTATTATTATTATTATTATTTGTCCTACAGCTCTTCAATCTTCTGATCTACTTGTTGTTTTTGCTTGCATTGTTTCATCTTGTTTCTCTTTTAGTCTTAGTTTGGGAAATTCCTACTGACCTGTCTTCAAGGTCACTGATTCTTCTTCATATGTATTGAATCTATTGATGAGCCTATTGAAGGCATTCTTTGATTGTTACTTTTTTTCCCATAGTATTTTCTTTTAATTCTCTGTTATTGTTTCCATTTGTCTGATGACAATAGCCACCTAGCCTCGTATGTTGTATGTTGTATTTTTGTCCGTTAGAACTCTTAATATATTGATCATAATTATTTTAAATTCCTTATAAGATAATTCCTACATTTTTTCCCCCTAAATTTGTTTCATATCTGATTCTGGTCGTGCTTCTCACTTTGCTGCTTAGCCTGTATTTTTTTCTTGCCATTTGGTGTAACTTGTGATTTTTTGTTTAAAGTTGGACTTGTATTGGGTAATAGTTCTGAGGCTTTTAGTGTTAACCTGGCTAGGAGTTTGGCTGTTTCATTTTTGTGTCTATAACTCTCAGAGTCTTCAGATTCCTCTACTGTCCTTGTTTTTGTCTTCTCTCTGGGTTTGGGGCTACTGTTTGGACTCTTACTCAGAGAGGATCTGTTATTATTATTATCATCATTATTATTATTATTACTATACTAGAGGCTTGTTGAGGTCAGGGTATGGTGTGGATGAGAGGGAGCTTCTGCAGTGCTCTGATCATGTCTCAGTCCTTTAGTGTCTTAGGTGATGTCCCTCCTAAGTATTTTAGTCTCTTTTCCAAGGTACTTATTATTATTTTTTCTAAAATTGTTCTGTGTTTTTGTTCTCTGCTTCCCCTCATGTTTTCTGGTGGCAGCTGGTGGGTTTACTAGACTGAAAGCATATGAGAATGTGCGGCCTTAGAACGGGGAAGGTCCCCAGAGTCTCCCATCCTCACATGAGTCTGCACTCAACCTTCAGCACCTCCTAAAATTACCATTTGACTGTTCCTAACAGTTTTTGATGTCCAGCAGCTTTGGCTCCAGACAAGATATCACCTGTGTCTCTTTGCATGTACTTCTCTGTCCAGATCTTGGAAGATCAAATATTTCCTGTAACTTCAGTTCTATGACAAGTCTGAGAAAAGTCATTGATTTTCAGTTTATTCAGGTTTTTCTTGTTGTGAGAGTGAGAATGATGACCAGTCCTTATATGTTGGACCTGAAAAGAGACATCTTAGGTTACCAATTTTCGATTGAGATTTTTTTTTTCTTTTTAGGGCTGTACCTTTGGCATATGGATGTTCCTAGGCTGGGGGGCCAATCAGAGCTGTAGCTGCCAACCTATGCCACAGTCACAGCAATGCCATATCCAAGCCGCATCTGCGACCTACACCACAGCTCATGGCAACACCAGATCCATAACCCACTGAGCGAGGCCGGGGAGTGAACCTGCAACCTCATGGTTCCTAGTTGGATTCTTTTCTGCTGCACCATGACGGGAACTCCAGAAGATCCCTTTTCAAGGTAAAATGTGAATTACTTTCATGTATTATAATTTTTGATACAAGTCACAAGTTGAGTATATTAATCATTTGCTTTCTTTGTATTCCTTGTTTTAAAAATTCTAAACTCACTCCAGTTAGATGCATGCATAGGTCTGAGGAGAACAAAGACAGTGTATCTTAAAAATTTAGAAGAGAAACAGACTCATGGACATAGAGAACAGACCTGTGGTTGCCAAGGGTAGAGGGGAGGGAGGAGAATGGATGGGGAGTTGGGGTTGGTAGATGCAAACTATTACATTTAGAATGATAAAAAATGATGTCCTACCGTGTAGTAACAGAACTATATCCAATCGCTCGGGATAGATCATGATGGAAGATAGTATAAGGAAGGAAATACACATATGTATACATACACACATATATATATATACTGAGTTACTATGCTGTACAGCAGAAATTAACAAAAAATTTTAAGTTAACTATATATACTCTAATAAAAGTAAAAATAAAAATAATAAATAAAAACAGAAGAGAAGGGAAAATAAATAAAAATTTAAAGAGAAAACATATGTCTAACTTTTGAATGATTGCACTTGTTACACTAGCAACCCTCTGAGTTAGGTTTAGCCTCCATAGATGAAGAAACTGAGATTCAGAAACAGTATGTGTGTTTTCCATGTCATTTAAAGAAAAAGGGGTAATGGCAACCTTGGTATCTAGGGCTGAACATAAAGCCTGGGTTATTTCTTCCTTGGTATTTCAGATTTTATCACCTGCAAGGCTACCTTCATCCCTAAATTCAGAGAAGTGGCTCACATGTGCCTTCATAGCACACATTCAACACTCATGCAACAAAATTTATGAATCATATACTATGTGCCAAGCATTGCACCAGCCACTAGAAATACAAGTGTGAGGAAGGCAGAAGGAGTTTGTGGACCTGACAAATGGATTTTCTTCCAGAAGACTCCAGAATGTCAATTCAAAATTAAATGCATTTTTAATGTGTTCCATTGGAGAAATAACAACGTATTTGTAGTTTGTTTTGTCTCTCTTTCTAAAGTTTATTTTTCTCCCTACCTTATATCTCAGGTATTCTGGTTATTGTCTTATTTATGTGCAGGTCTTTTTTTTTTCTCTGTTCCGTTCTCTCCTTTAGGTCTCAAAGGGGCCTTAATATGATCTTTCACTAAATAGACAGTTAGTAGAGCTAGACTAACCCTGGACTGAGAGCCAAGCAAACTGAGGTGTGACTCTCCACGCCTTTATTTCATTAATTGAATGACCTCTGGCTAGTCACTTGACTACTCTTGAGACTTAGTTTTGTTCATCTCTGAATTGAAGGTGATGATAACCACTTTACAGTGCTGTTCTGCTAATCAAATGAGTCGATATACGTGAATAACACTTTTAAGTGTGCAGAGAGCTATAGACACAAAAGATAGTAAAGAATAATTTTGCAAGTGTTTAACATTCCAGGGAGTTGAATTATATACCACAATGAATTGATAAACAGTGTGTCGGCATATCACAAACCTTTTTTACAATATGTCTTAAAGACATTAAATAAAAAAGATTTTCTTATAAATGTAGCTTGTACACAAAGATTTTGCCATTCCAATCATGACTTTATAGAGCTACAAAAGAAATCCTTATAGCACCACCTCCTTCAGACTGAAATGCGATCTGTGTCTGGTTGTTTTCTATAGATTTTATCTTTCAACGTATTAAATATTGTCATGGAAAATATGGCAGAAATATGGCGAGTGCATCAGCTCGTAGATTATCAAAGCAGGTTTCCTTGAAGAAAATTCTCCTCTGACAGGCTCCTGCCACAGAATCTCATATGACAAGATTTAAAAGGCTGTTGCCTATAGTTCTTTTGTAGCAATAATGAGACCTGGAATTGTCCTCTAACAGAATTAAAGTTGCTTAATATTCCTTCTCTTTGTATAGCATGTACGTCTCTCCCTAAACCCTGGGCTACGTTGGAAAGCATCATCATCCTTATGCAAATGAGCTTGGGATCCACGAGCACAGTTGTGCTCATAAACACCTAGAAGAAGTACAGAAAGAAATGAATGTTCAAGGGCAGAGGCAAGAGATGGAAGGGTGGGATGACACACACAGTTAACTTCCAAACTAGTAACCAATCCTCTTTTGAGGTGACTTAAGTTATTGAAAGTCAATTCAGAAATCAACACTCAACTCACTTTTTGGACTCCATAAATTTGATCTAAGAAAAATTTATAGGATGGCTAGTTTCCCAGATATTGGAATTAAATGAGTTGTTGAGGCTTAGAGAAAGAAAACAAGGTTTTAAAGACCAAATAACATATAAAACATTTTTAAAAGACAGTGGTGATGGTAAAGGGAAGCTATAAATATGATCAGACCAGAAGCAGGATATCATAGGGAAACAGCTTATACAGTTTTAGAAGATCATGAGACCAGATAATGTGTCATAACACAGTGTTGCAAGCTTCGTTTACTGAACTAGGGTGACTATTTATATTCCTAGTTACCCAGACAGGGGATGTGGAAAGTCAAAATCAAAAAAGCTGTCCTCAGGCTTATCCTCAAAGAACCTAAAATGGGTCAGATGAATAACCAGAATCTTAGTTAGAAATTACCCGTGGAATGTGTTGGCCACTTCACATTTCTCAGTGCAACTCAAGAAAAGTCCTTTGCAAGGTCATTTAGCAGAGTAAACAAGAGGCATGAACACATCTCACTCTCACTAGCAGGTCTGGTCTCTCCTACGGGGTTGATACTGGAGTAGGGGGAGCGATGAGGTTTTCTGTTACAAATTTAAGGAGTCACATGGGTCACATCATGGGTTCCAAAAGAAAAAAAAAATAGCCAGAGAAATCCAGAGATTAATATTAGGGATTTTCATTTTAATAGCAAGGACTATGGTGATCAAACTTCAAGAAGCATCCTGCTGTTAAATAAGCATTTGTGGTTTTTTCATATAAATATGGAATATACCTTAAATTATGTATGAGATAGAGTCATGAATTCAGGTATAGCATTTTTCCCTGGCATCCTGGCTGCACACTGCAAAAAGCCTGGCTAAGGATAATGCCCAGACTGTGACTGTGCCAGGTGCCCTGACAAGGATTGCATTTAGTTTCCACAGCCTTGATCAAAGAATGAACCACATAATCCCCAATAAAATATGAGCCAAACACATGTAGCTCTCTGGCCAGAAATACCTGAAGAATTTTTGAATCCCAGAGTTCCCGTCGTGGCACAGTGATTAATGAATCCGACTAGGAACCATGAGGTTGCGGGTTCGATCCCTGGCCTTATTCAGTGGGTTGAGGATCTGGCGTTGCCGTGAACTGTGGTGTAGGTCACAGACACGGCTTGGGTCTGGCATTGCTGTGGCTATGGCGTAGGACGGCGGCTACAGCTCTGATACGACCCCTAACCTGAGAACCTCCATATGCCCCAGGAAGCGGTCCTAGAAAAGGAAAAAAAAAAAAAAGAATTTTTGAATCCCTATTTCTGGCAAAATTGACTGAATCTCCTGAGTTACAATTTGAGAGAAACAGGAATTCTCTTGTGGCCACACTGGCTTAAGGATCTGGCATTTTCCCTGCAGTGGCTTGGGTCACTGCTATAGTTTGGGTTTGATCCCTGTCCTGGGAACTTCCAAATGCTGCAGATGCAGCCAATAAATAAATAATAAGTAAATAAATAAATAATTGTTTTAATTTGCGAAAAATAAACTGGGATTTAGGTATGAATACCCATTATGTAAATATAAGATGAGTATTCCAGAATTAAACACAAAAAATAGAAAGCAAAACTGGGGTATTTAGTTGGTCTAAGTTCCTAAATAATCAACCATGGGTGATATAGTTGCCCAGATTTAAAAAAGGAGCAAGCCAGTTGGATAGTTGTTGGAAACCATCCATCTACAAAATACTCTGTGTTGTTTTTCAGAAGAGGAAAGGGAGGCATGAAATTTAATAAAATGTCCTAAATCTATTATCTATACCTGGTCCATTAATATAGCTGAAAATGGAGCCTGATCTGACCCTAAATGCTATAGGTGTATTTCCTTTTCCTAAAGTCACTTTAACAAGGGAATTCGAAACCATAATACATGAGAAATAAATGATTGGAAGAACTGTAGATGTTTCCTTCTAGAGATTAAAAGAGAAAATACAAGACATGGTGAAGACAAGGAAATGGCATGATTCTATAATTCCGTATCTGAGAATCCATGACTAACGCAAATGAAAATAATAGAGCAAAAAGATGATATTTAAGGATAGAAAGCTATATATTGAGCTAGAAAAAAAATCAAAAGAAAAGAATAAGCTACTTAGTATGATAATCTCTAGGTCCATCTGTGTGGCTGCAAATGGAATTATCTCATAATTTTTTATGGCTGGGTAGTACAATATCCCTTATAGGTAGAATGTAAAATACAATGCAAATGAACTTACTTAAAAAATAGAAACAGACTCACAGACATAGAAGACAAATTTATGGTTCCCAAAGGGGAAAGGCTAGGGAGGAGGGACAAATTGGAAGTTTGGGATTCGCAGATACAAACTGCTGTCTCGAAAACAGATTAACAGCAAAGTCCTACGGTATAGTACAGAGAACTGCATTCAATATCTGGTAATAAACTATAACGGAAAAGGAAAAAAAAAGCGAATGGGTTCCTTAGGTGGTAATCAGTTTCCTGACCAGAAAAGTGCTCAGATAGAGGCTATTTGCCAAGAGAACTATTACAGAAGGGATTTAACTATTGTGAAATGGAAGTACTAGATGATAGCAAACTCTGGAAGCCCACAGATAATATAGGAACATCTCTGGACTAGCCTGTCAGGACTTTTGTCCTGGCTGCTTTCCTCGACCCAAGTTAACCAGAGAATGGTTACCAAAAGGAAGAGGAGAGGAAGAAGAAGGAAAGAATCCTGTTGGATTCAGCAGTGCCGCTTTGGTTTCCATACTCTACAATAACATTGTCCATGATGCTTGGTTCCCCAAGAGATGCTCAGAGATACGATTTCAGCAAGCACATGGTGTTACTCACCTCAGTACCTGCTTGATGTCCTGCTCCCCCTGAGGACTAAACAACAGCTTATCATTGATCTAATAACACTCTGCTCTGAGGTCTCCTACCTCTGCCTCGTTCCATTACTGATTGGCTGCATGACCCTGATCAAGTTACAACTGTCTCATAGGTATGCTGAGCCGCGCTAGCAGTCTTTCAATCGAATTTACTGTAGGAATAAAAAGTAACTCAAGAATGATCTATGGAGCGGTGACAATGCACAGGAGATTTGGTGAACTCTAGAGCATGATGTTTGCCACAGAAGAGATAACCAGGTCAGGAATTTAACATTCAACCCAGAAAACAAAAATGCTAATATCTTTTTGATCATCTATCTATCTATCTATCTATCTATCTATCTATCTATCTATCATCTATCTGTCTATCTATATTAGGTAATTTGTATTTTTTTATTTTTTATTTTTATTTTTGTCTTTTTGCTGTTTCTTGGGCCGCTCCCAGGACATTTGGAGGTTCCCAGGCTAGGGGTCCAATCAGAGCTGTAGCCACTGGCCTACGCCAGAGCCACAGCAACGTGGGATCCGAGCCGTGTCTGCAACCTACACCACAGCTCACGGCAACGCCGGATCGTTAACCCACTGAGCAAGGGCAGGGACCGAACCCGCAACCTCATGGTTCCTAGTCGGATTCGTTCACCACTGCGCCACGACAGGAACTCCTATATTAGGTAATTTGGATGTGCATTACAGAGAGCTAAGTTGTTATAAGGACTCAATATGGAATCATTTGTGGTTTTGGATCATGGGAACGTCTCATGTAGAGACTGTACCACTAATACGTCCAAGGAATTCTGATGAGGGGTACTTTTCAGAGTAAGAGAAGGTAAAGGCATAATAGTTCTATGCCAAACACTATCATAGGCTGCTTGCCCATATTATTTCCAGTATTCCTCATGATGGCCATAGAAGGTAGGTACAAATATTCCCATTGCACATATGGGGAAAATTTCAATGACCTGTCCCACTTTAGTTCTTATTATGCTTGTTTGGGCACAACATTTAACTCCATTTGAGATTCAATTTTAATATACAAAATCTGTGAAATGCAGACATTTTATTGTATATGCATGCATAGTATATAGTAATACATGCAATACATAAAATGTATAAAATACATAAAATCTGGATTTCCCTTCCTGACTCAGTGGTTAACGAATCCAACTACGAACCATGAGGTTGCAGGTTCAATCCCTGGCCTCGCTCAGTGGGTTAAGGATCCGGCATTGCCGTGAGCTGTGGTGTAGGTTGCAGACATGGCTCGCATCCTGCATTGCTGTGGCTCTGGCGTAGGCCATTAGCTATAGCTCTGATTAGACCCCTAGCCTGGGAACCTCCATATGCTGCAGGTACAGCCCTAGAAAAGACAAAAAGATAAATAAATAAATAAAACCTATAAGATCTGTAAAAAACAAAAAAGTGAGCATACCACTATGAGAATGATAGCAAAGAATTGTAGCACAGCAAAAGAACATGATAACAAAACTGGCAAAATGCAAATTTGCATAAAATGTAATTCGCCATTCCCTATTCCCTTTCCCTCACCCAACCCAAGTTGTCAAATGGAGGCAGGCTAAAGTTCTTGCAATTGATGCCAATGGGGTTAGGGAGAAGGAAGTGGAGGGATGGACTAGTGGGGGAAAAAAGGATGAAGAGGGAAGTCAGGTTGAGAAATAAGATCAGGGGATCCCTTCTCAGACGTCAAACTGTCCCTGTGTCATCCTCAATCTCTTGTCTTAATCTTCCCCTAATAGAGCCAGAGGAACAAGTGTCTCCTAACCACAAGTTCTTGAAAGTCCCGGACAGCTAAAAGACTCAGAATTATACCCAATATTATTTAAGAACACCGCCAGAGTACACTAAACAGCAGCTGGAACTGGGGTGTATTGGATTGCAGGTACCTTGGATTCCCATTTACCAGCTGGGCAGGTTTACTAACAAACCTGGGCAGGTTTGCTCACCTCTTAGTAGTCCATCTTTCATTTTATTTGAATGAGATTTGGGGGGCCAAATCTATTAAAGTAT
This sequence comes from Phacochoerus africanus, assembly GCF_016906955.1. Classification (NCBI taxonomy): domain Eukaryota; kingdom Metazoa; phylum Chordata; class Mammalia; order Artiodactyla; family Suidae; genus Phacochoerus; species Phacochoerus africanus. Next base: position 23,691,682 of record NC_062554.1, read on the forward strand.
GAAAGTTCCTTCATAATAACTAACACCGAGATACTTTTTTTCCTATTACTGCCTCTTAGTCAGTATTCTTGCATTATCTAATTCAACGATACTAGTCCTGTAACTTCAGTACCATTATTTTGCACCACGTATAGACAAGGGAATGGAGGCTTAGAGAGGCTGAACTAAAGCCAATGTGCAAGGCTATACAGTGTTTCTCTTATCTACCGATAAGAGATTTAATTGCTTCAAAACATTAACCATTTTATGTACTCACAATTACTGGTGAGAGATTTAGTTGGACACAGTGAGCACAGCACCATAGTGTCTGGAGCCTCAGGTAGGGTGCTTGAATGATTGGGGCTGGATGAGAGGGCTGGGATGAGGTATATGTCTGGTGTCTGAATTCTGAATATTATCTGGGCTCCCCAATATTTCTCTATAAAACTAGCCTGAGCTTCTCTGCACGGTGATCTCATAGTTGCAGGAGAAACTGTGCCAAATGACAAGTCCACTGTGCAAATGCTTATTAAGCCTCTGCTTGCATCACGTTTGCTAATGTCTCATTGGCCACAAGTCATATAAAAAATACCATCACTGTTGGGAAGGACTAAACAAAGTCTAGAAGACAAGAAAGTTAATGCAGGTATATTAGGGGACTATGAGACCCATCAGAGGGAACAATTATACCAGACTTGTGCATATGTATGTGTGGAGGGGTGAGGGTTTGTCATATAAAACTGGTGGAGAAAAATCATAGAACTGTAGGATTTCAAAGAGAAATCATCTATGGAGCACAGCCCTTCATTTTGTGCAAAAATATATCATGGACACAGCAGGAAAGGAGCTTAAAACACAGATCTAATTGTTGACAAAGACTAGCCTCAGAATGCATATCACACCAAAATCCAAAAGATAAGCTCTAATGCAGGATTTGCAGCAGGAGGTAATATTGGAGAATGCCTGGACTGAATGAGACTGGAGAAGAAGCAGAGTGAAAGGACCAAGCCTGAGAAGTTTGTGAGTAGTGGTGGAATCGGAGCTATAGCTGCCAGCCTACACCACAGCCACAGCAACACAGGAGTGGAGCCATGTCTGCAACTATACCACAGCTGACGGCAGTGCCAGATCCTTGACCCACTGAGTGAGGCCAGCGATAGAACCTGCATCCTCATGGATGCTAATCAGGTTTGTTAACTGCTGAGCCACTAAGGGAACTCCCAGAAGTTTGTTTTGAGTAGATCATTTGAAATTCCTTTAGACATGCAGTGTCTCCTTGCCTGCCCTGGCCAGGCTGCAAAGCCACATTCCCTCTTCCACATAACTGGCTCATGTATTTGAAATACTTGCATTCTGCTGTTTGTCTATGAATCTACATTTGAGTATCTGTCTTGGAGTTTAAGCTCCTGAGAGCAAAAGCCTGCTCATCTTAAATACAGAGTAAAGTAAAATACACTATGTAACAAAGGCTTTAGGATTATAAAAATGATGGAACTCGAATGGTCTCTTATTCACAAGGGATCAATAAGTCTAGAGAATGCACTATATAGTAAATTATTTACTCTTTTACATAGAACTTTTAAAATCAATGAATTTAAAAGAAAACTATAAGGTAGGTGTGCTTTAATTCCACCCTCCTCTTTTTTTAACGAAGGAGACTAAGAGTAAAATGGCTAAATGATGTGCCCAGTGTTACACAGCTAGTAAGTACTGCAGCTAAGATTTAACATTTGACTATTACTCTCCTGCTTCTCTTCCTTTTATGCCGTGAAACCATAATCACATGAAAAGACAGGAGAGTGTATTTAAAACACTGGGATTTGAAGGCAAGGTCAGACATTTATCTCTAATGTGGTCCTATAGAAAATGATATTACTTCTCAGACTGCGCATACTTTCACTTGCAAAATAAGAGGCTAGACATGATTATTTCTACCATACACTCATCCCCAAAGTGCTGGTTCTAGCTAGCATTCATTGAAAATTGAACAACTCAATGTTATTCAATGCAGCGCCACCTGGTGTTCATTGATGAGATGACCTGATGATTCTTGCTTAACAAAAAGGAAGAAAAAAATCAGTTAAAAAAAAAAAAGAGATACAATCCACTATATATAAAACATATAAATTACAAGATCCTAATGCATAGCACAGGGAACTATATTCAATATCCGGTGATAAACTACAATGGGAAAGAAAAAGAAACACCAAAATACACAGATAATAAATAGACTCTACTTACCCCAAATCTACTCCTACTGTGGATTTCATTTACTTCCTTGTATAGTGTTTGTAAAGCTGGTGTTAAAATGTCAACAGCATTACACCAACAGAATGGCTGTGGAAAGGTGAACCCAGGGATAGACATTATCCTCACATACATATGGGGTCAATTATACCTGCACATTTGATATTCACAATAAAAGCAGCAATAGGTCCCATCACATTTCTATGCAATTAGCGTTAAATACATTTTAATCCCATGTAGTTACATGTATATGAACAGTAACCAGAACTGTTGTATTTGAACTGTGTAATTACACACGGATCTCTCAGTGGCAGAAAATGTATAATTATGAAGTTCCCCACAATATCAGAAAAAAAGCAAATATGTGGTGCTGGAGGAAATCGCAATAGGATTATGTTGCCTGGGATTCCACATCTCTTAGTTCAGTGCTTACTTAACTTTCGATACAGTGTAATTAGGCATGGGGTGGGGTTGGAAGACAAACCATATCTAACATATTAATGGTACCTCTTATTAACAAATAGCTAAAGAGTATTCCACCAACTTCATGCAAACAGTTTCCCTTGCACAAAATACAAGTGATTTGCCACTCCACACGGAGAAACACTATATGTACTTTGTGCCTTTTAATATAAGATTCTAAAAATATTTCCCCAAGCCACTTAAAATGCATCCCTGGTGTTGCTTTTATACAGGTTTTCTAGATTCATGAAACATAATGACACAGGGGAGGTAAAGTGGATGAAGTATGCTCAGTAAGTAAAAAGGAATGCAAACTGAATACAAGCTGCATGTTGAATTTCTTGTTTTCTTAAGAAATGGAAAGCTCTACAATAACTTTCAAAAGGATATGGCGAAAGAATTTGGTTTGGTTTTTGTGACTGTGGCATTCGGATATAAACTCCTTTATTTGTTGGTTTAAAATTAATTAAATATGTACAGAATGTAATAGAAGAATTTTTAGAGCAGCCCACATAAAATCTTGCTGGAGTATAGGCTTTGCATGTGCCAACAAAATAATGTACTTAAGAGAACTGTTTTGGGCATCCTTAGAGAGTATAATGTCTAAATTTCAGGAGGTAGAAACCCAACAATGCTTTGTTTGGGAGAGTGTCTGTCCTGGAGAAGGTGAAGGAAATGAACTCAAGTAAAAGGCAGCTGGAAGAGCTTGTGTTAGCCTAGGCACGGAGGGAATTCCAATAAAAAAGAAACAAAAACTCTGGAATAATTAAAAGTACTATGTGAAGACAAAAGGCCATGCTATAGCGGAGACTCAGAAAGTAGACACTGAGATAAAGTTGAAGTAAAATGACTTTTCTGAGAACGTAAGAGTTGAGCTGAAAGCTAAATCATCAAAAGGAGGCAGCTTTGCAGAAGCCACGTGGAAAACATTTCAGGCCGGGGCAAAGGTAATAACAATGTCCTTGGGGCCAAGTAATAAGAGAAAACCAAAGAACTTGAAGCAAAAATATAAGAAAGTGCCAATTTACTCCTGGATACACAAACCAGATAAGCATCCTGAGTTCACTAGAGGCTAGCATTGTTTGGGTTAAAATGGGTAAGGATGAATCAGAACATTCAGACTATAGCTTCAAATCATATGTGAAAATAGGTCATGTAATGGAGTCCAATTATTCTCCTCTGTTTCAAAGAAGCCATTAATTACTCCAATTTAAAATGCCTTATGCTACACAGAAATTCACTTTATCTTTGCAGGCTTAAGTTCTGGAGGTATTTCCTTTGTCATTTATTTCATTTCTATACAATCAATGAATGATGAAAAACACTCCAGAGTATTAAAAGCCATCTGTGAATTAATACACATGGTTAATTTATTGCTAATTTTGTATTTAATCAAAATGCTCTTGAATATTAAGATGTCCAAGAGAGGGGGTTTGTTGTTGTTGTTGTTGTTGTTATTTTTTCCCCTTCTATGTAAGTCAGCAAAGGAGGGGATTCTACCATTTCTTCCCACGGAAGCTACGGTCTTTCTTAGGGAAAGCATATTCTGCAGTGCAATGAGAATTAGTGTGTGAATCCCATCCTTGACAGCCACTCGCAAGGCATAACGACTTGGGGAAATCAGTGAATCTCTTAAGCTTGTTGTATCATGATGTAAAATGAGACTGTAAGATGCATCTTCTGCCTCTCTGGACATCCTTACTCTTTTGTTAGAATTGTATTATTGTAATGGAATTGTGTCTCTCTATAAACATATATAATCTTAACTATAGAGTATTCTTGTATATCTATGATATGTATACTCTTAACTATATATATAATTATGTTACTTTAACTCTATGTACTACATCATGTGTAGAATTGTATAAATAATACATAGTATATATAACTATATAATTATAACTATATATAGTTAAGAATATATGTTTTCGTAATGGATTTTATAAGTGTGTATATTCTGATATGTTTTCCATTCTTAATGTAATTAGCAACTTTAATGACATATTTGCTCAATATTACCACACACTTTCCATTTTATTTCATGAGAAAGTATCATTAGCTTTTAATCCTACTTCCCAATTCTCTTATAGCTAATCACCGCAGGTCTTTAGCCTTCAGAGAATTTCAGAAATTCCTATTATTTTCCTTTCCTTTCTCAAACAAGTGGAAAATATATTCCTTCTTCTCTTTTTTTTTGGTCTACATTTCCCATTTTCACTAACTAGTTCAATTATATGTGAATTTAGTTAACTTTTAAAAAATTGATTTTTAACTAAAAATTATTCTTGCATAATAACTTTTACTACATTTTTAAGGAAAATTCTCTTTTTTAATTACAAGAGACAATTATATCCAAAGTATATTTTTAAAAAGTAAATTTTAAAATCCCATCTATTCCTGTGGACCATACTACTTAGAAACACTAGCATGAATACTTTTGCTTCTTCTGAATTATGGTATTGGTGGCAAATGCAGTTATTTTTCTCAAATTACATAACCATAAGCCCGTGGGAGGGCTTATTCTCATCTGAGGCTGAACAGAAGATCTCTTTCAGGAAGGAATACAGGTTGCAGGAGCATCAGAAGAGCAAACTCTTCCTTGAATTTTATAGTTTATAGGTAAGAATCAAGATCAAATTATGCCCTTCCTTCCAGGTTGGGCACAATTGCATAGGGGAACAGAAGGAGCATACCATAAATGCCTACAGATTTTGTGCATAATTTTCTGGCTGTAAGTAGCCAATGTTCCTTTTTACATTTGCATATTGGTCTGGTGATGACCAGATGACAAAACTCAGTACAAAGAGTTGCCTCTCTCCTCCAGAACGTCGTTTTTTCGTACGTGGAATATATATATATTTAACCTTATCCTGTAGTGGAAGACAACAGCTCTCTCTGAAGTTACTCTCCTTTTAAAATAAATCAAAAGGGGAAAGGAGCAAAACCAACCTGAAGAACATGGAGGGAAAGAGATGACAATATTTACTAAGTGACAGTATGTTAGATTAGGTGTGTTATCTCCTTTATCTATACATGTTTGTGAACTCCGTATTTTTATTCCAAATTTATAGGTAATGAAGTGAAAATTTACAGAGCTTCGGTTTTCCCAAAGCTACGTGTCTATTAGAGTTGGGGGTTCCCAGGGCTCCAAAGCCTTTTCCATTTGCTCTGAGGTCTGGTGTTGTAGCACTTTACCACACCCTCTGAGTGGAGCATGTCACTGCCATATGCATTTCATCACCTTAAACATGAAGGACATGCTGTTCCCTGGTAGAATTGGGGATGAAACTAGATGGCTTTTTCACATGTGCTCTAAGCCCTGAGTCTACAAAGTTCATGGCAATTACCATGTCCCTAATGTAAGCATTTTCTACTTTTAGAAGCATAAAATGTACACGACTGAGTTGGCCTTCTCAATGTATATCATAAAAGTTTCGCCATTGAAAACTCAACTCATGGAAACAAGCATATTCCAAGTTGAGACAAAAGTAAATTATCATGGCATGGTTTTCTGTGCTATGCAATACTTTAGTACCTGATCTTTTTACTCTTCACTGTGCTAGGTAATCCAACTCCCTTGTCAGCACACTGGGGAAAGAATGATATGTCCCAGGAGTTGCGTGGATATGTGTGTTTGTGGTAGAAGATGGAGGTAAGAACTGAAACAGACTTGGAGAGGAGCCTGTCTTCCCAGAAAGAATTAAGAACTATTTGATGTTTGACCATGAAATTTCCCTCCAGACAAGGAAAGCATTTAAACTCTGAAAGCATACATGGTTGCAAGAAACTTGCCTTGGATAACGTCCAATAATTTGGGGGGGGGGACACATCTCCGAGACATTAAGTCAGACCAAATGTATTCTTTTCACGGAAGAAGAACAGGAAGGAAAGAAAATCAGAGGGTCTGGTTTCAATACTTGGTAAGATGTTCTTCAGGCTTTTTTTAATTTTTTTTTTTAATTTGTTTGAGGGGAGAGGTACTATCAGGGAACTTAGATTTAAGATAAAGATCTGTTACTGACAGAGAATTTAAATGTAAATCCCTTCCTAATAAAAAGATGAAGCACATGTTATTGCAGGGCAAATGTTGAGCTAAGCATAAATAATGTCTAAGTTCTTATCCCAACTATAGCATTTTATTTTTTTTAAGAACAGTCAGTTTGTGCATTGGACACATACTGGTAGTTGCTACTCGTCAAAACCCCTAGATTTGGCCCATTGTAATACTTTTAAAGCAATCTCACTAAAACTTCATTATTTGTGTCTAAGTTGAGCAGAAGCAGGTATGAGATGGTACAAATAAACTCAAATTTTTGATCAAAGGATGCCTGGAATGGTTTCGATACTGGACACCTGATATCCCACGAAAGAAAATGGCTATTTTCTTTTATTTCAACCATGTTGCACCTGAGGACTACTAGAAATGTCCAATTTATGGGAAAACTTTTTAATAAGCAAAATTTCCCTCTATTTCAGATTTTATAATAATAATAAAAGACCTGAGCTACTCTAATTTTCTAAACAATTAATTTTTGAAGGGAAGAGTCATGTTCTGTGACTGGTACAAAAGTCACAAGAATAGGAAGAGTCTGGGAAAAGTTTAGTTTTTGTTAATTGTTATTTCCCCAGTACAATCTTTTTTTCTACAGTATAGAATGGTGACCCAGTTGCACATACATGTATACATTCTATTTGCTCACATTATCGTTCTCCATCATAAGTGACTATACATAGTTTCCAGTGCTGCACAGCAGGAGCTCATTGCTAATACATTCCAAAGGCAATAGTTTGCATCTATTAACCACAAGCTCCCAGTCCATCCCACTTCCTCCACATCCCCCTTGGCAAACACAAGTCTGTTTTCCAAGTCCATGATTTTCTTTTCTGTGGAAAGGTTCATTTATGCCATATATTAGATTCCAGATATAAGTGATATCATATGGTATTTGTCTTTCTCTTTCTGACTTACTTCACTCAGTATGAGAGTCTCTAGTTCCAACCATGTTGCTGCAAATGGCATTATTTCATTCTTTTTTATGACTGAGTAGTATTCCACCATGTATTTATACCACATCTTCCTAATCCAATCATCATGGACATTTGGGTTGTTTGCACCTCCTGGCTATTGTGAATAGTGCTGCAATGAACATGCGGGTGCATAAAATTCGTACCTAATGCTTCAAACTCCCTTTGCAAATCATTGTCATGGGTTATGAACACTGGGAAAAGGGTGATGACTGAGTAGACTTTTCTATAGCACCTACCAGTTGAGCAAAACTGAGTAAATTATTTACCGTCCCTGGTTCTTACATTTCACATCTGTAAAGTAAGATGTGTGGGTAATGATTAATGATATATACCTATTCGTTTGCACAGAGCTATTGTAAAAACTAAGTGAAATAAAATCCAAAAGTCCCTAAAAGTATCTATTAGCTATCTGGCACCATTAATTATGTGACATCATGGCACAGGTAATAACTGTGTAATGCTAGTAGATACTGCTAGTTGTTACTGATGTCATGACTACAACCAGTTCTACTAAAACAACTACTGCTACTTTTATTACTTCTGCCATCATAAAGGCCATTTTTTAATGAATGTGCTCTTCACCTCTGCCAAGAGATGGCCTTTTGATTATCTCTCTCTCTTCCAGAGTCCATTACCAATTAATAGAATATAAAAGGAATAAAGTAGTATACATCAATAGAAATGGGACATAAAGTGATGACTGATTGCAAGAAAAATATTGAGAAATGGAAAGCAGGTCAAAAAGTAGTCATTGATTTACAATGAGGAAGAAGATATAGCACAGGGAAGAGGCTTTGAACTGATTTTCCCTGAAGAACTCTGGAAAGTTACAAGACCCAGGAAAACATGAAGAATGGGAATGGAAACAGAGGGAACATTTGAAAATCACTATGATGAATATTTGACTCGAGCCCTTTCACCACTCAGTGCAAAGAATATCAGTGGTCAATGGAAGAAGACTCGGATATTAAAAAAAATAATAATAATAAAATGAAAGAATGACACCTGGTCATTTGCAACAATATGGATGGACCTAGAGGGTATTATGCTGCGTGAAATAAATCGGATAAAGAGAAACGGCATAGGATTTCACTTGTATGTTAAATCTAAAAAGCAGAACAAGTGAACAAACATAACAAAACAGAATCAGAGTTATAGATACAGAGAACAAAAAGATGGTTGCCACAAGGGAAGGGGTTAGGAGGAGTGAAAAAATAAGAAAGCATATAAGCAAGCAGAATCTTTAAGTTTTTTCTGGATAAATTAATCTAGACACACAAAATTCAAAACCCCAGTTATGGGAAAAGGTACATGTGAGGCAGAAGGAAGGAAAATGAGCACTTATTTGTATATTGAGTGGTCAGACATCGCCTCCTACTGGGAGCCTGAGCAACAGCAATGGCTGTCAAATCCTTCCCTGGGAGGCCCACTGGAAGCATCATATCTAGATAAACTGGAGATACTCAGAGAAATAACACATAAACTTTTCTATTTTGAAAGAGAGTAACCTAGCAAAGGAGCCAGCTGCCTACCCAATTGCTGGATCCAGCCTCCTATGTTTGTCCACCAGTACACAAAGGGCTTTCAAAGTGATGTTTTAATGCTTCCTTCTTATATGAGAAGACAGAGTTAAATATCACTTTATACTTGGAGAAAGATCTTAAAACGAAAGGCAGAGAAAAAATTGTAGAAAAATGATATTTCAGTCTTGAAGAAAGAGATTGCTCTTTAAAATAAACACACGGGGAGTTCCCTTTGTGTCTCAGCAGTAACGAACCTGACTAATAGCCATGAGGATGTGGGTTCCAGCCCTGGCCCCACTCAGTGGGTTCAGGATCCAGCTTTGCTGTGAGCTGTGGTGTAGATCACGGACACGGCTCAGATCTGGTATTGCTGTGGCTGTGCTGTAGGCCAGTAGCTGTAGCTCCGATTCAACCCCTAGCCTGGGAATTTCCATAAGCTGCAGGTGCAGCCTTAAAAAGAAAAATAAATAAATAAACAAACAAACAAATCTCTAATTAATTACTCTCTCCACAAAGAGGAGTTAGTGCATGCAAATTTTTAAAGAAGCTATGAAAATAAAAATAAAAGAAGGAACTCTTGGAAATCAAAATATTGAAAAAAAAACATAGGCCAATGTTATTAAGTTTGAGAAAAAATTTAGAAAGTAGGACAGATGATATAAAGTTAGAAAATATGAAATAAAATTTACATAAAGAATAAAATCTGAGGAGTTCCCGTCGTGGCTCAGTGGTTAACGAATCCGACTAGGAACCATGAGGTTGCGGGTTCGAGCCCTGGCCTTGCTCAGAGGGTTGGGGATCCGGCGTTGCCGTGAGCTGTGGTGTATGCTGCAGACGTGGCTCGGATCCCGCATTGCTGTGGCTGTGGTGTAGGCCGGCGTCTACAGCTCTGATTCAACCCCTAGCCTGGGAACTTCCACATGCCATGGGAGCGGCCCTCAAAAGGCAAAAAGACAAAAAAAAAATTAGAAAATATGAAATAAAATTTACATAAGGAATAAAATCTGAGAACAATTTGTCACTGAAAACTCCCGGGGGTGTTCCCACCATGGCTTAGCGGTAATGAACTCGACTAGTGTCCATGAGGACATGTGTTCTATCCCTAGCCTTGCTTAGTGGGTTAAGGATCCAGCATTGCCATGAAGTGTCGTGTAGGTCATAGACACAGCTCGGATCCTGTGTTGCTGTAGCTGTGGCACAGGCTGGCAGCTATAGCTCCTATTAGACTCCTAGCCTGGGAACTACCATACGCCCTGCGAGTGGCCCAAAAAAGTAAAAAAAAAAAGAAAAAAAAAATCCCAGGAAGAACAGATGAATAAAGTAAATGAAAGGGAGTCACCAAAGACAAATTTCTGGAACTAAAATATACAAGTTTATAAACTACTTGATAGAATCAATGAAAAATCTACTCCAAGGTCAATTGTCAGGAAATTTCCAAATTATCAGTGATAAAAGGGAGATCTTAATATATTCTAAGGAGAGAAGAAAAAAATTCCATATACAAAAGATAAGAACTGTAATGACTTTAGTTTTCTCAGTAGGAAAAATGGCTTCTAGAAGAGAACTGTTTTTGAAATTCTGAGGACAAATATTTTTGAACTTTGACTATTAGGCCAAACCAAAATATCCACTCAGTATGAGGGTAAAATATTTACCCCATTTTTTTTTCATGAAAGCACTCAGAGATATAATTTTTGCAAAAAATAATGTGCTTCAGAAAGTGATTGATAAGACCACAAAAGTGGATCAACTCAAAAATCAAAGAAAAAGGTTATTTTCCATATCTCCATGGAAAAACTGGGATCTAATAGAATGATATATCTTTTTTTTTTCTCCTTTATACGGCCACACCTGCAACATATGGAAGTTCCCAGGCTAGGGGTTGAATCAGAAGTGCAGCTGTAGGCCTATGCCACAACCACAGCAACATGGGCCCTGAGCCACCTCCATGACCTATACTGAAGCTTGCATCAACCCTGGATCCTTAACCCACTGAGTGAGGCCAAGGATCAAAGTCACATCCTTGCAGACAATATGCCAGGTTCTTAACCTGCTGAGCCACAACAGGAACTCCCAGAATGATATAACATTTGAAACAAAAGTAAGGTTATGTGGATAACAAATTATGCAAGTGGCAATAAATACAAATTATTACCTCCATAAAGACCAAATAGCAATGTGAAAAAAGAAATATCTTCATAATACTACTTGGCTCTGTCAGGGTATTACATAGTTATAATGACATAAAAACTAATTCAATCATAGTGAAATAAAGATAGGAAGAATTTGGAGGCATTATTAGAGTTCTACATATCTATCTACCATGAAAAAGTACTTTTGTTTAATTTAGGGTGATTCATATTCCTGGTTTGCCAGGTACTGAAAGGTGTCCAGGAACAGAGTTTTGGGTATTAAAATCAGGACAGTCCCTAAGAGGGAAGGATATTATGAGAAGTGGTGAGGAAAATTTTTTTTTTTAATTTTTTAAATTTCCCCAATACATTATTTTTTTTCTACTATACAGCATGGTGACTCATTTTACACATACACTCTATTTTCACACATTATCATGCTCCATCATAAGTGACTATACATAGTTTCCAGTGCTGCACAGCAGGAGCTCATTGCTCATCTATTCCAAAGGCAATAGTTTGCATCTATTAACCACAAGCTCCCAGTCCATCCCACTTCCTCCACATCCCCCTTGGCAACCGCAAGCCTGCTCTCCAAGTCCATGATTTTCTTTTCTGTGGAAAGGTTCATTTGTGCCATATATTAGATTCCAGATATAAGTGATATCATATGGTATTTGTCTTTCTCTTTCTGACTTACTTCACTCAGTATGAGAGTCTCTAGTTCCAACCATGTTGCTGCAAATGGCATTATTTCATTCTTTTTTATGACTGAGTAGTATTCCACCGTGTATTTATACCACATCTTCCTAATCCAGTCATCTATCTATGGGCATTTAGGTTGATTCCATGTCTTGGCTATTGTGAATAGTGCTGCAATGAACATGCAAGTGCATGTGTCTTTTTCAAGGAAAGTTTTGTCCAGATATACGCCCAAGAGCAGGATTGCTGGGTTATATGCTGTTCTATGTATAGTTTTCTAAGGTACCTCCATACTGTTCTCCATAGTGGCTGTACCAGCTTCCATTCCCACCAACAGTGCAGGAGGGTTCCCTTTTCTCCACACCCCCTCCAGCATTTGTTATTTGTGGACTTATTAATGTTGGCCATTCTGACTGGTGTGAGGTGTATCTCATGGTAATTTTGATTTGCAGTTGTCTAATAATCAGGGATGTTGAGCAGTTTTTCATGTGCTTGTTGGCCATCTGTATCTCTTCTTTGGAGAAGTGACTATTCAGAACTTTTGCCCATTTTTCAATTGGGTTGTTGGCTTTTTTGTTGTTAAGGTGTATAAGCAGTTTGTATATTTTAGAGATTAAGCTCTTGTCAGTTGCATCACTTGAAACTATTTTCTCCCATTTTGTGAAAATTATTTTTATAGTATTGTTGTTATTATCACCATCCCTAGTGTTGCCAGTAGTAGTAGTCGTAGTAATAGTAGCAGCATTGTAAACCTTTTAATAGTGATTTTTAGCTCTGTTGCCAAGAGGAGGGGTCCAGCTGCTCACTGCTGATGTGTCAATACTCAAGAGGTAAGTTTGGTGGGAAGGAAAGCTTGCTTTATTCCAGAGGCTGGCTACTGGGGGAGAGGGAGGACTCATACCGAAAGACCCACTCCCCTGACCCATCAGTGGGCGAGAACTTTTAAAGGAGAGTTTCAGGGGTGGATAGGTGGAGAGAGGGGGACACACATGAAACAGCACAGTCAGCTCTGACAGTCATGTTGAAGCTGGTCATGTGGTGGTCTGATCCATGATATTTTGATTGTTTTGAGTACAGTTAACCTGCAGTTCCAGGTTTGGTGTGTTCCTATTTTTTTGAAGCTAGTTCTCAGAACTGTGGACACTTATGCCATGCTGCAGCCTAGTTATCATGTAGTTAACTTCTTCCACTTGATGGCAGTTCCAGTATCTAGAAGACAGATCAAAAAATATGGCTCAGAATATTATCTATAGCCCTTGAAGAGAGATTAAATATCCTTGACTTTGCTTAGTGACTAAACTATTGTTATTTTCTCCTGTGGGACGACTATTTTTTTTGTTTCTACATTTCCTCACTTCTCTGATTAAATTTATTCTTTGACTAAGTTTTTTCTACAGACAAAAGGCAGGAAGAGGATATGGAGGGGAAGAACCATTGGGTCCTGCTCCATTTCAATTCTACTGTGTGTATTGATTAGAAAATAAAAAATTTAAAAAAAAGTGTTTTGGAATTTGTCTTTGTGGATACTGTATGTCATTCTCTGCCATTTCTAAATCATTGGTCGAAATGTGATTATCAGGCTAAAATACTATTTGCCATTGTGAAGACAAGAAGTTTCCTTCAATTTAATATTAAACAGTCAAGTTTTGTCAAAGTAATGTGTAAACTCACCCAAGGCACAGAATATTTAAAAACTTGGTCATCTCACATGCATGACAAAAATGACAGGTCAATATACCTGTCATTTTGAAATATACCCAGAAATCTTCCCCATATAATATGAACATATGTACTATTAAATTGCCTTATAAAATTAGAAGACAGAAAATTGATCAAATTATCTTGTGGCATAGCAGGTTAAGGATCTGGCATTGTCACTGCTGAGGCTTGGGCTCAATCCCTGGCCCAGGAACTTCCACATGCTGTGGGTGCAGCCAAAAAAAAAAAAGAAGAGTTCCTGTGTGGCTCAGCGGTAACGAACCTGATTAATATCCATGAGAATGCAGGTTCAATCCTTGGTCCCGCTCAGGGGGTTAAGGATCGGGTGTTGTCATGAGCTGCCATGTAGGTTATAGACACAGCTCAGATCTGGTGTTGCTGTGGCTGTGGAGTAGCTAGCAGTTGCAACTCTTATTAGACCCCTAGCCTGGGGACTTCCATATGCCTCAAGTGCAGCCCTAAAAGACCAAAAAAAAAAAAAAAAAAAAGAGAGAGAGAGAAAAGAAAAAGAAAGAAAAAATAGAAAAAAAATGACAGAAAATTGAATGACAGAATTTTTTGCTACCAATATGCGTAGCATCGCTATAGAAGACATTACCAAAATATATCCGTATCCAAGAGATACATATATGAACTAGATTCTTTTTAACAATTCAACATCACTATAATTCAGCTAAGGTTTTAGAGGTCAAATAGAACCTCCTAATTGAGGATTATAGAACAAGGGAATTACTGTTACTCTCTTATAAGCCATGTCTTTATCAAGTTTTATAGTGATCTTTAAATCCCCCCATGACAGAAATGCATGTCCAGTCTTTGTTCCAGAGTCACGCAATCTACCTAGAGTCAAATTACAAGCTTGTACTTTTAAGACGGCAGAGGCTGTTCACCACTTCACTTTATTTCGCTAGAGAGCGGGGGAAACATCACTACAATGAACCAATGCGAAGGTCTAATGAGACACTGACATTTAAAGAGGAAGGATTTTTTTCATAAGATCCGTGTTCCATGGACCCTGTTCAGATAGACGGTTGCAGCCAAGCAAAATGTGAAGGTTAGAGGCTGTGTCCTTGATTCCACCGAGTCAGCAGGACAGCGTGGCTGGCTGGCTAGTTTAAATTGTGTGTGCTTCAGCACATCTCCAGAGCCTCTTCCAAAATAAATGATTCCCTTGTCATCATGTGAACATTCAAGGCACGTTCATCGTTAATTTCCAGGTCAACCAAAATGAAGACAGTAAACGGCATTGAGAAGTGTTTTGACTTCTACCCTGTGGTGAAAACACAGGACTTTGGGAAAGTATTTCTTTAAAGTTCCTTCCGTCCAGAAGTTCTGTTGTGGCTCAGCAATAACAAACCCAACTAGTATCCATGAGGATGTGGGTTCGATCTCTGGCCTCCCTCAGTGGGTCAAGGATACGGCACTGCAGTGAGCTGCAATGTAGGTCACAGACGTGGCTGGGATCTGGTGTTGCTTTGGCTGTGAGTAGGCTGGCAGCTACAGCTCTGATTTGACCCCTAGCCTGGGAACTTCCACATGCCACAGGGTGAGCCCGAAAAAGACAATAAAAAAAAAAGGTTCCTTCCATCCAGATTTATCTAGACATTTATGCTCTTTCTTTAGTTTCAGAGTTTTTCTTAAGGTGTGCTTTTCCCTTTGAGCCCTGAACCAGGATATACACATCACATCTATTTTCTCACATCCTAGGAGAATGTAAGTTCTACATGTATTTTAGGCTGATGTCCCTTCTAATCTTAAACAGCTCAATGTATTCTGTTTTCAGGTTTTAATTTATAAGTGCCAATATTTTTATAGACTAAATCTAATCAAACCCAGGAGATGCTCAGTAACAAAGTTGGTTGGTACACAGCTGAATTTTTTGAGAGCTCAAGCTATGAAATATGTTATGACTCTCTTTTCCAGTGATGATTTATATGCAAAATAATAAGAGTTAGAGTGTTAGAGTGTTGATAGCATACAAGAAAAACAAAACTATACACAAAGCCATGAAACAATAGAGGTTGTTCAGAAAATAAAGATGCATGGTTTTTCAGGGAGGATGGCTGACCACATAAATCCCCTACAAAAATTAAAACCATCTGGCTACTTTCCTAAAGTAGGTTTGAAAAACTTCTCAACATATCTATAGTTTGTGGATGTGAGTTTAGTTAAAAAATGAAAAAAAAAAAAAGATTGGAATGGCAGAAACCATTTTTGGAATCCCATATGTTTTAAAAGTCCATTTATTAATGTGATAATTAATGAAAACCAGAAGTTTAAGTTCTTTGAAAAAGCAACCCCCGTTTTCAGTCTTATAAACTATGTGCACATGAAATGAAATGCTTAAATCTAAACTGGAAAATATAATCAATTATAAAGATATTTTAAGATATTTAATAACAAAAATATCCTGACATTAGGCTGAATATTTACTGGCATCTTCAAACACATAGTTGGAATGAGAAGCACAAAATTATGTTAAATATTTTTTTTCTTCTAAGAAGAAAGGCAAAATGGGAATGTGCCTACTTACTGAGTTTTTTTTTAATAAGAAAATGATCTCAACATAATCATTACTCTTGGAACAGCACAGTGTTTTATTACTGCTTTGCAAGTAATTCATCAAATTATTTCAGAAACCAAAAAACTTGTCCATCAAAAGTGCAGAATATCTGCATGGAAAGCAAAGCGTCCAGTTGCTTGTCTCCATAGTGCATTATCAAGATATTTGTAAACCATATCTGACCATTTAAGGACATCTGTGAATAGGCTTTGGCCTCATCAACAAAGCAAGACAATGACAAAACAATCAGTGTTGATTTATACTATGGTTATGTCCTTTGCTCAAGAGAGGGAAATTTTTTGTAATATATAGGCAAAAAAATCTATTTAACCAACCTAATCAGTCAAGCTATTTTATTTTACATAGATATTGATGAATTTCATTTATAGTGACAGTCGCTTTCAAAGTATGCAACTCAAAATCTTGCTAAAATATAACAATAATCATCAGTGAATAGTTATAGTAATCAGAAATCAGAGAAAAAGAGTTCTTGGTTATTCTTTACTATGGCATAAAGATGAAGAAAATGTTATTAAAGAATTATTATAACTGATAGGCAATTATCCTAGCAACTTATTCTATATTGTCTACACTGAGTAAAGTAGGATGATTCCATAATCACCATTTAATACTGTTGCAAGTTGGGAATATTATGCGATCATAATATATATATATATATGATACACATTTAGATAATATATTAATATTATGTATATAGTATATATAAATATGTATAATCATATCATATGTATGATCTTTTCAGACATATATATATGATCTTTTCAGACATATATATGACTTTTTTCTTAATGCATTTTATAAGATGTAGAAATATATGTCTTTCACTAACATATTCTGTGGTAGCAAGATAATGTGCTTTGCTCCTCAGCTCAATATTACAAAAGAGGCGAGGTTTGTCAGTAATTCAGGATGGACTGATATTTGGTCTCCCAGTATCCCTATGACACAGGTGATGATATTTTATCTGCAAGGAATTTGAGTAGGACATGTCCCTCTTTTTGTCTGACATATTACATATTTGCACAAGTTCTATGGCTCTTTTATAGTCAAGCTATGGAGCAGCTAAACTCAGATGTCCCCACTTATGATCCTATTCATAATCCTATTCAAGCCTCGCCATAACTAAATACTTACAGACAAATGGATGCATTAACACAGTACCAACTCAGAAGAGCCAAAGGGTAGTAACTGTTTTCACGCTGAATGATGGCACTCAAAGTGAAGTGGTAAAATTGAACTTAAGTAATTTTTATTTACATTTATCTAGTTAAGGATTTGAAACTGAATAGCCTCTAAATAGCAGATAATGTCTGATCCTACGTAAAGCTTTTTTTTTCTTTTTCTAAAATTCGATATTGAGAACATGGACTAGTAAGCAGCCATGACCCAGTGACATTCAATTGTTTAGCAAATATTTATTGGCCAACAATTCTCTATTTTAAGTGCTGGAACTATGAAAGTGAAGAGGAAAAGCATGAACTCTTTGCTAATAGAGCTTAAAGCCTAGTTAAGGGAGAGAGAAAAACAAGTTAAAAAAGACATTTTGGGGGCATATGGAGGTTCCCAGGCTAGGGGTCTAATCTGAGCTACAGCTGCCAGCCTACGCCTCAGCCATAGCATTGCAGGATCCAAGCCGTGTCTGTGACCTACACCATAGCTCATAGGAAAAACCAGATCCTTAACCCACTGACTGAGCAAGGCCAGGGATCGAACCTGAAACCTCATGGGTCCTAGTTGGATTCCTTTCCGCTGCACCATTGACAGGAACTCCAACTTTTTTTTTAATAGGAAGACATCGTGATATGCGATAAAAAAAAGAAAACAAATAAGATTTGAGATAGGTAGTAATGCGAGAAGGAGTGAGGGAGAGTTGCTTAGAGGAAGACTAAGAAAAAAGGAAAGCCTCTTTATGGTGAACCCTAAAGATTGAGAAGCAGGCAATCCTATCAGCAGCAGGGAACAAGCATTCCAGACAGAGAAGTCAGTGTGAACCTAGAAATAGGAAAGTCAGAGAATGGAATATTACATTGAGTACAGATACAAATAGATATCTAATTGTAACATTTCATCTCGAATTATCCCCCCCCTTTCTTCTAAAGCGTATTCTGACTTACAGTTTTGGAACTCAAAGAGTTAAAAAAAAATGCAAAAACCACTTTCTCCAGAGCTCTCACCCAGAGAAAAATTTGAGAAAATATAGGGATCAAATTAAATACATTCAAAAAGATACAGGTACCCCAATGTTCATAGCAGCACTATTTGTAGTAGCCAAGGCATGGAAACAACTTAAATGTCCATTGACAATTTAATGGATACAGAAGATGTGGTACATATACACAGCAGAATATTACTCAGCCATAAAAATAATGAAATAATGCCATTTGGAGCAACATGGATGCACCTAGAAATTATCATACAAAGTGATGCAAGCCAGACAGAGACAAAGATAAATATCACATGGTATAGCTTATATGTGGAATCTTTAAAAAATGATACAAGTGAACTTATTTGCAAAAGAAATAGACTTACAGATACAGAAGAAAAACTTATGGTTACCAAAGTGGAAAGGGTGTGGGAAGGAAAAATTAGGAGTTTGTGATTAACATATACACACCACTGTTTATACAACAGGTAAACATCAAGAACTTACTCTATAGCACAGGAAACTATACTCCATGTCTTGTAATAACCTATAAGGGAAAAGAATCTTTAAAAGAACATGAAAAGATATACCTATATATCCTTTTTCACATATGTGAATGATTTTGCTGAATCACTGAGTCACTTTGCCATACCTCTGGAACTAACACAACATTGTAAATCAACTATACTTAAATTTAAAAATGCTAGCAGTAGGTTACTATTTATAGAATAAATAAATCTCTATATGTAAATAAATACAAGTTGATGAGGAATTCGGTATTTTCATAGCCTCAAAACAGCTTCACCTGAAATACTTATTAATTACAAAGAGAAAGTGAATAATTTTACACTGGAGAATCTCAGCAGATACTGTATTAATTGAATGATCAAAGTCAACAAACATCACCAGTAACGGGAGGAATTGAAATCATGCATCACATGAGATAATGGAATAAGAATAGCATCACCTCTTCCATATTTCTGCTATATTTATTTACTTATGAGAATACATCAAACACAAACCAAAAGACATTCTACAGAATGGTTGATCTACAACCTTTGAAATCTTAGGATTTATTAAGACGATGAAAGTCAAGGAAAGATGGAGGAATTTTCACAGATTAAGGAAGCCTAAAGAGACAGGAACTTACTCATCTAATTCTTCCAGGAAATTTGAGAAGAATGTAGAGAGAATATTTCAGTTCCAGTAAGATAAAGAAAGATTCACTGATCATGGAAATCAAATCAAAGGACATGTGTATCTATGAGAAAAATATTTCTAATTATGAAGGAATTGGGCAAAATTAGATATCTATTCAGTTTTTTGAAAATGTAGGGAACAGGAGCTCCCATCATGGCTCAGTGGTAACAAGCAAAACTAGTATCTGTGAGGATGTGGGTCTGAATCTGGCCTCACTCAGCAAGCTAAGAATCTGGGATTGCTGTGAGCTGTGGTGTAGGTCTCAGGCGCAACTCGGATCTTGCATTGCTGTGGCTGGTAGCTGCAGCTCCAATTTGACCCCTATTCTGGGAACTTCCATATATTTGGGTGTGGCCCTAAAAAAAGCATAAATAAATAAATAAATAAAATAAAAATTACTATAAAAAGAGAAGATGTAGGGAACAAGTGATTACTATTTTTAAGTATTATTTTCCGTATATCCTGCGAATCAGTGCCTTTCAAACTCTACTGGGCATATGGAGTTCACTTGGTGGTTCAGCAGTAACTAACCCTGCTGTATCTATGAGGATGCGGGTTCAATTCTTGGCCTCAGTCAGAGGGTTAAGGATCCAGCATTGCTGTGAGCTGTGGTGTAATTCACAGATGCGGCTTGGATCTGGCATTTCTGTGGCTGTAGGCTGGCAGGTACAGCTCCGATTCGACCCCTAGCCTGGAAAATTTCATACACCATGGGTGCAGCCCTAAAAAACAAAACAAACAAGCAAAACACTACTGGGCATACAAACCATCCAAAGACCCAGTGAAGCATCAGTTCTGATTCTGTAGATTTAAGGTGCAGGCTGGGGTTTTGAATTTTAATAAACTTCCAGGTAACACTGATGCTTCTAACCCATGAAGCATTCGTTGAATCACAGGTGTCTTCACTAGCTTACAGCAGGGTTAGGGAAGGATCATGATATATATGGTGCTAGTCTTATATGACCATCATAATGTGTTTAAATATATCGAAAGTGGAAATTAGGGTTTATTTGTATGGGTTTAATTCCTTAATAAAATTATATGTTCATACTACTTTTAAATTATATGCAGACACTCCAGAGTTGCTATTGTAGGGGCATGTATGCATTTAAATGCCAGGATAATGAATCCATACCTTTTAGTGGCTGATCAAAGTTCTCAATCCACTCTCCCTTTCTCAGCAAATTTAATCTTAAGATCTCCAATTGGCCTGATGCATTATGGTTTATATTTTGTCTGCCCCTGAAACAGCATAAATAGGCCTCTGCCAGAGAGGCCTATTAGATTAAATGGACAATTAATGTGATTCCTTGTGCCAACTCCTGTGGAGTTTAGCCAAAAGGCTAAAGTGACACAGACTAAACATTTAATGTAAAATGGAAGTGACGTGGAGACAAAGTTCTAGGAAATTTGTTTTCTGGAAAAGAACTGTACTGCATTCAAGGAAGAGATTTTCCCTACAATCTTTGTAACTAACAATTACAAGCAGCTGGCAGCAGAAGGGCCTTCTAAGAGGCCAAAGTGCTTTGATATAAAGAAATAAATCTTTGAATTTGAACTAGTGAGTCCATTAGAATCTATTTCCCAAGGGTATTGTTTTACACGCCATGCACCTGTTTTCCCAGAATCTTCCATAAGAAGTAAATTCTGTACTCTTATTAAAGATTATCTCTGCCCCAGATATGTCAAAATGTTATCAGATATCCACGTTATCCAATCAAATTAAGCACTAAATATTGTTTATAAGCAACACTCACACACACACACACACACACACACACACACACACACCTCTAAGTGGGGATAAGAGCAAAGCAATGTAGAAAGTTTCCAGTCAAAATGATGGCAGATAGAAATCTCCAATCTAAGATATCTAACAAATCCAGGGTTTCCACCAAGGCAGATGTAGGTCTTAGACAAATTATTTATAGTCCCCCAATAGTGTGGCCAAAAAATGTTTTACTAAGAATTGTGTTATCTGCAAGGAGAATAAAACAGGTGAGAAAATATACCTAGAAAAAAAGAAATAGATAAAAAGAATATGCCAATTAATATATGCGGTTAAACAGGATAAGAGCAATCTGAGTAAAACAGACCAGAGGTAATCTAATACTTTGTGGTTTTTAAAAATTGTTCCTTCCCTATTTAAGTTTCATGCTAGTTCTGTCTTAATAATATCCTGCTTGTTAGAAATAAAACTACTTATTCTAAATAAAGCAATAGAATGGAGAGAAAAAAGACCGTTTTCAGAATATAAAGTTCTCGGTGTATCCGGTTCCATTTGTCTTTAAAGACCACAAAGATTTGTGTCTAAGAAGCTTGGTTATGCTTTTTTTAAAAAATTTTTATTGAACATATAGTTAATTTATAAGGTGTAATAATTTCTGCTGTACACATGACCTAATCACACATGCACACATTTCAATTCTCCCTCAGATTCTTTTCCCACATAGCTTATCACAGAATACTGGGTAGAGTTCTCCGTGCTATCCAGCAGGTCCCCATTGGCCAATCATTCCATGTACCTCAGTGTGCATATGCCAGTCCTAAACCCCCAGTCCATCCCTCCCACTTCCCTTTCTTGTCCCTTTCGGTAACCATAAGTTCTTCAAAGTCTTGAGTCTGTTTCTTTCTGAAAAAAAAAAAAATTCATTTTTATCATTTTTTTAAGATTCCACATATAAGTGATATTTTATGATGTTTGTCTTTCATTGTCTAATTTCACTTAGTATGATAGTTTCTATGTCCATTTGTGTTGCTGCAAATGGCATTATTTCAGATTTTTTATTCCATTATATATTCCATTCTACATCCTCTTTTTCCATTCCTCTGTTGATGGGCATTTAGGTCGCTTCCATATGCTGGATATTGTAAATAGTGCTGCAATGAACATTGGCATGCATGGATCTTTTTGAATTATGGTTTTCTCTGGATATATGCCCAGGAGTGGGATTTCTGGATCATATGGTAGTTCTATTTTTAGTTTTTTGAGGAACCTCCATACAGTTTTCCATAGTAGTTGCACAAATGTACAATCCCACCACAGTGTAGGAGGGTTCCTTTTTCTCCACACCCTTTCGAGCATTTGTTATTTGTAGACTTTTTGATGATGGTCATTCTGGCTGGTATGAAATAGCAACTCATCATTTTTGTTTGCTTTTGTCAAATAATTAGTGATGTTGAGCATCTTTCCATGTGTTTTTTTTTTTTTTTTGGCCATCTGTGTACTATTAAGGAAAGATTAGAAAGAGAAATTAGGGAAACAACCTGATTTACCATGGCATTAAAAAGAATAAAAACCTAGGAATAAACCTACCTAAAAACACAAAAGACCTGTACTCTGAAAACTCTAAGACACTAATTAAAGAAATCAAAAAATCATACAAACAGATGGAAAGATATACTATGTTCTTGGATTGGAAGAATCAATATGTCAAAATGACTATACTACCCAAGGCAATCTACAAATTCAACACAATCCCTATTAAATTACCAATGGTATTTTTCACAGAACTAGATTAAAAAAATTTTAAATTTGTATGGAAACACAAAATACCCTGAATAGTGAAAGCAATCCTGAGGAAAAAAAAAAAATGGAGCTGGAGGAATAAGGCTCCCTGACTTCAGACTATACTACAAAGATACAGTCATCAAAACAGTATAAAAATGGCACAAAAACAGAAATGTAGATCAATGGAAGAGGATAGAAAGCCCAGAAATAAACCCAAATGCCTTTGGTCAATTAATCTGTGACAAAGGAGGCAAGAATATACAATGACGAAAAGACAGTCTCTTCAATAAGTAGTGCTGGGAAAACTGGACAACTACATGCAAAATAATGAAATTAGAATGTTCTCTAATACCATACACAAAAATAGGAGTTCCTGTCAAGGCACAGTGGAGACAAATCTGACTAGGAATCATGAGATTTCAGGTTCCATCCCTGGCCTCACTCAGTGGGTTAAGGATCCAGCATTGCCGTGAGCTGTGGTGTATGTCGCAGACGTGGCTTGGATCTGGTGTTGCTGTGGCTCTGGCATAGGCCCATAGCAACAGCTCCGAATGGACTCCTAGCGTAGGAACTGCCATATGCCATGGGTGCAGCCCTAAAAAGACAAAAAAGACAAAAAATAAATAAATATACTCAAAATGGGTTAAAGACTTAAACATAAGATGGGATACTATAAAACTCTTAGAGGAAAACATAGGCCAACCACACTCTGACATAAACTGCAGCAATATCTTCTGAGATCTACCTCCTAGAGTAATGACAATGACAATAAAAATAAGCTAATAGGGCGTAATTAAACTTAAAAGTTTTTGCAGAGCAACGGAAACCATAAATAAAACAAAAAGACAACCCACAAAATGGGAGAAAATATTTGCAAATAAAGCAACTGACAAGGGATTAATCTCCAAAATATACAAACACCTCCTTCTGATCAATATAAAAAAAAAATCAAAAAATGGGCAGAAGATCTAAACAGACATTTCTCCAAAGAAGACATACGGATAACCAAAAATCACTCATGCTTACAACACAGAATCATTCCTGTTTCTCCGAGTGACAAAATCTGTGTCATAGTGAGGAAGTTGCAAGACATGGTTCTTCAGGACAAGAGGGTTAAAGGGCCATAGAGTCTTATACTCTCAACCTAAATTCTTTCTTTTTCTGCCGGGGTCTTCGGGAGAGAGTTTCTGCCTCTGTATAGTACCCAGGAATTCTGAATCTGGAATTATGAAGTATTAAGCCCTGGAGCATTCAGATTCTACGTGATGAAATCAGTGGAGCTTTACAGGCAAGGATTTCATTTGGGAAATCTAAAGCTGAGTTTTTCCCTTAGTAATGATTTCATGGCCACTTGGCCCTCCCAACATGCTTGTGATTCAGTGAATGACACCACCATCTTCTCCTGTCCACCAATCGTAAAACTGGGCTTATTTCCCTCCCCTTTCTTTTCATCATCTTTTCTAGCCAGTCATATAGTCCCATCAGCAATCATTATTCTATCCCAAAGATGTGCTTTCAAATATTTTATAAATGGAATAAAAAGGGTATATATATGTATGTAGAGAAGTTTATCACAAATATTTATGATAAGAATGTGTCCCACACAATTTATAAATAAAAACCATACAGTATGCAATACCGTTGAAATCCCATATAGCCAATCAAGAGTCTGAGATGCTTAATTTGATTTTTGCTCAAGTTTTGGTGCTGAACCAATCTATGGTTGCAGTTGAAGAAAATGGATGAACAGTTGTAGCTCCTACAGAGACACTGGTTCATATTTTCATTTGTATTTATGACTAAGACAAAAATGAAGCAACTAAGATTGATGTGGTAACAACTCATTAGTAAAAGTTATGGGTGATGTCTTTGCTGGATTAAATAATAGTTTTTGAATACTAGCAGAATTTTTACTCATTTTTTGCACGATTTAATGCAAACATATGGGTATGACACACTTTTATGTTTCACCTAAATTGTTCTCTTTTTCCACCACTTTCTTAAATCTAGAAAGTACCAAAATAACTCATCAATATTCCCACCGTGACTAGTACCAAGGTACCAATGTGACATCACTGAATATGAACAATGGCATAGAATTACATAGCATTTCTGCTATATGGATACAACAGATGAAAACAATCTTAGGAATATAAAAATTAATACAATGTAATAAAACAGTAAGGAAATGATGTTTCCAATATTTTTTACCTTTATTTTTAATATAGAATAAGTGTATATAATTTATATAATTTGGTTTTTATTAAAAGTCATGTTTTGAACAATTTCTTGAAAATTTTAACAACGAGCTCTTATAAGCCAGTGAGGGTTGGGCTCTATCCTTCTGCCAGACCCTAAATATCACTACACTACCTAGCTTAGGCCTGGCACTTGCTTTGCTGGGATGTTATGGCAACATAAGAACTGACTTTATTGTGCCTTACTCTTGACTCCCTTTGAAGCCAGAGGGAACTTACACAATCTTTACATGACACTTTCCCATTTTATTTTGAAGATGAAAACAAATTATTTGTTACTAGGTACACATTCAACTTCTGAAAAGTATATGTTTTCAATTTTACCTCCTCAAACACTACCAATGAAACGCAATGCTCTAAGCAAAAAAAAAAAAAAAGTTCCTGGTTTCCTGGATGCTAGCCTTCTTCACACATTCCTACATTTGATTTCATTATCTTTTGTCTACATCTGACTTTATTCCCCTGACTAATGTTGAAATACAGGATGATCACTGCCATCCTGCTTAACCTGCCTTGACGCCATCAGGTAGACTTTCTCTGTGCTCCGTCAATGAGCAGCCTTTTCACATCTATGGTCTCCATTTTATTTATTTATTTATTTGTCTTTTTTTGCTATTTCTTGGGCCGCTCCCACGGCATATGGAGGTTCCCAGGCTAGGTGTCCAGTTGGAGCTGTAGCCACAGGCCTACACCAGAGCCACAGCAACACTGGACCTGAGCTGCGTCTGCAACCTACACCGCAGCTCACGGCAATGCTGGATCCTTAACCCACTGAGCGAGGCCAGGGATCGAACGTGCAACCTCATGGTTCCTAGTCGGATTCGTTAACTACTGAGCCACGACGGGAACTCCTCTATCGTCTCCATTTTAGAAGTTGATTTATTTGACTACACCCTTAAATTGTTTGAGAGTTACTCGGGTAGAAGTAGAAGCAAATTGATAGCAGTTTCTTCCAATGCGCGGGACACTGCTTTAAGCAATTTCCATATTTATCTCATTTGCCTAAGGGGACAATTAGTATTTTACCCGTTAGGAAACAGAAACTCATAGAACCTATCTACATTGTCCAAAGTCAAAAGGCTCACAAATGGTGGAGCTCAGAATAAAATTCACAGAGACATAAGGACAGAGTTTAAGCTTTCTGAGGCTTGCCCTGCTCCTTTCGAGGAGCCTAGCACAGTACCTGCCAAAAAGTGATGCTCAGGAACAGTGGAGAATTTCACCTAACAATCCAGCGATTCTCGTGTGTTCCCTATGGATCAGTATTACTAGGAGAGCTGATTAAATTGAAGATTCACATGCCCTATTTCAAACCTGCAGGATTTTTTTTTTTTTTTAATCTCTTTAGGGCCACACCCGTGCCATATGGAGGTTCCCAGGCTCAGAGTCCAATCGGAGCTACAGCTGCCGGCGTCCGCCAGAGCCACAGCAATGCCAGATCTGAGCCGTGTCTGCAAACTATACCACAGCTCATGGCAACGCCAGATCCTTAACCCGCTGAGCAGGGCCAGGGATGGAACCTGCATCCTCATGGATCCTAGTCAGATTCACTTCCACTGAGCCACGATGGGAACTCCCCAGAAAAAGATTCTTTATTCACATCCGGATTAATCATGTATGCATTTGTGTGATTAGGAATTATTTCATATTTGCTCATCTTACTCGCTGCAGCCTGATACACAGTGGTACGCAGTTTACACAATGTTTCTGCCAGACAGATACAATGGACAGCATTGGTCTCAAGAGCTGCCTGAAACGCTACCTTCCCTCTCTGTGAAGAGGCAGAGAAATACAGGATGTCTATTACAGGATTCTAATACAAATTCTGACTGGTTTTGCTGGTCGCCCCCCCACTGGGCCTGATACTGGGAAGTGGATGACCTTCCCCAGAGGAGTGACCCGTGAAGGAGCCAACTGCAGGGGACTGTGCATTATCACGTCCCAACTCTACGCTTATCGGCTTCACATATGTTACCTTGAAATTGGTTTTAGTGGACTATCTACACCATGGAAATTGGCAAAGGCTACAAATTAGCCCTCCTCCCCTTCCACCAAAAGCTAGTTTCTATACGTTTACCAGTACACTACTGAATCATCAACCAAGGGCCTGTGGTCACTGAGGGCCAACGGGTTTGGGAAGGTTGGTGAGGGCGTCCCCCTTAGATTTCCTTTATTTTATGTCATCTGAGTCAATTGCCAGAAACCTTTTATGATGAAAATATTACCATAAACAATTTTCCAAGTTCAATCAGTATTTGTTTCCTTGTGTTGTGTGCTTTCTGTTCACACTCCTAAACTCTGAGCAGTCGTTTAGTGCTGTTTTTCTATTCATGGTGTCTGCTTATATTACCTTCCAATTTAGAAGCAGGTGTGAAATCAATGTCAATTTTTTCTCCCTGACACTGACCTTGTTTTTATCCCACACTGAATATCATTTCCTATCTTATTATTCACTGATTCGAAGACTTCACTGAATAACTACTACATGTGGGTACTACGTTTTGCCAATTCATTTTAGTCAAATTTAAAAGTAAGATTATAGGAGACATCCAGCATTCTCTTCACATAGGACTTCCTCCTGTTCCTCCATTATCAAATTTGGTTTTAACGTCATTCCATGTAGAAATTATAGTGGGGTAAATAACATGTTTAAAAGCCATAAGATAATTTACCACTTGGGACACAAATATTTTAGCCATTGAAACTGGAATTGTGAATTTGAATTATTTAGCCTGGAAAAGAGAAGGCTAATTTTACAAAGTAAACTGGACATATATTCACGTGTATAGCTAAAAAAAAGGATATTTCAGGAGATAATATTTCCAAGCCATATACTGGGTACCATGGTAGTTTAAATTTCCTTCCTTTGTGTGTCACTTGAATAGTGTGGACTCTTTGATTGCATCTAGCAGATACTAACTTGAGACAACTTTATTTAAAAGAGAATGTATCACAGGGATACAGAGAATATCACAGCAGCTTTGTTAAAGAACAAAATACAGCTAGCCTGCATTAGATAGATAATGCAATGCTAAATGAAAACCAGGAAGAAATTCTTCTTCTAATTCTCATTTGTCTTCTTTTCCTCTGTTATTTTATTGTCTCTCTGTAGCCTAGCTTTCCTGCTATTCAGCCCACAATTTAAGTGGTTACTTCCTCACAGCTCCTGAAAAATCTCCTCTGCTCAAGACACAAGCCCAGGCTGAGACTGAAAAATTGTAGCCCCGATTCCAAATTTTCTGGGAGAAGATGCTGACCCCATTTACACTTAGTATTTTACTATGTAAAACAAAGCCAGGCTGTTGGGGACTGTATTTGTCTTCTGTGCTGCATGGCAAATTACTACAAATTTGGAGGCTTAAAATAATACACATCTATTATCAGTTTCTGTGAGTTGGGATTTCAGGTTCCGATTAATTAGGTGCTCACAAGGCCATACTCAAGGCATAAGTCAGGGCTGCATTCTTTTCTGGAGAGCTACTAGGAAAGAATCTGCTTCCAAACACACTAAGTGTTCATTTCCTTGGGTCTGTGTGACTGAAGGTCCCAGGTTCTTACTGGCAATTGGATGAGGTTGCCCTCTGGTCCTAGATGCCACTTGTAACTCTCTGACACATAGCTTTCTCCATAGAAAGTTCGCAATGTGGAAGTTTTCTTCTTCAAGGATGGAAGGAGAACCTCCTGCTCTCTCTTTCTAAGATATAATCTATAAGAAAAGATAATCAAGAAAGTGACATCTCATTGCTTTTTCCCTATAACACAACTAAACCATGGGAGTGACATCCATCACGCTTACCATGTTCTGTTGAAAGCAAGACACTGGTTCAGCCATCCTTCAGATTTTCATTTTTTTTTTTTCTTTTTTGCCTTTCAGGGTCTCACCTGCAGCATGTGGAGGTTCCCAGCTGCTGGCCCATGCCACAGCAGCAGCAATGTGGGATCTGAGCCATGTCTGTGACCTATACCACAGCTCACAGCAACACTGGATCCTTAACCCACTGAGCAAGTCCAGGGATTGAACCAGCATCCTCATGGATCCTAGTTGGGTTCTTTATCGCCTGACCCATAACAGGAATGCCTTCATTTTTTTTTTAATTTTTTTTTTTCTTTTTAGGACTGCATATGGAAGTTCCCTGACTAGGGGTTGAATCGGAGCCACAGCCACAGCAACATGGGATCCAAGCTGTGTCTGTGACCTACACCTCAGCTCAAGGCAACACCAGATCCTTAACCCACTGAATGAGGCCAGGGATCAAACCTGCATCCTCACGGGTACGAGTCAGGTTCATAACCAACTGAGCCGAAAGAGGCACTCCCAATTTTTTTTTGGAGGTTACCCTTGTATGCATCCATCACAAAAACCCACTTCTATGTCCCATAGATGTGGGGGGGGGCAATAATTCTCAGAGGAATTATTAAAAACTGGATGAGTTGGCAGACATAATAAAAGATACCCATAACATCTGCTAAGATCAAATGACATTGTATGACTTCTTGCTGTTCTGTGAGGAGTTAAAGCAGCAACGGCAAGCATCTGTCACTGGTGTCTGACTTTAATGAGAACTTCTCTAATGTTTCTTCTTTAAATAATGTTTTGGGTTTGGAAAGTTTATGACCGTGTTGCCATGGCATCCTTATATTTCTAATGAACAAAGATCTTTTAATTCCGGATAGATTTTAGATATCAAATATCCTTTAGGAATCATTCAGTTGTCAGTTTTTATTATTTGATTATTAATTCAATGAGTTACAAAGATGTATTTCCTCATGATGAATTTTCTTTACATTTGTAGACTAAATCCTACTTAGACTTGAGATAATTGCAAAACTTCCATGGGCGTTGATTGGAGATTGTAATATCTACACTTCGCAAGGTCTTCAATTTCAGTTTTTTCCCTGCAATTTTTATCAACATTTGCAGTCAAGGTGATCTTAGTATTGTAGTAACATTCATTGTTCATGCTCTGGTTTGGTGAGGAAAGTGTGTTCCTTGAAGTTATGGTTAAAAGTATCCAGCATTTGCATTAATTCAAAATTTTTAATGAAGATAGGGAATCATTTCTAAAACATGGCGAAATTACTTTCATGGTTATTGGCCAATTGCAGTTATGTCTTTCAGAGGTCAATTTTCTTACATCAATTTGTGACATATGTTTGGAGTGTCACAACTTGTAATAAACTTTCACCCACCGTTTGAGCACATACCTCACACACTAGAAACACCTTGCCTTAGTTTTTAAACTTTGTATACAGCTGGGGAACTTTTTTTCTGAAAGTCAACAATAGTAAATATTTTATGCTTTTTTGGCCAATGATAAAATTTAAAAATATATGCAAGTAGATATATAACTAAGAGAATATAGTCATTTAAAAAAATACAAAAACTTCTGGAGTTCCCATTGTGGCGTAGTGGTTAACGAATCCGACTAGGAACCATGAGGTTTCGGGTTCGATCCCTGGCCTTACTCAGTGGGTTAAGGATCCAGCGTTGCCGTGAGCTGTGGTGTAGATTGCAGACGTGGCTCGGATCCTGCATTGCTGTGGCTGTGGCCTAGGCCTGTGGCTATAGCTCAGATTGGACCCCTAGCCTGGGAACCTCCATATGCCACAGGAGCGGCCCAAGAAAATGGCAAAAAGACAAAAAAACAAAAACAAAAACAAAAACTTCTGACTCTTAATAAAAGAAAAAACAGACTATGATGTGGATTTTGCTAGTAGGTCATAGTTTATCAATCCCTGCTTATATCATTTTTATTAATTTACTGAAAATTTAGGATGGTCAAGCAATTAGGATAGAGCAAAGTAATTAATATGAGGGGGTAAGTATTCCTTGAACAACTGTAAAGAGGTCAGTGTGTGTGTGTGTGTGTGTGTGTGTGTGTGTTTTAAGAGGAGGTTGGAAGCTTCAAGAAAAGTTTTTACCCCTGGGTCATTTCAAATTTTTAAACATACGTACATACATATATGTTTACATAAATATATACATATAGGCATTACATATATGTGTTTTAATGTCATTCTTGTCTATTACTTTATTGTTTGTTTTTTCCTGTTTTCATTTATCCATCCCATTTCTTCCAGACCCATAAAAACATAATTTACACACTCATATTTTCCTCTAAGATCATATTATATAAAATATGCAGACTTCTTAGAAAATATACACACTTATATCTGAAGAACTATTCCTATCATTGTTTGTCTTTTCTGAAAATAAAATAATTTAAGCACACCTCCATCTTGTTTTTTCCAAAAAAGGAGAATACCTCATGTAAATTCCTGAAAGTGAACTGGGAGAGTTCTAATTCATCATGTAATATTCTTTAGTGTGTTCCATAATTTAGTCAGAAACTGATTAGTGGAGAGGTATTCATCATGCCTCCAGCATTTTTTTTTTAAGTTTGCTTTTCTTGACATTTGGTGTTGCACATACTTGTATTTATATCCTTCCCAATATTTATTCTATGAAAGTGATTCCAGTGAGTAGAATTTATCGTTAAAGATATATTTATTTATAATTTTATTAGGGGTTCCCAGTTTACTTTCTAGTACATTACAGTAATTCACACAAAAAAATTACGTGAGTCCTTTTGTCCACATCCCGATAGCAGTAAATACTGAAATTCCTCTTTTTTTTTTTTTCAGTGTGGCTAGTATAAGACATTGTTTTACTTTATAATATATTTTTTTTAAATATTTGCAATAAATTCTATAGAAAAGCAGTTAGAATTGTAATATAAAACCCTTGAAAATCAACAAGAAGATAATTAAAGCTGAATTTTGAAGAGGCAGTTCTCACAAGAGCAAATCAAAATCTCAACAATCCAAGAGAAAATACACAACTCAAAAGGAAAATTAAAATCAGAATGCTTTCTATTTCTGAATTCCCTCTCCTACTTCTACTGATTAGATTAAAGCTGCTCTATTGTTCTTCAAATTTTTCTTTACTATTTTTCAACACTAATTCCTCTGTATGAAAGTCAATGCCCTAATTGTAGCTGCAGTAAATTTATATTCTATGTCTATAAAATTGATTTATTTGTCTTATGAGGAATTTCTATCCAATGAAATTGCCTTTATTTACAACTGTTCATATATTTTGTATTTCATCAATAAGAATTTATAGTATCTTACATAAAATTTTTCCTATTTCTTATTTTAGTTATTGCTGCAAGTTTTATAATTGTGTATACTCCAAGTAGAACTTTTATACAAATATTTAACTCACATCTACCCTTGTAAAAGGATTTATGTAAAAGATTTTTAAAAATTGGAGTTCCCATCGTGGCTCAGCAGAAACAAATCTGACTAGTGTCTGTGAAGACACAGGTTCAATCCCTGGCCTCTCTCATTGGGTTAAGAATCCAGCACTGCTGTGAGCTGTGGTGCAGGTCGCAGATGAGGCTTGGATCCAGTGTTTCTGTGGCTGTTGCACTGTCCAGCGGCTATAGCTCCAATTCATCCCCTACCTGGGAACCTCCATATGCCACAGGTGTAGCCCTAAAAAAAAGACAAAAAAAAAGGATTTTAAAAACTGATGCTAGTAGTGTGCTGCTAGAACTTTCTTGGTTTTGTAGACACAAATTATATCATTGATAAAAATAGATATTCTCTACACTTTCCATTGTTTATAGTGGCTTGCGTCTACCAACCCCAAATTCCCTGTCCTTCCCATTTCCTCCCTCCTCTCCTCTGGCAACCACACGTCTGCTTCGTTCATAATCTGTTTCTACTTTCAGTTAGGATCATTTGTGCAATATATTAGATTACACATATATGTGATATCATATGGTATTTATCTTTCTCTTATGACAATCTCTAGTTGCATCCATGGTAAGGGCATTATTTTTTCTTTTTAAGGCTGAGTAGTATTTCATTGTAAATACGTAGCACATCTTCTTATCCATTCATCTGCTGATGGCCATTTAGGTTGTTTCCATGTTTTGGCTATTGTGAATATTGCTGCATGTATCTTTTTGAATGAAATTTTGTCAGGATATATACACAGGTGTGGGATTGCTGGATCATATAATAGTTCCTGTATTTATTTTTCTGAGGAACCATCATACTATTTTCCATAGTGGTTGTACCAATTTACATTCCCACCACCAGAGAAGGAGGGTTCCCTTTTCTCCTTACACTCTCCAGCATTTGCTCTCTGTAGACTTATTAATAATGGCCATTCTGACCAGAGTGAGGTGCTACCTCATTGTAGTTTGAGCTGCAATTCTCTAAAAATGAGTGACGTTGAGCATTTTTCAAGTGCCTGCTGACCATCCATATTTCTTCTTTGGAGAAACATCTATTTAGGTCTTCTGGCCCTTTCTCAATTGGTTTTGTTGTCGTTGTTGAGTTGTATGAACTATTTGTATATTTTGGAGATTAGGCCCTTATCAGATGCATCATTTGCAAAGATTTTCTCCAATTCTGTGGGTTGTCTTTTTTTAGTGCTTTCCTTTGCAGTACTAAAGCTTTTCAGTTTAATTAGGCCCAAATGGTTTATTTTTGTTTTCATCGTCATTATTCTAGAAGGTGGATCAAACAAGATGTTGCTATGACTTATGTCAAAGAGCGTTCTGCCTATGTTTTCCTCTGTGAGTCTGATAGTATATGGCCTTGTATTTAGGATACATTTAAACCACGTTGAGTTTATTTTTGCATATGGTGTTAGAGAGTATTATAATTTCATTCTCTTACATGTAGCTTTCCAGTTTTCCCAACACCATTTATTGAAGAGACTATCTTTCTTCCATTGTATGTTCTTGCCTCCTTTGTCATAGATTAGTTGACCAAGGGTGCCTGGGTTTATGTCTGGGCTTTCTATCCTGTTTCATTCATCTATACTTCTGTCTTTGTGCCAGGACCATAGTACATGAGTACTACATGGTTTTTCCACATGTACTTTGTCGTACATGTGGAACTATTAGCCAGAAACTTTTTTCAACACAACCTTCGTACCCTATTGATTTTTTACACTAGATTTATATTGACTTTACAATCTCATCTGTTATAATTTTCACATTGTATGTTAATTCCTTTGTGTCAATTTTTGTAGTTAACATTTTGCTTAGAAACTATTCACTTCTAAGTTTTGAAAGAAAATGTCTTAGAGTTGTAAAGCTGTTCTCTTATAAAATTTTAACCCTTTCTTCTATCTGTAATGGTATCCTTTTCGTAACCTAGTCTTGTCTATTTTTACTATACATTTTTAAAAAATTCACATTAATGTTTACATATTCAATTATAATACATTTGTTTAACCTTGATAAAATAACAAAATGCTATGAGATACTTATTGTCATCTCTGGTTTAGAGATGAGACATAAATTTCCCCTAATCAAAATAACATATATTTTAAGTTATAATAAAATCTCTTTTCTATGCTGGAAGAGTAGTATTATTTCATAGGGCTGGTAAGTTTATATTAAGATAATATTTTGGCTCCCAATTAAACAACAGTTGAGAAAAATTGCGAAGATAGCTGTGTTCCTCAACATAGCAATTGTACTTCTAAAATTTTATTTTAAGGATATAATTAAAATTATGCAGAAAGATTTCACTAACTTGGAATGCTTACTGTAAAACAATTTAAAATCTTTAAAAATGCTGAAACAAAATAAATACCAATGAGAAAGCTTTGGATAAATAAACAATGGCAGAGATCTACAATGCCATGATGAAACACATCTGCACTGTCATCCAAAAGCTGCTCCAGCATCACTGATGTGGAAAAATATTCACAGAATTATCCTAAGATGATAATATTTTGCATCAAATATGATCCATTTTTTAAAATCTACAAATACGTACATGTACAGAATATTTCCAGTGTGTTAATGTTAACTCAGAGGGTTAACACTGATGGAATGATCGGTGTTATTTGTTTGCTTACTTATTTTTTCTGTAACAAGTATATGCTCAAGCAAGAGAATTAAAAAAAAACATTTCTTTAAGTAGTTAAACTGATTATAATTGTTTTGCCTCATTAGAAGTAACAGTATCTTTGAGTTCTCAAACTTTCTGACATAGGGAGTTGTTTCAGTGAGGCAGAAGAGCTTATAGGGTAGTTTTGCTATCACCTTGCTTATTATTGATGCTACCAAAAGTGACCCAGAATAAAAGTCACCACACAGTTTTTGATTTCTGTAATCTCTCAGCTAAAACTTAAGCTCTTAAATTTAGAACGCTCCCCTTTATCTATAGCTCTCTTCAAGTTATTTATTATTTTATAGTTTTAATACAGACACTTCTAGGGCCACCACTATCGGGCTGTAATCTCCATAAAGCAAGAAAACATATTGGTTACCTTTTAATCTCCAATCGTGCACATCACAGTAATTTAAATTACCTAAGTAATAGATTTTGTGTTGGAATAAGGGGATGAATGAATGGGAATTAATGAGAAGACTATTATTGTGTTTTAGGACTCATGAAGAAAGTGGTGTGCCATAGCTTTGGTCCCAAGAAACAAACAAGGGTAAGACACCTATGCTTATGCTGGATATGAGATGTATAACTTCATAGCCAACTAAGGGCAAGAGAACTGAGCCCTCAGAAACAAGGCAAAGTAAGTCATTACTTACTATGTTGGTGATTTCTTCTTGACAAGCCACAACCTCTCTCCGCCACCAAAAAAAAAAAAAAGGCACCAAGTACATCCACTCAACTACTTAGTCCTAGAGGAACCATTCTTCAGAACTATGCATCAGAAGAAGAGAGAGGAAGGAATCCCTCTGCTGGCTTTATCTCCTGTCTCCCCTTGCTCAAAGTTTCCCTACAGGAGTTTAACCAGACCAAATCTCATACGTCCTCACACTCATGTCCTTCTTATAAAAACTTTTGCAGCTTCTCAGGGTGTCAGATCCCTTTCTAAGTGTTGTGTTAGCTTGAGGTGTCTGGAAGTGTTGGGAAGCTCCAGAAATCGCTGCAGTGATACTCATGGGCCTCAGAAGACATACTCCATGGTCTGCTTTGGCATCCGGAGAACTTGGCAGAAGTTGAAGGGAATAATTGGCCAAGGGTGAGGAAGGAAGATTTGACTGAGAGAATTTAAGGAAGTGTAGAAGATGTATTCAATACAAGGCAGTATTTAATTTCACTGAAATACAAATAGATCATTAGCTATTGTCAAGATCACAAAGAAGTACTGTTGTCAGTACTTGGGTTCTATTGTGAGACACTCTTTAAAACAGGAAAAATTTAAATTATTGCCCTATGATAGTAAAACTGAAATAACCTACAATTTATTTGTGCAAAAATATGTAAACAATATTAATTAATATTTAACGCTATGTATGGTCCAATCATATTTTTAAATTATCACTTGGAATATATAAAATTCTTAAATACATGATTATACCTTTATATCATTATAATTCCAAGCTACAACGATTAGAAAAATGAGGCTTGGAAACTTTAATTTGCTCTAAACCACATAGCTAGTATATTATGGTGGTGATTTTAAAGCACAGAGTGGTCTGATTCCACTCTTGCAACAAGGCAAATTACTGCAAGGTGAATGCTGTATGTTCCCTGAACCCGCTGAACAGAGGAATTACCAAGAAGAATCAATCATCCATGGTAACTAAAGGCAACAGAATGTACTGTATAGCACAGGGAACTATATACAGTATCTTGCAAAATAACATAATTGAAGATAATATAAGGGAATGTATATATATATGTGTGTGTGTATATATTATATATATGCACATATATCTGTTCCCTTGTAAGTGGATAATAAAAATAAAAAAAATAAAATAAATGCTTTATTCATCGAGTCATAGTAGTAACATCAAAGATCTATGATCACAAATCACTCTAACAAACGTAATAATAAGGACAAAATTTAAATATTATGAGAATTACCAAAATGTGACACAGACACACAACATGAGCAAAGCCTGTTGGAATAAGAGCACTGGTAGGCCTGCTCAATGCAGGCTTGCCACTGAATTTCAATTTGTAAAAAAAAAAAAAAATCACTGTCTGGCAAGCATAATAAAGTGAAATGCAATAAAACCAGGGGGAAAAAAGACAGCAGATTCACCGAGTAGAAAAGCGCTATTCATAGTTTTTGTACCTAAGTCTGAGTTTGAGACTAAATCTAAATTGATGGCAAATGTGTGAGGGAGAAGGAGACTACAGGTCCTCAAACTGAAGACCAGAAAACTGTATTATAAATGAAAGCAGTTCCATTCCTGCTTTGTAAACCAGTCTCTAGGGACTTATGTAAAGTGCCCTATGAGGTAGAGCTACCTCATAACTTCTGGAAATCAAGTTCCAGGGTTTACAAGCTGAGGCCAAAATCTGGACAATAATGAATTCAGCAAACAATGAGGCCTGGGAGTATTTTTTTTAATCCTGAAATTATGGGGGGCTTTTATATTTGGACATTCATCTTATGCCTTTTACATTTTGGTTGCTATCTCGGCAAAACAAAACTTCCTGTGTCTCAAACCTGACTTTTTTCAAAATGTCTTATTTAACAAGAGGCAACACTAAATACACAGTTCTATGCTTAAGCCTGTATTTTTTTTTCAAGACTTGGAATATTTTTGTTTCACTGAATATAGCCAGATACCCAAGTAATCTTTGACAATGGTCATTGGGTACAGGTGACTAGAGTCTGACCCCACATATCCAGGGCTTCAGACTTAAATATTTGTATGGGTGATGGCTTCCTCCTGAATTCCATGCCCAATAAGCAGATGTTCTAAACTCAGGTGATATGGGTCTGGCTATATTTGAGTAAGCATTTTTTTCAAGGTTACAAACTCTAGCATTTGTCCCTTTCTATGACCAATGTATCATGAGAATCAAGAAAGCATAAGGTTAATTGTACCACCTGAAGCACGCTTACCCCTCTCTGGCTCAGTTTGTTATCATCCAGCTCACAGATTTAAAGGAGTCTTAATTTACTTAGTAATCATGCATGTAAATTTTTTTTTGCATTGAAGTTATCCAAGTGTTTGAGAAATAAAACCTTGTTCGCTTGATATTTTAAGGAATTAAATAAAGTCTAGCCATCTTACTGGAGATGTAAAAACTGGTCTCTGGTGGCTTTTGATAGATTCTAGTGATAGCAGAACAGAAGTTATACCTGGAGAGAATACACTTTGTCACACCAAAGAAAATAAACTTTGAAATTCACAACACACCCAGGTTTCAAGTTCTTTGTTCCAAGGCCAATTTGCTTTCATTAACTGAAATTCATTAATTAACTGAAAATTATAGGCAATACTGGTGACCTAAGAGAAGTTGCTTGGTCAAGTGTCAAACTAATGAGGTTCTATTATGAAGGTATGTTTTGTTTTTCATTTAAATCTGAAGGCACACAAATTCAAGTCTTTTAAACCCTAAAGAGAAAATTTTGACTTGTCCTAGTGTTCAGTCTGGTGCCAAACTTCCTATGAAATTCAAATTTGCTGAAATTCAAAATATTCTGAATTTTATTCTCAGAGATTGTCTTAACAGAGTAACCCTTCGCCTTGGTACATTCAACTGTTTTAAAATTTCCTAGTTCAAACTCACCTCTTCCTTAACTAAAATGAAGTTAATGTCTTTAAGAGAAAGAGAAAGAGAAAATAAGGCAAAACTCTTTGCTGAAATTGTAGAAAATAATAAGGCTTTTTATTATAGAATTGGTAGTCATTATACTTATGTTCATTCCATAGTTAGAGTCATATTTCTCAACTCTGCTCCAAGTTTATGAACAATACAAATAATCTACTAAAACCTTAAAAATGAGCAGAAAGAAACAGGGAAAGAAAATAATCTTCTCGAAAATGGTTTTTTTGAAAAAGAACGTGTGAGGGAAGTGCCACTCTGAGACCTGTTCTTTAGACCAAGTCTAGGCTGTAGTCTCTTGGAGTAAATTTTGCAACATGATGGCAATTTAAAAAATGTAGCAAACTGGGAGTTCCCATCGTGGCTCAGTGGTTAACAAATCTAACTAGGAACCATGAGGTTGTGGGTTTGATCCCTGACCTTGCTCAGTGGGTTAAGGATCAGGCATTGCCATGAGCTGTGGTGTAGGTCACAGATGTCTCTCGGATCCTGTGTTGCTGTGGTTCTGGTGTAGGCTGTTGGCTACAGCTCCGATTAGACCCCTAGCCTGGGAACCTCTATATGCGGCGGAGTGGCCCTAGAAAAT
Source organism: Phacochoerus africanus (assembly GCF_016906955.1). NCBI lineage: Eukaryota > Metazoa > Chordata > Mammalia > Artiodactyla > Suidae > Phacochoerus > Phacochoerus africanus. The sequence goes on from NC_062554.1 coordinate 23,731,325, forward strand.
GGCAAAAATACAAAAAAAAAAAAAAGTAGCAAACTGCTCCAAAGCTCAGGGGTTAGAGCTTATAAAAATTGTAGCAAGCTGCTATATAACTTAATTAAATTGAATATGTCTTATACTTTACATATACTATTAAAAATTGAAGAGCCAGAATATTGGGATTTTTATTTTTCTTGTCAACAAGTTTTCCAAAAGTGAGGATTCTTCTCATTTTTGTGGCCTACTGATTAATAATTATCTCTTAATTGACTTTTGATAACAACGTTGAATACTTAATATTATACGATCATTAGCACATTTATTATTCATCTAATCATGCAATTGTGGCAATTAAGTTGGCTGCCTTTTAAACACTTGGTTCATTGATCTTTAATTACACTTATAAGAATTGCACTGAATAGGAAAGTTGCTAAGTGACACTATTCCATTTTGTTGTCCCCAAATTTGTGATCACTTCATGCAAATTTGTTGAGTAGGACTGAAATTTTCTTTCTTATATATTGTACAAAGCTTCTATTTCTCTTAATAACTTTTTTTTCCATTTATTTATTCCCCAACATTTAATGAATACTTACTCTGTTCCAGATACTATACTACTAGGTCCTGGGTATAAAACGATGAATAAGGTGAATAAGTTTCCTACTTTTATGGAGTTTACATCTTTGAAAATAAGAGATAAACAGGAAGTAAAAATAAAATAATTTAGATTGATATTAGGGGAATTAATATAAAACATTTTCTGATAGAAATAATAAGTATTGAAGGAGTTCAAAATGAGACTCCCCCAAATGCGTCATTTAGGTGTGCAAACTATCTTGAACTGAAGGCAATCAAAACCCAGGGGAGGGTGTCTCTTGTGTCTCAGCAGGTTAAGGACCTGATATTGTCTCTACAAGGATGCAGGCTGCTCCCTGCCTCGCAATTTAAAAAAAAAAAAAAAAAAGTGGACTCATAAGCAACAAGGTCCTACTGGATAGAACAAGGCACTATATACAATAGCCTGTGATAAACCATAATGGAAAAGACTATGAAAAAGAATATATATGTATAACTGAATTATTTTGCTGTATAGCAGAAATTAATGCACTGTAAATCAACAAAATAATTTTTTGTTTTAACTGAATAAATTGAAAATAAAAAAATAAAATTTTGTTTTCAAAAAAAGTCGATAAAATTAAGAAAAATGGACTAAAGAAAATAATTTTACCTCTTCATGAGCTACCCTAGAGAATTAAATAGGGCTCCTGGCCCAGAAAAAGAGCTCTTACCAAGAGATAACTGTTACCTGAATGACCTATCTTTATGGAAGAACAAAGCTCTAATCACCAAAGATCTGCTTTTCTTATCTTGCGAATCACCCTGTCCCCTTTGAAGCCCTAGGCTCCTATCCCATTTCTTAGCTCAGGATGGCATATGAGGTTAAGAGTGGATAAAAAGTAGTAGGTAACAGAATTTATAAATTGGAAGACAAGTCAAAGAAAATGTCCAGAGACTGAAAATATTGTAAAATACAGAAAGTAGTGTTAGAGATATACAGGTAATATGAAAGGTCAAACATAAGTTTTCTTAGAGTCACAAATGGAAAAAGGAGATATGATGGGGCAAAGATATTTCAAGTGATGAAAGCTGAGAATTTCCCCAAACTGATGAAAACTATCACCTGTAAGTTCAGGAAGCTCTGCAAAACCCAAGCGGAATAAATACGAAAGAAAAAGGAAAGAAAGAAAGAAAGAAGGAAGGAAGAAGGGAAGGAAGGAAGGAATGAGGGAAGAAGGGAAGGAGGGAAGGAGGGAAGGAAGGAAAGAAAGAGAAAGAAAGAAAGAAAGAAAGAAAGAAAGAAAGAAAGAAAGAAAGAAAGAAAGAAAGAAAGAAAGAAAGAAAGAAAGAAAGAAAGAAAGAAAGAAAGAAAGAAAGAAAGAAAGAAAGAAAGAAAGAGAGAGAGAAAAAGGGAAAGAAAAAGCCTATACACATGCATCAGACATAAACTGCTATAAACCAAAGACAAAGAAAAAATTTTAAAAGCAGAGTTATATGCACTATTCTTTACTTATGTTTTATTTCAATTAAAAGATTTAAAAATTGCAGAGGATAAAGAGATTTTAATTTCAAGGTAGCAAAAAGATATCAGCTAGTGGTTCAACAGAAACAATTAGAAGTCATAAGATATTTAATCATAGCTTTAAAATTCTGAGAAAAACATAGCTGTCCATTTTGAATACTGTATCTAGTACAAATGTTTTGCAGAGATTAGATGGAGTTAATATGTTTTCTGCCAAAAAGAGAGAATTGGTGACCAGCGAACCTATACCAAAAGATACAGTAAAGAAAAACGTCAAGTAGAAAGAAGATCACAGAGGAAAACATTGAGTTAAATGAAGGCATGAAGTGCAAAGAGAAGAGTAAACATTTGGGGAAGTATAACGAATACTCGAATTCTGAAACAAAAATAAAAAACGAAGGGACATCAAAAGTTTTGGGAGGGTTGGTTGTGTCTATTACCTTGTTGTTGTGAAAGTATCATGGATGTTTCATATATCCAAACTCATCAAACTGTCCACATGGCATTTGTGCAGTTCTTTGTATATTAACTATACCTCAATAAAAATATTTTAAAAATAAAATAAAATTTAATTGCACACAATGATAACTGTAATCCCTTGTCGAATGAAAAAATATGAAAATTAAAAATGCATGACAATATTAACACCCAAGGTTCAATAGAGGTCAATGCATTGAAAGTGTCCTAGGATTCTACATTATTAGGGAAGTTATGAAGTAATAATTTGCGTTGGACTCTAATAAAAATACGTGTTTCATCTCAAATATAACCATTAAAAACTACTAAAAATAGATATGCAACAAACTAGTGTATGAGAAAACAATGATATGAAAATATTTGGTTAATCTGGGGGAAGCTAATAAAGTAGAGGAAAAAAAATCATGAAACACATCACTCTTCTGAATACAAATAAGAACTATAAGCCCAACTACATCAGTAGTTATATTAGATACAAATTGAATAAAAACTCCAAGTTAAAAGTTAACGTTGTCAGTCTGGATTAACAAATTGTCAAAATACAGAACAAAACAAAATCTAAAAGAAGATAGTATGCTTAAAGAGATATGTCTTAAACATGGAGAAGTAACCAAAACAAACATAATAAGCACACTAATATTAGACAGAAGAGAGTAATGCAAAAAATAATTTCTAGAGACAGTGACATTGCATAAAGATTACATTACATAAAATTCTATGTCTGTATGCACACAATCACATAGATTCAATATACATAAAACAAAAATTGACAGTTAAAATGAGAAATAGACAAATCTATGACAATGATGGAAGCCCTAGACCCTTGTTTTTTATAGCTAAAGATATAAGCAGACAAAAAAGGAGCAAGGATAGAGTATATGCAAGAAACACAATAAAATGGTAATTTTGTATATGTGATTTACATAATGCAGAAAATGGAATTTAGCAATGACAGAATAAACTAAAAATAAGATTTTTTTCCAGTATTTACTTCAAGATAACTAAAATCAAGGAAGGAGACATAAAAGCATTTTTTCCTTGTGAAATTTTACCCAAGGACATACTCGGACAAAAAGGACCATTAAATGCACTCAGAAGACATCCTCCGTAATGTCTATTATCGCAAGGAATATTTCCATTTCCATTTGAAGAGTTAAGGTAAAAATGTAGGTCCTTGCCCCCAAAGTCTAGCTTGTGAGATAACAAGCACTACATTCTTTTCTGGCTCCATTACTGCAGTTTAAATTAGGTATGACAATAAATTTAATGAAGAGAGAATTCGGCTCCTATGTCATCATTACTGCTTTTTTTTTTTTTCCCCTTTCATTTTGGCCACCCCATGGCATGTGGTGTTCCCAAGCCAGGGAACAGATCAAAGACGCTGTCGTGACCTAACCTGAAGGGAAACTCACTGTCAGTGTTGGGGTTCGAAGCCGTGTCCCAGCACTCCCAAGATGACGCTGATCCTGTTGTGCCAAGCAGCAACTCCATTTGTCATCATCATTGTTAAGTGTAAATAGAATAATACAATTTAAATTACAAGAAGACTCCAAGTTCATGCTGCAGTGTGTTGAAATCCCGAGTTTTGGGGTCTGATAGATATGGATTTAAATACAATTTTAACATTTGATAACTCTGATTTGGGGTAGGTTACCTAACCTCACTACAGAATAGAGAAAAATAACCCCTCTATCATAGGGTTGTGGTGAAAATTAAATGAGCTTATTTATATAAAATGCTTAGCGGAATGATTGCATTTTATAAATCCAGAAAAAATTGTGGCTATTACTTTCCTTTCCATCAGCTCAGGATGTCACTAAATTAACCATCTGATAGTCCTGCATCAACATATTACACGTTTTTAGGCAGGACAGTAGGGGGCAGGGGAGCAGGGGGATGTGGAGAAATGAATGAAAGGACAATGGACATTATTTGGGAAAATTTATTTCCCAATATTTATTTCCCAAGGAAATGATTCCCCAGCAATCCAGAAATGAAGTGATAAAATATTATAATCAAGTTTAATTCAAGCAGCTCTAATTTCAAAAGCAGAATACTTTATACAGTCATAGAATGTTTTAACATTTAATTCATACTCATTTTCCAGACTGAACATGAGATCTGAATGGTAATCATTTTCTAAAATATACTATGTCCTCCTTAGCCAGCTTCTTCATGGAATAGTGTTTTGTGGGGTTTTTTTGTTGTTGTTGTTTTTTGTTTTTGTTTTTGTCTTTTTGCCTTTTCTAGGGCCGTTTCCCATGGCATATGGAGGTTCCCAGGCTAGGGGTCGAATCGGAGCTGTAGTCTCACCAGAGCCACAGCAACGCAGGATCTGAGCCATGTCTGCAACCTATACCATAGCTCACGGCAAGGCCAGGGATCAAACCCGCAACCTCATGGTTCCTAGTCGGATTCGTTAACCACTGCGCCACGATGGGACCTCCTGGACTAGTGTTTTTGATGGACATTGTCAACACTTGCCTCTCAGGCCCTCTTTTCTCCATACTGTCATTATTAAATCCCTATTCCAATTAACAAGTCTTTTTAAAAATCTTATGATGAATCAAATACTTAAATCAGATTAAGATAACATTTTAGGAATACCAGAGTCATTGTGTACCTTCGACAAGCAAAGTTTCACTCATATCTTGTTCATTGCACTTTGTTTTACTGGCTTTTGTAAATACTACATTTTTACAAAAATAAAAATAAGAAGGTTTTGGTTTTTGGGTTTTTTCTTGTTTCCTTTTTAGGGCCACACCCACAGCATATGGAGGTTCCCAGACGAGGGGTCAAATCAGAGCTACAGCTGCCAGCCTACACCACAGCCACAGCAACGCAGGACCCAAGCAGCATCTGCGACCTACACCACAGCTCATGGCAATGCCAGATGTTTAACTCACTGAGCGAGACCAGGGATCAAACCCGCAACCTCATGGTTCCTAGTTAGATTTGTTTCCACTGAACCACCATGGGAACTCCAAAAAATAAAAGATTTGAGGCAACCTTGATTCAAGGAAATCTATTGACACCATTTTATCAACAATTTTCTCACTCTGTGCTGTGTTTCTGTGTCACATTTTGGTAATTTTTGAAATGCTTCAAATTTTTCACTATAATTATATTTAATAATGTATTTTTTTGTGATTGTTATCTGTGATTAGTGACCTTTGATGTTACTATTGTAATTGTTTTGTGATACCATGAATTCTGCCCATAGAAGACCACGAATTTAATTGATAAATGTGTGTGTGTTCCACTTGCTCCATTGAGTGCTGTTCTGTTTCTCTCTCTTCTCAGACCTCTCTATTCCCTGGGACATAGCAGCAATATTGTAATGAGGCCAATTAACAACCATAAAAACATTGAAGTGTTCCAGTGAAATTTTCACTTCAAACTGAAAGCTGGAAATAATTCATCTGAGTGAGGAAGGCATGTCAAAAGTCCAAACAAGCTAAAACTAGGCTTCTTGCACCAGTCAGGCAAGCTGTGATTGCAAAGGAAAAGTTTTTAGAGGAAATTAAAAAGCATTAGTACAGAGAACACGGAAATGATAGGAACGTAAAATAGCCTAATTGAAATATGTGGAGAAGGATTTGATGATCTGGACAGAGGATGAAACCAGCCACGACAGTCCCTTAAGCCAAAGCCTAACCCAGAGCAAGACACTGATTCTCTTCAGTTCTATGAAGGCTGAGAGAGGTGAAGACACTGCCAAGGTGGGTTCATGAGGTTTGCGGAAAGAAGTTGCCTCCATGTGCAAGCTGAAGCAGGAAGGGAAGGTGTAGAAGCTACAGCAAATTATTCACAAGATAAGCAGTAGAGGCGGCGCCACTAAACTGCTGATTTTCAAAGCAGATAAAACAGCCCTGTGTTAGAAGAAGATGCCACCTAGGACTTTCAGACTTGAGAGGAGAAGTCAATGCCTGGGCGTCAAAGCTTCAAAAGATAGGCTGACTCCCTTGTTCAGGACTAAGGCAACTGGTGGCTTGAAGGTGAAGCCAATGCTCATTTGCCATCGTGAAAATCCTGGAGTCCTTAAGAGTTACGCTAAATCTACTCTGCCTGAAATTAAATAACAAAGCCTGGATAACAGCACATCTGTTTAAAACATGGTTTACTGAGTGTTTTAAGCTCACTGTGGAGAACCACTTCCAGAAGAAAAGATTCTTTTAAAAATAATACTGCTCATTGACGATGTACCTGGTTGCCTAAAAGCTCTAATGGAGATATACATCAAAATTCATGTTGTTTCCATGCTGTGAAAAAACATCTTTTCTGCAACCCAAGGATAAAGGAAGAGCTTTGACTTTCGAGTCTTAATATTTAAGAAATATATTTTCCAGGTTATAGCTGCTGTAGCTAGAAATTCCTCTGATGGATGTGGATAAAGTAAATTGAAAACTTTCTGGGGAAAAAAAAAAAATGGAATTCCCCTCGTGGCACAGTGGTTGACGAATCTGACTAGGAACCATGAGGTTGTGGGTTCGATCCCTGGCCTCGCTCAGTGGATTAAGGATCTGCCGTTGCCGTGATCTGCGGTGTAGGTCACAGATGTGGCTCGGATCTGGTGTTGCTGTGGCTCTGGTGTAGGTCAGCAGCTATAGCTCTAACTAGACCCCTAGCCTGGGAACATCCATATGCTGCAGGTGCAGCCCTAAAAAAAGGACAAAAAGACAAAACAAAACAAAAAAACCCTTTCTGGAAAACACTCACCATTCTAAACGCCAATCAGAATTTTTGTGATTCATGGGAAAAGGTAAAAATATCTACATTAAACGGAATTTGGAAAAAGTTGACTCTAACCCTCATTGATGACTTTGAGGGGTTGAAGCCTTGGCTCTAAACGCAGAGATGATAGAAGTAGTAAGAGAACTAGAAGTGGAAGCTGAAAGTGTGACTGAATTTCTGCAATCTCATGATAAAATTGAACAGATGAGGAATTGCTTTTTATGATGAGCAAAGGAAGTGCTTTCTTGAAATGGAGACTACTCAGGGTAAAAATGCTGTGAAGATTGTTGAAAGGACAACTAATATTTCAGAATATTATATAAACTTAGTTTATAAAGTAGTGGCAGGGTTTAAGAGGGTTGACTCCAATTTTGTAAGAAATTCCATGTGGGCACAATGCTATGAAACAACATTGCATGCTTCAGAGAAATCATTCCTGAAAGGAACAGTAAATCCAAAATAAAAATTTTAATTTAATTATTGGTGGGTTTTAAGAAATTGCCACAGCCAACCCAAACTTCAGCAACTGTCACACTCAGTCGGTAGCCAAAACATCAAGGCAAAATCGTCCACCAGCAAAAAGAGTACAGTTCACTGAAGGTTCAGATAATGGCTAGCATCTTTAACAATAAAATATTTTAAATAATGTATGTATGTTGTTTTTAGACATAATGCTATTGCACACTTAATACACCACAGTACAGTATAAACCTTACTTTTATATGCACTGGGAAACCAAAACAACTTCGTAACTTGCTTTAATTCTTATATATGTTTTATGGCTGTTGTCTGGAACTGAATAAGCAATATCACTGAGATATGCCTAAACATATCTAACCCTATTGATAATAAGTTAAATTGTATAAATAACAAAAAACAGCACCTTGATCTTTATTTCCAAGTTCTTTGAAATGGAACATCTCAGGTGCTCATGCACACATTCCTAAAATCCTAATTAGGTTTGGACAAATAGACAATCTAAGTATTTGAGAGTTAAACACACACACACAAAACACACACCAAAATGCAATTCCTGATTTTACATTTATTCCAAGTGTAAGAAAGTTAAAGAAGAGTTTGCCTTGTTCATCACAGAGCATAAATAGTGTTAAAATATACACAGATTCCTTTTTCTTCTAAAGTACACCTGTTGTATGTTCCTATGCATATTACCTTCTGGAATAACACAAAATAATGGACTGAAGAATTCTAACCAAGGCCTCTAGTTAACATTCAGTAGAATCAGTTGGTTATATGCCTCTACCACTTGACAGTGAGTCAGTTGAAGTTAGTGACCAAATCTTAATGCAAATATTGTACCTCCAGCCTAAAACCATGGTGAATGATTAAATTAATTCTGGTAGAGTGTTTTACACGGAAAGTTTTTGGTAAAACAGAATATGTTATTATAGTGCTACTTCAATTCTTTTTTAACATTTAAATAATGATTACCATTTTATAACACTATCCAAAGAAATCATTTTTCAACATCTCACATTCTTTTTTTTCTCCTCACCTCTCACTCCCACACTCTTTGCACAGCTGAAGAAGCAATTAAAAAACAGCCCATTAAAAATTCAGTGGTGTTGGAACTTTATCACCCACGCTAATTTCACTTCCTATCATAGGGCAAGTGGACACTTACTTCATAATTCTCCCCCAAGTTTGGGGGGGCGGGGAAGAGATGACATTACTAGCAATACTGCGTCACTTGGCTCCTTATGAGTTATTAGTTCATTTGTCTTTATAAAATAGCAAGAACATTTTAAAATCAGATTTTCAAGGGAATTCCTATTGTGGGTCAGCAGTAACGAATCCGACTAGTATTCATGCGAACACGGGTTAGATCTCTGGCTTGCTCAGTGGGTGTAGGATCTGGCATTGCTGTGAGCTATGGTGTAGGTCGCAGACGCAGCTTGGATCTGGTGTTGCTGTGGCTGTGGCAAAAGCCAGCAGTTACAGCTCCAATTCAACAGATAGCCTGGGAACATCCATATGCCATGAGTAGGGCTCTAAAATAGACCCCCAAAAAAATAAAAAGAAAAAAGATTCTGAAGCTCTTCAATGAGAAGATAATTTTCAGTATAGGAAATATAGATTATGTGATTATATGTAGATAATTTCAGCCAAGTCATTCAGTATCCCCTACATTGTGACTGCAATAAAACAGGAGCAATGCTGCAAATTTAATTTCACACACACTCCTTTCTAAATAAATAGACTAGTAACATGCCAGTGATGATAATGATACTACTTCACAAGATAATTTAAGACCAAATGCAATAATAATGACTAATATGCTTTATAAATTATATAGTGTCAGAAAAATAGTAATTATCAATAATGTCCCTATGGTTAGCACTTTAATCATATATAAGTGAAGCGACCTATCATTTATGTGATATCTTGAAATTGTTGTGACAAGATAAAGTGACCTGACAGCCTCTGAATCCTGTTTATGTGCTATCTATCTGTTAGAAATAAACAAATAAGTATAACATTTGGAAGAAGATAAATTTGTTATTCATTCACAAGCTAGTATGAGTTCATTAAGTGAGATTATTTTAAACTTAACCACTAATTAAAAATAACCTATTGACCCGCTGTATAGCAAAGGGACTTATATTAGAACACGATAGAAGAAAATATGAGAAAAAGAATGTGTGTGTATATATATACATATATATATATATATATATATTTGGATCACTATGCTGTAGAGCAGAAATTGTCAAAACATTTAAAATCAACTATAATAAAAAATCTAAAAATAAATTAAAATAACCAGACATAATATAAGAGGAAAGGGACAGAGGCAATGTCACGGCATGGAACCGGATGTAAGAACAGTCTGTTAATGTCCCATAGGAGGACCATGTGTAAATACAGAGTACCGAGAGCAACGGCAACATGAGGCAAAAGAAATCAAGGTTAAAACTTGAGCAGCCTTGGATTCCCATCATGGCTCAGGGGAAACGAATCCGACTAGGAACCATGACACCTAGCCTGGGAACCTAAAAACAAAACAAAACAAAATACAACACACTCACACACAAAAACAAAAAAACGTGAGCAGCCTTTTAAAAGTTTAACTGGCCATCTGCCAAACAAAGAGACAACTTAATCTAGGCAGAAAAAGCTACAACTTTGGCAAAACTATGACCTCCTAGACTCCTGATGTAGTAGATATGTAATAAAGACTCTTTTCTGATGATACTAAGTGAAGTTTAGAGGATGATACTGAAAAGGGATGTGTTGTTTTAGCTAGCAGTATAGCTTTCTGGGTTAACTGTGAAAAGAAGTCACAAGAAGAGATTTCAAAGAGGTTTTTGTTTTTTTTTTTTCAAACAGATGAGGTGTTAGGATCAATGTCTGTCTTGCTTTTCAGATGACACCTAGAGTGTGATGTGAGATTGGGCACCACACCTAAAGAGAGACACTGACAAATAGGAATTCATTCATAGCAGAATAGTTGTTATTGCAAACTAAAAAATCATGTTACGCAAGAAACAGTTAAAGGAGCTTCTATGTAAGGGAGTCCCACATACTATAAGAAGTGAAGTCATGAGAAAGAAAGATGCAGGGATGGCTGTGGGTAAAAGAGGTCCTCACTGAAGCAGACATGAGGGGTTACATTCCCACCCAGGGCTCAGTTCCTACAGTGAAGGTATCACTCCAGAAAAGTGGACACCTGTGCAAATCTGCAGCTGTGGGTTGGTGGCACAGAAGATCTGCCAGTGGAAGGAGGCAAACCTAAGAACGTGGCAGGTCAAAGAAACAGAGAACTTTCTCGGGCAAGACTTCTGGAACAGGGATGTGAGTCCATCAGACATTCTCCTCAGGGGGGAAAAAAAAATGATTAGCACACACAAAAAAAATTAAAAAAGAATACAATAACCTTTAGTTTATATTCCTAATTAATTGCCCTAAGGGCATACAGAAAATGCAGAAATGTTCACCGTAGAAAATCTACAAAACCTTGTTAAGAACAGCAAGTGTGTGACATTTCAGCTACTATCAATTTACTCCACACCCCCTAGCCTAGAGTGACAGACGTTTCCCTCTGGTCTTGTGTGCCAGGAATAGGTTCTTTCATCCCCCAGCTCCTAGTCTAGTGTTGTAGTTTCTTGCTGGAAGAAAGGGATTGTCAGTATTTCTGACTCTCATCCCTTCCATCAGTTCCCTGTGGCAAAAGTTCTATTGCAGGCAGTGCATCCCAGCGTTCTGGAGATGATTTCGCCCATTGAGCATCCTTTCTAAGGAGGAAGATCTGCCTGAAGTGACAGAGGCTAATAACACTGGGTGTACACCTGTTTTCCATTTGTCTCTCAGTTTTCTTAAAAGACAGAGATCATATTAAGTAATAATTATAACTGAGTATTATTGTATTTGTAACATATATGTATATGGCATGTGTATGCTAAAAATAGCATCAAAAAAGAAAATGAGAAAATAAATGTATTTAAAGTTCTCGAAGCAGCAACCATAAGAGAGCTGGAGTGGCTATACTCATTTTTGACTAAATAGACTTTAAAAAGAAAAAAAAAATCCAGGAAATAAAATAGGACCCCTGAGTGTGAAAAAGAGTTAATCCACCAGAAAACATTATAATTATAATATATTATATATATGCACTAACAACAAAGCCCCAAATGTGTGAAGTAAATCTGACAGAATTGAAGGGAAACACACACAAATCAACAGCAAGATTTGGAGACATTAATAACCCCCAATTCTAATAATAGGTAGAAGGTGAATAGGAAAATGAGGATTTAAAAAACACTAGAAACACGCTAGCCCTAAGACACCTAAGACACTTCTATTGAACTGTCCACCCAACAACAGAAAAACAAGTATTCTCCTCACATGAATATGTAACATCCCAAGGATAGACCAAATAATAAAACAAGGCCATAAAACAAGCCTCAATAATTTTATTTTATTTTATTTTATTTTATTTATTTATTTATTTATTATTTTTTTGCTTTATAAACACTGGCTAACTCCTTTTGACAATCTAGGAGGAATAATATGAAACTATCATTTCTATAGGTAAAAAATTCTCCACTAATGACATTTTCACATAGTTTAATCTAACAGTTATTATTAAAGTATTCCTTAAGTGCTGAGCTTTATATATAATTCATAGCTTGAGCTTACTAATTGCACTTTTCAAAATTTCAGTATGTGTATTTCACATATGCTTGGCCTATCAATTTCTGAAAGATGTAGTCAAAATCTTTTAACGATAACTTGATTAACCCATTTCTCCCTGAAATTTTTTTCAGTTGTTTCTTTGTACATTTTGAGGTTGTATTGTTAGGGGCATACATGTTTTTGCTGGTTATATCTTCTTGCTCTATTGTTCCTTTTATCAGCATATAATACTCTTATTCATCCATTACATTTTTTTGCCTTACATTTTAATTATCATATATTGGTGTTCTTTCCCTTCCCCCCCCCCTTTTTTTTTTGATTTTTAGGGCTGCACCCACAACATATGGAGGTTCCCAGGCTGGGGTTCGAATCAGAGCTACAGCTGCCGGCCTATGCCACAACCAGAGCAAAATAAGATCTGAGCCATGTCTACGACCTATACCACAGCTCACGGCAACACCAGATCCTCACCCACTGAGTGAGGCCAGGCATGGAACTCAAAACCCCATGCTTCCTAGTTGGATTTGCTTCCACTGCACCACAATAGGAACTCCTCTGTGTATTTTTAAGTTTCTCTTTTAGACAACGTATTAAGCCTCAATAATTTTATAATGATTAACATCATATATAATAGCTTGTTCACCACAATAGAAGGAAATTAGAAATCTGTAAGAGAAGGAAATTTTGGAAATTAAGAAATTTATGAAAATAAAACAATAAACTTTTAAATAACCAATAGGTCCCTGAACTCACAAGTGAAAATCAAAATGCTTTGAGACTAATAATAATAATAATAAAAACAACAAATATATATCAATAGTGCTTAGAAAGAAATATATAGCCATAAATTCTATAATAATAATTTTGAAAATCTAGGATCAATAACTTAACTATGCTACCTATAGAAACTGGAAAAAAAGAAAGCAAACCAAAGTAAAATTGGGGGAGTTCCCGTTATGGCACAGCAGAAACAAATCTGACTAGGAACCATGAGGTTTCGGGTTTGATCCCTGGTCTCGCTCAGTGGGTTAAGGATCTGGCATTGCTATGAGCTGTGTTATATGTTAACAGATGCAGCTCAGATCTGGCGTTATTGTGGCTGTGGCGTAGGCCAGCAGCTGTTGCTCCGACTGCAATCCTAGCCTGGGAACCTCCACATGCTGGCAAGTGTGGCCCTAAAAACCAAAAATAAAAAAATAAAGTAAAATTGGGCAAAATATTATAATAGATATCACAGTGTAAGTAAAATAAAGAAATGACAAATAATAGAGAAAATCAATGAAACCAAAAAGCTGTTTTTTTTTTTTTAAGATTAGCAATATTAACAAACTCCATGTAACATCAAACTTAATTGTAAAAGATTGAGTGCTTGCACCCTAAGATCTGGAATAAGACAAGAATATCTGCTCTTGCAATTTCTAGTCAATATTGTACCAGAAATTCTATCCTGGGAGAATAAACAAGGAAGAGAATTAAATGGCACTCAGATTGGAAAATAAGTAAAGTTATTTCCGCTTGAAGATGAAATGATTTTGCATGTAGAAAACTCTAAGGAATCCATAGGGGGCGATTTATGTAACTAATAAAGTTCAGCCAGCTTGTAGGATGCAAGATTGTTTTAGAAAAATTAACTAAAATAAATAAATTAATTAATTAATTAATAAAAAAGAAGAAAGAAAGGGAGTTCCAGTCTCAGCTCAGCAGAAACAAATTCAACTAGGAACCATGAGGTTGCAGGTTTGACCCCTGGCCTTGCTTAGTGGGTTAAGGATCTGGCGTTGCTGTGAGCTGTGGCATAGGTCACAGACGTGGCTCGGATCTGGCATTGCTGTGGCTCTGGCGTAGGCCAGTGGCTACAGCTCTGATTCTACCCCTAGCCTGGGACCCTCCATATGCCACAGGTGTGGCCCTGACAAAAGACAGAAAAAAAAAAAATTAACTATATGTCTATTTGCTCATAGTGATGAATCTAAAAATGAAATGAAGAAAGTGATTACATTGATAATGGCTTGAAAAGAACAAAATATGTAGTAATAAATGTAACAAATGCTGTAAGTCTTTTACCTTGAAAATTTGGGAAAAAAAGTTAAAACAAATTATAGAATACCAAAATAAATGTCATCACATTCCATGTTCCTGGGTCAGAACACTTAATATTGATATTGTTAAAATAGCAATACTACCCAAATTAATCTATGGTGTGAACACAATATCTATCAAAATTATAGCTGACTTTTGGCAAAATTTAACAAGCAGATCCTAAAATTCATATGGAAATTTTAGTAAGTAGAAAGACATAATAATCTTAAAATTGTTAATAAAATTGGATGTATAATTCCAAATTTTAAAACTTACTATGAGAAGCTGTATTAGGAGTTTCTGTCATGGTTCAGCAAAATGAATCTGACTAGTATCCATGAGGACACAGGTTCAATCCCTGGTCCCGCTCAGTGGGTTAAGACTCTGGCACTGCCACAAGCTGTGGTCTAGGTCACAGACGTGGCTTGGATCCCGCACTGCGGTGGCTGTGGCATAGGCCAGGAGCTACAGCTCCGATTGGACCCCTAGCCTGGGAACTTCCATATGCCGCAGGTGCAGCCTTAAAAAAGATTTAAAAAAAAAAAAGCCACATTAATCAAGACAATATAGCACTAGCATAATTTTAGACATATAGGCTAATAGAATAGAATTCAGAGTCCAGACATAAACATTTCTATTTTGTTTAATTCATTTTTTGACAGCACTGAGACACTTAAATAGTAAAATGATAGTTTTTTCAATAAACTTTTCTGGGAAAACTGTATATTCACATGAAAGGTGGATGTGATCCTTTTCTTTTGTTCAAGGAAGGAAAAAGGGAATTTTAGTTTGGCCAAACTAAGGGTTATAATCTAGGAGACAGACTTTCAGAAAGAACTGAGAACTGTTCTGCCTGTTAGAAGTCATAGCACAGTCATTTACATTTTCTAGTCAAAGGATCATACCTGAAAATGACATACTGTTTTTTTTTTTTTTATCTTTTTGCTATTTCTTAGGCCGCTCCCACAGCATGTGGAGGTTCCTAGGCTAGGGGTCTAATCGGAGCTGTAGCCACTGGCCTACGCCAGAGCCACAGCAATGAGGGATCCGAGCCACGTCTGCAACCTACACCACAGCTCATGGCAACGCCAGATCCTTAACCCACTGAGCAAGGCCGGGGACCGAACCTGCAACCTCATGGCTCCTAGTCGGATTCATTAACCACTGCGCCACGACGGGAACTCCCATACTGATATTTTACATAAAGTTCACGGAGAGACAGAGTCCAGGTAAGCACACACACAGCAAAGTGAGCAGCAAGTCAGCATGACTCCTTACAAAGTTGAGAAAAAAAAAGCTATTCTTTTAAGTTATATTGCTAGAGTCAGAAAAAAATGGATCTTTAACATTGAGCAGGCACCCCCATCTTTGAAGAGCTCTAATGAATGTGTAATACAGATGCACACTGTAGATTAGGGAGCAAGGAGGAGGCTCAAACAGACAGAAAGAACTTTACATTTAAATTTCCTTGCCTTAAAATATAAATTTTATTTCATCATCCCATGCACAAAACTTAAAAATCAGTGACCTAAATATAGGAGATGAAAAAAGATGAAACTCTTAAAAGAAAATAGAGGAGTCAATCGTCATGTCCTCAGATGAGACAAAGCCTTTCGAAAATCTACACCGAAAGCACAAATGACACCATTTAAAAATAGAACAATAAGACTTTATAAAAATTAAAATTCTGTTTTGAAAATGACACCATCAAGACAGCGAAACCTCTTTCCAGTCAGCTTTTCATCCTTCTTTCTATTATTTACTCAGACCTCAGCATTACAGAGCAAGGGGAGTGGCTCAAAATGAGGCCTTGGAGAGTGTGACAGGCTGATTTCTGCGGTGGAGCTGTGTATGGAAGCATTGCCTTGCAGGGTATATAGGAGGCCTGAGTGGCAGCCGTCTTCCTCCCTACCCACAGGGAAAAACTTTCAAATCATCGCAAGCACACCAAGCCATTTACCCTTCAACCCTGGGAATCAACACACCAGCAATTAATTACAAGAACAGCTGCTGCTGCAATTGGGCCAGAAAAGCCAAAAAAAAAAAAAAAATTAAAAAAAAATTGAAAATCAACACACAGATTAGAAAAAAAAATATTTACATGTCATTATCTGATCAGGGACGTCTGTTCAGAACGTGTAAAGACCTTTTACAAAAAGGAAGATGCTAGACATTACGAGTAATTAGGTAAAAAGGAATTTCAAAACACAGTGAGATAACATCTCCTACCCATTAGGGTCATTAAAATAAAAGGCAAATAAAAACATATTGACAAAACAAGGGGAAATTAGAATTCTTATACATTGCTAGTGAAACACGAAATAATAGAGCAGCCTTGAAAAACAATTTGACCATTTCTCAAAATGTTAAACATTAGAATTTACCGGAGTTCCCATTGTGGCGCAGTGGTTAACGAATCCGACTGGGAACCATGAGGTGGTGGGTTTGATTCCTGGCTTCGCTCACTGGGTTAAGGATCTAGTTTTGCCTATGAGCTGCGGAGTACGTTGCAGAAGTGGCTCGGATCCCACGTTGCTGTGGCTCTGGCGTAGGTCGGCAGCTACAGCTCCGATTGGACCCCTAGCCTGGGAACCTCTACATGCCGAGGGAGCGGCCCTAGAAATGGCAAAAAGACTAAATAAATAAATAAATAAATAATTTAGCATACGAACCATCGGTTCCACTCCTAGTATATACCCAAGATAAATGTAAATAAATGTCCACACAAAAATGCCTACATGAATGGCTATAGCAGTAGTAGCCTCTTTCTTTCTTTTCTTTTTTTTTTTTTTTTGTATTTTTAGGGCCACACCAGAGGCATATGGAAGTTCCCAGACTAGGGGTTGAATCAGAGCTACCCCAGCCTTTACCTCAGCCACAGCAATGCAGGATCCAAGCTGCATCTGCGACCTACACCACAGCTCACAGCAATGCTAGATCCTTAACCCCCTGAGCAAGGCCAGGGATTGAACCTGCATCCTCATGGATGCTAGTCAGTTTCATTTCCACTGAGTCACAATAGGAACTCCCTATAGAGCATTCGTCTTAACAGACAAAATGTGAAACATCCAAATGTCCATCAACTGATTTGGATAAAACGTGGTATAATCTTGATTGCGATGAATAATAGAAATGAATGAAGTCCTGGTACGTGCTACTGAATGGATAAATCTTCAAAATGTTGTAGGTGAAAGAAGTCAGTTTCAAAAGAACACATATTGTATGAATCCCTTTGCAAGAAATGTCCAAAAAGCAAATCTACACTCAGAATGTGGAATATTATTTGTCTTGAGCTTGGAGGGAAGATGGAGTTTGACTGCTAATGGGTACAGGGTTTCTATTTGGGGTAACAAAAATGTTCTAGAAAAAGAATGTGAGAGAAGTCACACAACCCTCTGAATGTACTGGGAAAACCATTTCGTTGTACACTTTAGGTAAATTGAATAACATGTTAATCGTATCTCAATAACATTAGCTTAAAAAAAGTCGTAACAGGAGTTCCCATCATGGTACAGTGGAAATAAATCTGACTAGGACCCATGAGGTTGCGGGTTCGATCCCTGGCCTTGCTCAGTGGGTTAAGGATCCAACGTTGCCATGAGCTGTGGTGTAGGTCGCAGATGCAGCTCAGATACTGCATTGCTGTGGCTGCTGTGGTGTAGGCTGGCAGCTGTATCTCCAATTTGACCCTTAGCCTGAGAACTTCCATATGCCATGGGTGAGGCCCTAAAAAGCAAAAAAAAAAGTCATAATGAGTCAGATCCTAATATATTAAACAAATGAAAGTCTAAAATAAGTACATGTGTTGAGACTATTTTTATTGACCTATGATCATCATATTGAAATCTTCCTTATTTCACATCTGTTCTTATTTTATTATAAATTCCAATTATTCCTCCTAAAAATGTTATATTCCTTTACTCTTTCTATGATGTTTTAAAGTAAATTCTAAATAAAAAATTGCTAGAAATACTTTAGAATGTCTTGGTTCAACTCAGAAATTAGACAGCAATAGGCAGGTAAGTTTTTGTATTTTCTGATGCATTTCTATTATTAGAGATCTAATTGTAATTTTGCTTTAACTCATAAAGGTTAGTCTTAAGATTACTTAAATTGGGAGCTGATAATTTAAATTAAACTTCTATTCTCTCCAAATCACTTTAAGTGTACTAATTTGTTCAAAAATTATAGTGCCAGGGAGGTTATTTATCATAGAAAATAATTTCCTATACTCTGAGAGGTGAAGTGTGAGGAACTGTTTTGAAGGTTGTGCACACTCTAATGGTCAAAAGTGATCTAATCACTGTAGAAAAGCTGGTTATTCAAGGATGATTTATATTATTTTTCCATAGCATACGTGATGTTATCTAAATATTATTTGATATTTCATATAAATGTTAAAATGTTCTGCAAATTTGTTTATAATTTTGATTTCAGGAAAACTATTCATATTAGTGTGCATATATATCCTCTAATAATTAGGCAATTAGAACTATATTTTCTTTTCTTTTTTCTTTTTTTTAGGGCCGCACCTGTGGCATATGGAGGTTCCCAGGCTAGGGGTCAAATCAGAGCTACAGCTCCTGACCTATGCCACAGCCACAACAATGCCAGATCCCAGCTGCATCTGCGACCTGCACCACAGCTCATGACAACGTCAGATCCTTAACCCACTGAGCAAGGCCAGGGACTGAACCCAAAATCTCATGGGTCCTAATCAGATTCTTTTCTTTTCCGCTGAGCCAGGACAGGAACTCCTAGAGCTATATTTTCTTTTCTTTCTCTTTTTTTTTTTTGGCTTAAGCCCAAGACCTGTGTAAGTTCCTGGATCAGAGACTGAACCTGAGTCACAGCAGTGACAATGTCAGAGAGTTAACCCACTGAGCCATGAGGGAATTCCTAGAACTATGTTTTAAGTGATAAATACTTTGGAAGAAGGCATCCTATAATTTATAAAAATACAATTTAAAAATAAATTTATTTTGTCTTTGTATAATCATCTTCACACTTGTAACTAGACAAAATAATTAATTTGCTAGAAATACACAATTGTTTTTCATATTTTTGATCTAGCTTCTAAACTTCTGGAAGATAAGAACCATGCATTTCTTAATACCTGTTTATCTTTGAGCCTATCACTGTTTCAGCTAAATGTATCTTTTTTAAAAAATTTAGAAGAACATGAAACAAAGACAATTACCCATAATAGAATGTGCCACCTTGAGCAGCAATGACCTCCTCCATGCTAGGAAGTTTAAAGATGGATGGTCATTACTTTGCATGTATTCAAGTAAGTTGTAAGGGAAAAATCAATCACCTAAGGGTTGTTCAGGCTACATTAAACCCACGGTTCCTTCCAATGCTATGAGTCTGTGGACACAGATATATTACACACTTGGGAAGAGACATGTTTATGTATTGAATTCTTTCCCAATGTTCTACCCAGTGAAAAGTGCACCATTCCATCAATCAGTATTTTACCTAGAAGATTCGATTCAATGTACATGAACATGCCACTGCTTTTATAAATAGCGCTATCTGGTAGAGAAACAAAAGTTAATCAATTTTTTAATGCAAAGTTTCAAACATGGGTTGGAGAGAGAGATTTGGGTAGGCTGAGTTTTCTTAATGCAGTTTTAATAGCTGTGTTTACAACCATATTTCACCAGGCAATGTCTAAATCTAAATGTAACGTGTAATTAATTTCATGAAAAGCATGTTTATTTTTAATTGAAATAATTTGTACTCTCGGTAATTTTGCCAGGAAATTCAACACGCATATACTTAAACACGTCAGAGGTGAATAGCTACACATTATGCATTCATGAGTATTGCATTCCTGTGCTGGCAACACTAGTTTTGTACGTATTGTACCCTGTAGCCCAGAAAGACATTTACATTGTAATGACTTATCTTACAGGTCATTAAGAAATTAGTGTAGAAAACCTCATGGCCGTCACAGTGAGGAAGTAGAGGAACAATGATTTTTACAGAATCTTTGCTAAGAAATTAAGTTCTTTTTCATCAATTTTGAAGACTATATACACTCAGTATGTTTGAGTTGAAAGTAAAGATCATTGCATTTATATGACTAATAAGTGCTAATAGAATCATTTTTTATTATGCAAAAAGAGATGTCCAATATATTACCTTCCATGAAATGCCCAACAAATTTTCGCACACACTTGGACAAATATTATACCCATTGGAGAGGTCAGAATGCTGTGGCTTAGGAAGTTGTGTGTTTCTCAGTTTCACACTGCTAATTATTACCGAGGGTGGTACAAGAACTCAGCATCACCTAGCATGGTGCTGGATAAAGATTAGGTCTTTACTGAATATGTGTTGAATACATGCATGATGAAAAATTTGACCTTAAGCGAAAGGGCTCTGTCTACTGCATTGTGTTACAGCTGCTTTGCATATAAATGTTTTTCAGTGGTGGCCTCTGAAAGATTTCATGTAAAAGCACTGAGGACTTTAGGCTTTGCTAATCAGGTAACTGAAATAACTGACTATGAATTTAAACAAGTGGGTGTTTCAAACATATTTGAAATTTCTTAAACACACAGATCATCTTTTTCAGGTGAAGATAGGGAGATTCCTGCAACAAGGCGTTTTATTAAAAATAAGATGCCCTAATAATTTTATTTTGCTAAATCGTATCACTCTGTCATCTCCTGTCCATAGCAAAGACATTATGAGAAAGTCAGGAATGGTTAACTTTTTCACCATGAAAAAGTAAAAGAAAAAAATTATTACCACGTCTTGATGCTGGTCAGGGCAAAACCACAATGGCTCACTTTGATGTTTCTCAGAAAAAGGTCATTTGGGTCATCCATGAGTCAGCATATTAATTAGTTTCTGCCAAATGAGAGAGTCCATACAGAAGCCAGGATTTTGGGGGGTAGATACAAATCGTAGTCTCTTTGCTAAAGAGCTGCCATATGCATTCTGATATGTGCCATACGTGAGGGCCAGGTGGGGCTGTCTCAGAAAGGTGTGTTAAAAGGGCAGTCATTTAGGCCCTTTGTCAGGGACCTGCTGACTATTGGAGCTAGCCCTGATCCCTGCCTTGCATTTCTGTCTTTTGAATTCCTCCTGACCTGAATCTTACCTTATTATTACTATTGTCATTATTATTAGTACACAGATTCCTGCACTGCTAGGAAAGATAAGGAAGTGGATATATCAGCTAATGGGTTTCCAAGAGCAGGAAGGAGACACAATTCAAGAGACGGGGAGAGGTTGGAGTGCCAGGAAGTAAGGGTCAGCACCTGAGAATCACTACAGTCCCTGTATCGAGACCTCTCTGAAGTTATCCTTGAAGCTCTGCTTTGGGATAAAGGCGCCTATATTATCCTCCAATAGTATCTCGTGTTGACAATGACATTCTCTGTTGACAATGTCTTCCTTGTAGAGATAAAGAGAGGTGGGTTTTAGAATCAGGCGGACTGGATTTCATTCCAGCTTCAACACTAACCTTGATACTTTGGACAAGTATTTAAATCTTCGAAGCTTCACTTTCCTGCATTAATAAATTAGAAATAGCAGTACTTGGAGTTCCCGTCGTAGCTCAGTGGTTAACGAATCTGACTAGGAACAATGAGGTTGCAGGTTCGATCCCCGGCCTTGCTCAGTGGGTTAAGGATCCAGTGTTGCAGTGAGCTGTGGTGGAGGTCACAGACGTGGCTCGGATCCTGAGTTGCTGTGGCCACAGCATTGGCTGGGGGCTGCAGCTCTGATTAGACTCCTAATCTGGAACCCTCCATATGCCACAGGAGAAGCCCTAGAGAAACCAAAAGACAAAAAAAAAAAAAAAAGAAAGAAATAGCAGTACTTTACTCACATAATTGTTGAATGAATTCATATAATGCATATGTGTTTAGCATATACAGTATGCTATTTATTATATACTAGTATATATACTAATTTTGTATATATACATACATGTATGTGTGTGTATATATATATACATATATATATATTTGTATAGTGATATATTTACATATATACTATATAGGAAATATATTAATAAAGAGTAAGTTCACACTATACAATAGCCATTGTTTTTACTATTACTATAGAAATTGGAAACCTGTTCTCCAAACCAATTTCCTTCTCCCCAGGGCACAAAGTTAGTTTGCCCTCTGTAATATGTAATGGTTAGCTTATATGTTAACTGTTACTTTGCAGATGTGGTTACTTTAAGGATCTTAAGCTGGAGAGATATTCTGGAAGATTTAATTGAGCCCAATGTATTCACAAGTGCCCTTATCAGAGTGAGGCAAGAGATTAAAAATCACCAGGAGAGGATATAACCATGGAAGCCAGAGGCTGGGGAGATGCGAGGAAATGACCACAAGCCAAAGAACCCAGGCAACCACTAGAAGCTGTAACAGCTCGGAAATTGTTTCTTCCTTCAGAGTCTTGATTTTGCCCAGTGAAACTGATTTCAGAATTTCTGACTTCAAAAACTGTACGAGAATAAGTTTGTATTCCATTAAAACAGTAAATTCCTGGTAATTCATTATAGCAACAACAGAAAACTAACATGTCTAGCTAACTCATGGATGGATATGGCCATATGAGCACGATATGACCAGGAAATATTGATGAAATCAATGTGCCTGATAATATCTAGCCTATAAAAACTTCATGCAGTTCTTCATCCTCTTTTGTTCTTTATTCAGCCACTGGAAGCCAAGAATTTAGAGGTGGACTTTACCTTGGAGATGGAAGAGCTACAAGATGAAAGAAGGCTCAGTCCCTTAACCAACCTATGGAAGACCATCAGCTAGCATCTCCCTTTATTGAAATAATGTTTTTGCATATCTTTACCATGAGACAAAGTATCAAAAAAATGTATCTTATTTTTGTATCTCTAGTGGTTAGCATTATACACAGGCACAGAGGAAGCACATATAAGCAGATACATTCCATCAAAGTCAACAATATTGATTTAAACTGAATGAGGAGGCCAGAAATGGAAGGTAGCAAGAGCAGATTGGGAAGCAGAAGGCCAACGAGGTACAATTTTTCAAGACCAATTTTGAGAATAAAGCCAGGGGTTAACACTTAATGGATATAGGCCAGTGGCCTGTGGTCCATTGGCTCCTTTAAATGTAGAGAGCCAGCGCAGTCATCCAATATGCAATTGGTGACCACAGTAAAGAAGGATGAGAGAAGACTTATGAGTTTGGGACCTTCATTCAAAGTTACCAAAGGAGGGAGTTCCCATTGTGGCTCAGCAGTTAACCAACCTGACTAGCATCCATGAGGACACGGATTCGATCCCTGGCCTCGCTCAGTGGGTTAAGGATCTGGTGTTGCGGTGAGCTGTGGTGTAGGTTGCAGACACAGCTGGGGATCCTAGGTTGCTGCAGCCCTGGCGTAGGCCAGTGGCTATAGCGCCGATTAGACCCCTAGCCTGGGAACCTCCATATGCCGTGGGTGTGGCCCTAAAAAGACCAAAAAAAAAATGTTACTAAAGGAAATTTCTAGTTTGAATACCATCATCATTATTATCATTATCATGATGATATTAATATATCATCATCAAAGTCTTGATCAGAAACCACTTAGGCTGGCCTAAGTTTTTCCTTTTTTCACACATGCTATTTGAGTTAAAATAAGTTAAGACCATGAGATACTTTCCTCCCTGGTTCACATGGGAAAGCAATATAAAGAAGTTCTCACCGGAGTGAAGCAGATTTTTTTACTCCAATCAAATCAACTAAGACAATCATCAGCTTAAAGAATTTTGTTGCTCCAAATAGGGTCCGTGATTCATAAAGAACATTTCCTATTTTCAGTCTACATTGCATTATTTGCAATGTAAGTTCTGCATTATTTGAAGAGCAACCCCCCCCCCCCCCCCAATTTTTTTTAACTAGATGCTTCTCTGATCTGGAACAAAGTTTTGCTTTTATCAGACAGTTCTCAGGCCTTGAAATAGGCAATATCATTGTCATTGCAGTCCCAAGATATATTTCTTTCTCAGTGATGCATAAAAGGATTTTCCTCTCTTCAAATGATAATTAAATTAAAAGCAAAGTTGGGAAGAAGGCTTTGAACTGCTCTGGTGAGAAAGGTCACTGACTGATCAGCAATCTGTTAGCACAGCTGTGTAGAGAGGAGACTTTCCAGCCATATCGTCACAATTTGGTTCTTCATGTCAAATGAGAAGGTAGTGAGTTTTGCTTTCTTTCGACACTTTGCTAGTGATGCTTAGAAGCCTGTAAAGATACAGGCATTTGGAAGGATTTGTAGAGACTTAGGAGAAACACCAAATTAAATTGTCAAGAAAACCCATAAGAAAAAATCAGGAAATGAACTGTGGTTATGGAGCTGACTTATGTCTTTTCTTATAAAAGTGTCATGTGTCACTTTGCTCTTCTCTTCGATCTTTGTACCAATAGAGGGGAGGGAGTTGCATGCAGCATTTATGCAATTTATGCAAGACATATTATTCCTCTAAGTTGCATACAGTCATTTTTTTTAATATTCAGTGACCTGAAATTTTTCAATCTAAAACAAGTATCCAAGCAGTAATGACCAAGAGACTTTAGCATTGCTTAAAGAAAAGGAAAATGCCTGCACCATAGGCGACAAGGAAAGGGATGTAGAAACAGTCTGTTTCAAACAGATAACAATCTAAGTTTAGCACGTGGCAAGAAAATGTGCCTGGGTACCCCTCATCTGTAACTGAGGAATGGGAAGATAGACTACTAAAGTTTCTTCATAGGACAAAACTCTGCCACTTGGGCAATGTCCCATTAAAACATGTCTCCCATCACTTCCTTTAAATTCGAACAGGGAAAAAAAAGAATAGATTGAACCTAGTGCAGACTGAAAATTGATTTTTTAAATAATGTTCAAATATGGTACATCGTATTGTCATTTGCTTCCTTTCGTAAATGCAAATGACTCATCAACCTCACTGTAGAAAAAATATTAATGAGAATTTTTTATCATAGAGTTTACCATACATTGTAGAAGTCTGATGGCTGATAAAAGTAATACACGTTATTATTCACTGAGTGATGCCTACATGGCAATGATTGAATCTAGTCCTTAAAAAAAAAAAAAAAGTGAAGGGTTGTGGATGTCTAAGCAAATATAGGAGTTTTAAGTGTTCTTCTCAGTTCTTTACAGGCACTGTCTCATTTAATCCACACAACAAAACTTAGAGGCAATTATTATGATTATCCTAACTCTATGTGCTCTTTAAAGACTACGTAAAGAATGAATTTTATGAATCTAATAACTTAATAGAAAAAAATACCTTCTTTATAGTCTCCTAGTTGTCTCTGACAGATTTTCCTAACTTCAAATGATGAGAAAAGACAACATACTCAGCCCTTTTCTTCCCAGAGCTCCTTACACCCGTTAATCCAGGGTTTATTATGTGAAGTAATAAAATGTTAACCTTCATCAATCATATAAGGTGAAGCTACTGTCTCTATCTCTCAGACAATGATGGCTACTTACATTGTTTGGTAACTAGGAGAGGATTACTCAAGTTATACTTAAATGGAAGAATTAAACTTTGCTTAGAGCTTGTCTTGATTTGAAAAATCTTATAATATCTGTTATTGCTGATTGTTTATGAAAGCATTCTTGCAATATAGCGAGAATTCGTCCCCAAATACAACCGCAAAAGAAGAATCATATGGAGTTATCTATTTATTGATTTACTATTATTAATAAAATAAGATCCCATGCAATTGGAACCCTGTAGGGAACATCCAGTTTACCCTATTCTTCCAATAATATATTTGGAGTGAGCAGAATTCCATTAATTGGATTTGTCTTTTCTAGTCATTGGCAGCCTCTGGAAGAAGCACCCAACACTTTCACTCCTCCAACTCACAATCACCAAGAGAATGAATCTGAATCAAGGACAAGTTATGAGACTTCCTAAGAATCAGAGGCCTGACCTGTAGTGGATGAATTCCAGGATTTTTACTGGGCACAGTCTTATTGGTGATACAGCTCACAGGGCACAAGGCTATTGTCTTTTTATATTTGAGTTACTCCAAACATCAAAGCCACACATCTTCCTTTCTCTTCATTTTTTTTACTGTGTTTTTTAGAGAAGTTTTATGTTTGCAGTAAGATTTGCAGATATTTTCCATTTGTCCCCTGACTTCACACATGCATGGCTTTTTCTATCATCAACATCACTTGCCAGGACTGCATTTTTTTTTTTTTTTTACCAAAGATGAACCTACATTGGCACATGATAATCTTCCAAAGTCTGCAATTTACCTTATGTTTTACTCTTGATGTTATACAGTCCATAGGTTTGGACAAATATATGATAACATGTATCCACCATTATAATATCATGTACAGTATTTTCCCTGACTTAAAAACCTCTGTGCTCTGCCTATTCATTTCTCAGGTTAGACGCCAAAATACCAGATAACAATAGTGTCACTTTACACTTGATCATTGTTCTGTACATAAATGATACTTTCTAAATCCTAAAATTATCAATGATTTTAAGATATACCTCAATTCAAGAAAAACTTTTTGGGAGTTCCCTGGTGGCTTAGCTGGCTAAGGGTCTGGCATTGTCACTGCTGTACCTCTGGTTATTGCTGTGGCGTGGTTTTGATCTTTGGCTTGCTGCAGGAATAGCCAGGAAAAAAAGGAGAGAGAGCGTAACTTTTCAGGATAAACAAAACATCACACTGAATACATACACTAAATACTCTTGCTACTTGTGGTCAATCTGTTTTGTAAATTATCCAAACAATAATGAGATGTAGCTAGGTGGCATTTTTTTTTTTCTCTCTCTCACTCTTTTCATCAAGAGTGGCTTCATGTAGAAGTTGATATTTGAAGATGCATCACTTGAGGGGATACACTTAGTTTTGGACACATGAGGTAAAGAGACATGCAATCCAAGGAAATACTGGAGCAAAACTTTGAAGGTAAACGAGGGCTTCCCTGTTTCCATCCCTTCCAGGTCCTTAACTCTCACCACTGCAGAGAGACCATGGAGCACTCGATGCCTCATCTCCCATAGGAAGACCCTGGAGGTCTGCTGGAGAGGAGCTGGTGACCCAGACAAAGCCCCTCTTCTGCAAAGGCCAGAGGAGACTCCTTTAGGAGATATAAGAGGTACACGCATGAAAAGTTCCCCAGTCATTCAGGGGAACACTAGCACATGGTACAGATGTGACTGAGCAAATGAGTCTGAATTATTCAAATAAATGCAACCCTAGAGTGCTACACGCTGCCCTCTGGTACCAGGGAAGGTATCCACAACAAGAAAACAGTGGACAAGTCTCTGATGGTCCCTGCTGGAGTGACCTTCATAAATGACCCTGGCCACTATGCCAAAGCAACTGGACTAAAGCCTGCAAGGATGTTCGATTATCTTTCTCTATCGTGTAACCATTTCTGTTCTGTTTATCAAGGAACATGACCCTTGAACTGACTAAATCCCTGAAGTCCAGGAGGAGGCGGATATGGTGAGGGAAGCATAATATCTTTCACAATAAAACCTCCCTAATAAAGACAAGTTACTATCCAGGAAATGAACTGAAAGACTAATTAGAAGACGTGACTCTGTTGATGTATGTTTGCCTCACACAACTTATGCACAAAAATGAATTATTTTCAACCTGGAATCCTTGCGTAATAATTGAAAGATACGCATTAAACCATAGAGCAAAATTTAAGTTGAAATCAATCCAGTCATGGTTCCTTCAGTATAAATAATATTGAAAAATTCACGGATAATCACAGAACTAAATTCACACACCTATATTCAATGGCAGCCAGAGCCACTGTGAATTACACCCAAATCTCTGCCTGGTAACCATAGTATTTCTTTATTTTTATTTATTTTTTAAATTTTTTGTAATTATTATATTTAATAGTTATATCCCCAATACAATTTTTTTTATACTGTACAGCATGGTGACCCAGTTACACATACATGTATACATTCTATTTTCGCACATTATCATGCTCCATCATTTGTGACTAGCCATAGCTCCCATTGCTACACAGCAGGATCTCATTGCTAATGCATTCCAAATGCAATAGTTTGTATCTATTAACCCCAAGCTCCCCAACCACCAACTCCCTCCCCCTCCCCCTTGGCAACCACAAGTCTATTCTGCAAGTTCATGATTTTCTTTTCTGTGGAAAGGTTTATCTGTGCTTTATATCAGATTAAAGAATAGGTGATGTCATATGGCATTTGTCTTTCTCTTTCTGACTTACCTCACTCAGGATGAGAGTCTCTAGTTCCAATCATGTTGCTGCAAATGGCATTATTTCATTCTTTTTTATGACTGAGTAGTATTCCATTGTGTATATATACCACATCTTCCGAATCCAATCATCTGTTGATGGACATTTGGGTTGTTTCCATGTCTTGGCTATTGTGAATAGTGCTGCAATGAAGTTGCGGGTGCATGTGTTTTTTTTAAGAAAAGTTTTGTCCGGATATATGTCCAAGAGCAGGATTGCTGGGTCATATCATAGTTCTATGTATAGATTTCTAAGGTATCTCCATACTGATCTCCACAGTGGTTGCACCAGCTTCCATTCCCACCAACAGCGCAGGAGGGTTCCCTTTTCTCCACACCCCCTCCAGCATTTGTAATTTGCGATGAATGATGTCCATGCTGACTGGTGTGAGGTGGTATCTTATGGTAGTTTTGATTTGCATTTCTCTAATAATCAGGGACGTTGAGCATTTCTTCATGTGCTTGCTGGCCATCTGTATATCTTCCTTGGAAAAATATCTATTCAGGTCTTTTGCCCATTTTTCCATTGGGTTGTTGGTTTTTTTTGCTGTTGAGTTGTAAAGTTGTTTTTTTAAGCCCTGTCAGTTGCATAGTTTGAAACTATTTTCTCCCAATCTGTAAGTTGTCTTTTTGGTTTCTTTCTGGTTTCCTTTGCTGTGCAAAAGCTTGTCCGTTTGATTACGTCCTATTGGTTTATTTTTGCTCTTATTTCTGTTTCTTTGGGAGCCTGACCTGAGAAAATATTCATAAGGTTGATGTCAGAGAATGTTTTGCCTGTGTTCTCTTCCAGTAGTTGGATGGTGTCTTGTCTTATATTTAAGTCTTTAAGCCATTTTGAGTTTATTTTCTTGCATGGTGTGAGGGGGTGTTCTAGTTTCATTGATTTGCATGCAGCTGTTCAGGTTTCCCATGAATACTTGGTGAAAAGACTCTCTTTTTCAACCATTTTATGTTCTTGCCTCCTTTGTCAAAGATTAATTGACCATAGGTTCTGGGTTCTCTATTCTCTTCCATTGGTCTGTATGTCTGTTCTGATACCAGTACCACACTGTCTTGATGACTGTGCCTTTGTAATATTGCCTGAAGTCTGGGAGAGTTACGCCTCCTGCTTGGTTTTTGTTGTTCAAGATTGTTTTGGCAATTCTGGGTCTTTCGTGGTGCCATATATGTTTTTGGATTGTTTGTTCTAGTTCTGTGAAAAATGTCACGGGTAATTTGATAGGGATTTCATTGAATCTGTAGATTGCTTTGGGTAGTATGGCCACTTTTACAATATTAATTTTTCCAACCTAGGAGCATGGAATATCTTTCGGTTTCTTTACATCTTCTTTAATTTCCTTGATTAATATTTTATAGTTCTAGGCATATAAGTCCTTTACCTCCTTGGTCAGGTGTATTCCCAGGTATTTGATTTTTGGGGGTGCAATCTTAAAAGATATTGCATTTTTGTATTTCTTTTCTAATATTTAATTGTTAGTATGCGGAAATGTGACTAATTTCTGAATGTTAATCTTATATCCTGCTACTTTGCTGAATTTGTTGATCAGTTCAAGTAGTTTTTGGGTTGAGTCCTTAGGGTTTTCTATATATACTATCATGTCATCTGCATACAGTGACAGTTTTACCTCTTCTCTTTCTATTTGGATGCCTTTTATTTCTTTTGTTTGTCTGATGCCTTTTATTTCTTTTGCTTGTCTGATGCCTTTTATTTTCTTTTGCTTGTCTGATGCCTTTTATTTTCTTTTGTTTGTGTGGCTAGGACTTCCAGTACTATGTTGAATAACAGTGGTGAGAGTGGACATCCTTGCCTTGTTCCAGATTTTAGTGGGAAGGCTTTCAGCTTTTCTCCATTGAGAGTTATATCTGCTGTGGGCTTGTCATAAATGGCTTTTATTATGTTAAGGTATGTTCCCTCTATACCCACTTTGGTAAGAGTTTTTATCATGAATGGATTTTGGACTTTGTCAAATGCTTTCTCTGCATCTGTTGAGATGATCATGTGGTTTTTGACTTTTGTTAACGTGGTGGATGACGTTGATTGATTTGCGTATGTTGAACCATCCTTGTGCACCTGGGATGAATCCCAACTGGTTGTGGTGTATGATCTATTTTATATGTTGTTGGACATACTGTTTCTTTAGATTTCAAAAATTAAAAAAACAATAATGGGTTAAAAATAGTTTGGGAGTTCTATGGTGGTGGTGGTGCAGTGGAAATGAATCCGACGAGAATTCATGAGGATGCTGGTTCGATCCCTGGCCTTGCCCTGGGTCAGAGATCCAGCATGTTGAAGATATGAACACTAATAAGTAGTGATGCTATTTACTATTTAGATGTTGTAAGGAATCTGGGAAATAAAGTGCAAAAACATTTGCAATTATCTCACATTCCTTGAATATATTCTCAAAAGGCACTTGCGATTGTTCCTCGAGGCTATGATGATAAAACATACCGTCTCACCCAGAAGCAGTAGGGGAGGGAGCAAAAAGAACAAACGGACACAATCAAAGCAACAGCTAAACAATCGTGGAAGCTACAACCTGCGGGGTAACTGTGTTACATAGGCTTCTGCTCTCGGGAGCTCATGCAAAGGGAGGAGCTCCAAAGTGCAAACGCAGAGGAAGCATTTCCCCTGCGGCTCCTGAGGATGGTACTGTTGATAGAATAGACTGGGTCAGTTCAAAACCTCCTGGAATTTATTCAGCATTCTTGGCACGAAGGCAATACTGATGGAACAGAAGTTACCTACCGGTATGGCAGCCTTTATCCATTATCCATGAAAGGTACCGTCAGATGCCCTGAGGCTTCAGAGAGAAGTAAAACCATATGTTCACTGCTGCTAGGGTGACTGTACAGAGCCCTAGCCCTTGAGCCATACTGATGATGTGAGTTGGAGAAAATGATGGCACCATAAGGTCTTTCTTTGTGAATTTTAATAAGTTAAATGTTCAGAAACATAAGGTTATGCACCCCTGAAGACTCCGGCCTCCCTAATCTATTTGTTTCCCAGCATCATTGGAAAGTGCTGTCAGGTGGGAGGGGATGCTCCTCTTGAAGGCTAAGGTAACAGATGATTTTCATGGTCTTTATCCTGACATTTATTTGCTGGTAATAAGACAGTTTTCAGGCTAGGTGATGCTCCAGCTTCTCAGCAGATGGTAGAAGTTTACAGGAGAGTAAGCAGGAGGGCTCTTTTTTTTTTTTGTGACTGGGTTTTAAATAAAAGGCTGTGTCTGTACAGGATTTTGGAGGCAGACAGATCTATGTTTAAATCCCAGCTCTTGTCTCATTAGAGGCGAGACCATGGGCAAGTTAGCTACCCTCTCTGTATTTCTGTCTTATCGTCAGAAACAGGGGACTAATAATACCTACCTCTTATGATTGTTACACAAATTAAATAATAACATAATGATGCACACAGCACAGTGCTGAAAGTGCAGTAAGTACCAGAGAACTCTCCCAGTCTGTCACCTCTGAGACATTTTTCTGACCACGTGGAATTAAACTTCCATTAGCAACACAGAGGAAGTGAAAACTGTGAGGCAGTTGTAAGTTACTAAAATTTTCACAGCTTATTTTATACAGCTTTTTTTTTTCTTCTGATCCCATCTTGTTAAACCGGGTAAGCATGATTTAAGTCTCCTACCAATACTAGTCTAGTCCTCAGATCACAGGGACTTGCAAAAACAACACCTTGGCGGGCTCTTGGATCTGGCATGGGGTTAAATGTCTGGGTCTCTGTCCTGACCATCAATCCAAAAGGCAAAATAAAGAATTATAAATGGCTACTGTAGCTCCAGCTGCCTGTGGCCAAAAAGGAAAGGGAATGTCAGGGGACACTGCTGGGAGGGCAGATGCAGTGGGGGCAGGTGGTGGCGGAGGGATGCTTCGAAATAGCCCATTGAAATATTCATTGAAACGATCCAATGCCTGTTCATGCAAGCATCACGTATTGATCACTCAGTATGTATCAGGCATTGTAGAAACACTCACCACGAAAGACAGCACAGCTTCATATAAAGACGCCAGAGTTGGACACATCAAGATAGATACCCTGGCTCTGCCATTGGGACTCTGCTGAGAGGCATTGCATTGGTGTGTGGGGGGAAAGACAAAAACTGATCTCGCTCCAACTCTCTTAATGATGGATTATTTATTCAGAGGTCAAGTATGTTTATACGTAATTCAGAAAAAGTGCAGAGCCATGTTATATAGTCATTGCAAAGTCTTTGCGCCCAGTATTGTAGAGAAAGTAATTTCCTACTTCAATCTACCCCACTACCCCACCCCCAATGATGAAACCCATACCCTTCAAGAAAGGAGAGTTTTGTTAAGCTTTTTACAGTCGTTTGGCTACATGACTAAGACCTGTTTACCCCCCTTCTCAATGCATTGCTTGAAAGATTTTGGCAAAATCACACAGCCTCCTTGGCTAAGTGGAACTGGCTTCTGAAAGAGAACTCCTTATAAATTTTCTTGTGCATATGTTTCTGGAGGATGTGCCATCTGGGATTAAGTGCTCATATTTTATGAATAAGGAAAGCAAAAAGATATATTCACAATTTAACAGTCCCATTTGATGGGAAAGTGGAATTGAATGTATTTATAACAAATTTATATCATTTCAATCTGTGAACCCACTGTGTGCCAGAAATCTCATTAGATATGCTTTGGGGTTAAAATGAATGAAGAGACATGGTGCATGACTTTGAAGAAGGAAAAAGTTCCAGGAGGACAGAGTGAACCTGCCTCTGATCAGCCTGTTAGTGATGTATAAACAAAGTTGTAAAGAAATAGCCCAGGAGTTCCCATTGTGGCTCAGCTGAAATGAACCTGACTACTATCCATGAGGATGGGGTTTTGATCCCTGGCCTTGCTCAGTGGGTTAAGGATCCAGCATTGCCACGAGCTATGTTGTGGGTTGCAGATGTGGCTCAGATCCCATGTTACTGTGGCTGTGGTGTAGGCCACAGCTCTGATTCGATCTTAGCCCAGAAACTTCCATATGCTGCAGGCGCGGCCCTAAAAAGCGAAAACAAAAACAAAAACAAAAAAAATCCTAAAAGCAGATTTCATCATCCATGCCAGATCCAGGAGATTGGTAGCCATTGCTGGCATCCTTATATTGGGAAAGTATATGAGGTTCAAAAGAAAAGGGTGTCATTGCAGTGCTTGTTATGAGCAGGCAAGGATGGTGGCCCATGAGTCCTGTACTTATATTCTCTGTCATAGCTGAAAGAAGCAATGGCCCTGCTTGATGGTTATTTGTAAGTGGTGCTACCTTAACCCAGATGCATTAGTGTAACAAGTTTTATTAAGAAGCAAAGATTACTAAATGACACATAGCATTAAAAATGACCATATCTTTACATCTTCTTTGATTTCTTTGATTAAGGTTTTATAGTTCTCAGCATATAAGTCCTTTACCTCCTTGGTCAGGTGTATTCCGAGGTATTTGATTTTTTGAGGTGCAATTTTAAAAGGTATTGTATTTCTTTATTCCTTTTCTAATATTTCATTGCTGGGTGGGAATATAAACTGGTATAGCCACTATGGAGAACAGTTTGGAGATACCTTAGAAATCTATACATAGAACTTCCATATGACCCCACAATCCCACTCTTGGGCATATATCCGGACAAAACTCTACTTAAAAGAGACACATGCACCCGCATGTTCATTGCAGCACTATTTACAATAACCAGGACATGGAAACAACCCAAATGTCCATCAACAGATGATTGGATTCGGAAGATGTGGTATATATACACAATGGAATACTACTCGGCCATAAAAAAGAATGACATAATGCCATTTGCAGCAACATGGATGGAGCTAGAGAATCTCATACTGAGTGAAATGAGCCAGAAAGACAAAGACAAATACCATATGATATCACTTATAACTGGAATCTAATATCCAGCACAAATGAACATCTCCACAGAAAAGAAAATCATGGACTTGGAAAATAGACTTGTGGCTGCCTGATGGGAGGGGGAGGGAGTGGGAGGGATCGGGAAGTTGGGCTTATCAGACACAACTTGGAATAGATTTACAAGGAGATCCTGCTGAATAGCATTGAGAACTTTGTCTAGATACTCATGTTGCAACAGAACAAAGGGTGGGGGGGAAAATGTATACATGTAAGGATAACTTGATCCCCTTGCTGTACAGTGGAAAAAAAATAATTATTAAAAAAAAAAATGACCATAGCCCAGTGCTTGCCCTCAAGGTGCTTATCAGGCCCCCCTTTGCAAAACTTCTTTTGCATCCTTACCTGTTCTTATTGTGGTTCTTGCCACACTATGTAATTTCTTAATTAGTTGGCCATATTGTGTCTACACTACAGAACTCAGCTCACTATTAGATCATTTAATTGAATTCAGTGGGTCGTGAAAAGGATTCTTCTGGCTGCAAGTTAACAACAAAATAGACCGAAGTGGAATGGAATGGAAAACATCAGTGTGCTTCACCCATGAATATATTATATGCATGTATGCATGACCTACACACAAATATATATGCATATGCTGCATTTAATTGTACTTACTACAGTGGATTATGGTTTAGAAACTTAAATGCCATCTACCTATTTATCTAAAAGTATTCACAAAAAAGGTATAACAAGTGTATTTCAAACATGGAAGGAACATGGATTAAAGAAATAATAATATTAATAATTGCAATAAAGACTTTACAGTGTCCTAGCACATGATGTCCTTTAGTCTAGCTAATGAATTCATTCTGTTCATTAAAAAAAGTGGGATTGACTTCGGTTCTTCTGTGACACCAGATCTTCCTGCATTTCCTCACTACCAACTCCTCCGTTTTCCTGTGTATATACCTCCACCATATTAGTCAGCATAATGTGCCCAGTTAATCAGTTTACCTAGGTGTCTTCACCTTAGACCCAGGGCACCTGGAGGACAGGGAACTTTTTATCCATTTTTGAAACCCCAGGATTTAGCTCAGAGACAGGAACCTTCGAGGTGCTCACTAAACATGTGTTGACATGCGCAGACTGATGGGAGACACCATAGGCAAAGGAACTTTACGCTTCTGTCTGCCAAAGATGACTCAGACAAACTATAAGACGATAGACTGCTTGATTGGATCAGGGCAGTATGATTACATGTACAATCTAGTATAGATTACTAGATATGAGCATGACTTTTTAAAAAAAAAATTTATTGGAGTGTTAGTGACTCATAATGTTTTGTTAATTTCAGGTGTCGAGCAAAGGGAATCAGTTATATGTATACACACATCCATTCTTTCTCAGATTCTTTCCCCAAATAGGTTATTACGGAATATTTAGTAGATTTCCCTATGCTACAAAACAGGCCCTTGTTAATGATATAGTTTATATACAGTAATGTTTCAAAATCAAAATTATGTTTAGCAAAGAGGAAACTTGGTGGTGGGGGGGTGGTAAATTAGCTTGGGTTTAACATACACACTCTACTATATATAAAATAATGAACAAGCATGGAACTCTTTAAGAAAATGTTAAATGCTTTTTGGTAGTTAACAGTCTTGCTATAGGTTTCTGAGCATAATTTTGAAATGCTATTCTATATGATACCTAAGACAGGCTGTATTTATTGCCAAATGTTGGATATCTTATTAAGAGATAAATCTAAAACTTAACTTAAAAAATGTATTACAGGAATGCAAAGGTGAAGCGTTGGGGTGAAAATTAAATGGAGAGAAGTGACCCAGCTTCAAGTACTGCAGAGAAAGGATTGACATGATATAATGATGGACTATCCGCAAACTTTCAATGTTTTCTTTTTTAAAATAATGGATTTTTTTACAGTTATCTCCAAAAAGGCGTTATCTTCTTTAGGTGGTGGTGACAATGATGGCACAGTCAGGGTTAAATTTATTGTGGGGAGACTGTCATTGGCTTTCTGTGATCCTATGATTCTATAAAACTGACAGCCAACTTGAGGAGATGAAATTAAGATTCCAGAGACTCTGAATCTGGCTGAAATCACCATACGCATCTGAGGCGAGAATTCCATTTCAGTTAAATTTGAGTTCTAAGTCCAAGGCAGGTGAAAATCATAAGTAAGCTCCAGGAATAAGTCCTGGATAAATTTCAAGGAATCAATTCCCAGACTTCACCTAACATAGGTTGAAGTTTTATTATCCAAAAAAAAAAAAAAACCTTGCTATTGTTTTCTATTTTTGACAATGAAATTTTCTGTATTATATTAAAATGTCAGAGTTACTGCTCTGTACCAGCCAGCATGTACTGGAATTTTCTTATAAACTGTAGGTGAGGACATGCAGGCAGCCTGATTGGCATAATAGAAACATTTATTTATGCACTATCTGCCTTATGTCAGGCATCATGTATCAGTTGTGTGTATGTTATTTTCTTCAAATAAATATGCATCTTACAGATGGATTACAGAGAGATGAAGAAAGTTGCCCAAGGTCACAAACATAGAAATCAGCCAAGCCAGCACTGGCAGTCAGATCCCTCCAAGTCCAATTGCAACCTTGATTTTTCCACTACACCACACCACTTCTCTAAAACACATCTATCAACAGGCTACCACATGTCATGGATGTTCTTGTGTTGTTTTATGGATATATTCCCATCAGTTTCTTATCAGTAATTCCTTTTCTTATAACTTTTTTTATTAAAGTATAGTTGATTTACGATGTTGTGCAGTAACTCCTTTTTATAGCTTGGGAAAAAAAGAAGTGCAGAGAGAAGAAAGGTCCTTCTAAAATTATGTCGCTATTAAGAGGGAGACTAGATTTAGATACAGATCTGTGTGACTCCAAGAACTGGAGTTTTTAAACTGCCCTCAGCACACTACTGAACTAATTCACTCACATAGGGAGTGCAATATACCGAGAGCTTCATTCTTATCAAATCCGAGGCTATGTGACTTGGGCAAGTCATTTGCCCTCTCTGGGTCTCTATTCCTGGGTCCATTCCCCACCTCTGCTGCCTATCTGTTATTAAGACCATGTTAAAGAAAATATAAAACACTCGCTTAGAAAAGCAGTGTATGAGGCTATATAAAGCGTTACTCTATCCCAACATTTAATGGTTCAAGACATAATTATTTTATTATGATCAATAAATCTCTAGCATTGCTTTGATATAAAATTTTGATGAAATTTACTAAATTATATATATTCTCTGCTTGTGCTACTCTCCTTTATAAAATCCCTTTATTCAAGTTTTACTAATTCTTACTATTTAGGAGGGAACTCAGTCTCTATAATCTCACACTATTTCTTTAACAAATAGAATTTTCTTAATAACGCAAATAATTAAAAACAAGTTGATAAATTGAAGTCCAGGCTGGACTATTTTCATCAATAAGATGTATTTATTTGGTTTTACCCATGCTTATCCGGAAAGGAGTAACTAATATGATATTTCTTTTAAAACATATTATAAAATTATACGTAAGATTTGCTTTATTGTTTTGCCACATAAAAATGCTGAAATAAATCTCTCTGGGTAAAACACTCCTGTGTTTCTCTTTTACTCATGCACACAAAATGCTTCTGACACCAGATACATAGGGCTTTCTTCCCCCGCACCAAGCAATTCTTTACAACACCAGCTGGATGTCCTACAATTCAATTCAGTTCTGACATTCACTAGAGTCAGTGCAGACCTCACAGGTTAAGGGCTCAATCCTGTAATACTGCCCCCCACTTCAGATAACAATTGAAACTAGTAGGTCCCCAGGTTACACACAAGTACTGTTTGACTCAACTACAAATTTGAGTTTCCTACAACCCCCTCCTTGGATTCTATCATTTCCTAGAATAGCTCATAAAATTCAGGGAAACATTTACTTATAGTTACCAGTTTATGATATAATAAAGGATAGAATAAAGCATACAGATAGATAGCCAGACGAGAAGATACACCAGGAAGAGATATAGAAGCATCCTGAGCACAAGAGCTCCTGTCCCTGCGGAGCTGGGGTACAACACCCTCTTGGTACATGGATATGTTCACCAAACAAGAAGTTCTCTGGACCCCATTCTTTAGAATTTTTATGAAGACATCATCATATAGGCATGATGGGTTATTAACTCAATCTCCGGGCCCTCTCTTCTTCCCAGAGGATGGAAGATGTGGCTGAAAGTTCCAAGCTTTTCATAATGGCTTGCTGACCAGCTTCCATCCTGAAGCTATCCAGGAGCCCATCCACTCACTTCATTAAAATAATAGGCACTTCCTTCGCCTGGGAAATTCTAAGGGATTTAGGAACTGTATGACCAGAACCAGAAACAAAGAACAAATATTGAGACAAAAAATGCTCTTAGTGTCCTTATCACTTAGGAAGTAACTAAAGTTTTAGGAGCTCTGTGCCAGGAACTGGGTGAAGATCATACACACAGACATACACACACACACACGCATTATACACACACACACACGCACACATCCTATTATTTCACAAAGTCTTTTCTTCATATGTAATGCAAAGGTAAGATTCAGAACAATTCAGTCAATAATTGTAAATTATATATTAGTAGCCCCTGAATTAATTAGGTTTAGGTTCTCTATTTTATAACTAATATAATTGAGATAATACTACAAAGAAGTAAACAATCATTTGATTATTACCTATTTTGTACCTAAT
Source organism: Phacochoerus africanus (assembly GCF_016906955.1). NCBI lineage: Eukaryota > Metazoa > Chordata > Mammalia > Artiodactyla > Suidae > Phacochoerus > Phacochoerus africanus. The sequence continues at coordinate 23,770,738 of NC_062554.1, forward strand.
AAGTGCCGTATATTTTTTTCATGATTTTTATGATTTTTTTCCCAAAAGTTTTTTTTTTTCTTTTTTTAAATGTTATTGGAATATAGTTGACTTACAAACTTGTATTAATTTCAGGCATACAGTAAAGTGAATCAGTTATATATATATACCCATATCCATTCCTTTTCAGAGTCTTTTCCCATATAGGTTATTACACAGTATTGAGTATATGTCCCTGTGCTATACAGTAGGTACCTGTTACCCATCTACTTTATGTATAGTAGTATGTAAATGTCAATCCTAACCCCCAACTTATCCTTCCCCCACCATGTTTCCCCACTGGTAAATACAAGTTTGGTTTTGAAATATTTGAGTCAGTTTTTGTTTTGTAAGTTTTACTGTATCATTTTTATTAGATTCCACATATTCGTGGATCTCAAATGATATTTGTTTAACGACTTCACTTAGTATGATAATCCACACTGTTGGGAAAGGCATTATTTTGTGGTTTTTATGGCTGAGTAATATTCCATTGTATACATGTACCACATCTTCTTTATCCATTCCTCTGTCAATGAACATTTAAGTTGCTTCCATGTCTTGGCTATTGTCAATACCACTGCAATGAACATTTGGGTGCATATATCTTTTCAAATTATGCTTTTTTCCCGCTAGATGCTCAGACATCGTATTACTGGATGATTTTTATGATTTGATAACATGATTACAAGTAAGTTATTTTTAAAAATGCTCTTTGTTTTGTTTTGTTTTTTAAATCCACAGAATAGGCCTGCCACAAACTGCTGAGTGGGTACTAAGCAATAAACCCATTTTTCTGACTAGTGGGTTGGAAGCTGCAACAATGGATATTCACTAAGGGCACTGCTGTGTGGTCCCCACTCGGCATTATTGCAGACATTCTCCTTCAGCCACGAAGCAGCCTCTCTCGGAAGATAGTGTGCTACCTTGCAAGATGGAATAAAACTGGGCTTTCAGTCCTTTCCCCATTTTCAATACAGATAATTTTTTTAAAAATATTTTTCAGGAGGCCAAAGTTATAGAATTTACTTCTCCTGAAGTTATATATTCATAAGATAACATTTCTTTGTCCATAATTTAAAATGATATGAACAATGTATCAATAACACATTGCTGTGGCTGAGGGGTAGGCTGGCAGCTGCAACTCTAATTCAACCCCTAGTCTGGGAACTTCCATATGCTTCAGGTGCAGCCTTAGAAAGCAAAAAAGGGAGAAAATAGTCATGAGCAAGCCAAAAGCCTTTTCCTTCCCAGCCCCCCAAAGGCTAGCCCTGAACCTCATAGCCACTCTCCTATGAACTTTTATACTTACTCAGCATTACATGATTACATGGAAAACCAACTTTACATGGAAAACCAACTTTCCTACAGTTCAAAAACCCACTTTATTAATAAAAATCAAGGATCCAAAGTAGTTTTCTCTACCTCAGTAAACAATTTTATAATAGACTTGTTTAAAAATAAATATAATCCACTCATATTATTAGAAAATTTACTTTTTGCAAAGTAGTTTTATAATCACCTCCTTTGCTCTTTCCAACAACCCCGTCAGAAAACAAGCAATAGATTGCTATCTTCATTTTACAGATAAGGAAACAGAGATACAACAGTATAAAATAAGGAGTCAAGGTTACAGAATCAGGAGGTGGTGAAACCAGAGCAATAGCGACAACAAAATTCTGCTTTTAAGATTCTAGATTCAGGGTAGAGTCCATTTACGTTAACAGGTTTTGTATTGGGGAAATAGCAATTAAAAATAATAAAATTTTAAAAAAAATTCAAAACCCCAGAAAACAAAAACTCACTTCTGGAATTTAGTTCAGTGGAAACAAGAAGAAAAAGAAATAGGAAACAGAAAAATGCCTGTGAGATGAGGCAGTATTTCCCTAGTCCAGGGAAAGATCAGGCTGTCATTTAACTCTTTTAAGTATCTGTTTGTGTAGGTAAGGCCATCCTACAGCCTGCTCCATAGGGCAAAGGGACTATTCCTGCAGGATCCAATAATGGTGGCAGGGACCTGAAATTCCTATATGACAGGGAAATGTGGATGAAGGCACATTAGGGGCTGTGTGAAGAGTGAGTCTGACGTCTATGCTCATGATATATTGTAAGTCATGTGATTCACCAAATCCTGCATCGATGAATGCAAATGAAGACAGTTGAAGAGAAATGGACTGACACACACTTAAGGCTGCCTAAGTTATGTTAGTGGTAAGACTGCAATGACATGCTTCTTAAATTAGGAGTCTGGGATTGACCTCTTAAAATAATATATTGGAAGCCATAAACTTTCTCTTTAGACAAATGTGCAAATGCATTTCAACGAACACTATTTCCTAGGTTTCTAAAATGTTTATAGATTTCCTTATGTCAATTTAAAAATCTCCATGAAATCTGTAAATCTGAAACTGACCTACATTCTGATAATCAGTGAATCTTTTTTTTTTTTTTATAGCTGCACCTGTGTCATATGTAAGTTCCCAGGCCAGGGATTAAATCTGAGCCACAACTGTGACCTACCCTATGCCACAGCTCCAGAACACCAAAGCCTTTAATTCACTGTGCTGTGCTGGGGATTGAACCCACGCCTCTGCAAAGACCTGAGCTGCTGCAGTCATAGTCTTAGCCCACTGGGCCACAGCGGGAACTCCTAATAATCAATGAATTTAAGCTGGGACTTCAGCACTAGTAGACAGACGTTTAGGTGATCTAATGCTAAAAACAATCAGCCAATTATTTCATTAAAATGCATTCATTCAGCAGCAGAAAATAAGCTACAGATCATAGGCAAAAACAAAGCAAGAACAAAAAACAATCAAGCATTCATTTAAATTTGTTCGTGTCCCTAGTCATAGTTTAACCCCTTTTTTCCCCTCATAGTTGGTCAGTTTCTCAGAAATGAAAAGAATGAATGCATATTTAACCCACGTCCTTCCCATATCACCAGTATACTGTACACCTTGAACTAAGACTGCATCAAAAGCAGGACAGAGCACAGGAATAGAGGAGATGCTGTGATGTCACATGGCTTCCCAAGGAAGTCACCCAGGTTGAAGGTGTGTCAGATTCCTCTCTTTTCCCTCCCCGTTGAAAATGTCTCTGTATTCAACCTAACTGCATCGAAAGCTGTAGCTGCTGCTTCCATGTGTACTAAGCAAAAACCAACCTCATCCTGACTCCAAGATCCCCCAAAGGTGGGCGATCTTAGGAACCTTCCTATGCTGATAATTTCAACACGGCTCCAGGGTATAACAGAATATGTCTTTGACCTTTGTATATCTCTAATTAGAGAATTTGCACATGAGCTACCTCCACAGCAACCAGCTGCCGCTTGTTTCCTGTATGTATGACACCTCAAGACACCACAGATCCTTTCTTTCTAAATCCTCAGTGAAAGAGCAAGATTGCATCTCTCTTTGCCAGTAGGAAAAATATATATACCTCTATTCATTTTGCTTTCCTTTACATGGACTTAGAATGGACCAATTTCCAAAGCGTGAAAAGAGGACAATATCAGAACTGCTATTTCCTGATGCCTCCAGCCCAGGAGGGGAGGAAAGAGTCCAAAGGACTCTGCTTATGATACTTTCAACTAAAGGGAGGCATGAATATAACCAGGAATAGCTTAAAATGGATTATCGGTGGAGACAATGCAGGTATTGCTGAAAAGTTTGATGAATATAAAGCATATGTTTTGCCGAAAGCCTGTTTCACTTTGGCTCACTTTCAGTTTTCTCCCCAAAAGGCAAGGGAACGTGGTTATCCTACAAAAAAAAAAAAAGAAAAGAAAACTATCAAGAGACAGACACCTATGTAGACATGACAAAGTGGTGAGTGATGATGTATTATTCCTCATTCTTGCCTCAGACTAGACCAAGACATTCAAATAAAGACCTGAGGGTCGTCTAAGCAGTCGTGTTCTGCTGGATTCCATTTTACTCAGCTGAGTGTTTGCCTTTGGATACAAATGAGCAACCACTGGGGACATAGACCAATGGCTAGGAACTTAAATCCAAATAAGGAAATTAGTATATGAAAATGCCATTTCCCTTTCTCCCACTATGAACAACGTGTGACACCATGAATATTAACAGAGGCAAAGACCTAAGATGTTATTTGGTACATTGGCTATTATAGCTCTTATATTATGGAAAGAGTTTGGGAGAAGTTAAGTGACTTGATAAAAAAACCTCACACTATTATAAGAAGCAAACCTGGGAGTTTGGGGTTTGTAGATGCAAACGATTACATTTAGAATGGATGAGAAATAAGGTCCTACTGCATAGCACAGGGACCTATATCCAGGCTCTTGGGCTAGACCATGAGGGAAGATAATATTAGAAAGCAAATGTATGTATGTATAACTGTGTCATTTTGCTGTAAGGCAGAAATTGGCCCAACATTGTAAACCAACTATAATTTAAAAATTAAAAAAAAAAGTACAAAGAAAACTGGAATTCTCCTTGTGGCTCAGCAGTAACAAACCCAACTAGAATCCATGAGGATACAGGCTCAATCCCTGACCCCACTCAGTGAGTTAAGGATCTGAGGTTGCCATGAGCTGTGGTGTAGATCACGGACACAGCTGCATTGCTATGGCTGTGGCCAAGGCCGGAGCTGCACCTCCAATTTGACCCCTAGCCTAGGAACTTCCATGTGCTGCGGGTGCAGCCCTAAAAAGAAAAAAAAAATAAGCGAATCTGATTTAAACATCATGTAGCCTTTATTCAAAAATATGAAAGGTTTAGCATGTACCAAGTACTATGCTAGATGCTGAAGATGTAGAAAGAAAATATAGGACTTCTCCTTACAGGTTAGTCTAAAGGAGGAGCTGGACTTGTAAACAAATCAACAAAAGCTTATGAGATTCACACTGTTCGCGTCCATAACATAGAACAGGAATTCAGGGTTTTGAGAGGTCGCACAGCTAGTGAGTGGAACACCCAGATCTGACTGACTTTCGACTCCATGTTCTTTATCTGTTCTTTTTTAAGCTTAAGAGTTTTCTAATAAACATATTCGAGTATGTTTGTGTGTATGTATGTGCGAGGTGGGTGGGGTGGGAGGAAATTACAGTGTGAGCATCTTAAATGTTCTCATAATCCCACTCCAGTGAGCTGTCCAACAACTTCTACAAGAAAATAAACACCAGGGGCAAGCATTTGCCCACAAACACTGACCTTTGGCCAGAAACATTTTGCAGAGGTACAAATAAAATTGTACTAGTCAATGCTCATTACCTTGAGCAGGAATGTGTGCATGTGTGTGTGTGTATGTGACAAGTTTCTATTGATCCTACCTTAGCTACAAACAGTCAGAGAACCCATCTGTCAAGAGCATTCTCAAAGCCTCCTCTGTTTCATCTCGTCCAGCTCCTCACCCTAAGAAATATAAAGTTGACAGGAGAAAACAAGCAGCCGTTTGCTGCAGAGCCTGTCTTGTTAATGAGGTTGGCTCTGTTCCATTCTGTGATGGTCAGAGCTCTGCTGCGGGGTCAACTGATGTTTTGGAATGAATTCTCTGTTAGTGAGTAGAGAGCTGTCATCTGTGCGATCCCAGCAAGGTGGCGAGAGGGTCATGGGCTAAACGGAAGATGGGATCCATGATCAGATGGCTATTCACCAAGGACACACGTCGTCCCTATAAGAGTCTAATTTATATTTTGTAGTCAGAAGAATAGGAAACTATTCATCGTCAAAGACAAGAATCCAAATTCAGCCAAAAGCACATAGGACAAGTAGTCAGACTGATGTGGGAACTGGCTATGACATTATTTTCAATAGGAGACCTGACTTTTAGGATTCTTCTTTAGATAGATGCTCCGCTTAATAGCCACAACGACAAGAGTGATGGTAAATAAGATGTTTAAAATTCATAAAGACCATATTACAAAAATGACCCATTTCAAACGTCACAGTGTGTGGGTTTTCCTTCTGCCCATTTCATAGATTGAAAAAGGCACCAAGAGCAGTATTAGTTCAGGGACTCAAAGCTAATGAGGGACCCACTGCTTGAGTTAGACTTAGGTCACTCTGGCTCCAAAGCCATGTTTTTTCCAATATATATTCCTTTCCCAGCTTGCCACAATAAAGTGTCACACACTGGCTGGCTTAAAATAACGAAAATTTATTCTTTCACAGTTCTAGAGGCTAAAAATCAAGAAGTTGGCAAGGATATGCTCTCTTTTATTTGTTCAATAGTCATTTTCCTACTTCTTTTTCTGATCAATTTATCTATTTTGCTTAGTAGGTGCTGTATCCCTCAAATAGGCCTGATCTGCAAATTTCCCATACTATTTACACCATTCTAAGAGAGAGTCAAGCTGCTAATTAAATTGGATCTAAAACAAATCTCATGACACCCACCCAGACACCCTAACAAGGTGCATTTGTATTTATCCATTTTTTTTGTATTGTTAGTCTTTGATCAATTTTCTCTCTGGCATCTCTCTATGAACATGACTATTTTTAGAGAACAGGACTGTATAAAACGTTCTTATTGATTAGCACATAAAAAGATAAGTAGGCATCTTTTGAAAATTAATCCCTTCCCTGTCTCCAGTCCACTCAGATTATATCAGTTTTATGGCATTTAGTGGATCATTTGGATTTGAATATCAGTGTTTTAGAACTACCGGGTTAGAGAGGAACTTGAGTTTATATCTATATGTGCCATCCAGGCACAATAATTTCAAATTGATTTTTTGTGAGGGAATGATACTTATCTTCATCCTTTATTCCTCATCTTTTTGCATCAAGGGGAATGACTAACTTATCCATGCCCAGAAGGAGAGAGCCTCAGAAAGTCCCACTCTCCACCCCTCTTTCTGACTCGTTTCAAACTGATTGAACCAGTAGGTGGTGAGAATGGTGGAAGGGCTTGATTAATTAGCACTCTACATCCTAAGGTACAGGGCCAAGTGGATAGGAAATTTGGATAAAGAGAAGCCAACACTAGACGGGGTACGAGATGTCAGCCGTATAACCTAAAGAGGAGGTATCCTAATAAAGGAGCATTGGAGAACACAGTAATCCCTCTCCCAGTGAACCGAGTGCCATGAAGCCTGTGCGGCTGTGGAAGTGCCGCTTCCCCACTGCTCTCTGTGTCTGGGGCAAGGTAGACGGGGGTACAGATGTCCACCTATGGTGAGCAGGAATAGTGAAAATAAACTCAATCATTGTGAATGCAAATAGGTCCAAGACGGAAAGAACAAGATCCAGAAAGCCAGGATAGACTTTACCTCTGTTTCAATTTCATCCACTGGAAATATCTTTCTTCCTTGGTAGAGAGGAGGAAATCAATGAGGGTAGAGAGACTTAGAGGTGCCCTCCAAAATATTTTCCTTCTCAGGGATGAAATACAAACTCCCTACCTCCACCTGCTTCTTTGAAAAAAAAAAAAAAACCCAAAAAACAGTAGATTAATCCAGAGGCCCTTCCCCTTCCTCAACAGCTGGACAGTCTTTTGGACAGACACTGACCAATCATTTGTTCAGTGCTATCCACCCTAAATTCCCTGCTTAGAAGTCTAAGCAGCAGTTACCAGGTAAGGAATTTCTCAAGGGGCTTCCTTCTCCCTCTCCCTATCCCTCTCCCTCTCCCTCTGCCTCTCTCTCTCCCTCTCCCTCTCCCTCTCTCTCTCTCTCTCTCTCTCTCTCATCCTGCCAAACCTTTCTGTACTCCAGTATTTTAATCTGATATCAAGCTATTATTTCTCTTGATCTCTCTGTCCTTTCAGTCTTGCTTTGTTTTTACTTTCTCTCCTTGACACAGTCTCAGCTTCACACTTTTTATGCAGAGGGTGAATCTCAGTTAATTCTCACCCACAGCCCAACCTCTGAGACTTCTTCAGTCCAAATCCATGGGCTGAAATCCTGCTGATCCAAGAGAGGAGAATGAGAAAGTGTGTTTCATTCAGCTTCAGATTCAAATTAATCTAGTGTTTAGTTAGATCACTATCTATACATGTGTCACTAGATCACAGACACTGCATCATCCCCACTGTACTTTCAACAGTCTTGTGAAAGAAAACTTTTATCGTGACAGCAGATTATAATTAGTAATATTTATTGAATATTTCTCATACATATATCAATCACAATCTAATTGTTTTACATGCTAATACATTAATTCTCATAATAAATTATCATTTTAGTGATGGGGAAACTGATGCACAAAAGGTTAAGAATTCTCTCAATATTATAGCTAGTGAGTGACAGGACTGAAACTTGAATCCAGAAAAGCTTATCCCGATGGGGAGGTTAAGGGTAGGAAAATGGAATGACTCAACAAACTTCACAATTAACAAGACTGGTACCGGAACTCCAGCCCAAGACTGTCTTTCATGGAAATCTCTTTTCTCACATACCTTAGTGTGTGGTAAATCAAGAACAAGGAAAGATCATTGGCTCATATGTTTTTGCTTAGTAATAGAAATATATGAGTTATAGATAAAAACTAGCTTTGACTGAATATCGAGAATTCGGGGATTATACTCATCATCCATCCAGTCATTCACTCAATTATTCAACAGAGAGCACAGTCTGTTATTGAATCACAAAGGCCCCATCCACAGCTTCCACAAATATCTAGCAATTTTAAGTGTGAAGTGCAATGAGACACCTGATATCCAAGTCTTAAATTTTAGTACTTAAAGTCTACTAAATTTTAAAGTCTTGATTTAGATGGTGGAGGCAAAATAATGAGAGATTTTCATCATATAAAGTCACAAGAGGGAGAAACCAAAGTACCTTGTACTATGCAGAAGGCAGTTCGCGTCCCCGACTGATGCAGACGTCTTAAAGACCCCTGGTTACCTGATACAAAGCTGTGAACTGTGAGCTTAACCCCTTGATTTCCTGGCATATGAAAGGAGATTTCCCTCCAGCTCCGCATAAGCAAAAACGGCCAGACTTTCCTGCTGCTGCTAAGAAGATAATCATTTGACCACTAGTAATGGAATAGCAGCCAGAGTTCTCCCAGGTGCTGTTGAATCTTACAGCTCATGATGCTTCGTTCCTCCTAAATACTCACCCATTCAGTGTGGCCAGAATAGAGCCAGAGATAAAAACAGGGCAGCTTTACTTTGTGTCTCACATTTGGATCTTCCATGCTGTGTCATGTGTCCAAAATGGAGTTGAGCAGCTTCATGTCTTAATTATATTTTCTGAGTTTACCAACGCCAATATCATGTAAGAAATATGTAAATGTATTGCTAAGATCAAGATATAAAGTAAAATCTTACCTATGTTCCTCATTTTGTATTAAAGTATAGTTGATTCACAATGTTTTGCCAATTTCTACTGTACAGCAGTGACCCAGTCATACATACATACATATACACATATATACACATTCTTTTTCTCATACTATTTTCCATCATGTTCTCTCCCAAGAGGTTGGATATAGTTTCATGTGCTGTACAGTAGGACCTCGATGCTGATCCATTCTAAATGCAACAGTTTGCATCTACCAATTCCAAACTCCCCGTCCTTCCCACTCCTTCCTCCTCCCCCTGGCAACCACAAGTCTGTTTTCTATGCCTATGAGTCTGTTTCTTTTTTGTAAATAGGTTTATTTTGTTTAGAGTCTGGTTTCCTTTATTTATTTGTTGTGGAAGGAGTGAAAACAAAAGGCTTTGTCATTACTTCAGTCACTCACATATTCATACCTTTCATCTTAATACTACCAGGTCGTTATCAATTATTTGAGCTCATCTGATGAACCATTCTGATTGTAATGCGCACTGTTCAATATTCTCAAAATATTTAGGAAAGAACGTTTCTTTCTTTCTTTCTTTCTTTTTTTTTGCCTTTTTGCCTTTTTAGGGCCGCACTCATGGCATATGGAGGTTCCCAGGCTAGGGGTCCAATCAGACCTGTACCTGCCGGCCCACACCATAGCCACAGCAACGTGGTATCCGAGCCACATCTGCAACCTATATCAGAGCTCATAGCAATGCCGGATGCTTAACCCACTGAGCGAGGCCAGGGATCAAACCCTTGACCTTATGGATGCTAGTTGGGTTCATGAACTGCTAAGCCACGACAGGAACTTCAGGAGAGAAAGTTTCAAATCTTTTCATTGCATCCAAGAACCTCCATAATCTAGCACTTAGATATTTTTCTGTGGAGAGTTTTGCCCATCCATCTTATCCCATTTGAAATGCCTCTCTTCTTTCACCACATGTTCAATGTCAGATTCAGGACTTTTCCTGTTCATCATGGTTTCCTATAAATAGTTATTCTTCATCTTAAGTTATATGAGAAACTCTATCAGGTGAAAGACGTAGGGGGTATTAAGTGTATAATTTCATATACCCCATTGCAGTTACATCTATAGTGGGTTTTTTTAAAATAAATAGTTACTCTTTGATTTAAATTGAATCTAAACCTGTAGCTGGGTATGGGCATATAGAAGATTCCTAATAGTGATTGCTATTCATTGAATTATAAAGTATGCCAAGAAAAAAAACCTTTTTCCCTCAAGGAAACCATCTTCTACATGGAGATAAGAGTACATAAAAAATGTGGAAGGCTAAAGACCAATGTTAAGTTTCCAATGATAGAGATTTAAAGAAGTGGCACAGACATCATGTATTTCACAGGGCCCAGAAAATCATACGGACAAGAGGAGTTAGGGGAATGAAACTTATAGGTGGAACTTGAGACAAGCCTCAAATGTGGGTAAAATATAAGAAATCAAAGACTGAAACAAGGGTATTCTAGACAGCTGGAAGTCAGAGCAATACATCGTCAATTCATTTTCAACCAAGGGATGGCAAATGTCCACTGCCTTGAAGACTCAACATGACATGAAAACCATAGTTACTTCCCTCTCAATCACTCTAGTCTGAAACTAATCCATGATGACCACTAACTAGACGCCTAATTGACTTTCACCATTTGCCAGCTACTTACCCTAATAAATATTTCTTCCTGGCCTCTACACATACGTTGTCCGTTTGTACACCTTTCTCAGAAGTCAGTTCTCATTACACCTGCTGAACTGTAGTGGGATATATATCATACCTCTGCCATGAAAAGATTGGAAGAAAGTTGGGACCAAGTCAGGCCAATCTTCCTCTTTCTCATGGGCCCTTCAGGATTTTTGAACTGGGATTCCATGTACTTCTGGTTTAGGTATAATTACACATCCACCAAAGGAGAGAAAGTAACCTTTCAGAGACAAAGAGAAGAAAATGAAGCACTCGTGCAAATAGAAACAAAGATGAAAAACCGTGCAATCTCAGAAACACAGCGAAAGTAACCCTTCTCATAGCTGATTCCAAGCATATAGGTGGCCCTTTATTCTCCTAGAATCTATGATACAGCCCACATATGCATTGCTTTTTGTTCCCCCATTTTAGTAGTCATTCTGCTACACCAAAGCCTGTAACCCACTCCTATTATGCATTATGCTTTAACCCTCTCAATTTCCTCTCGTTTCCCTCTTGCCCTGCTTAAATTCCAAGGTCGATCATTTACGAATGAATTCCTTTCTTATTTCCTCATCTCCTTTCCTCTCTCTACTTCGAAATATGCATTTTGTTGAAACTTCAAGCCTAGTTAATTCTGATTTTCTAGCTCTCCCATGTCTAATACCATGCCACTAAAAGTAGCTAGGAAAACCTCACAACAATGTTGTCTAAATCTATCTTAATATAGTGACCTCTGATTTCAAGAGCGTCTTAATGCTACCCAACAATCTTACTACATTTCCCTGTTATTTACTTTCACAACTTTTTTTTGATGACTTTGTACTTTCTATTGCTTCAAACCTCCAGCCTTTATAAAACCAATGACAGAAGAACTTCCAGAAACTTCCACCTCCAAACCTCATACCTGTGTACATATGCTTTTTTCCTATCAGCATAGACAATGTTTCTCTAATCCGCTATGCAACATGTAGATTTCTCTTTTGTAACATAAACCTCTATCTGCTCCTTGACTCATGGTCTAATGGCTTGAGTTAATTTATACCTCCAGCTCTTCTTAGGCCCTGAATTCCAGACTCATAACTCCCCTACTCCATATTGCCACCTTAACGTCATAAAAAGCAATTTCCTTTTCTCTTTGTCTTATAGCCCACATCCACTTTATTAGCAACATCTGTCCATTTATAAATCAAAATACAAACAGAGTACCACAGCCCGCCGCTTCCCCCACCCCTGATTGGCCATCATTTCTTATCTGGAATACTGCTATACCTGTCTAACTTGTACCCTTGCCCTCTGAAAATTACTCTCAGCAACCTCAAGAATGATCCTTTTAAAATTTAGGTCATAGGATGACAATTTTTGCCTTAAAATCCTCTAGTAGTTCTCCACCATGCTCATCATAAACGTTAATGTCTTTCTATTGACCTCCAAGGTCTTCGGTGACTCAGCCCTTGACACTTTTTCTTAACCTCATTTCCTAACATTTTCCTCCTCCACTTCCTAGGCTCCTGTCACTCTAGCTTTCTAGCTATTTCTGAATCATATTAGACGTTCATCTCTCTCAAGATCCTAGACTTTGCTTTAGTCTCTGCCTTTGGGTTGCCTTCTCCCAGATATATGCCTGGTTCATCCCTTCTCTGCCCATAGGTCTTTGGTCAAATGTCCTCAGCTTTGCCATAGGTTGGCCAGTCATCCTCATTTCCACAGACTATCCTGAGTTTTGCACTCAAAAATCTTACATTTCAGTAACTTCCTCAGTTCCAAGGCAACCAGGATAGTTGTCCACCTTAATAACCATCACTCTCGTCCATCTATACTTTTTTTGTTTTATTTCTCTCCATACTAAATTTCCCCTACCTAGATTTTTCTTGTGGTGTTTTTCGCCATACAACATTTTACCTTGTATGTGCTAATTATTTATTTATAATATTGTTTTTCCTCGTCCTCCACTTCTTTCACTGTAAACCCCAGAAGAGTAAGAATTTTATGATACTTTTTCTTTTGTATTTCTTTCCACCTAGAATAGTGCTTATAGGAGGCAATCTTTCAATAATTATTGAATGAATAAATCAACAACTGAATAAAAGAAGAAATACTTCCCACAATTCCCTGTGAATGGTTAAGGTAAGTTAATTGGTTAATTCTCTTCCTTGTAACCCAGTGAACTATGAGACTCAACCAACTCCCTCTTTGGGGACACACTCTAAATTGGTTCTTTTATGTCTTTTCTATCAATGCCAAATTCCTCTGATCAAATTTCTCTTTAGCTTTGGTCCAGTTAATTTCTGATCCCTTCTCTATGGGGTGATTTTCCATCACACAACAAAGAGTAAAGAGATCGAATAGCCTGAGGTAGATGAGTTTTACTGAAATATATGGAAACAAAGTGAGAGGGGAGTTTTCCAGTCCAAAATGGTGACAAAAGAGGCTTCTGAAATTATTGCCCTCTCATGAATATACTGCATCTACAGCTATACATGGAACAATTCCCTCTGAAAGAAATCCAGAAAATAGCTGAGTAGCTCCTACATATCAGACAAATAAGAAAAAGCCCGTCCCCAGCACATACATACAATTTAGTTATATAAAAATAAGGAAATCCTGACAACTTCCACAACATGGATAGATCTCGAGTGCATAATGGCAAATAAGTCTTAGAAAGACAAATACTGTGTGGTATCACTTATATGTAAAATCAAAGAAAAAAACATGAATATTATTTATGGATTTATGAATATCATTTTTATTATTGATTTAAAATAAATTTTATGGCAATGTTTGATTAATAACAACACTGATGAAAAAAATAAGAGCTTCGATGTTTTATTGAACAATTTGTTTTGTTTGGAAACTCTAAATTCGTTGTATTCAGGTAGTATCTCTAGCTCCTTACTTGTTAATAATAGGAGAATGATTTTAATGTTTGATTTACACACCTAGCAAATTAACTGGCCTGTAAATCTATAGCAATATAATTTTGAAGATACAAAAGCAACTTCAGAGAGTTCTAATAGGCCTGTCTAGCCAGTTCAGTTCTAATTTGATGAAGGTCAATCAATTTGATGGTCATAGGTTTAAACTTCTTTAATGGACTTAAGCATACATTCTATCTTTCCCTAGGTTTTTATATCTACTTATTTTAGGTTTTATAAGTAGGTTTTACTCTACTTATTTTACAGATATAAAAAACGGAAGACTGGGAGTTCCCACTGTGGCACCATGGGTTAAGGATCCAGCGCTGTCTCTGTGGCAGTTCGAGTTCACTTCCCAGACCAGCACGTTGGATTAAGTATTCAGCCTTTCCACAGCTGCAGCATAGGTTGCAGCTGCAGCTTGCATTCACTCACACTGGTCCAGGAACTTCCATATGCCATGACTGTGGACGGAAAAAAAAAAAAAAAAAAAGAACAGAACACTGAAGAACAGAGGAATTAGTCATTTGTATACCTCTGCCTCATTGTTAGACTCTAAATCCTAGTGTTGGTCCCTTGCCAATAAAATAATTAAAAACACTGTCTGCTTTCTTTTAAACAGTCTCAATTTTTCTACTGACATTTATTACTTCATTTCCTTTTCGTGTATCTTGTTTTACTTGTATTACCCTGATAGATTCCAATATCTGCTCCTATTACTAAACTCATCCTAACTAAGACGATAAGAAGGGAAGATTGTTAATAACACACAAGGAAACACAAGTGCAGAGTGGAGGGAAGATGGATTAATAACCTAGAATATGCCAGATACTAAGCCATGTTCTTCACATTCCTTATGACATCTATACTTTCAAAAGAATCACTGGTCTCTTTCATGTACTGCCCCCACTCCCTCCTAGAAAGTAAGGTTCGCAGAAGTTAAAAAGTCATAAGGGTTGGAACAGGGATTTTGATAAGGTCAAGGTGATTTCGAAGTCAATATTCTCTCTACACATGAAGCTCTTCCTCAGGTAAAGTGTTACCATGTTGCACCTACTGTAGTTTCTCGTGTGCTCCCTTTGGCAGCAGGGACCCCACAGGAACCCTCATTAAGCCTCTAAGTCTTTTCCAATCACTATTCTCTCGAAAGAGGTTAGTTTTCCCAGGCTCCTTGGTGCTCCCTTCTCTCTAGTCTTCCCGCCAAGGTCTCTGAAGTTAGCCTCACACATCTGTGTTTCCACTGCTAAACCTCCTGTCTCTTTTGATCTGGAGCATCAGATCCTCAGGGCGAGCTTTGAGGATCTGTTCAACTCCTCCCCACACACTATAAAATAATCATTATACCAGTTTCTTTTTTCTCTTCTTGTCTTTAACCAATCTTTTCCTCTTAATTAAAATAATACATAATATCAGCACCTTGAGTTACCTAATCATCTCAGTTATCTCTATATTCCAACAGTCCATCCCTGAAGCAAAATCATCAATATTTACCTGAGCCCAAATAAACCACGGGTTTGTATAATATGAGGAAATATGAGTCTCTATTGCTATTTTTTTTTCCTTTATGCCCATGGGATTCCCTCATTGCAAAGATATTCTAAGTTGCTATATATCCCTTTACCCTAAATACATCCTGTTATCGTCTTCACTCACCATACCCAGTGGAGGGGTTTCTTAAAAAAAAAAAAAAAAAAAACTACAAAATAGGGGAAAATACCATCTTCTAAATAACAGTGAATAACAATGATGTTTTGATTGTAGAGAGATCACTCAGTGCATTTCAGTTTGAAAGGTGTGTTAAGCAACCTCTTGGCCTCGAGGAACTCAGTGTCTTGTGTGGAAGACAAATCACTACATCAGAGTGGGAAAAGGAAAGGGGAGGAAAGAGAATAGCTACCATAGATGATTTACCCTAGGAGCACATTGGCCGGGTCATTTTTAAGAGACTTCATAGAAATGATGCTTCAGTACCATCATGAAAGATAAATAAGAAGCAGACAGGGAGTCAGAAACGAAGTCATAAAAAGCTGACTTAGCTCAAATTCATTTGGCCTATGACACAAAACTCTGTTGGGTGAGGAAAAGCACTAGGTTTATATTCAGTAAACCTGAGATAGACTCTCAGCTCCATTAATTGCTGTGCGACCTGTGAGAACGTTGACTAACTACTTAATCTCGAAGGCATGATTTCCTCATTTTAAAAAGAGTAATCCCTTCTACTTCATTAATGTGAGGATTAATCAGGGAAATATGTATTTAAATTCTCAATGTATAGTGACATTCATTCAAAGTTAGTCTTCTCCCTGCCAACAGATGCAGTGAACAGCTCCCAAGTAAAAGGAAAGACATGAGCAGTAAGAAATCATTCACTTCTGAGTCGTCCATGGACTTGCCCTGCAGCATGATAAGGAGAGCAAGAGTTTGGTAGGGACCATGAGATCGGGAATCTGGACTCGCTTACTTCCTGAGCGACTCAGGGCAGGTTATTCATTCTCTCTAAATCTTCCATTTTTCATCTTTAAAATGGAACCCCAATAGAGCGGTCATTGGCATTGTTATTATTATGAGAGGACACGTATATGTAAAAGTCAGACCCAAAGAAATGTTTCCCTTCTATCTGCACATATTCTCTGGCTATCTTCTTACCACTTCACCTTGGTCTCTCTGTCGTGTGTTTATGCAAGAATCAAACTTTCTTCTTTGGTGTTTCACTCAGTCTTCCTTAATTGCATTCAGACACATTCCAAGTAAAAGTGTCTCTGGCCCACCGCCTTCCAGCTTCATCTGCTCACCATCAATATTTGATCTGCTCATCCATTTGAACTAACAACCAATTTAGCACATACGCTACCCTCAGAGTGAGATAAAATCAGCAGGGCCAAGACTCTGTAGACATGCGTTGGGTTCTATAAATCCATAGCTTCCCAAATAAAAAGGAATAAAAAGGCTATACATTATTTTTTCAGGGCAAATGAAAATATAGTCAGCTGTGGTTTTTATTTGAGTTTGTTCCTAGATGTCTTCAATTGTTGCTTGGTCAGATTTGTTCAAAGCATGTCTGACTGGGAAATAATATTCCACTAATTTATTAGTTAAGCAAGTGCAAGTGTTCCCTTGAGTCAAATTTGACTCTAAATAAGGGGCTCTTATTGGACAACACTGAGAGAATTTGAGCTTCAAAAACAATAATTAGGAGTTCCTGTCGTGGCTCAGTGGTAATGAACCCAACTAGTATCCATGTAGACATGGGTTAAGAATCTGGCATTGTTGAGAGCTGTGATGTAGGTCACAGATGAGGCTCAGATCTGGTGTTGCTGTGGCTGCAGTGTAGACCAGCAGCTGTGTCTCTGATTCCACCCTGAGCCTGGGGAATTCCATATGCCGCAGATGCGGCCCTAAAAAGACACAAATTAAAAAAAAAAAAAAAACAATAATTGTTATCATGGAATACAGAAAATCCATGAATTTATATGGATGTTCAAAAGAGAGAAAGATACAACTAGAGAGGTATTATTTCTAATACGTAGGAAAAAAATTCTTTTCTCTGAAAATGGTCATTCAAATAAGACTTCAAAATATATTTTGCCTTTCCTGTGCAAATTGTGTTTGAAGGAAACAATAGCACTTGAAATTTAGAGACAATTATTTTATACATAATTCCAGCTAACAAATTTGGAAAGACTGACAGAATTAGAAAATTGTCACATAGTAAATCCTGATGAAATAATTGATTCAGGCAAAAAAAACATCAATGATTGATAAAATGCTGATGGAAGATTTGGCACTGAAGTAATGCTGTTACAAACTCAATACACAGAGCAATCTTAGCCCAACTAATAGACACTCTGTGCCTCATGCTATGATGCGATCTGAAGTACACAGCCTAATCCTTTAGGAAAAAATCCAATCAAGACTTCTCAGCTAACTTTCAGCTTACAAAAAATTTTTAAATTAATTTAAAAAAATTTAAAAGAGGGAAAGGATAAATACGTGACACCACAATGAAGAAAACAGACCAGTCCTTCTAAGAGACATTCTACAGCAAAAGTGATCAGATGTGTTTAACAAATCTGGCGTGGTGAAAATGTGGTGCGGCTGGGAAAGAGCAACACTGATCCCGGTTAAAGGAGATTTAAGAGAAACAGTAAGCAGATGCAATGTGTAGAACGAGTCTGAAGTCTCAGCCCACAGTGGGAGCTGTTGATAACGATGTTTAAGAGAAATTTAAATAAAGGCTGACTAGCACCTATACCAAGGAAATACTAGTCTTGCTGAGTGGAAAAATAGCTTTTAGTGTTATCCCTTCAGCAGATAGAAGTGATATAATATGAGATCCGAGATTTTGCATTTATTTTTACCAAATAAATAAATAAATAAATAAACTGGCACCAACATTGAGATGGATAGATAAAATTGTGAGGCTGGCAACTTCTTAATAATAATTGAATGTGAGTGATGGGTATATGAGCTTTTGACACGGTATTTTCTCTACTTTTGTGTATTTGAATACTTTCATATAAAATGTATAATGAAATTGTAGATCATTAAATATTGGCTCAAGTCTCCACTTGCTCACTCCTCCCCCCCGCCCCCCACCCATGACTTCCCATTAGGATAAAATAAAAAAGAATCTAAAGTTTTTACTTGGCCTTATATTACCTGGCCCCTGACTTCTTTCTCAATCTCATCTTCACTCTTTTTTAATCCTCCCTTCCCTAGTCTTCTTGTCTTAACTGAAACACAACCTAGCAAGGTGCCGTCTTAGATCTTTCCCACACTTTTCTTACTTAAGTGCTCTTCCCTCAGTGTATACAGAACACTAGGGAAGAAGCTGAATAGCAAACATTTAAGTAAACTTAAATTAAACTGGTAGCAGATCTTGTTTTAATAAGATACACGAGGAGTTCCCATTGTAGCTCAGAAGCTTAAGAACCCAGTGTAGTATCTGTGAGGATGTGGATTCCATCCCTGGCCTGGCTCAGTGGGTTAAGGATCCTGTTTTGCCGCAAGCCAGGGTGTAGTTTGCAGATGCAGCTTGGACTCACCGTTGCCATGGCTGCTGGCCAGCAGCTGCAGCTCCAACTCAACTCCTACCTCAGGAACTTCCACAGAAGCCCTAGAGAAAAAAAAAAAAAAAAAAAAAAAGATGCACAGTATTTGAAAGGATATTCCTAGAAGACCCAGATCTACTTTATTCCTTGTTCACTTCTTTCCATCCCTCATTGTCTCTTAGCCCCTAGGCCTTTAAAATCCTTGTTTATTTCTTTCTGCCTTTCATTGTGTCTCAGCCCCAAGAAGTGATGCCTCCCCTTTTATTTAAAAGCACTCAGTAACTAATCAGATTTTTTTAATTATTTTAAAATTTTTGTTATAATTAATTTACAATGTTCTGTCAATTTCTGCTGTACAGCAAAGTGACCCAGTTATACACACACATATATATACACACACACACACATACATTCATGCCTATGTGTATACACACACACACACACATATACACGCACACATTCTTTTTTTCACATTAGTTTGGGGTTAATAGATGCAAACTATTGCAGCATTTGGAGTGGATAAGCAATGATAAGCTGTATAGCATAGGGAAGTATATCAGTCACTTGCGATGGAACCTGATGGAGGAGAATCTGAGCTTTTTTTTAAAAAAGCACAACCATGGTTAGGAATAGAAAAACTATTATGTCTGCTTGTGACATAAAAATAACTCTATCCAATTTAACTAGGTTTACATCTTCCAAAATGTGCATTGCCTTTTCTTGGGTTTGGGGCATTCGAATAAAAAATTCTGATGCATTGTCTAACACCTTTTAAACGAAGACCACATCAAATGTTTTAAGCCCATGACTCAATGCATCTTCCCAAATGTACACCATCCAGAGGACTACAGCCGTCTATGTCAGTGTAGCTGGGAAACTGGACCTACAAGAAATGAAGAGATATTAGAATTAAAATTGAGTGTGGCATTTAGAAGTTGTATCTGAAATACCCTAATAACTCTTAAAACAAATAGACTAGAAAGCCCATGTAGCAATGAGTGCACAAACATGAGCTCCTAGCTCTTAAGACCAATGCCTCATAAGGCCTGAGATTCCATATCGCATTATGATGGCTTTGCATTTCTCCTCATTTGCTACATGCCCTATAAATCAATAGAAGAGAGATTTGCTGTAACAGGGGTTAAGGAACTTGCTCTTGCTGATTGAATTACTCTAAGAGAATCTACCCCCTTAAGCTATTATAAAACCAAGTTAATAACATTGACTAAATGACAACTGAATATGAGGAAAATTTGTGATTCATATTATTATAGCCCACTTTTCTTTTGGGGAAAAAAATGCTTTTCAGTTTTTCTTTTATATTCTCTGAGAAGATAATACATTTTCTCAAATTAAAATGAATGAGAGATGTAGCTGTGACACTTCTCTCTCATTTTTAAAAAATTAAACTGCCACATTGCTAAAGTTCCAATTCCCTTTAATTAACCATTAAAAGGATTCAAGTTGGTATTCAAAAAAAAAAATTCTAACATATGCAACTGATTCATTAATCTGGATATCATCACTAATGGCCATGTCATTACTGTAATTTGTGTTCATTTGCCATTTAAAATTAGAGGAATGTCCACTAAAGTTAATTTCTGATTTGCACATACCCTACTTTATAGGCTACTGTGCAACTGACAGTTGCAAAGAGACTGCCAACTTTTCTTTTCTTTGACAGCACTTAGCATATGGTACCCAAAGATGTTTATGGGTTTCGGTTTCAACATCAAAAGTAACACCAAAGCTATAAAAATATTTATTTGCCTACTATTAAATGTCTGTAATGGAGCCAGACAGCTTACCTGCTATAATTACCTAAAATCTGTTGGCAAGCAATCAGTGAACTAGTATGGCCCATGCTTCAGGCCTTTCAAGGCAACCTCATTCTTTGTGAATATAATCAAAGGGGATTTATTGAAGAGGTCAGCTTCCCCAGCAAGACTGGACTCTTAGCTCTGGCAACAGTTCAAGCACAGAGAAGGGAAAGATACCCAGAGTTTCATCAAAGTCCTAATTTTTGTTTTTCTATACAAGCTTAGCTAGAGACAGACAGGCAAATTATTCAATATGTATCATACAGCAGGAGAAGAAAGACAGATTTTCAAATTTACTTCTATTGATCGTTGGTAGGTCAGGAAGTTTGAAATGGATTTGCATGGATATCTGCCTAGATGGCCAATTGAGTTGATCATGAATTGATTCAGGGCTGCCATTTTCACTGAATCGTTGGGAGTCCATTTCTCAGGTTTCAAATATATAGTTCCTCCATGAAGTCTAATGTAGTTTACAAGAGCTAGATTAGTCAAAACCAGGTTCCAAGCCTAGTTCTACCATTTTCTAGTGGTGTGTTTGGGACCTTAACTTCTTTAAGCCTGATGTTTCCTCATTTACAAAACTACTATGATAAAGGCAGAAATAATTCTATACAGTGTTGTAAAAATTAAATAAAAATTGCCTATGAAACAGCTAAGCACAGTTTGATATATAATTATTCAGAATCTAGCTTAAAAAAAAAATCACCTCATACTCATCTAATGGAAGAAATTCTGCCTACGCGTCAAAAGCTGTGCCATGCTTCTTCCTCCACAGTATCTTCACTGTCTCAGTAATAAATGAATCTCTCTTTTATCTGCATGTATTTCTCAGCATATAACTCTTTCCTTCTTTCAGGTTATGTCTCAGTTTTGTCTACCACCCATGCATCTCAGGGACACAGACCTCACTCACAGCTCTGGAAATGGTGTCGTTTAAGGCTAGAATGATAGGAAGTAATGCATTGTAAAGACTCCATGGCTTGGCTTGGCTGGCTCACAAGTTCATCTCCTAACTTTGAGAAACTGACTTCATCTCTCTTTTCTCAGTTTCTTCAACTTTAAAGTGGTGAATCATAATACTCATATCAGAGCTCTTATGAGAATTAAATGCAAGTGAAGTGCCTAGAACACTGTCTGCACCTGGTAAGTGCTTATTAAATGTTGTTCGTGTTATTGAAAGCAACCCAATTCTCCTACTTGCACATGGTTCGGGAGTGGGCGCATGACCCACTTATGGACAGTGAGACAAGAGGGAACATCTGAGAAGCCTGCAGGGTAAGCTTGTTTGCTATTAAGACAGAATCACAAGGAGAAAAAAAAAATCTTTTTTTTTTTTATCTCGGCATGTGTTGGGTCTGGATAGGACCCTTGGAAGCATTTTTCTCTTAGCCTGATTCTAAAGGCAACAGCAAGGATGAGAGTGGACAGAGATGAAAATAAGCAGTGTTGTCTTTCATGACATAAGTAAATTGCTTGCTATACCGGCCCAGATTTAATCCAACCAAAAATAATGCATATCCTTACACTTTAAGTCCATGTCAACTAACTTAGAAGATCAACAATGTGGACTTATCATATTCTGCCTTGCAATTTTTTATTTGTATATAATCTCCACTTCCTCCATCCTCACTCCCACCACCAGCTTGTAAAATCTTTGAAAGAAGACAATGGACTGATAAAACGTGCACAGGCTTTGAAGTTGGATAGGTTTGGTAAACATCCCATCTCTCATTTCTACGCTATAAAATCTTGAAAAAGTTGCTTAAGCTTTTTGAGCCCCACTCTATTCATTTCTACACTGAAGAAAACAGCATCCCCTTTGCAAGGTTTTCTGCTAATTTGATGAAATATAGACAAAATATCTACCAGTGTTTGTCCCTGAAATGGCACTCAATAAATGTCTATTCTATTTTGCCTTGCTCCTTGTAATTTGCATCCTTTTCTGTCTTACTTCTGGTAGAAAATAAACAAGCAGTCCTTGCAGGCACAAGTGCTGTTTCTAATTTTGGTATTAGGACTGTAATAACCACACCATGAATTTAAGATCATCTTTCAGCAAGATATGGAGAGCTAGATATAAGTTGGGTCAATGCAGACCAGAGGGAATTCCAGACCTTTCATAATGTCATGCTAACTCCTGTCCAAGTTTATGAATCTTCCCTTGATATCAAGGACTGGTTCCATTCTTTGCTCCTTGTTGGAATTTTTCCTGGGTCTTCAACCTACAATTCTCTCCCCTGTCTTGGAATTCTACACTCTCATTTACAACCTAGCAGCATATCTCAGTTTATTAGACACCTCTTAATCCTGTGTACAACTTATATTCACAACTAGAAAAAAATTGAAAGCACATTTTCTATCTCCTGATTGTACTTAGTACCAGTGATGGTTATTTACTTATCTAGAAATAATAGACATACAACTTTACTATTCATAAGGAATGACTCTGTTGTTAACCTGTATTGTGCACTGAACTCTCCCTATTGGAAAGTAGTTGGTAGGGTTATAGCTATTTAGTAAATGAGGAAGCAGACTCAGAGGGGATATGCAATCTGTCCGTGGTTGCATATCTAACACGAACCCTCCGTTGCCTCCTAGGAAGTTGAGCATAGATTTGGCTTCAGATATACTACATTCCTGTGGACTCTTCATTCCCACTCAGAGAAGAATAACAAAATGCAAGTTAAAAGGAATGATGTTGAATCTATTCTAATTGTTTTAATTCAATAATTTACAAATGTCAGTACTATATTAGGCACAATAATTTTAAAATAATTTTTCAGCTTGCAAATAACAGAAACACACCAGTGCTACCCCACTCCTACTTTTAAAACCTTTGCTCTAGAATTTATGTGCAAACAGAGCACAGATATTTCTGTCTGCAAAATTAGGAGGAACCACTAATTTCTGTCCTTATGAAGGCCATGAGTTACTCTTTCCTAACTTTTCCACTCTTAGCATTCCTTCCATTTGAGGGATTTTTTTGGGAAAGTCAACTGTCCAGTGGCAAAAAAAACCCTGTGATTTTCTATGTTATATTATAGGGGGATAAAATGATAATCAATTTAACCACCATCTGATGGTCAAACCCTTCGTTGACATAATAAGCATAAATTTCTGCTGCAGCTCAAGCGGAGGATTCTGCTCATTTTACTCTTGGGCACAGGCTGACAGGAGACTCATTCCTACACAGGCTTTTGTGATTGCTGCAGCAGGGAAAGAGGACACGGCAGATTGCACCCTGGTTCTTCAAGCATGAGCATAAGTGACACCCACAGTCTGGTTCACGTGGCACAGGCCAAAGCAACTCACGAGGCCTCGCCTAACTTCAAAGGTCCAGGGAAATGAAATCAAATATAAGACTGGAAGGCAATTAGTGTTTGTGAACAGCCCTAATGAATATCACAAAGACATGCCCAGTTTCAACTCTATTCTAAGTTGTGGAGAAGTCAAGAGGGCAAATCCAAGGTTATAATGATAACTTTGGTTATACTAGTAATAAATAATTGACACACACATACATCCATAAATAATATATATATATATAATGTGTATGTTATGTGTATACATTTTATTTGTAGTATCCTCTAGATATTTAAACATACAAATATACACACACTCAGTATTTATCTGCTCTTCAGCTTTTTAAAATTTTTTTATTATAGTTGATTTACTGTGTTGTGTCAATTGCTTCTGTGAAGCATAGTGACCCAGTCATACATATATATATAACATGCGTATATATATACATATTTGTATTTATATATATTCCTGTTCTTATACTATCATCCATCATCTAAGATCTATCTCAAGAGACGGGGTATAGTTCCCTGTGCTACACAGTAGGAATTCATTGCTTATCCAGTCTAAATGTAATAATTTGCATCTCCCAATCCCAAAGTCCCTGTCCCTCCCTTTAGCTTTTTCATAAATGGTGTCCTTCACTGATTCACTCATTGTACGTCATTTCTATTTCACTTAACTGTGGCAACGTTCTGTTTGTTCCTTGGGTATATCTACATTCTACCTTAGAGCCTGTATGTGTGTGTGTATGTGTGATGCTGCCTCACCCAGAATGCTCTCTGCATGTACATTTACCTGATCCCTGCACGTCTTTCAATATAAACTTTCACTTGCTCTCTTTACCGTCCAACTAGATAGTGTTGTTCTGTTTAATAATTTTATTAAAGTTTATTTTGTCATTTGTCACAGTAGTACTTATGTGAGTATCTAATATTCCACATCCTTCTGCATTAAAGCAATTATTGCAATACATCGAAGGGCTAGTATGATATCAGATACAAAATTATGCATTAAACATTTGTGCTGAACGGACCTAGATTTCTTGGCCAGGTATGAATGCCACATCCCTGAGTGTAAAATCCAATAGGAATCTTTGTCCTTTTACCTCTTTGCCTTGTTTCTGATTTTTTTAAAGAAACCATCTAAGGATTAGAACCGGGTTTTTAGAGATAATGATGGTTACACTGCCCCTTGAATGTAATGATAGGGATTTCAGGTGATTAGAGCTTTATATTGTATTTCACCAAATAACTTTCTAATGATTTATAGTCTCAAGCTCTCAGGACAGATGTAACAGATGTCCCCATTCTTTTCTCATTCTCCCAACGTTCAGCAAAAGATTCAGCATATCCCCGGTTACTACCAGCTCCCCTGCATCTTTCTTGGCTGGGGGCTGTGTTGTTGTGTTCACTTTAAAATCTATTCCAGGGGTTTATACAGCCCCTGACTTCTTCATGCAACTTTTACTCTGCTGATCACCCAAAATCCATCTTGGGTTGGGTTGCTTGGCTTCTTGATTTAGTCCTCTAGAAAAAGTTCTTATTACATTGCAAGCAACCCTAAATAGCCAATCAGAATCTGTGTTTCCCTCTAAATTCTAAATTTATCGTGCCAATCGGTATGCTAAACAAATTCAGAAGTGGTAATGTGGCAGGACTTTATTAGATGGCACAGTATAGACTGTTTTACTCTTCCCCACTTCCTCTGAAAGGCAAACAAATGAGAACTGAATTTAATACGCTGTGTTCCTGGCATCAGTTTCTCCATCTAGCCTACTTCTGTCTTCCTTTTCACGTTGCTATTTTACTTAATATCGCTAAATTAATTTTCTCGGGTTGAATTTGTTAACCCAATCACAAACAATGAATAGCAGGAATTTGCCTCTGCATACTAATTGAGGCCAATGTCATATTGTACTCAAAGTCCAAAATCTAACCTAGTATCTTAAGACCCAATTTGGATGATGGCATACCTTCAACCACACAGAAATTCTGCAGAGTGTGTTGCTAATTACTCAGTTCCTCTCTAAAGACCCTGTATCTTGCTCTGTCACTGGCTTGGTTTTCTCCTCTGGTCCTTTCTCTGTGTCTTATCTCCAGAGAGAAATCTTAAGGCTGAATTTTAATTTATTCATCGAATATAAGGGAAAAAGTCGTTCTACAGAAAACTCATGTCCACATGCACTTTGGAGAGATGTCTTGGAAGCCAGGTTGGCTCCTCCTTTGATCTGTGGCTTTCCTGTGTGTGAGCTTTGTGATTGCTAACCCTGTTCTCTTTTTTTGTTTTGTTTTTTATCTTTTTAGGACTGCATCTATGGCATACGGAGGTTCCCATGCTAGGGGTTGAATAGGAGCTATAGTCACCGGCCTACACCACAGCCACAGCAACGCAGGATCCGAGCCGCATCTTCGACCCACACCACAGCTCACAGCAATGCCGGATTTTTAACCCAAGGAGCCAGGCAAGGGATCGAACCTGTGTCCTCATGGATGCTAGTCAGATTCGTTTCCACTGAGCCACAACAGGAACTCCATGTACCTTCTTTCTTGAGATAACTTAATACCTCAGTTTGATTATAGCCAAAGGTCACTCTGGCTCTGTGCATAACATTCTTTAAAGTGACTTGCGTATAATAATTCATATTTGTTCTTACCATTTACTTTCTCAGAACTATGTTATTTTAAACTTTTTAGGTTCTCATGGGGATGTAGATGATGGTTAAACTGAGGGCTGATGGGAATAAAGTTGGAAGCGTCTGAATAATTTATTTCACTTTTCACTATTATTGTTAGAAGCTTCAGTTTTCATTTATAAAATGGGCACAATGATACCTACTTTTCAGATTGCAGTAAGGATTAATGAGATAATTTTATAAAGCACTTGGAATAGTCCCTGGTAGAAAGTATTAATAAAAGTAAATGTTACTAGGCTGAAGCATTTTTTTTTTCTTTCTTTCTTTTTTTTTTTTTTTTAGGGCCACACCTGCAGTATATGGAAGTTCCTGAGCTATGGGTCAAATCAGAGCTGCAGCTACCGGCCTATGCCACAGCCACAGCCATGCCAGATCCCAGCCACATCTGTGACCTATGCTGCAAGCTTGCAGCAACACCATATCCTTAACCCACTGAGCGAGGCCAGGAATCTAACCCACATCCTCAGGGACAGACACTAAGTCAAGTTCTTAATCCAACGAGCCACCGTGAGGCAAATTTTACCCAGCATGATCAACCATGAAAATTACATACTGATATTAATATAACAGTCACGAACTTTAAAGCCATGTACTTAAGTATACAAGGGTAAAATTTCCTTTTATTTTTAGTAAGTCATTTATTCTATAAATATATACTGAGGGGCTTTTATGTGCCATGAACTATGTTTTAGGTGTTGAAGATAAAACAAAGAATCATGCAGAGGGAAATTCTTGCCTCAAAGCAGAGGGTACAGGTAATAAGGAATTTTTACAATGTTTCTATAGATATTAATATTTTATTGTATAGTGTTTTCTGCCTTCTTCAAAAAACTTTCCCTATCAATAAATATTTATCTAAATTTTCCTTTTTTTTTTTCCTTTTCTTTTCTTTTCTTTTTAGGGCTGCACCTGTGGCATATAGAAATTCCTGGGCTAGGGGTCGAATCAGAGCCATAGCTGCCAATCTAGCTGCAGCTTGTGGCAACACAGGATCCTTAACCCACTGGGCAAGGCCAGGGATCAAATCTGCATCCTCATGGACACTATGTCAAGTTCTTAACCCACTGAGCCACATCAGGAACTCCTAAATTTTCTTCTAGTAATCCTGAAGTTTATTTTTTAATATTTAAATCCTTGATCCATCTTGACTTGATTTTTACGTATGTTACGAGGTAGGACTCTAATTCCATGTTCTGCTGGATGAAGTCCAGTTTTCTTTCCAGTTCTTTTAACAAGAATGGTCTCTGTCATCATTGGTCAACAGTGCTCTGTCTATCACACATCAAAATTACACATACTAAGTGTCAAATTCTCAAAGGCGGCAAGAATATACAATGAAAAAAAAGAAAGTATCTTTACTACATCTTTTCGTTCATTCATTTCTTGGGATAAGGAAACCAAGATGCAGAAAAGTTTGCCATAAGTCATACAGTCAAGAAAATATTGTAACCAACGATGTTTCTACAAAACGCAGTGACCACATCAATAATTAAGAAACAGAGGAGTTCTTGTTGTGGCTTGGTGGGTCGAGGACTTGACATTGTCTCTTTGAGGATGGGGGTTTGACTCCTGGCCTTGGGGTTAAGGATCCAGTGTTGCCATGGCTATAGTGTAGGTTGCAGCTGCAGCTTCGATTCGATCCCTACCCTGGGAACTTCTGTATGCCCCAGTTGTGGCCATTAAAAAAAAAGGAACAAAAAAGAAATAGAAAAAATACTTTTATAATTATGTAGTCAATTTTCTTAATTGCTGTTTGAGTTTACTTAATGACACTTGTTTCAGCATTAAAGTGCCCTGTGCATAGTAACTTTAAAATGGTTAAATGCCTAATGAATCCTGCTGCCTGAAGGTTGTGATCAAAACAGTTTTCACATCTATTTACCAAAAGCTCTGGAATGAAAAGTATTATATTATTATTTAAGGTAGTTCTTGTTTTCATAAGCTATTGCTTTCAAATGACTGTTCCTCATCTCCAGGGTATTCTTATTCTGAAATCTCAGACATCTGAGACACTGATTTATTTTCTTCTTTTTTTTTATAATTTTCTGAATATTTTCTTTCATTCAGCTTAGTCTGTTTTTATCCCTGCTACAATCACTAGGAAGAGAGTCTTTAAACACATAATAATTTTTCTTTGAATAGCCTATGTCATCATCCATTCTAGTATCTTATCTCACTAAATTGCACTTAAGAAGATCTGACAATCTCTCATGTTTAATATTTTAATCAAAATTCAAAGCTTTATTCACCCCAGGCTTTCTTTAGTTTTACTGGGGAGGGGGTGTGGAGGGAAGGCCAGGGATAAGATATCTGAGTCTTCTACTAAGAGAAACCTACCTAATGTTATTTATTGCTCATTTTGAATCCTGCTGAATTTTATTGGAACAGTAGGTTACTTCACAAATGAATATGTGAATCTCAGGGAAACTTCAGAAAAATCAAAGTGAAAAGAAGAGTGAAGATTCTTTTACATGCTTTTACGAAGATAACATTTTTTTCTTTTCATTTCTCTTTAATTTTGAGAGCTTCATTTATATTTTAGAGAAGATCCTGCTTCTCTTTAACTATAAGATTTAATCCTAATGTTCAAAAAGACACTTAGAAACAAGATTGATACCTCAAAAAATAATCTACTTAATCCAGTAATAATACCAAGTGATTTTAGAGTAATGATAATCTTATTGACAGCAATAATCACAACATGCTCTATGCCAACCACTGCGCCATCTGGCATGATAACTATCTATTTAATCTTTGCAACAATAATAAGAGATAGAGAGTATTAATCAATGTTGTAATGTGTAAACCTCTGAAATTTCAGATTTTCTGATGTCCATAACTGAGTCTAATCACTACTGATCATTTTGCATAAAACCAGGTAGAGCTGAAAATACCCACACACTGATTCCAGTCATTGGACATTGTAACGTACACCCTAAACATTCCACATCAGTTTCTTAGCATCACCATAAAATTCACCCTTTAATTTTTCAACCATCCTTCCTTCTTAATTTAAAGATCTGAAAAATAGTTTTGTATTGGTGCCGATGATATTCATGATACATTGTGAGCAGAAATTCGCACTGGTTGGAAGAAGCATATTAACATAACTATCTCTGAGATAATGGGATAGTAGGGAGTTTATTTGTATCTGTTCTTTCCTTTTTTTTTTTTGCTTTTTAGGGCCACACTAGCAGCATATGGAAATTCACAGGCTGAGGGTCATAATGGAGCTACATCTGCCAGGCACAGCCACAGCCACGTGGGATCCAAGACACACCTGCCACCTACACCACAGCTCACAGCAATACCAGATCCCCAACCCACTGAGCAAGGCCAGCATACAAACCCACATCCTCATGGATACTAGTCGGATTCATTTTCTCTGTGCCACAGTGGGAATTCCCATAGCTGTACGTTCTGATTTTATTCCACAGACACAGATCATTAGTGTACATTTATATACTTATTTATTTTAAAGAAAAGCCTTCTGAACAAAAAGTCAGTACAATGCAGTAGTTGTAAGTTCTGAAACCAGGCTGTATGAATGTGAATTCCAGCTTTACGCTGGGACTTAGGCCAGTTGGTTTACCTCTCTGTTTCTCGGTTACTTCTTCACTGGGGTTAGTGAAACTACTTACCATAGGCTTAAACGAGCTTTAAATAAGATAAACTAGGGGTGCATAATATGTAGTACCTCATAATTGTATTATAAAATCAATTATCATTGTAAGATAAAAATGCAATGGTTGTTGTATAAATGATAATATAAATTGCACTTCTATTTCTTACTTCTTTCCCATCTACCTCAGAGAGGAGCATCTGTGAACGACTGTCGGAATATCTGAGTAGTCCATCATGAGTGCTGAAATCTATTGGTAGAAGGTGCTCCATCTGTAGGGTGGACCCGATACAAGTACTTCTAAGAAGAACATAGTTTAAATTGCCAGTGGCTTTAAAGAGTTAATATACTCAGGCTTATAAATAGAAACTACAGACTTCAGTCTCAATTCTGTCTTTGTTTAGCCATGAAATGGAAAGCTAGTCACTTTATCTCATGATGCTTCAGTACCCTTATCACTCAGGGAAATAATCCCTGTGACACTGGGTTATTTTAATAACATTTTATGGGAATTCACAAACAAAAATCTTAGTACTTTCAGAAAATATGACAAAATATTTTCATGATTCCAGGATAGGAAAATAGTTCTTTGAAAAAAACAAAAGGCACAAACCATAATAGAAAAAAGACCTAGCCATTTTCAAATGAAATATGCATAATTTCCATTGCGGTTCAGCAGAAACAAATCTGACTAGTATCCATGAGGATGCAGGTTCAATCCCTGGCCTTGCTTAGTGGGTTAAGGATCTGGTGTTGCCACGAGTTGTCGTGTAGGTTGCAGATGTGGCTCAGATCTGGTGTGGCTGTGTCTGTGGCCTAGGCCAGCGACTACAGCTCTGTTTCAACCCTTAGCCTGGGAACTTCCATATGCTATGGGTGAGGTCCAAAAAAAAATAAAAAATACAAATGAAGTATTCTATTTGACAAAAGATGTCAGTGAAATAAAATATTAAGCTATAGGTATGAGAATTCACTTAGCCAACAAATATTTGACCATAACATATATGAAGATTTCTTTCAACTAAATAATAAAAAGATGACGAGCTCAGTTTTTTTTGTTTGTTTGGTTGGTTTTTTTGTTTTGTTTTATTTTTGTCTTTTTGCTATTTCTTGGGCCGCTCCCGCGGCATATGGAGGTTCCCAGGCTAGGGGTCTAATCGGAGCTGTAGCTACTGGCCTATGCCAGAGCCACAGCAACGCGGGATCCGAGCTGCATCTGCAACCTACACCACAGCTCACGGCAACGCCAGATCGTTAACCCACTGAGCAAGGGCAGGGACCGAACCCGCCACCTCACGGTTCCTAGTCGGATTCCTTAACCACTGCGCCACGACAGGAACTCCCGAGCTCAGTTTTTAAAAACAGAAGCATTTTGAGTAATTGTTCTGATAGGAACCCAACTAGTCAATAAAATGCAAATCTAATTAGCAGTCATAAGAATAATGCAAATGTATCCATGAATAGAAAACAGTCTCATTCCTGGTTAGATTTTTAAAAAGAAATTACACTGAATTTTAGTGAGGATATGGTGGAAAGGAATGCTTATTGATTTCTGTGGGTGTATTAACTGCTAAAACTTGTAGAGCACATTAGCAGCAAATGAAGAATTGAAAATCCACGTAAGCCTTCCATGTAGCTATTCTCATTTGATGAAAATAGGGCATTGAGATATATCCAAGAACACTCAAACGAACAAACAACAACAAAAAACCCTAGCTGTCCCTCCATAGACTTCATAAACATTCCATGTCTGATTCATACAATTGACTATTACAAATCAATTAAAACAAATGAAAGATACTACAGATACCAACATGGATAAATCCATAATATTAAAGGGGAAAATAGAAAATTGCAAACAAGTAAATTATTGCCTTCTATGTAAAAACTTAACATAAAAAATATCATATCCTCTCTGTGGACACACATGAAAAGTAGAGCTATAAAAACAGACCTGAGAATGATATAGATCAACTTTATAATGGTAGACGCTTCTACCGACAGCTGTGCCACATTATTCCTGGCTTCCCGAGAGATTTTTGGTTTTGTTTGCTTTAGCATGGATGGATATTAAAATAAAGTAAATGCTTTTCTGGTGATAATCGTGATGATGATGGTGAAGTATTTTGCCCTTTCTATCTACAAATACACTTAATTGTCCTAATATGTATTTCCTATGATTAAAAAGACTTCACAATCTGATGTTAAACTCCACTTGGTACTGGTGATTATTTGTATGTGTGTTTGGTTGCAGGTTTTTCCCTTTCATCACTTTATATCATGCCGTTCCCTTCTGTCCTGCAGAGTTTCTGCTGAAAAATCAACTAATAATCTTCCTAGGATTCCCTTGTACGTTATTTGTTGCTTTTCTCTAGCTGCTTTCAATAGTTTAAGAAATATTTTTTCACCAGTCTTAGTTAGCCAGACTGACAATGGTTTTCCCTTTTCAAATTGCTCTTTTGCACTTACGGTAACATGTTTGAAACAGTTTATATAAAGTGAATATTACTTGTCCTATGATTTTTTTCTGTTCTTTGAATTTTGATAGTGGCTTATCAAACTCTTTAGTTAAAAAGAAAATGAACAGAAAAATTATAGTATGGTCACACAATAAAAAAAAATGCTCAGCATAGAAAGGAATGAATCACAGATAAGAGCAATAATATGAATGAGTCTCAAATATATTTATGATGAATGAAAGAATTCTCACACGGCAGAGTACCTACATTAAAATTACATTTCTATAAAATATTCTAGAGCCAGAAAAAAATCAAGGAAGTTGTTTTCCCTGGGGAAGTAGTGGGGGATGTATTGGGGCATGGTTATGAGAGAACTTTCTGAGATAATGGTCATATGATAGTACTCTATATCCTAACAGGGACTAGATTTCACAGTTCTATGCATTTGCCAAGACTCGGTTTAAATTTATGTATTCTACTGCATGTAAATTTTATATAAAATGAGAAACACCGTAAAAATCAAATTCTAATTATTGATATGTATTCTGAAATATTTAGGGTGATGTCTACTGATGTCTTACAATTTACTTTGGTATGCATGAAAAAAAAGAGGGAATGATGGATAGATGCAAGAATGGATAAATAAAAAAAAAAAAAAATTATAAATGTTAATGGTAGAATCCAGGTGGTGAAAATACAAATGTTTCCTATTTATCTTTTCTACATGTTCAATAACTTTCATAATAAAATGTCAGGGCAAAAACCCCTTACTATTTTTAAATGCTTCACCACACAGAGCTTCAGTGTTATTTTACCATTCTTGTTTCAGCTATCTTTTTCTCATTTCGTCCCTAAAATTACTCTTTCTTTATTCCAAAAGAAGCTATCTATTTTAAAATATCTTAAGTTTCCCAAGCATGAAAGAATATGCATAGTTTGAGGAATGTTCTGAGTGTGTAATCTTTCATATTTCTATGGAAGGGACAATCTTTCAAAATATACTTATTTCACAATCTCCATTAGATAAATTGATTATGTGACCATAATCTTGGACGTTAACACAGCCACTTTTTCCCCCTTTTAAATTATGGACTCATCTTTGCAGCCTCCTCTCCCTTCTCGTCCATGGAAGGATTCTCTTCCAGGCTGAATTTCCAGTGGGTTTTTTTCTAATTTTTCTTCTTTCAGACATCATAGGGGTAGCTTTGGTGTTTACATTTATATTTATATAAATCTGGGTCACTTTGGGTAGTCTAATACCTATGTGAAATACCTGCCTTTATTGTTTATTCCTCTGAGGAGATTATTATTATTGTTTTTTTTTTTTTGTCACACAAAACTACACTTTCTGAGATGTAGCCCTTCATGGGTGCTAAATTTAAGCAAGTGTTTTAATATTATATTATCAGCTTGGAAGCCCCAACTCATGTCCCTGTCTTTGTAATTCAGTTGTTACTAACAACACCTTCCAAAGGGCAACCACAATATCAGTTCTTGTGGAGACCATTCCGTGATTCAGTTCTGAGTGCATCCCTACCTTTTTTGTGACTTCTGTTCTTTAATGTTATAAAACATAACTCTAGGAAGTTAGGCATCTCAAAACATTTTCCACAATACTTTAATCTGTCATTTTTTTCAGAGCTGAAAGTCCTAGCCACCCTTTAACCAATTCCAATGTGGCCACCTTCAAATCCACTCCTCAGAAAATACTTTTTATTAATGCTGTCATATTCATGGATGCAATGGTCATTTTTCTGCACTCATCTTACTTGACCACTGAGTAGCTTTCAGCGGAGCTGACCACACTGTCTTTCTTGAAACACTTTCATTTCCAGGCTTTTGTGATATCCCCTCTCTTTGTTTTTCTTTTGCTGTATTCTAACTGTTCCTTCTAAATATCTTTTGTTGATTCTTTTTCCCTATGCCAACTCTGAATGCTTAAACGTTTAAAACTGAATCTGGGATATTTTATTGTAATATTTCTACATTCTCACTAGGTTCTACATATGCTAGCTTGCACATTTTACATATAGTTTGAGTTCTCCTCTTAGACCCAACTGATACCCGACCCTGTAATTTACACCCAAATTTACTATAATTATGATTTCACCTTAAGATAGTCAAAGCCTATCATTTTACATTCTCACTAAAATTTTTAGTGCCCACGTGTTCTCAGTATATCACAATCCTTTAAAACTCCTCTTAATTCTTGGTTTTCTTATACTTTACACATTCCATCCATCCACCACCAAACTTTTTGCCTATCTCCAAAATATGGTATGTCCAGAACCACACACTTCTCATATCTATAGATACTGTATTGGTTTAAGTATCAACATTTTTATCTGATTTATTAGAATGGCTCCCTAATAGTTTATTGCCATGTATCTTTCCTCTAATCAACACTCCACAAAAGATCAAGAATGAATATTTAAATTAGAAAATCCAATTATGTCACCCTGATGTTTGCATGCCTTTCAATCACCATTCTTGAATTCAGAAGAAAATCCATGACCTACTCTATTTGCTGACTTAACATCATGTGACACCACCTCCCTCTTTATTTATAATGTTCCAGCCACACTGGTCTTATGTTGGAGGAATATGATGAGTTTATTTCTACTTTCTACCTTTCATAACTGATATTCCCTCTGTCTGACATGCTGCTATCTGTTTTCTAAGCATTGCCTTTTTCTGAGGATATAGGTTTTAGTCCATCTGTAACCTATGTGCCTCTATCTAAATTACTGCTGTACTATCTACCTGGCTTCTAGGAAGGTTACTAAACTACTCCTGAGAGATCAGTTCTCCATAATAACGGATTTGGAGAGGATCAAAAGTTTATCAGGTCATAAAATACACAGTTGTATCTTTTCCAGGAGTTTTCTCACCTGATACCTGCATTACTAAGTCCATTCTTTGAGTCCTCCCTTAATAAATGGACAATAGCTAACCTGAAGATGACTTTTCTTTTATCACCACCATCTCATCCCACCCCACCTCCGCCACACTGGGAGCATTTAGTATGTGGATAATCTTCCAAGTGTGGGACTGTCACACACATGGCAAGATCTCTGGCCTCTTGTCACTAATGCCAGTTAATGCCTGCTAGTCATTGTGATAAATAAATGACTCATACACAGTTTCAGTTATCCCCTATGGAGGTAGTATTCTACCTATTGGAAAAGAGTTTCATCTCTACGAGCTCTGTATTATGGTTTATAATATTATACATCTAAGAAGATATGGAGGCTCCGAAAAAGTGAATCATTTACCTAACAAGTAAGGGATGAGTGACTATCAACTGAGGATGCGCAGGATTCCGCATGACACGCTCTGCTATGATATGGTGCAAAGTGATAGTAAGAGATACGGGTGCTAAAATGAGGGAGATACCGTCTGATTCTAGGGTTCGGGTAAGGTCTCTTAGACAAGAGAGAATTTAACCTGATACTTGAAAAATAATTGAGCATTTCACTGATAGAATGGTGTCATTCAGGCTGAGGGACTATTACGATAGACAAGAAATGTGGGAAAGCCCAGAGCAGGCTCTGAAGAC
Organism: Phacochoerus africanus; assembly: GCF_016906955.1. Taxonomy (NCBI): domain Eukaryota; kingdom Metazoa; phylum Chordata; class Mammalia; order Artiodactyla; family Suidae; genus Phacochoerus; species Phacochoerus africanus. The sequence continues at coordinate 23,807,112 of NC_062554.1, forward strand.
AATAAATAGTCCAATTAAATTATTGCATGCAGGGGAGCCCTGAAAGCTTTTTGGAAACTCAGGTTGGGATCATATTACAAAAATTTTAAGGAACTTTACTTGATTCACTAGGCAATGGGAGCCTTTGAATGTTTCTGAGTTTCCGTGGGTTAACTGAATGTAAGTAAGAGAAGAGTCAGAAGATAAAGGAATTAGTCACCTCCTGACCTCTAATCATTTTGAGTTCCATAAGAAGAGGCCGGCTTTCCTACGGCTACAAATGAGGTGGTTAAGAGGCTTTGGATTCAGAAAGTGTACATAATTCATGTTTCCTCAGTTGCTGCGTATTTAGAACAATCTATGTAATCTTTTCCCAATCTTGATTTATTTACCTATAAAATGGAGTTCATAAGAAATTTGTATACTACTGTAATATAGATATCACCCAATAAACTACTGCTATTGCTGTAAAAATTATCATTAGATTATTTGTTTCCTGGGGAACAAGCTGCCTTCGTCATCGGAATTCATTAATGCTTCCGTGTGTGTGGTGCACAGGAGAATCTTAGGCCCTGCCTATGAATTCTGTGAAGTCATCTCAGAGAACAGTTAGACATGCCAGTAATTGAGACCTAACACTGTGTGTGTGTATAAGTGTGAACATGAACTGGACCGCCAGCTATCAGCTCACTGCAGTACACCGGCTTCTGAGGATCTTCGGTGAAGTTTGAATTGAAATAGTCTAAAAAAACTTCAGAGTCTCCATTTCAACTGTGAAACAATCCCGATACAACATGCTCTATATATTGCCATCCCTGAAAGGTCTTGATAACCAAGAGAGCCAGTGAAATACAGTTCACTGTTATTTAGTCTATTTATGTTAAGCCATTTTGGGAAAGATGACATGAAGCAGAAGGCTAATCAACTACACAGTAAACTCGGGCTAAATATCCGTGAGATCTTTCTTCTCCAATCAACTTTAGGAACGAAACTCTCTAGATTACATTCATCCAAATTCTACTTTATTTTTTGCCCAATATTCTTGGGCTAGGTTCTCCCTGAAATATGATAAAAGGGAAGGATAATTAATAATTGTTGAGTCTCAGTTATATCATACACATTTTGCTTAAATATCTTCATATTCCCCACATGAGACTGAAGGGTTCCACAGAAGTCCAATGAGATTAATCAGCTTATACTATTGAGAGTAAGAATAATAAAAAAATGAAATGAAGGCGACTTCATTTGGGACTCGTTTTGTACTAAGTGTTTCAGGGGCTATTAATCATTGCAGCTATATTTCACACACACATGTGTTCAACCCCACTAGACCACACTGCCTCCCCATTCTTCTTCAGGTAGAATTTCACTTATTTTTTATTTTATAATCAAGACATAAAATAAAATATCCCAGCAGATATTTGAAAAATGTGTAAGAAAATGAATATAAGCAAAGTAATGTCTAAGCATGAGCTATATTGGAAAGTCAGTAAGTCTTATTTATTTGCAAACTGCCATCTATACAAATAGAAGATAATTGCTCCTATTTCTCAAAACCTGTCGCTACCTATTTATAATCAAGAACTAAACCACCATTTATTGAGCATCTACTATGTACCAAGTGCTTGGACCTTGTGGTCTAAATCCTGCAAGATGAATGTTATTACTATTACTTATGTTCATATGAAGAAATTGAGTCTCAAAAGAAAATGCCACTCCTTACATAGTATGACAGGGGCTTGTCACCAGGAGTTTCGAACTCTCTCTCTCTCTCTTTTTTTTTTCCATTAATTTACTGCTGCCTCTCCCTATCTGTTTGATTCCCTTCTTTTACAACAAAGGCCAAATCTGGCAAGGCTATTCGAGGATTCTTTGTACTAGGCCAGGGTAGGCTTGGTACAGCTTGTCATTCACTGTTTTAAGTGGTGTTTTCCTGCCTTATAAACAAAATCATTGAGTTCTCAGTGAAGAACTCAGTGTTGCCCAAACATTAGAGCAGGAAATATTTCTTTCCTGTTATATCAGTTGGCTACATATAAGGAGGAAGGAATTGGTATAAGGAAATATCTTTGGAAAGCAGGGTAACTGCCTCAAGGATTCTGACACAGCTATTTGATAAATAAATAGTTAAATTGAACATACAAGTAATGAAATGCCCTTCAAAATATTCCTTTTGAAAATGTGGAGTTCCCGTCGTGGCGTAGCAGAAGCAAATCTGACTAGGAACCATGAGGTTGCAGGTTCGATCCCTGGCCTCGTTCAGTGGGTTAAGGATCCGGCGTTGCCGTGAACTGTGGTGTAGGTCATAAAGACGGCTCAGATCCAGCTTTACTGTGGCTCTGGTGTAGGCTGGCAGCAACAGTTCCAATTCGACCCCTAGCCTGGGAAGCACCATATGCTGTAGGTGAGGGCTAAAAAAACAAAAAGACAAAAAAGAGAGAAAGAGAGAAAGAGAGAAAGAGAGAAAGAAAGAGAGAAAGAGAGAAGAGAGAAAGAGAGAAAGAGAGAAGAGAAAAGAAAGAAAGAAGAAAGAAAAAGAAAGAAAAGAAGAAAGAAAGAAGAAAGAAAGAAAGAAAGAAAGGAAGGAAGGAAAGAAGGAAGGAAGGAAGGAAGGAGGAAGGAAGGAAGGAAGAAGGAATGAGAAAGAAAGAAAAAAGAAAAGAAAGAAAGAAAAGAAAGAAAGAAAGAAAAGAAAAAAGAAAGAAAGAAAGAAAGAAAGAAAGAAAGAAAAAGAAAGAAAGAAAAGAAAGAAAGAAAGAAAGAGAAAGAAAGAAGGAACTTTTTTTTTTAATGTCTGCACCTGTGGCATATGAAAGTTCCCAGGCTATGGGTCAAATCGGAGCTGTAGCTGCCACCCAGAGCCACTGATATGTCACAGCCACAGCAATGCAGGATCCAAGTTGCATCTGCAACATATTCTGTGGCAAGGCCAGATCCTTAACCCACCGAGCGAGTCCAGGAATTGACCCCCCATCCTCACAGAGACTAGTAAGGCTCTTAACACAATGAGCCACAACAGGGAACTCCAAATTTTTTTTTTTCTTTTTTGGCCACCCTGGAAGCATATGGAGTTCCTAGGCAAGGGATCAGATCCAAGCTACCGTTGCCACCTACACTGCAGCACCTGCAGCAACACCAGACCCTTTAACCTGTACCTGGCCAGTGATGGAACCTGCATCCTGGTGCTGTAGACATAGCTGATTCCCTTGTGCCTCAGTAGAAATTCCCATACTTTTCCAATACTGTATATTCTGGATGGCCCATTGGATAATTAGGTTACCACTCTCTCCTAAGTGTACCCATAATACTTTATACTTGCCCATCATAACATTCATCATGCTATTGGAACTTCCTCCCTCATAGTCTGAATGAACCTCCATAATTTAAGCTCAAAAAGAGCAGTGTCTATGTCTGTCTTATCTGTGTTGTATTCCTTGGACTTCATGCTAATTCTTTTATGATTTCAAAATATAATAATCATCTCACCAATTTCTAAATATCCCAAGTGGTGTTGCTAGAACGGTGTTTCCTAATTCAAATCTACTAAATCCGGGTCATGAATGTTCCTGTGTGTCACATGCAAAACTCCTTTCATCTGGCATTTTATGGTTACAGCTGGCATGATACAGGGGAGAGCATTTTCAATAGCCACATAGAATTTTGTGACTCTTCTATCTCTTCTCCCTTTTATATCTGTTGGGTGAAATTAACAATCATTCAAGTGCAGAACCCTTCAGAGATGAGTCTAGCCAATTGTAATCCAAGAGGCTTGAGCTTATACTAAGAAAATCCCATGCCCCTTCAGATATACTACTAGTAAAATGACCAAGGAATCTTTTTTTTTTGTCTTTTTTTTTTTGCCATTTCTTGGGCCGCTCCTGCGGCATATGGAGGTTCCCAGGCTAGGGGTCGAATCGGAGCTGTAGCCACCGGCCTATGCCAGAGCCATAGCAACACGGGATCCGAGCCGCAGTCTGCGACCTACACCACAGCTCACGGCAACTGCCGGATCGTTAACCCACTGAGCGAGGGCAGGGACCGAACCCCTGCAACCTCATGGTTCCTAGTCGGATTCGTTAACCACTGTGCCACGACGGGAACTCCCCGGTTTTTTTTTGTTTTTTTTTTTTTCAAGGAATCATTTTTGCTGCCATGCAGCAATAGGGACAGAGTCTGAAAGAGAAAGAAAAGAGTAGAGCCACAATACGGAGAGAGCGAGAGCTAATAACTTTCTTGAACATAAAAAATAGCTATGCCTGCATCTACAAAGCAACATGACTAGTCTTTTGAACTAGTTATGGAATCTCCCTTTTTCTTCTCACTTAATTTAGTTTAACTGGATTTCTATCACTCATAAGTAAGAAGTGGAGACTAAATGTCCTGCCTCTTTTCCTTTTGATTATATCTACATGAAAATGTTGACTGGATATTTAACCTTGGGTCTGTCTTCCATGGATTTAGATAAATATGGGATCCTGTGACAGATGATGCCTTTCTTAAACTCATTCCAGGACTTGGGGCAAAGGAAGGTAAAGAGATCAACACAAATGTCTCCTAGTCTCAAAAAGCTTCAAATGAGGAAGGACGATTTTATACACAGATATAAACCAACCAGAGAAACATGAAAAATTTCATGGGAGTATATTACAGATTCTTTTTTGTTTTATCCACACCTGCAGCATCCTGGACCAGCGATCAAACCCAAGCCACAATAGTGACAATGCTGGATCCTTAACCACTAGGCCCCCAGAGAACTATAGATTCTCCTGTATCCACCAGTAGGAGGAGTGTCCATCCTTCAATGCTCAGGAAGAATGGTGAGCTTTTTATCTTGCAAACATGTCTCTATCCCCTCCTTACCAGGTGATAATCATCTATAAATGGTGCAGCTTCTTTTCCCCCAATAGAAATTCAAAATACCACAGGAAAAAAGATGCCCTGTAGCTTTAAAATGTAATTGTATTTTAGTGAATGACTAGGAAATAGATTTTCTCTTTGGCACCAACTATGAGCAACTGATACATTTTGTCTGATGCATTCAGTTGAAAGGGATTTTGAGGACACAGCCACTGTGAGTGATAAAGATTATCAAGATTGATGATAATGTCTGGAAATGGGTAACAATAGTTAGGATCCTATTTATTATTCTTGCCTTAGTGTGAACGTATTTGTCAACTTCTTTCCTGAGAGCGAGTTTTGATTAATGAAGTGGGAAAGCCAATAAGAGGCCACTCAGGACAAGAGAGGCCTCTTAGGGGAAGAGAAGGTAGCGGAAGTTAACGTGTGTAAGTAAAGAACCACTTCATTGGTTATTTGTCCTCAGGCGAAACTATCAGCCCTAATTTCAGAATTCAGAAAAGATTTTTAAAAATTTAGAAGGGTAAAATTGAAAGAGGTTATATTTATAATTATTTATATTATATTTATATTCCCAAGAATAAAAGAAAGGAGAACACCATTGATTGCCTCTCATTCCCATCTCTCTCATGTCTAATTTACACCTTCCTTCTCTCTTTCAATATCTGGTGACTACTTTGAAGAGAACTTGTATATAGTCTGCCCCTGGCCAGAAAAATTTTCTCCAGCCAACCTGGCTTCCCAGGCAGAAAACCAGGAATTAACAAGTTATCTACTGCAGGTATAAGAATAAAGTAAAAGAGACCAGGATATATGTTTGAATAGTTATTTTATTATAGTGCTCTAGTCCATTTCTTTGCCAATAATTCCAAATTTTTAAATATTAGTCATATTGTTTTCATCTTTCAAACGCAATTTCTTGTTGAGGGAGTCATAGAAGTTACAAAAGTAAAATATCTGACAAATTAATCAGATCAATTCTTGTAATTAATTTTGTAAAGGTAAAATGATTATTCCCAATCAACTTTTCAGGTCAACAATTAATCACCTTATAATCTGGTGCATCCTTTGTCTGCTACAGGGGTGGAATAAAAATTTAAGTCAGAACAATAATTATACACCTATATAGGAAATGTATTAAAATGCTTTCTTAATGATAGAAAGATTCATTATATTTTCTAAAAAAAAAAAAAAAAAAGCTGTAGGAAATAAGCCTAATGAAAAAGTAGGTCATATGTACCTTTTAAAATCCTTTTCTGTGGTACGCTGCCAAAAAATTACATAAGTTGCAAGAAATCCTGCATTTTCCTGGTCATGTGTATTTTGTATATAATTTTCCAGCCAAGGTGAAGCCGAAGTATCTCCTCAAGTCATTCTTCTCCAGCCCTTTCTGATTAAAAATAAAAATATTTTAAAAAGATGCTAGTGGAGTTCCCGTCCTGGAGCAGAGGAAACCCCAGCCTTGCTCAGTGGGTTACGGATCCGGCGTTGCCGTGAGCTGTGGCATATGGTCGCAGACACAGCTCGGATCTGGCATTGCTGAGGCTCTGATGTAGGCCAGCAGCAACAGCTCCAATTAGACCCCTAGCCTGGGAACCTCCATATGCCTCCATATGTATAGTATAAGTAAAGATAATAGGAGCTTCCATTGTGGCTTAGCAGGTTAAGGACCAGGCATTGTCTCTGTGAAGTTGTGGGTTTGATTCCTGGCCTCACTCAGTGGGTTAAGGATCCAGTGTTACTACAAGCTCAGCCTATGTCACAGCTGTGGCTTGGATCCAGGGTTGCTGTGGCTGTGGCATAGGCCTATAGCTGCAGCTCTGATTCTACCCCTAGCCTGGGAACTTGCATATACCAAAGGTGCAGCTATAAAAAGAAAACAACCAAACACATAAACAAGTAATGATAGTAAAGAGACAAAGAACTAAGTCTAGTATCAAATTATATTTTTACTGGGCCATAATTAACTTCAAATCAATATAAGTATAATAATTAGGAGCACATAACTTGTTCTAGATAAAATATTTATGCTTATTCCACTTACTATAATTCTTTTCAGCTCCTTGTTATATGAGAAGTGCTTATTTACTGATAAAGTAGCCTCTTAATTTTCTGTATGGACATCCCTGGTAAAGCCAGTTTTGATTTTCTGAAAAATATATATAATTTATTCACACTTTCATTGAGTAAAAATTATTAATTACCTACTCTTTATGTCAGGTGTCTTCTAGGTTCAGGAAATATGGCACTGAATGTAAGAAATCTCTATTCTTCAGAAGCATGGTTTCAAGTGTGGGATAATAGCAATAAGATTATGTAAAATTGTGATGAGTGTTATTAAGAAAAGCATTTATAAAACTGATAATACTGATCTGGTTTTAGGGGGCACAGTGAGATCAGGGAAAATTTTCTAAGGAGGTTAGACCTGGATGAGTTAAGAGGTAATTCATGAGACTATCCAGGGTAGTGGTATTCCAGGCAACGGTTCTAGCAATTACAAAGATACTGTGCTTGTCCTATTCAAAGACAAAGACGGCTAGGGTTCATGACGTGGAGTAGGTTGGACTGTGCAAGGCAGACCTACACAGTTATGTGGGGCTAGGGAGATTATGAAAAAGTGTGTTTACTTTCTGCTCCACACGATAGGAAGACATTAACTTTTCTTTCTTTTTTTATTTTATTTTATTTTATTTTATTTTATTTTATTTTATTTTATTTTATTTTATTTATTTATTTATTTTTTGCTTTTTAGGACTGTGCCTGCAGCATATGGAGGTTCCCAGGCTAGGGGTCCAAATGGAGCTATAGCTGCTGGCCTACGCCACAGCCACAGCAATGCCAGTCCTGAGCCGAGTCTGCGACCTACACCACAGCTCATAGCAACACCGGATCCTTAACCCACTGAGTGAGGCCAGGGAACGAACTCGCAAACTCATGGTTTCTAGTTAGATTCATTTCTGCTGTGCCATGATGGGAACTCCTTTGGTTTGGTTTTGGTCACAGCTGTGGCATGTAGAACATTGCAGGCAGTATGTAGATGTTTGCAGGCCGGGGATCTAACCTGTGCCACAGCATTGACAATGCTGGATCCTTAACCTCTTAAGCCACCAGGAAATTCCATCATTTAAATTATATCACTTTTGGAGTTCCCGTCATGGCTCAGTGGCTAACAAATCCAACTAGGAACTATGAGGTTGCGAGTTCGATCCCTGGCCTTGCTCAGTGGGTTAAGGATCCGGAATTGCTGTGAGCTGTGGTGTAGGTCGCAGACGTGGTTTGGATCCTGCATTGCTGTGGCTCTGGTGTAGGCCGGTGGCTACAGCTCCGATAGGTACCCTAGCCTGGGAACCTCCACACGCCACGGGTGTGGCCCTAGAAAAGACAAAAAGACAAAAAAAATTAAAAATTAAAAAAAATAATAAAATATATCACTTTGGCTGCTTGGCTACTTAAGAGGCTACTGCTGTAGTAGAGGGATTAACAGCAATAATCATTAAGAAATGATAGTGGCATGGATCAGAGATGCAGTGGAGAAAATCATGAGTTAGTTAAATGTAATCATGAATTACATTTATATTATATTACATTTATTTTTAAGTGGAAAATGTAACTGGAATATTATATCTGTAATATGTCAGCTTTAATACGAATAAGAAGGTTAAATAGGAAAATACGCTGTTATCTCCTTATTAATGCAAAAAAAGTAAATTTAATCTTATCAACAATCCAATCAAAAAGAAGAGATTGTCAGACTACATAAAAACAAACAAAGAAGTAAAACACAATATCCAACTCTGCACTCTATTGAGATAAGTTCTATATTCAAAAGTACAAAAAATTGATAGGAAAAGATGGGTAAAATGTTCTCTAAGCAAAAAGCAACCGTAACAGATATGACTGGCCATATTCAAATCAGAAAAGATAAACTTTACAACAAAAGAAAGATAGTACTAGAAAAAGATGGGCATTTTATAGTGATAAAAATGTGAACCCATAAATAAGATACTACAATTATGAACACATATGTACCTAATAACAGATATTTAAAACAATGGGACTAATTGAGGCCATTTAAGGAGATTTTTTGTTTGTTTTGCTTTGTTTTTGCTTTTTGGGGCCTCACCTGCAGCATAGGGAAGTTCCCAGGCTAGGGGTCAAATCAGAGCTGTAGGTGCCAGTCTATACCACAGTGAAAGCAACGAGGGATCCGAGCTACATGTATCACCTACCTACACCATAGCTCATGGCAATGCCAGATCCTTAACCTACTGAGCCGAACAAGGCCAGGGATCAAACCTGTATTCTCATGGATACTAGTCAGGTCATTTCCACTGAGCCACGACAGGAATACCTGAAGGAGAATTTACAGAGACACATAAAACATGGTTAAGAACCAAGTCTCAAGGGACAATGGCATTAAAATTGTTAGAAAAAAGAGAAAGAACAATAGCTCTACTGAGAAACACCAGACAGCCAGGAGGAGAAAATCATCTCTTTCCTCAAAGACAAGGGGCCGGTCCACAAAGTTATGTTTTACTGAGAGACTGAGTAAAATAAAGATTGAGATTAACCACTGCATGTGGAAATATTGCATTCCTTGATGACTTGTACAAAGAAGGTTCCAGGAGTTCCCTTGCTGGCTCACCGGAAACAAATCAAACTAGGAACCATGAGGTTGTGGGTTCAATCCCTGACCTCACTCAGTGGGTTAAGGATCCAGCGTTGCTATGAGCTGTGGTGTAGGTCGCAGACTCAGCTCGGATCTGGTGTTGCTATGGCTGTGGCATAGGCCGGTGGCAACAACTCTGATTTGACCTCCTAGCCTGGGGACCTCCATATGCCCCGGGTGCGGCCCTAAAAAGACAAAAGACAAAAAAACGGAGGTTTCAAGGAAGCAGTGGAGTTGAAAGACTAACTGCTTGTGGGTACCAGAGAAAAAGCATGGAAACTGAAGAAGTAGAAACAAAAGAAAGAAATTTTGGACTAAATTTGCTATGAAAGAGAACTAGAAATGAAACATAGCTATAGGGGATGAGGTGTTAAGGAAATGCTTTTTTCTTGCTTTGTTTTTACTTAGGGTATAGTTTTCTTTTTTTTTTTTTTTCTTTTTTGTCTTTTGCCTTTTTAAGGCTGCATCCACAGCACATGGAAGTTCCCAGGCTAAGGGTCAAATTGGAGCTGTAGCTGCCAGTCCACACCACAGCCATAGGAATGCAGGATCTGAGCCACATCTGCAACCTACACCACAGCTCACAGCAACACCAGATCCTTAACCCACTGAGCAAGGCCAGGGATCAAATCTTCATCCTCATGGATAGTAGTCGGGTTCATTAACCACTGAGCCATGACAGGAACTCCTAATTTTCTTACTTAAACTATTTTTATGATGGTGGCACTGACTAAGGTGTGTTGAATGAATGGATATTGAGAACATAATGGATATAGTGATAAAGAGAAAACAAGTAAAGCGTTGAAATTTTCATGAACAAAGAAGTAATTATGAGACTCACAGGTAACTAAAATATCTGATAGCATGAACTTCAAAGGAGCTAATTTTATGTATGTATATATATACATATGTATGTATGTATCTCTTTCATTTTTTTTAATAGATGACGTCAACTGAAACAGCAAGAAGAAGCACTATGAATACTCACCTTACCTCTAGACCCTGTGCTGACATGGGACTTTGGTGAAAAAAAGCAAAAAGCTTCTTCCCCTAAGGGGATTCCAAAGAAAACAGTGTTTTCTGGGGATGGCTAAGTTGGAATAAGATGAAGGAATATATATGCTATCCTTACTCTCTGTGCATTAGGTGAATGCTTAAAAGGGAGATTTTTCAAGTCTTGGAAATCTGCCTATTTTCCAAATTAGAAACCAATGTACGTGGAAAGAAGACATTCTAACCAGTGCCTTTTACTGTGGAATATCCGTTTTCTTTTAACAGAGCAGAATGCAGAGGGCGACCCTATGCATTTGTCTTGCTATGTGATGGAGATTTCCCCCTCTAAAATTTAATTTGTAGGAATTGCTTATAAATGTACCCTGGGAACAATTTTGATTAAATCCAAATAAATGATAAATAGCATGCTTAAGTCCATTTATATTTATTTCTCCTTTGTTAACTGTGTTGGCAACACCTCAAAATTTAGTGCTCTCTGCAAATTTCATTAGCAGGCAATTTCTTCCCCCCTGGAGATGATTAATAAAGATGGAAAACAAATCCTGACCTCGTGCCAAAGCTCCTGTAGCCCTCCTACTAGCCATGTCCTCACAACTGGATGCACTCCCATTTATCACCACCTTCCTTTGCACGGGCTCAGCCAGCAAGCCAAATGATGTGACAGTGCTCACATCCAAGCCAACTCGAAACAGGTTGGAATACTCACTTTTCTGGGACGCTGCACTAAATACCTCAAGCTATTGCCCAATAAAACCCAGATTGTATTTCACAATGCTACTAGCCTTGTCCTTCCACAAACAGGCACAACGTTTGGCATTGTTACTTTTTTTTTTTTTACAAGTCCACGTAGCCACATTACTTTGTCTATTTGTATTCTGGGTATTTATAGATTCCCTTTCAATAGCTGTGACCTAAAATAAAAAAATAAGCCCTGACATTACACATATCCCATCACACTGATTACTCTCTTCTCTTTGAAGTTTTGTACTGTTTTTCTTCACTTGCCTGGCATTCGTCCAGTTCTTAATGATATTTCAAATATTCTTCTAAGTAGTTTAACACATGTCAGCCCACTTCTCCTGCCACTAAGTGATCATGAGTTAGACAACTCTGATGTAAATATTCTCTGAGTTCGAGTTTAAATGTAGTCATGGGATCAATTGGTTTTGCATTGCTTTCTTTTTCCCTTTTGTTCATTTCTTTTGTTAAGGAGTTTTTGCATAGTTAATAGAACCGGTTATGAAATCAATCTTATTTGGCCATTAAGGTTTAGCATATTAGCCTAACCTTTACTTTTCAAGTTTGTTATTTTCTTACTAAATAGCATAGTGTGTGTACTTTTTATACAAGTCAAAAGTCGATTTGAACTATTACTCGGCAAACCTAACTCCAAAATCCATTCACCAAAAAAAGCACTTTAACTTCAAAAGCTGGAATTTTTACTTTTGGCTTAGTTTTTCTTACTTTGTTTTGCTTATTTCACTATAAGAATAAAATTTCACTGTTAGTTATATGTGTTCAAAAAATCTGTCTGAGATTGAAACTGGTCTTTAAAAATGTTCAAAAACCGTATTAATTTTATGTAAACACTGAAACAAATTCCTTCAATTCCTATTTTTATCATTAAAAATAATTCCCCCAGAATTATTTTGTAAAAACTGTCTAGAATATCTACTTCAAGGAAAACGTAGTTATTAGTAAATAGCTTTTACAAACTCTTTTTTTTTCTTTTTTTTTTGTCTTTTTATGTTTTTAGGGCCGCACCCGCGGCATATGGAGGTTCCCAGGCTAGGGGTCGAATCGGAGCTGTGGCTGCCAGCCTACACCAGAGCCACAGCAACGCCAGATCCGAGCCGCATCTGTGACCTCCACCACAGCTCACGGCAGATCCTTAACCCACTGAATGAGGCCAGGATCGAACCCGCAACCTCGTGGTTCCTAGTCGGATTCATTTCCACTGCACCACGACGGGAACTCCATAAACTTGTATCGTTAGCATGTATTTAATAATCTTGTTAAAGACTGAAGGAAATTGAATATTACATCATTTTTGAAAATCAAATGTGAAATTTTAAATAAAGAATATCAGAATGAATACTGTATATTCCCCAATGTCAGTGGAGATCTCATTATGCTATAGATATTTATGTATATATATATACATATATGTGTACACACACATATATATATGCTAGGTATAGATAGATATGTAGATATAAATATATACTGACCATCCTGTGTTTTTTTTTTTTTTGATGTAACAATTTGTTCTAGGTACTTGAGAATTTTTGAAGAAATATCATCAAGATAGTTAACAGACTGCTAGTTGAAATATTTATTCTCTGTCACATATTTTTGAATATGTGTTTTAAGATTTCCATTTCAATTTTACCATAGATTAAAACTGCCAGCATATTGGTGGAGATAGGGGTATTTATCTGATTATCATCATTCACTTCCCAAGAGTTACCAAATTACAAGGGGAAACAAAAGCCATCATGACATGAAAACATTTACTAAACAATTGGTTATCTATAAAATTAGCTTCCAATAAATATATCTCATACATGACAGAACACCAATAGTTGAGCTCATATGAAAATTAGTATTTGGATTTTAGGCAATAACTTCTCAGTTTTCATCAAAGTGCATATAACATTTCCATGATCAATGTTAAGTTAAAGACGTGAAATGAGGAATGAAAAAAATCAAAGGAAAATGTCAGGAAATAGAAACATTTAGAGATGAAGGGTTAGACAGAGGTTATTGCATGTGACTCACAGTGACCAGGACTGGAAAGAACGCTTGGAAACCAAGTGTAAAGTGTGTTGAGTTGCATGCCAAGAAGTTGAGCTTTTTTTGTGATAGGAAATTTGAAGCTTTTAAAGTATTTCAGCAACATTCTATGAATAGAGTTGAGCTATAGAATGATGATTCTGCCACAGAATGGAGGATGGATGAGAAAAGAGAGAGCTATAAGGCAGGGAACTAGTTATATTAAATACTGCAGAAAGTCAGTCCAGAAGTAATTAATATACTCAGTACGAACTCAGTGAACTTCTCTGTCAGGCACTCTATGGGGTGACCAGAATAGAGATGGACACAAAAACAGAACAAAATTCCTGACCTCATCAAGCTTACATTCCAGCAACAGGAGCCAGACAATAAACAAAACAGCGCTGAAGAAGTAACTAATTTGGTGAGGATGTGTTATGTGAGTTGGGAGAAAATATCAGGGAAAAGAGCTTAGTAGCATGAGGAGGGAAATGGTTACAATTTTAAATGATACAGTAGACCTCACTGAGAAGGAACATTTGGGGAAAACCTTGAGTGAGTAGGTATTTGATACCTATGGAAACATGTTCCAGGTAGAAATAAGAACCAGTGGAAGGACCTTAATGCAGAAGTGTACCAGAACATTCGAGGGAGAATCAGGAAGCCAGGGCAGCTCTAATAAGGTGAGGAGAGTAGAAAGTGAGATACTGGGAGGGAACTAAACACATAGCATAGGGTTTCGTAGGACACTCTAAAGACTAGCTTTGCTCCGAGGGAAGCAGGAAACTACTGGAAACTTGGAAAGAGGAGTGCCATAATCTTATGGTTTCAATAATGATGTTTGGAAAAAAAAATTATGGTTTAATGAAATAACTATGACCGATGGGTTGAAAATAGGCTGTCAGACAGAAGGAGGGCACAAGGAGTCGCCAGGAGACCCTCTGAAATAACACAAGGTTGGAATACTAAGGTGACTTGAACAAGAGTTTTTGCAGTGGATGAGATGAGAGGTGGTAACAAGGCTCTGAACAGGGATGGCTTTAATAGAAATGGAAGGGTCTGAACTAAATGAAGATGGATAGGGCTTATTAACAGTAAATATGGGATGCGGATGAGGGAATATTTAATCACTACTCTCACTTTTTCACTTAGGATGACTGAGAGCACTGCAGTGACCTTAATAAAAAACATGTAAGTCAGGAGTGAGGGCTTGCTTGAAGAAAGAACAGCTGGTTTTAATCATACTAAATATGAGAAGTTAGCGAACTCTAGCAGGGCAGAGACCTCAAGAAAAGATGTTGGGGGGGAAAACGCTGCATAAAGATGTAAAATTAGGGGCAGATGCAGTTGTGGTGGACCTGCACTTATCAGTCTGGGGGAGGGCATCTTTAAGAAGAATAAAGGAATCTGGCCAATACGACATTCTGTTTTGGAATTTTGAAAGTGACGAAAAAGGGAGGCCCAGAAGCTTAAACGTCACCATGAATCCATCTCTGGTGACACTGCAGAACAGCTGAGATCTCTGGAGGAGTGTGTTGGAATGGAATATTACTCTGGGGGACAATGAGAGAAGACCCTGTTGAAAAGAAAAGGAGGTGGAAGAAGAACCAGTGTAAAGCACCATCCCTGATGTTTGGGTTTCAGGAACTTAAGGTGATTGGAATGGCCCAACATTTATAAACGTCTATATGACAAGCACCATGCTGGATGCTGAGACCCTGTCATCATGGTACATCATGGTTAGGAGTCTATTTCAAGAGGCACTGGTGAAAGCCAGATAGCAAAGTGTGACAAGTGATCCAGAAGACAAAAATAGAGCACCCATTTAGGAAATAATATCCACATGATTACCTGATTTTCGTATTTCTAAGTATAGGCCTATCATAAGCAAATCACTGCTTTCAATGGCTGAGTATGAAAATATACTGACTCTGTAAATATACTAAGTTTCTTACCCATGAGAGGCAATTTAGCATATCTGAGGCCAAGGACTCCAATTCCCACAGAGACTCTTCTGCTTAACTGGTCTATGCATCTTTGAATAATTCATTTGAATTTACTCACAGAGTTCACTTTTTTTTTTTTTTTCAGTCCAGCATATGTCCTGCTCCCTGAGAGCTCAAGAAGATTAAAACAAAACAAACAAACAAACAAAAAAACCCTCCATTGTTTCTTATTTACACAGTTATAAAACTTTCATTGAAAGCAATTTTTACTAATTTTCAACATTCTCTAATTTTCTAAACTGGTGTGGGAAAAGTCAAATATGATAAAACTACACTTTTTATTCTCAGTGCTTTTCTTGTATTTTATGATTTGAAAACTTTATTGTCACTTTTGTCTGTTTTGTGCTTCAAGGTAGGGCAATTTAATATATATTTTTACTACTTCTGAAGTAATCAAAATATTACTAGTAATAAAAAATAAAGGCAAAAGGTTTTTTTGATATACAATATGGATTTTAAAAATTGTTTCTGCCACGCATACACAGACACACACAGACATACACACTAAATCCATTAGAACTGTGTTTTTGGAGTTCCCTTCATAGCTCAGTGGTTAACGAATCCGACTAGGAACGATGAGGTTGCAGGTTCAATCCCTGGCCTTGCTCAGTGGGTTAGGGATCCAGGCGCTTGCCCTGAACTCTGGTGTAGGTTGCAGACATGGCTCGGATCTGGCATTGCTGTGGCTGTGGTGTAGGCCAGTGGCTTCAACCCCTAGCCTGGGAACCTCCATATGCCGCTGGAGTGGCCCTAGAAAAGACCGAAAAAAGAGAACTGTGTTTTTGTCTTAGCTGAGTTTCTGTAGGGAAAACAATGAAAAAACCATAAATCTTGCTAAACGAGAAAACAACTTTTTAAAAATATTTCACTTTCCCCAATGGCTCATACATTTCTATGTAATCTTAACTTCTCTATTTTTCAAACTTAAACCCAAAGTTCAGAAATAAATCAACCAGCTACTCTTATATAATCACTGTCAAAGTTTACAAAGATTCCTCTTGAAAGTAACATTTTGAGAGGTAAGCTTCGTTTTCCTGAAGCTATAAACCATGTAAGATTATGTCTTTTATCGCCAATAGCCGTTATCTTAGACACTCATATGTAGAAAACAAGCCTGTGAGAGTAGAAAGAAATGAGGCTATGACATAGGGATTCCAGAGTTTGAATACAGGACCCTTTATTCACTACCTGGGTGACTTCAAACATGGCATCTTACCCCCCCCCACTTTATTTTTAATTCCAAGGCTAGGGGTTTAATCCAAGCCACATCTACAACCTATGCCACAACTTGCAGCAACAGTGGATAGTTAACCCCACTGAGCCAGGCCAGGGATTGAACCAGCATCCTTGTGGATACTAATCAGCTTCTTAACCTGCTGAGCCACATTGCGAACTCCGGCATCTCATCTTTCATAATCCTATTTATTCAATATTTAAAATAGGAATTATTCTGCCTTCCTCAGAGGTTCATATATGCCCAATGTTGGCATGTAAGTCAATTCTTTAGCATTTTGAAACCAGCAGGAATTAAATACTAAGAGAAAAGTATGTATATGTTAAATGTCATAACATTTTAAATAAAAGAAATAGATAAAATTATATAATTTTCTCTGACCTGCTGTATAGCACAGAGAAGTCTACCCAATATTCTGTGAAAAATCTACGTGGGATAAAGAATCTGAAAGAGAGTGGATGTGTGTACATGTATAACTGAATCACTTTGTCATACAGCAGAAATTATCACAGCACTGTAAATCATCTATACTTTAATAAAACATTAAAAATGAAAAAAGGGAGTTCCCGTCGTGGCGCAGTGGTTAACAAATCCAACTAGGAACCATGAGGTTGCGGGTTCAGTCCCTGCCCTTGCTCAGTGGGTTAAGGATCCGGCGTTGCCGTGAGCTGTGGTGTAGATTGCAGACGCGGCTCAGATCCCGCGTTGCTGTGGTTCTGGCGTAGGCCGGTGGCTACAGCTCCGATTCGACCCCTAGCCTGGAAACTTCCATATGCCGTGGGAGCAGCCCAAGAAATAGCAAAAAGCCAAAAAAAAAAGAAAAAATTAGGCAAAAGAAATATGAGCTATTTTGTACGTATCCTCATTTTGTTCCTCCAGGCCTGACGTGCTACTGAAGTCTTTAGGACTCGGGAGAAAGATCCGTATGTCTTTACAGTGTGATCTGTAGGAAAGAATCATCTTGAACACCTAGTCTATCACTTTTGTGCCATTTTCACCCTATTCAGAGATACTGCTTTCTTCATGAACCACCAGGTAACCTTGCTTAACCCAGAGTAAAAACTTGATCTAATAATTAAGCTAAAGTGTAATGGGTCCATTATCTTCAAGAGATATCTTTTTAACCGGTCACCAAGGTGTCTGCTAAATAATAGCCTTCAAAATAACTGGATTAAAAATGTCACAATTTGGAAGGAAATCTTTAAGCAGTTTTATATTCTACCTTTGTGACAGGGTGGTAAAGTTGGCTAACTTTTCCTTTTCGTGGGGTTTTTTTTGTTTGTTTTTGTTGTGGTTATCTGACTCTGTGACAAGAAGTTAGGAGACTCGTTGTATTCATTAATTTGTTCATTTATTCCCTCAGCAAATATTTGTTCATACAAGCTATTGCTCCCACCTTTGGGGATATAACAGTTACCAAAAGAAGTTTCATCCTTCTTAGATTTAAATTATTAGCACAGGATAGACATACACAAATAATCAATTGCAAGTTTTATTTAACTTTTTAGTCATACTCATTAAAAGGCCTATTTGTCCCACCGTCAAATGAATAACGGAGACTCTGAGAAATTAAATAATTGAATTTTGAGGATGACTTAACGGAGCTGTAAACCAAACTTAGGTGTGTGGGATTCCAAAGACCATGATTTATCAGACAAACTCTTCCCCGTGGATATTCTCATGATTGCCGCTGCCTTCCCCAGCGTCCTCCACATGTCTCTTGAGGATCCATTTTATCTCTATTTAACATGTTTCCTTAAGTCTCTCATTGAATGAATGACAAAAACGCTCCCTTGACCTTAACCCCATGTCATCTCTAGCCATGATTCCACTTCCCTCCTGACTTTTTTTTTTTTTTTTTTGGTCTTTTTAGGGCTGCACTTGCAGCATATGGACGTTCCCAGACCAGGGGTTGAATCAGAGCTGTAGCCTACACCACAGCCACTGCAACACGGGATCCGAGTCAGGTCTGCAACCTACACCATAGCTCATGGCAATGCCAGATACTTAACCCACTGAGGAAGGCCAGGGATCGAACTTGTGTCCTCATAGATGTTAGATTTGTTTCTGCTGAGCCGTGACGGGAACTCCTGCTTATCCCCTATTCACAGCCAATTCCGTTGAAAAGAGTCTCACCATCTCTACTTTCTAATCTGACATTTAATCACCAACTTTATTATGGTTTGGTTTTTACTTCCCTCACTTAGGGGAAATATTTTCTTAGTCAATTTCATAATCACTGGTCAGTCCTTATTTATATGCTGGGGACAAAAAAAATCTTATCAATTAAATTATGTAATTACAATACAATTAGCATAAACAATTTGGGGAATAAAAAAAAAATCCACTCTTGGTAGGGATGCAAATCCGCCTTCAATATGCTTTGGCCATAAATCACATATTCCCTAGATGATCAGTCTGATGACAGAATGAGTCAGTTTAGAGTACCTTACTTGTAAGTATTCAGATTTTTTTTTCTTTCAAAATCTTTCAGAAGTTCATACGTGGGCTACTCGCTCCCTGAAATAGGTGTAAGGAATTCACAGAAGTTCTGAAAAGGCTAAAGTTGTTTATGGAAGTGGGCAAGAAGAGCAGGTGAACGATTTTAGAGGAAAGAAAGGGAGGATGGATTAGGGGTAAAGAAAGAGGTCCAGAGGACTTTTAGGCACTTGAGATACGCAACATGGCTTGTACATGCCCTGCTCAGTGGCTACAGGAGATACCCTATAAAGATGTCAACATTTTCCGAGATGTTTTAGGATGACATTGGACTGCTTTTGTTATCATTTTACATACTAAGTTGTCTCAGTTTCATTCAGAATGTATTTAATTATCAGCTAAATTTAACTTTACTGGCTATAAACTTGTATACAACACACCATTTTTTTCTTTCACACTAAGGCCATTAAAGATGCTACTTTTACGGTCTGGGCCACTCTCTTCCCTCCTCCATCAGAATGGCTAAATCTTACTTTTTCCTCAGGCCCTCACTTAATCGTTAAAAACTCCCTATAGCACCACCTACCCTTGTAATATTCACACACACACACACACACACACACACACTCACACTCACACACTCACACACCCACCTCAAATCTGGGTTAGGTATCTTTTCTTGTGTTCAGAATACTCTATACTTGCTATTTCCTCCCATCAAAGGATTTTTCACACCTCATTGTAATTGCCTGGACCTCTGTCTATAATACTTCAATTTCTCCCTTCTCTCAAAAACTTCTAAAATCTCTGAGAACAAAAATCATCATCTCTCTCTCATTATTTTCACCAAAACCAAACATAAATGCAGATAAACCATTGAGTAAATATTCATGGAATGAATCAATAACTGAATGATTGACTCAGTGAATGAATTTCCATGCACTCCACTGCATTTCCAGGCCCGCCCCAAGATGCTCTGGAGAACTGTTCACAACTGCGGGGTTAACAGGTATCAAATTTACCCAAGAACATTTTCTCAATACAAAAGCTGGAGCACATTCCTCTCTACTGCGGTCCCTCTCTTCTAGCGTGGAATTAATTTCCTGGGAGTCAGAGAGCGTGATCATTTTGAAATCACTGCCCAAAGAAACAATCTAATCCACCTTCCATTGACTATCTACGCTTGAGAAGGAAACTAAGGAATGCAATTACCACTCCCATACCCCATGGCCCACACAGAACTTTGCACAAGATCATTCCTGTGAAAGCCCACCAACAAATATTCCAAAACCCTGCCAAGAAAAATCCCATCCAAATTACTACAGGTCAGTGTGAAAGGAATTATACAGTAGATGAGACAAAAGGAGTTGGAGCCGTAAGATGAGAACGGGCCTCAGTGAAACAATAATAGATAGCTTTAAGAAAAAAAAAAAAAACCTGAAATGAATTTTCCAAGAAATGAAAAATAGAGCTATAAAAATATGCTTTTAAAACCTAAAAGCATATGATAGAATGCACCTAACCTTTGATCTAATTAACTCTAGAAATTTATCCAAATGAAATGATCTGGGAGTAAACCTAAGACTTAAGTGTAGAGATATGCACTGCAGAATTATTTATAATAGAAAAACTGAAAACACCCCAAATGGAGGGATGAGTGAGGAAATCATGATATGGAAGGGGAAGGGTGTGTTTTGGGGTCAAAATGACCTAGATCTGGATTATGGAGCTTCTACTATGTGTTATGGGTCTTGGGCAAATCATTTCACTTTTCTCAGATTTCCACAGGACACTAACATCTGTATTACAGGGGGGTTGTGAGCTTTAGTGATAATGTGGTAACGTGTCGAGTGTATAGAAGACCCTCCCTAAGTTGTAGCTGTTGTTATCATTATACTCACACAATGGAATATTATATTCAGTAATGTGATGGCCACAAAGAATTTTGAGTGATCTGGTATTTGAAAAAAAAAATAGAATATCAAATTAAAAATGTGATATGATCTTATATAAGCATTATGAAACAATTGGTTAGATGGAGTTCCCTTCGTGGCTCAGCGGTTTATGAACCCCAACTAGGATCCCTGGCTTAGTGGGTTAAGGATCCGGCATTGCTCTGGCTGTAGTGTAGGCTGGCAGCTGTAACTCCAATTTGACCCCTAGCCTGGGAATTTCCATATTCTGCGGGTGCGGCCATAAAAAGCCAAAAAAAAAAAAAATGGTTAGATGAAAGAAACTTAAAAAAAAAAAAAGGAATGCACGGTGATTGCAAAGAGAGCATTGATAAACATCCAGCTACAAATGAGCCCTGTAGCTACCCCCAGACTCTTAGCATGAAAAATCTAAATGGATCCTCCAAATGAAATCTTATTTTCCTAGACATGGCTATTAGTTGTAAAAAATTCCATAATATTTAGGCTGCCTGGGCGGTTACACACATTGGTGTTATCTGACTAAAGTTTACTTTCCTTGACATTTTAATGTCTACGGGATTCTTAATAAAAACAATCGTGCTGTAACTATGACGCATATTTTGCCTGGTGGTTGAATGTTATCTTTGTGCATGTGAGAAATTTGAGATAATTGAGATAATTAAATATCTCACATCTCTGAGTTCTGAGTAATTAATGAAGTGTGTAGGAATTAGCAGCTGGAAGTAGCACACTGATGTTTTGCTCTACGGTCCCCAGTAAATGCTTAAAGTAAGCAAGCCATTCATTAGTTACTCTACTTAACAGCTCTGATTTTAACAAATGCCAGAGAAATAGGAAAACAAAATGGCCCAGTAGTGACTTTCTTGTTTATGCTTTGTTTTATTCTTCAAATTTCTGTTTTTATTTTATTTTTTTTTTAATTTTTCAAATCTAAGGATAAGTGTTATGGCAAGTGAGGAGTTCCACATTGATGGAGAACTTAAAAAGCATCATCACTAGCGTGTGTTGTATTGACAGAATGTCTACTATAGGAAACTGGGAGATTTGCCTTCTTTTGTGTGAATTTGCAATCAGAAACTGAAACTTTCTGTATCAGAATTGCCAGCTGTCAAAATTCTCTGTATGTGCTGGAAATAATGGCAAAACCAAGTCATAAAGCAAAACCACTCTCCTAAAACAAATGTTTATGGATTTTTATACCCTACAGGAACCCTGAATTTCCAGTGTGTCCAATGTGATTCATAAACCACAACCTCCTTTCTCTGTCTGTGCATTCCTACTTATTCCAGATATCACTTCCCATCAAGATTCCATACATAGAATCCTAAATCACTCACTTTCATTTTTTAAATTTTATCAAAGTATAGTTGATTTACAGTGTTTATTTTGTTACACAGCAAAATGATTCAATTATATATATACACATATCCACTCTAATGTAGGTTATCACAGAATATTGAGTAGATTTCCCTGTGCTATAACAGCAGGTCACCTTTGACCATCCATTCCATTTACAACTATGTGTATATTGCCGATCCCAAACTCCCAATCCATTTCTCCCACCTCACCTAGCCCTGAATCATTTTTTTGATTCCACATATAAGTGATGTCACATGATATTTTCATTTCCCTGTCTGATGTACTTCACTTAGTATGATAATATCTAGGTCCATCAGCATGGCTGCAAATGGCATTATTTCTCTCTTTTTCATGGTTGAGTAATATTCCCTTGTATGTATGCACCACATCTTCTTTATCTACTCTTCTATCAATGACCATTTAGGTTGCTTCCACATCTTGGCTGCTATAAAAGTGTTTTAATGAATATTGAGGTGCATGTGTCTTGTCAAGTTATGGATTTCTTTGGATATATGCCCAAAGGTGGAATTGCTCAATCATGATACTTCTATTTTGAGTTTTTTGAGAAATCTCCAATCTTTTTTCCGTAAGTGGTTGTACAAATTTACATTCCACCAACAGTGTAGAAGTTTTCCCTTTCTCCACACCCTCTCCAGTGTTTATTGTTTGTAGACATTTTGATAACAGCCATTCTTGCTGGTGTAAATTTGTACCTCACTGAAGTTTTGATTTGCATTTATCTTATAATTAGGGATGTTGAGCATTCGTTCATGTATTTTTTGGTCATCTGTAGGAGTCTTCTTCCATTTTTTTCATTAGCATCTTACTGTTTCAGAGTACGGGTTTTTGCCTCCTTAGGTATGTTTATTCCTAGGTATTTTATTCTTTTTGATGTGATGATAAATAGATTGTTTCCTTGATTTATCTTTCTGATCTTTCGTTATTAGTATATTGCAATGCAAGTGACTTCTGCATATTAATTCCATATCTTGCAAATTTACCAAATTCATTGATAAGCTGCACTAGATTTCTGGTAACATCTTTAGGATTTTCTATGTGTAGCATCATGTCATCTGCAAGCAGTGACAATTTTACTTCACCTTCTCCAATTTGGATTCACTTTCTTAAATGTATCAATCCTTCACATCTTTGTCTAAAGAGATAATTGTTGCCAGACCTCGTTCAGAAGTAATTTTAATCTTTCCTCCTATGGTGGGTTAGTTACTGATCTCTGTCTAAAGAGATGTTTCTCATGAATATTCTTGTTAGAAAATTCCACGCTAGTACACAACTTTAGAGAGAAACCATGAACTAGACAATTTTCTACTGTCCTCTGAAAACCAGTTTGAACCTAGGAGAATCACACTGTCTTCTTATTGATATCATTGTTTAAAATATAACCTCCTTCCTGTAAATTTTGAGTTTGCAAAGATATTTTTGTAGGAAAGAACACTGAGGTCTGAAATCTCTCCTTCTTCCAAAATGAAAGTTGCCTAATTTACCTTCTTATATGTGAGTGAAACAATATGGGGGAAAAAAAGCTGAAGTGAAGAGCATGGTGAGCCCAAAATACTAGAAGTCCAATAAGACTGGGAAAATGTTCTAATTGACACAAGGTGCCTAACCGTTTATGTTAATATTAACCTCTTAGAATAAAACCTCAACTCTGCAAATGTCACTGCTTTCTAAGGTTCGGGAAGTTCAGTACAAAAAAAGTAGATTCCCTTTAGAAATAAAAGGAATTACAAATTGAATCTGATTGAAGAATCTTTTTCTTGCCTTGAAAATTGTTGAAGCTCCTCCCTGCAAGGAACTACAGTCGGCTCCTTGTCCTTCACTTGATGTGATGTTAATTATATACCTGTCAGCCTACCTACTCTATTTAGAAGGGAAGTTGCACATTTTCCAGCAACCCACCACTTAGTTCTCTTCCAATTTTTAAATAGTGCTGACTGCTACTTTTTAATTAAGATCCGACAGTTGAAATTTGCATTCCAAAAGCTCGTTGAATTCTATGGAATTAGATTGCCTATTTTGCTCTACACACACACACACACACACACACACACACACACACACACACACACACACACACCAGTCATTCCTAGGACACTTTTTAAATGTATAAATAGGATATCCTCTACCTAGGTCCTCAATATCATAAATTTTGCAGATTATGGAAATTTGGCCTTTAAACCATTGTAAATCGGCATTTCAATTTAATGTTTTATTAATGCAGTATAATTTGGCAGGGAATTTTGGCCTTTAAACCATTGTAAAGCGGCATTTTCAATTTAATGTTTTGTTAATGCAGTATAATTTGGCAGGGAATTTGTGTAACTGTTAAAATACTTGTTATTGTCATATTCATTATTAATTTATATTAGCTACATGCAAAGGAATTTGTTGCAGTCAGGTGGACTTTACTCCTTATAATTCTGTGCATAAACGCTGTGATTTTGATATGTATGTATCAGCAATAGAGATTACATAAAATGAGAGCTAAATTCTCAGTCCCCTACAGAAAAACCTAGATTCAGGGAAAATTATGTTAATGCCAGCTGTTATTATCTCCAAAAACCAAAAGCTTACTTTAATAACAAAAACGAACTGATTTTTCTACATATTTTAACACTATGTAAAATAACCAACAATTTTCAAATATATTACTTACCAGCTATGCTGATAGCAGAAATGACTTTTCACAGTCAATAGAATTTTAAAACATTTTCCATTATATGTCAAGTAATAATAGCATGTTATATTATCGTTAACATTGTGCTGCTACAAATGATAGAACTAAACATATTTTTAAGAGGCAAATCTGTGTTACTTACCTAAAAAGTAGTTATTTATAAATTGTATACACATATATAATTCTATTTATAGCTTAGAGAATGTATAAAAAGTGTTAAATAATTAGTCAAAACAGCTGATATTTCAAAGTCATTGTGGAGTGGATATATTTCAAATCACTAAACCTCCCTTTTGTCCCAATTTACCAGAGTCAGTAACAGAAGTAAGGGTGAAATTGAATAGAGGAGGCATCTTTGTTTTGTTAAATATCCATCAACTGCACAAAAGCACATCATGTAAAATTATACAAAATGAGATATATTACAGTTCCTATTATTTGAACTTAATATCAAGACAAGTTCCTTAGGTGACCATAATTATCAAACCTAAATATATCCAACACTGAAATTACTAAGAGGCTACTGAATGATGAAACTCTCCAGAGAGTTTTGAGAGAACTGAGTATACACAATATAATATTCAAAATACCCAGAATACTTTATAAACATTGTTGACATACAAAGAACCAGAGGCATCCGAGCAATTCTCAGGAAGTCACTCAGCAGATTCTAATCCTGAGATAATGCAAATGAAGAATTATCAGTCCACTAGGATTGCATAAAAAAATACCACTGCCTGGATGGTTTAAACAACCTAGGTTTAGAGGCTACAGTTGAAGATAAGTTGCCACCAAGGTTTGTGTCTACAAGCCTCTCTTCCCGGCTTGTCGACAGCCACCTTTTCATTCTGTCCTCACATGGCCTCTCTTCTGTGTGAATGAAGGGAGAGAAGCTCTCTGGTGTCTCTTCCTCTTATTAGAACACCTGTCCTATCCGGTCAGAGCCCCTCATTTACAACCTCATTTAACATTAATTATCTCTCACTATCCATGGAAATGTAAATTGGTGCAGCTGCTATAGAAACACTAGGAAGGCTATTCATGGAATTAAAAACAAAATTATTACATAATCCTGCAATTCTACTCCTGGGGATATATCCAAAGAAAATGAAAACTCTAATTCAAAAAGATGCATGCACCCTAATATTCATATCAGCATCATTTACATAGCCAAGATAAAATAGCAACCTATCGACAGATGAATATGCAATATTGCATTTCCAGTCTACAGATTGTCTATTGACAGACTTCCTTCTTGCTTGGTGGTGGTGAGGGCAGGGGGGAGGTTCACTTTTTGTTTTTTTCAGACTTACAGCTGATTAGATGAGTCCTACACACAATTTGAATGTTGACCTCATCCAAAAATACCCTCATAGAAATATCCAGAATAATATTTAATAAAATATCTGCTCACCATAGCCCAACCAAATTAGCATATGTATTTATGTATCACATCTCCCAAATTCGTCTATAGATTCAATAAAATCCCAATCATTAAACCAGTAAACATTTTTTTAAGTCATAAGGTGAATATAAAATTTATTTGGAAGAACAAAGATTCTTTATTACCTAAAATAACTTTAAAGATAAAGAATTACTTGGGGAACTTAATTACCTTATTTAAATATTTAATATGAAGCTACCAAGTAATTAAAACACTGTAATATTTACAGAAGGCTAGATACACAATTAGAGTCAGAACAGAGTCGGGCCATAGATACACATATATAATTGATTTTTAGTAAGGGAGATTCACTAGAGAAAGAATAATCTCTTCAATAAATTGAAGTGGAGAAATTTGACAGCTATAAGCAAAAGAGAAAAAAAAAGAAATAAGAAAGGAAGAAAGGGAAGAAGGGAGAAAGGGATGGAGGAAGGGAGGAAATGTCAATCCTTACTGCTCAACTTATGCACAATTAAAATTGATTATAGACCTAACTAAGCATAAAACCTAAAAATCTTAAATGTCTGAAATAAAACCTAATATAAAATATTTATGACTTTGGATTAGGCAAATATTTCTTGGATATGACTGACATCAAAATCAAAATCCATAAAAGAAAAAAGTGTAAAAATTGGACTTTATCAAAATTAAATAGTACTCTTTGAAATTATGGTTACAGGAGAGATAAGGGAAGCCTCCAAATATAAGTAAATATTTGCAAAACACATACCTGGAAAAGGACTTTTACTTAGAAGATACAAAAACACCTAAAATTCAATAATAAGAGAGATTTAAAATTTGAAAAAGTATTTGAACAGACACTTCATCAAATAAAATACATGAATGGCAAATCAGCACATGAAAACATGCTCATCATCACTAGGCATTAAGGAAAAGCAAATTGCTTCTAAAGATAATGCTTCTACAACTTATTAGAATGACTAAAATTAAGGGGAAAAAAAACAATAAAATATGCCAGAGAAGAATTTCCTATCATTTTGGTGCAAATACAAAAATGCTCTAGACATTTTGAAAAACACTTTAACATTTGGCATTGTCTTATAATACAAAACTGTGTAATCCAACAATCCCAGCCTACATATTTACCTAAGAGAAATGGCTTGTGCATGATTGTTTATCATGGATTTATTCATAATCCCTCAACTGGAAACAACCCAAATATTCTTCCACTGTAAACAAAATGTGGTAGTCATATACGTTCAGCAACAAAAGGGAAATTACTGAAACATGCAACCATATGTATGTATTGCAGCAAGTAAAGGAAGTCAGATTCTAGAGGCTACTTAGTGCATGATTCCACTTATACAACATCTGTAAAAGGCAAATTTGTAGCAACAGAAAACACATCTGTGACTTGGGAAATGGGTTGACTCAAAGATACATCGCAAGGGTTTGTGGCAATAGTTACAGGATTGGAAGAACTTTTCAAAACCGTAGAAATGCACATCAACAATATAAATTTTATTTTTCAATAAAATAATTAAATATACAGCAATAAAAATAGATCAACGATGGAATCTCTCTTTCAGAAATTTCATTTTAATTGGTCCGAGTGCATTTTCCAGGCATTTGTAATTTTTGTTTGATTTAACTCTCATCTCTTTTGAATTTCACAAGAATACAAGGGGAAGTTATCATTAATTCTCTTCATGGATGCTGAGTTGGAATCTCCAAAACCCATTCTAAGAATCGAAGAACACAAACATCACAGGTTTCGGAAGGTGATTCTTGCGGGGTACAAGAAATACCCCTGAACTACAATTCAAAAGACCTGTGTTTGTGTGATGCTGGTTCTGTTACCTACCTGTCTGTTCTTGGGCCAATAACATGGCAGCTCAGGAGTGTACTTGCTCTGTTTATTGCATGAGAGGTTTGACCTTGTGAGCTCTCTGTCCTCTGTTCTGACATATTAGGATACAGGAGCTCAAGATGCTGGCTTTCGATTGGTCCTTAATTTGATGTATGGATTCCAAAACTGTCACTTTAATTCTTCTGAATCTCAAATTCTTCACTGTTAAATTGGAAAATGGCAATGTGGTTTTTTTAAAAAAAGAGCAACAACATAATAAAAAAGTTGAAAGAAAACCTGTACAGTCCCTCTGTGATCTAACTACCAGGAAAGAAGAAATTTTATTCTTTTGAAAATAATGAGTAGAAACCACTAACTACCCTCCCTCTGCTTTTTACTGGCTCTCCCTACAGGAGTAGCAATGATCTAGCTAGTTGCTAAAATGGCAAGAGACTGACAGCCATCCGCATTTTTTTTCTATCATAGGAAGGGTAATAAGCTAATGGTCAATTGCAAAGGGGGACCGTCCTCTCCTGGGGTCTCTGCTGTCCCCTAAATGTGACTCAGATCACAATCTTCTCAGCTGGCTGCTAACCCAACTCTCCCCACAGGCGGGTTCCAAGTTCTAGCTTGGGAGTAAAGATGAGATAGCATGAGGAATACTATTTTCATCACAAAGAGAAGTGAACAAAATGAATGCTTTTTAACTGGATTTTTGAGCATGGAGTGGGAGGGAAGCTCTGAATTGTAACTTTTTCTGATTTCTCTGGGGTTAAGTAGCCCCCCTGTGGCCAGTTTCAAGCTACCAAAATGATGTCACTGAACATGGAGTTGGGAAGAGATGCATACCTGGCTCTTGCAAACCAATAAGGTGGATCTGGCACAGCACTAGCTATAGATTCAAGGTATGTAATTCAATCAAATTTCATAGGCACTAAAGCTGATGCTTGGAATTACACTGATACAAATTACACTGATACGTTTTCTCACCAATCAGATTCACAAAAAGGCAAAAACTTAACAATAAACTGTTGGTGAGGCTTTGTTCCTAATTGTTCCTGGGAGTGCAAAATACTTTTAACCCATATTTAAGGGATTTTAACATATCCATGGAGAATACATAGCTGTTTATCCTTCAGTAACCAATCTCTCTCTTTTACATGGATAGAATTTGTTGGTGAACAGGATATCACAGAGCTCAAATTATCACAGATTTCTTTTTAAAATGTCAATTGAACAAGTCATATTTAAAATTATTGTATTATAGAGATATAGATACATCTCATATCATATCAGACACCACTTTCATTAAGTGATCAAATTAACTTTGCCAGTAATGGGGGAAACTAAAATCATGTGTCTTCTGATAGGAGGCACTGAAAGGGACACAACATGTATCTATATGAAATTCCTGCTAATGGGAGATTTCAATAAATTAAATGAGTGTTCTGGATTGCATCTGAATTTTTTTAAAAGCCATGAAGACCTTATATGGACAATTGGTAGGATTTTTGAATTAGATTTGGTATGTGATGTCTATATTGAGGTCACAGAAGATAATCTTCTTGTTCCTGGGTGTACATACTCAAAGAGGGGTGGGGAGTCATAATATCTGCAACTTGCTCTTAAGTCATTCAGGGAAAATATTTGAATATGTCTAAAAGAGAGCAATAAAATGGTTGAGAGAGAGTAAGTATAGTAATTAAAAAATTAGTGGACCAAAGTAAAGGGCAAGCACCCTACTACTCATAGAATTATTATTTTAAGTGTGTTGTCATTTTGACACTTTTCAATATGACTATTTCCAAAATAAAAGTTGAGAAATACAACACAGTTATACACATGGTCAAATACACATACATACATACACACACATTATGTTTGTCACAGTGTTGACACAAAAAAAATGTTGCAAGCAAACTCAGTTTCACTATTAGCACTGTGATTGAATAAATTATGATTTGTCTATGATGGAATTTAAATTTACTGTAATGGCCTTTGGGTGTTGAAATTTCAACAAATTTAAATTTTTTTTCTTTTCACTAATCCCATCTTTTCTAAAATGTTTGTTTTCTTGCAAAATGAAAACATTAAATCTATGTTACAGAAAACTGAACAAAATATTTTAAAACACAAAAAGTAGGTTCTTAATATCTGTTAGAATATACTTCATGAAAGTATATTTCCTGATGGAGAGTCCAGATCTCCTGAAAAAATTTCCTATCACCTCTGTAAATATCAATGCTTCTCATTCTAAATTTTTCTAGGAGCCTATTTTCTGGAGAAATTTTCGTTTTTGCAGGCACAATATTAACATGTTTGATATGTAAGTACATTCCTAATTTTTATTACCTTCTTTGTACTTATTATGTTCACCTATAACCACGTTTTAGGGAGGTGCATTTTGGAGACATGGCACATTTAAATAGTAAAAAGAGGATCCATTTTTGGTGTTAAAATAAAATTATTTTAAATAAATGTACACTACATCGGAATATTTCTTACTTTTTCTTTCTACTTCTATATGTAAATTATATTTTTCACCATATTTTTGTACATTCAATTACCAATGTTATAAAGAGTCACATATAAAAGTAACAATTCAAACAGATCTGTACTGGGAGAAAATATACAGGATGAATGTTAATTGCATAAGACTTACATTCACTTCCATCTTCTAGTGATTCATTCAAACCCATTACATGGATATTTTCACATTATTCTTATTCTTAAAAAGAAAGATTGCCTATTACCATTATTTTTATTGCAAAGCATTATGAATTTGCTTTATTGCCTATTACTTTACACAAACTATTAAACTGTTATTCATTGCCCTACCGAGAATCAAGTTTCTTTTAAAAAGTTTTCTCTCTCATCTTTTTTTTTTTTTTAAACGTAAGGATTCTGTGACACCAGACACTTCAAAAACTCCAACTATAAACTATCTTTGGTAGATCTGAATCTATACTTTGGGGGTGAGACTATGCCCTGACCTCTTGCTGTCTTTTGTGATGAATCGAGGACTTTGTGTACCATACAGTTATCTTCAGCACAACTCTGTTTTCAGACTTTCTAAATCCCTAGATTATTTTTAAAGCATCAGAATGGTTGAAACTCAAAACCTTTGAAATGGTCCTCTGAGGAATAAGTCCTGTATACCTTTAGTGCTTCGTACAATAATCTCCCTTATGCTCTTTGGGCTCACTAGAAATAGAATCATCATCATAATAAAGCCTCTGAGATCAGGAGGCATAGTGTGGGAATGAAAGCCATGAAAGCAGACCTCATGAGGCTCTCACTGACAGCTCTTATAACTCTGTTTCACTGCCCCAAGCTGCAGGCATTGCAACAGCTGTTTTGCTTTCTCCGTCTGAAGCACCGAACTCCAGCCTGACTCCCAGTGGCATCTTTTAAGAGCACAATATGCATGTTTGTCCTCACTTGTCTAAACAGAAGGATCATTAAAGCCCACTAGGAGCCAACAACACATGGTTCCCAGTAGACCAGAATTTCCCCATGGCATATGGAGGGTGAAACATCAGAATAAGACCAGAACGAGAATTTGCAAAGCTTTGGCCAATCTTAATTATACTATTCAAGGCACTTTTGACGGTCACTTCCTTCTAAGCGTCATCAGAGCCTAAGGCAAAAAACTTTGGGATTCAAAACATCAAGGGTCCAAGTGGCTCTCATCCCAGTGGCTCTAGGAAAAATATTTAACATTTTGAAAAAAAATATTATAATCCATTACTGACAGGTTTGTCATGAAAATTATGAAAGAAATAAAAAGAGGTTGCCCCCCAAAAAACAATCTGATTAAAAAATTGAAAAACTTTAACAGACACTTCACCAAAGAAATGGAGATGGCAAATGAATATATGAAAAGATACTCCATATCATGCATCACCAGGGAAATGTAAATCAAAACAAAAAATTGAAAAACTTTAACAAGCACCTCACCAAAGAAATGGAGATGGCAAATGAATATATGAAAAGATATTCCACATCATACATCACCAGGGAAATGTAAATCAAAACAATATATGAAAAGATACTCCACATCATACATCACCAGGGAAATGTAAATCAAAATGTGTGTAGTGAGATACCACTACACACCTATTAGAATGGTCCGATTCCAGAGCACTGACAACACCTGATGCTGGCAAGGATGTGAAGCAGCAAGAATTCTCATTCATCACCATGGGAAGGTAAAATGGTACAACTATTTTGGAAGACAATTTGACAGTTTCTTAAAAACTAAACCTATCTATACTGTGAGATCCAGCAATCACCCTCATTGGTATTTACCAAAGGCTTTGAAAACATGTCCACATAAAAAAAAAAAAAAAAAACCTGCACACACATGTTCATAGTAGTTTTATTCATAACTGCAAAAATGTGCAAGCAACCTAATGTCCTTCACTAGGTGAATGGAGAAATAAATTGGTACATCCAGACTGTGATCTATCATTTGGCACTCAAAAAGAAGTAAGCCATTAAGCCATGAAAAGACATGGAGTAAACTTAAATGTGTATTATTAAGTGAAAGAAGTCAATCTAAAAAAGTGTAGACTGTATGATTCTAACTACATGACCCTCCAGAAAAGGCAAATCTATGGAGACAGTAAAATGATGGGGGGTTGCCAGGGGCTAAGGGGGTGGAGAAACATAAATAAGCAGAGCATGGAGAACTTTTAGGGCAGAGAAAATACTCTGTATGATATTGTAATGATGATGATATATTTGAAATAAGAATGAAAATGAATAAAACATTTCCATTCTTTGACACTTAATATCTTTCTGATCCTATGCTAGATTCAAGTATATTTTCTCATCATCATAACCCAAAGGGATAGGTACTTCCAAGCATTTTCAATGGAAAAGGAGATAGAGGTAGAGAAAATAACTTCCTCAAGTTCTCACTTCTTTAGAACTGAAGCAAACCTCTGACTATATTCGAAACCCAGTTATCTCGTAGGGTATGGATACTGCCTACAAAAGATAATCAAGTTTCTTTATGCAGTTCTGGAGGAGAACTTTAAGGGCTTCATGCAATGATACTTAATTCAAGGGGTAAAGTAGAGAAAGTCATTTATTTTAACTACATTATAGATTTTGATAATAATAGCTAGAATTTTGAGTGTTTACCATGGCAGATATTATGTTGACTACCATATGCTCTTTCTACTTTAATTTTCACAGTCTGCTGTTTTTTCGTAGCTGGATGAAGTCAATGAAATGGAGCTATCCAGATTTCTTTTCAAGCAAGGACTTACTGTGCAGCTATAGGGCATGAAATCAGCAGACATTCCCAACTGTCATCTTTGGGTTAGCCCCATTCAAGTCAACTTTTATCTAGTCCTTTCCAAGGCAGCTTTCATTCCATGACTGCGCAAGACTGTCCCAGGTCAGTCTTACACGGGACATTCTGATGGACAATTATCCTTGTCAGACCTGCATCTCAGTTTGATTTCTTAGTCTATCCAATCCTGCCCTCTCCTCACCTCTTCCTTTCACAGGTATTGATCCCTACTGAACATCTCTGCACCCCAAACTCTCAGCATTTTCTTTCAGGGAGCCCAACATGCAACAACTGACAAGGCTCAAAATATATTCGGAATTTATATTTCAGATTGCCATTTCAAGCCATAGAAGGAAATCTGTTTTATAACTTTATTTCACCTAGTTAGGAAAGCAAAATTCTATTATTCGGGTTGAGTGACAAAGTAATTTGATATGTGGGCTTTGAATAATGGCTATCTACTTTTAATTATAGTATCAAACCATTTATTCATTCAAGATGCATTAATTAAGTACTTATTATTTATCAAAGACTATACTAGACACTAGGATGCAAAGACAAATCAAGACTGCCACTGCAGATTTAAAAGAAAGAAAAAGGTGAAAAGAGAGGCGTTTAAAAGCATATGAAGAACATAATGAGAGAATTTTGCATGAGAGGTTGAACTTATTCTATCCAGATAAGTTGTGGGCTTTAAATTCTTTGTAGGAATGACACATATGTAGGAATGCATGCATATATATACATACATATACACCTAAATCCTTTTTAAATTTAGTTTAAGGTCTGAATATACATCTACATTTGAATTTTCTTCTATATTAGAATAAGTGCTTTTTTGTCTGTTTGTTTTTAGGGCCACACTTGAGAGGCATATGGATGTTCCCAGGCTAGGGGTCAAATCAGAGCTGTAGCCATAGCAATGCCAGATCTGAGCCACGTCCATTATCCACACCACAGCTCATGCAACGCTGGATCCTTAACCCACTGGGTGGGGCCAGGGATCAAACCCACGTCCTCATGGATACCAGTCAGATTTGTTTCTGCTGAGCCACAATAGAACCCCCCAAGTGCATTTTTCTTAAAGTGACTGTTTTTAAGAGAAAGGATTTTTACACATATATACATTTTTGTATATTTAGGCTCCCATAGTACTTCCATTTAAGTATTTGCCATATACACTGGATTGTTCACTATTTATAATACAATTGTATTAAGATACTCTTCTCTTAAGTTGTTATACTATATTCCAGTTTGTCTTCTCAGCTAAATAATGAAATTATCCAGGACATGTATTGCCTGTGAAGGATTGTATCTATCAGTGAGACAGGAACTGGGCTGACCCTCAGTGGCTATCATCACATTCCCCTGTGCTAATTAGGTGTTGGAGAATGACACCATGACCCATTCTACCCATTAGTTAAAGTTTCAAAAGTAAGTTACTCATTTCCAGGGAACAGTGACAGCCCTTGACTGCTAATAATGCCCCCCTGCATCTCTGTGGCTTTTTCCCTCTTTCTCTCTCAATAAAATTTCTTCCTGGTGGGAGAAGCTGCTTTTAGAATTATACTTCTTTCAAGTCTGAAGGAAACAGATTGAAATCTCAACTTTGACCCCTCATCTTTTTCACTCTCAATCTCCTCTTCTCAAACTTATAATTGCTTCCTCTGTTCTTGGAAGACTCTATTGACAGTAGTTTTATGACCCAGAATTTTTCAATTTCTTTATCCAAAGCCAGCCTCATCTCAAGTTCTAAAATTTATGAGCATAGGAGATGACATATGGGATTAAACTCTTGATAGATTTTGAACGACGACCTCTCTTTGGCAGTAGCCAAGACTTTCTGTTGAGAGGAAATGTGGGGAAGGTATGCTCTCCGTGTGGTGCTGTTGGGTATCTTCTTGCTTGCTTTGCAGGCGGTCCTCTTTGACCCTTCCCGCCCCTCATTCCTCACCATCCCCCACCCAAACCAACACCAACCCTAGTGAAGAAGATTCATTCATCTTTTTGAATAACTTCAAGTGTTAGGAATTAGGAAACCAAGAAACTCATAAAATATTAACAGTAGCCAACATAAAATAAAATGAGCAATTTGGGAAAACCGAACCTGACTAAATGCTCATTCGTTCTTCTAAATGGCTTCTAGGTTTTGTTGTTATTCCACATTTTGTATTTTTTTAGAGCTACCTCTAGTGTAGACACTCCTCTTGTGTCCTCCCTGGGCTTGTCTCCGCAAAGACTGACTGGGTTGCTCTTGTCCATGTTGCTTCTCTGGGTTTTATCTTCAAAATGCCAATAACCTCTTTTCTTTTCATCGTAATTAATACTCACTCAGTCCATTTCTCAACATCTGTGAAGCATAGCTTCTGTAAACATTGCTGTTACTCTTTCCTGGATGTCATCTGGTTTTCCTGATTGGCTTCAGAACTCTACTCTTGAAAGAGTATCAGGATTAATCCAATCATGTCAACAAATGGTAAGTAAGTAAATGCCTTATCTATTATTTAGGAGATAGTTCTTAAGTCAAAAATAATAGTCTAAGCATTTATAAATATTACCTCAGGTTATATATTCAAATTCAATGAATTTCAGAAGCCACCTACTCAGTATTGCAAGGACTGATTTATTATTGCGGAGCTCAGAGGCAGCTAAAATGTTTACCAATTAAAAAAAATTTTTTTTCCTTG
Organism: Phacochoerus africanus; assembly: GCF_016906955.1. Lineage (NCBI taxonomy): Eukaryota > Metazoa > Chordata > Mammalia > Artiodactyla > Suidae > Phacochoerus > Phacochoerus africanus. Next base: position 23,843,319 of record NC_062554.1, read on the forward strand.
TAATGATAAATGTGAGATAATTTTCAAATAGGTACCCACCTCAATTTATTTCTTTTTGGGAGCAAAATTGTAGTATCAATTTATAATAAGATTTGGGGAATTTCTTCGTAAGTTAGAAATTGTTTTCTATGATAATTCATCATTACACTTAACAGGAATTCATGCATTCCCTCAGGGCTAGCCCAAGATAATTAGAATACCAGAACTCAACTTGAATGCAAGTTTAAATCCATCTGTATTTCTACAGCCTATTTGGGGGTTGGTTTACATTCAGCTTGACTAGGTACACAGAGATATTAGGCTATACCTCCTACCTTCAAGCGTTTTTTCTTCTGTAATTTAACATTGCAGAGACAAAGCATTCCCCTTTGGTATGTATGAAGGCTTTTGTTTTTGTTATTTTTAAATTGTTTCTTAGTTTCTGTTTTATTTGTTACTAAATGCTTACAGGATCTCACTTCTTTAAACGCTCAAAATTCAACAATTTCATCTTTGCATATCCAGTTATACATTGTTTAATAATCATTATATGAGCCTGTTTGGTCTACAGACTCAAAACTTCTCCATCTACTGTATTTCCCTTGTGTTTACTTCTTGGGTACGGGTGGGATGTCAGTTATTGAGATGATTTGTTTTTAACAGCTTTCATCATCTTTTCTTTGTTCTCTGAATGCTGACAGAATTTTAAAATCTGGGAGTTTTTTTGTTTTTTTTTTACTATTACTAATTTGGTTTTGTGTAGTCTAGATTCTACACTTATATTTAAAATTCTATTGCAGCATCATTTATCATTTCTTCAAAATTTGTTATTAAAATTAATAAATATTTCATTCAATACGTTTTATCCTCTTATTTTTATTTTCTTTTTAAAATTTATTTTTGTGCTTAAAAATTATATAACTTAAAAATCCACACCTTAACTATTTTTAGATGTACAAATCAGTGGTGTTAATTATATTCACATTTTTGTACGACCAATCTCCAGAACTTATCTTGCAAAACTGAAACTTCTTACCCATTTAAACAACTCCCCATCTTACTTTCTGTTTCTATGAATTTGACTACGCGAGATACCTCAAATAAAAGGAACTGAACAGTATTTGGCTTTTTGTGACTGGCTGATTTTGCTTAGTATAACATCCTCAAGATGCATCCATGTTTAGCCTTATCAGAGCTTCCTTCCTTTTGAAAGATGAACAGTATTCCATTGTAAATATCTACCACATTTGTTTATCTCTTCATTGATAGATATTTGGTTTGCTTCCATCTTTGGCTATTTTGAATAATACTGGATGAACATAGGGTGTGTTATTTTCATTAATTATCTTAAGAATGAAAATTGCTTTCTGGGGTTCCAATTGTGGCTCAGCAGTAACAAATATGACTAGTATCCATGAGGATGTGGGTTCGATCCCTGGCCTTGCTAAGTGGGTTAAGTATCCAATGTTGTCAGGAGCTGTGGTATAGGTTTCAGTTGCAGCTCGAACCTGGCGTTGCTGTGGCTATGGTGTAGGCCAGCAGCTGCAGCTCTGGTTCGACCTCTAGCCTAGGATCTTCCATGTGTCTCAAGTTTGGCCCTAAAAAATAGGAAGAAAGGAGAAAGGAAAAAAAAGAAAGAAAGAGAGAAAGAAAGAGAGAAAAGAAAGAAAAAGAAAGGAAGGAAGGAGGAAAAAAAAGAAAGAAAGAAAGAGAGAGAGAGAGAGAGAAAGAAAGAAAGAAAGAAAGAAAGAAAGAAAGAAAGAAAGAAAGAAAGAAAGAGAGAGAGAGAGAGAAAGAAAAGAAAGAAAGAAAGAAAGAAAGAAAGAAAGAAAGAAAGAAAGAAAGAAAGAAAGAAAGAAAGAAAGAAAGAAAGAAAGAAAGAAAGAAAGAGGGAGAGAGGGAGGAAGGGAGAAAAAAAAAGAAAGTTGCTTTCTCCAAATATTACTGTCTGGTCTGTCAGTGAAAAACAATTCAGGAGGCTGCAAATAAGAAAAGAGTTTATTTGGGGTCTTACGAATTGCAATTGCAAAGACATGGATTCGAGGAAAGCTGAAAGACTGTTCTGGGGTAGAGAAAGGGTCAAGGGTTATAAAGACAAAAAGCCATGAGATTGTTAAAAGTTGCCTGGAGAGAACTGATTGACTTGGGCTCAGGTCAGGAAATATTTGTCTTTAAGGAATCAGGAGTTACTTTAGGTTAGGGGTCTGATAAGTGGATAGGCTGCTTGCTACAAGTTATTTTAGGGTAAGAGTCCAATAAGCATCTTGAGTTTCTGACAGATGTTCTAGATGACTTCATTAGGACAACAAAGGGTCAAAAGATCCAATTTCATCTAGGCTGAGACATGCATAAGTCACACTTTCTTAATGGCCTTCTGGCTTTATATTAGAAAACTCTCTTAGCAATATTAACCCCATTGCGATTTTTGCTTCACAGGTGAAATGTTAAAAAATATGCTTTCATAGGCCCTGAATATATATATGATATATGGTATATGGTACATGTTATGTGTTGTAATAATGTAGCAACTTTTAAAATTGATCTAACATTTTCCCCCTGTTTACTTGTCTTTGAATAAGGACAGCTCTACCTGACCTGCTATGTGACTGGATTCTCATCAAGTCCCTTCCATGTGACTTGAAGAGCCTGTAGCCCTTTCTTTTAAAAAGTTAACATAGCATCGGCTGATATATGTTTGTAATACTAATTCAGTTACTCAGCAGCTTGAGGTTGTTGATAGGGACGCACCAAATTTTTCCACTGTGAACTTTCCACCTTCGTTTACTTAAATGGTTAAAGGAGGGACTTGGTTTCCTTTTTTTCCTCCCTTCAGGCATATGATATGTTAGGCCTAGTGTTTTTCCTAGAGTTTATTCTCTATATTTCAGGGATTGACCAATTTGTACAGATATTCTTTAATTATAGAAGAATGTATTGAGGTTAAATAAAAATTACACCCTATTCACATTATAATTAAGCTTGTACTTGCCCTCCTTAACCACACAGTTTAGTCATTCCAAATTCCATGTTTGATAAAAAATTACATAAATATGAAAGCTAGTTTTAACTGTTTATTATGATAATTAAGTTCCATCGCAGGAGATGATTTTATGATGGGTACGCTGGAACCCCCAAGCAATTAGGACCTTGGCCTAAATACTTGAAAATCTTGGAAACTGGTAAAAACCTCTTTATAGTTTTAAGTATAATTTTTTCATAAAAATTGTCTTATTTTCTGTCAAATTAAATTAAAATGGTCTAGAGATCCCCCTTACCAAATTGAGAGACAGCCCATTGCCATATGGCCTCGCTATTGAATGCTGGTCCTCCAGCATCTGACCTGCTGGTTGATACAACTTGCAGCCAAGTCTCTCTGGCCTTGGTTCCCATGACACACTGGCATTGTTTCTTATAGGAGCTCATTCTATGGACACTCTTCTCCATGGGTGTCTGCTCACCCTGCTCTCCCTGCTGCATTTTGTAGGAACTAATTTTTAGTGTCCAGTGGTTAAACACACAGCCATTCTCCTCACAGGTACTGAATCAGATTAGATTGCATATCTGCCTTTGAAGGACCTCCATGATTCTCCACTTTCCAGGCTCTAGAAACTCGATGGGGATGGAGTCTAAGTCCTCTTTAGACTCAGAATATTAAGACAGGTGATTCCATTTGCATTCAAGCAACAGAGTGTTCCACACCCTCCTCCCAGGGAGGCTTAGAAGATTGTTTACCAAGTTAATCTCTTCCCTGTAACCATTAATCACAAAAGTTTAGTGTCTTTGGCTGAAAGGGATTGGATCAGCTCTCACAGGGTAATTCCCTAGGGAAAGGACTTTATTTTTCTTTTCTTTCATTTTTAGGAGTGGTGTGGTTGGTGGAAGGATGGAGTGGATAATGTTCATGGCTTAAGAGTTATTTTAGCCAAATTGATTCCCTGTCACTTTTCTACGAATGGCAGAAGGGGAAAAACTATGCGAAAGAAGTCTAATGCATACATTCCTGTTTATTTAAGATGTTCATCCTTATATGTAAATGAAGCACCAAACATGTTATTGGAGAGACCTGGAAAAATTCTCCTTTATAAAGTTTATCTCACTGATTAGCTTCCTGCATAATGTTTGTCTTTTTTTTTTTTTTTTTTTTTTAACATTACTTAAGGAGATAGGGATGGAGTAGGATAGTTAGACAGGTAGCTGTACAAGTCCCAGCAAGTGACCATAGATAGAGAGGGAAACCTAGGGAACTTTGAGAGATCACTGTTAGTTAATAATTGCTCAAGAAAGCCATTAGAATGGAGCAGGCTTGCTTAACTAATAAAAGCAGGTCATTAAGTGAAAGATAATAGGAGGCCTGCATTCAAGTTCAGAGCAAGGGCAAGGGTTTAAGGACCACTCTTCCGCTGATTTGAATAAATACCATGACAGTCCTAGTTTGACCTTTTAGGGTCAAATACTTTCTTACCAGATATGAAGGAGGAGCTAATGATGTAAGTTGGATGTCTACCCAGCTTATAGGAAGAGGAAGAGGTGGTCTTTTTGCCACTCCCCACTTCCCTTGGATTAAAAATGGAGCCCACATCATCCTTGGGTCAGAGCCTACTTGCCTGCCCACTTGCCTCTCTCACAAGCTTCCTATCTTAATAAATCTATTTCTTGCCTATCACTTTGTCTCTCTCTGAATTCCTTCTGCTCTGAGACACAAAGAACCTGAACCTCAGTAAGTCCAGACACCCAGTGATCCTAATTTAAAAACCATGGATTCATGGAGTTCCTATCATGGCTCAGTGGTTAACAAATCCGACTAGGAAAGATGAGGTTGCAGGTTTGATCCCTGGCCTTGCTCAGTGGATTAAGGATCCAGCGTTGCCCTGAACTGTGGCGTAGGTTGCAGATGCGGCTTGGATCCCACTTTGCTGTGGCTCTGGTGTAGGCCGGTGGCTACAGGTCCAATTCAACCCCTAGCCTAGGAACCTCAATATGCCACGAGAGCGGCCCAAGAAATGGCAAAAAGACAAAAAAAAAATTAACATTAAAATAAAAAAATAAAAACCATGGGTTCAAGTCCCAATCTGGGCTTAGGCTGGGTTCATGTCTGGCACCTGGGTTCAAGTCCCAGTCTGTATTCCGGCTAGGTTCAAGCTATAAGTGTTGTCAGTTTCAAAGACAGTATCGCTTTAAAGAGATTTTTAGTATAAAGGCACCCTGTGCAAACAGGGGGGTACCAGTACTAGTAGAATGAACTTTTGATACCTTTCCTTTTAGGACAATAGGGGTAAATTTTCTCCAGAGGAGCCATGCCCTAGAATCAAGAAAATGTTCTTGAATATACTGCAAGGTTGGGTGTGTTGCCTACCCTCCCTCCACAAGGGAGCCAAGATGTATTACTTTGACCCGGAACATAAAATGTGCACATAATCAGTGGAATCAGACACTTTTCATGCATAATCTCATTTAAACATCTTAAGAGTCTTAGGTGGCAGGTAATAGTATACCAATTCACATGTTGGGAAAAAGTGTCCCCAAAACGTTGTTACTTGTCATGGTTAACACAACTTGTAATTGATGCAACTTGTAATTTGTTCAAACACTGGCCAAGCTGATCACCAATTTCAGGTCCATCATATGTTCTACATTTTACCATGATAATATTTCTTTTTAAAAATAATAACTAAAATTATTATTTCTTATGGTTGACAAAATGTTTTCTTACAAATCATTAAACGTTCACAACAATTAGTTGAAATGTCTAGGACTATTACTGTCCTCATCTTACAGGTGAAGAAAAAGAAATTTTGAGGAGGTTCAGTAATTTGTCAGAGAGCCCTCAGCTGGTAAAGAGTGGAAGGCTAAGGTCTAGCTGCTGCCAAAGCCTCTGTATCAACAAATTTGGATGGACCTAGTCTCAAATGGGACTTCTCAAACAAGATAGAGCTATGCCTTAACCTAAGAAAATAATAAGAAATCAAAGGGTAATTGTGTAAAATGAAGTAGCTAGAAAATTGTTTGGCTTACATTTTATCTAGTCAATTGTCTAGTGCAACTTAAACCTTTAAAACTAGATGCATTACATGATTATATCATCAAAACAACTGAAAGAAATATTTGGGGACATAAAACAATCATGAAATTCTGACAAACAAAAAAGGATAAAACATGAAACTGTCTCTTTTGAACTATAAAAGCATAAAATAACCATAACTATAAAATATACCCTAGTTTGTTGGTTGGTTTGTTTTTCTGGACCAGCATTGTCACTCATCAATATGCTTTAGGAAAGAGGTATTGGGACTACATGGTGTTACCTCAGTTTTGTACATTAACTAGTCTTCTCTAGAATTATTTTGATCTTATTTTTTTTTTTAGTTTTGTGCAGATAATCTTTTGTGACCCTGTTGTGCTTCCAAAGAAATGAAACTCATTCAACTACAAGTGCTCAGGGGATATTTCCTAGTACTATATTGTGATTTCTAAAAATACATATTTGGTCATTCAGATAACCAAATTATATTTTTTATATATTTGATTTTCATCCATGGTTTCTGGCTCACAGACCCCAAAACCCTTGGAATGCTCTGAGTGATAAAAGCAATGAAACCATCTTTTGTTATAATATTTGCTCCCTTGTCTCCAGTTCCTGAAAATATTTCAGCACCATAAAAGTGAAGTGTATATATTGTTATTCATATAACAACATAACAATGAATATATATATATGTGTGTGTGTGTGTGTGTATATTTTACCAAGAGTGCATTTATGTTAATGAGGTAATTTTTAGAAAGCCCCTAAAGGGGAACTGGTTGCCAGGGAACCAACCAGTAATAGAGAGTTGGAACTTTCAATTCCACCACCTGATTTCTAGGGAGGAGAAGAAAGCTAGAGGTTGAATCAGTCACCAGTGGCCGATCAATCATGCCTATGTAACAAAACCTCCATAAAAAGCCAAAGGAAGGGGCTTCAAAGGGCTTCCAGGTTGGGGACCTGGAACACTTCCCTGTGTCACCATTCCGGTCCCAGTCTTCATGAGGACAGAAATTCCTTTGATTGTAACCTCACCCTATGTAACATTTCACCTCGGTATTGATCCCTATCCTTTACATCATTTTTAATAAACTGGTATTCTAATGTGTGAACAGATTTCCTGAGTTTTGTGAGCCACTCTAGGAAATTAATCAAACCAAAGGAAGGTGGTCCTAAGAACCTCTGATGTACAGCTGGTCAGTCAGAAGCACAGGTAATAACGTGAGACCACAAGTAGTGTCAGAAATGTAGGGCAGTCATCAGCTGAGCTCTTTACAACTTGAAGCTAATGCTATTTCTGGGTTGATGGTGTCAGAATTTCATTGAATTATGAATTATGGTCACCAATTAACCAATGGTTAATTGGTGACCATAATCCAAAGGCCTAGGTTAGAGGGCAGGAAAATGGATAGTTTTTCTTGAAGTTATATAATGTGCTTTATTATCTTGGAGAACAGTAGACACATGAATGCTCCCACTCTTCCTTCTGAGCAAATTAAGGGAGGAAAGGAGGCATAGGCCTTTTCCTATGGTTGAAAAGTAGCTGGACAAATGGCACATCAAGGATATAAGACCTGGACAAATCCACTTTATTTTTACTGGGATTTGGTAGACATTTAACAAGCTGTACCACCATTCCAGTCCACCACTAACATCTTATATTCAAAAAGAAGTAACAACTAGCATGTATGTTTTGATAAATACACCTGTGTTTAAAGGGCATTCAAAAGAGAAAATATAAAATGGAAGCGATCCCTGATTCTTCAGGATCCATTATCCCAATCATTAAATCCATTCTGTACATTTGAGTTTCCTTTCTGATTCATACATTTCCTCAATGAAAGAATCAGAAAGAAGCTGCTATAACATTAGCAGTGCAGCTTCCAAAATTCCAATCTTTAAGACTACTGGCTTCCTCCTCTTTCCACCCATCCAATCAGTTCTTTGTGAAAGAAAATTCACATTTTATGGAAAGTCAAGAAAAATGCAATATAAAAATGTAACACAAATAATTTTTTTCTCTTTCTTTTGACCTTCTGTTTCTCCTCCGTTGTGTATCGTAGTCTCATCATGCATCAGTTAAGCCTCCCATTGGCAGAAATACCTGCTTCACCATAAAGAGCAACATTTTCCCAGCATTAAGATAAACCCCTTAAAAGATAACATTCCTTCTTGACATTGTGAGGGGCCACAAGGATCCAGCACTTTCTATCTGCAGATATGGATTATGTAAACTGTCAATAATACATCATTTAATGCACAGCTCTTTGCCTTAAACAAAACATATAACTGTGCCTTGACTTGTACTGGGCAGAACAGTTCTCAGAGCTTTCTGAGATGCTGTTCCTGGGTTATAACCCTCAATTTGTATTGAATAATTTTTTTTACTTATTTCTTTTCCAAAGTATTAACTTTGCATTGACTTCCCCATAAGACCACCCCGACTGCAATGTTGCCACTCTTCTCTTCCTGTTCTGTACTCTTAGTGCTCTGCCGTTATTCTGATTTTCCTACATTTCTCCTAATGGTTCATTCTCAGTTGCCTTTACTATCTCTTTTCACATCAAATCATAAATACTAAAATTCCTCAGGTGCATTCAGGGACTCAAGTTCTAGCCCCCAAGAGCCAAAGGATACTTACCCTGTTTTATCTCTGTTTCTTTCAAAATCACTGGTATTTGACAGCAATGTTTTGCAGCCATGCTTTGAAAGATTTGCAGTGGTCAACTGCCCTGAATTGGCTTTGACTTGACCATAGGAATTCACTGCACAGATGAGACCTGGAGGTGTCTGAACAATTACCTTTGCTTCATTACCATGCTAAGATCTTGGATTTGTACTCTGCTAGGCACAACTCCTGCTGTGTGCAAAGAAGCCTGGAAGATTGCCGATGCCCAAGTTCTCCCAGGCTACCCATGGAAATCTCTGCCTCTTTCCTAGAGCCCTGGCGACAGGTCTGCCTCCTCCTTCTGAAAATCCCTTTACTCTCCTCCTTCATGGAGAAGGTGTTTCAGAGCACAGGCTTGCCTTTCTCTATTTCTTGATCAATGAATAAAATTTCTCCTCTGATATACTTAACCTGGTTTATTTGATTGGCATTTGCCACTCCCGCCAAAGTGCCCACTGGGGGTCACGGACCCACTGGGAGTAGGTAAAAACTTACAGTCCTGTCTCTTCTCCATACATATAACTGCATCATGTGTATGATTCACAGCCCTGGATCAAACCATATTCTTGATCTATCACAACTTCTTTTTGCTGTTTTCCTATTTAGATCATCTTAATAAGTGACAGCTTCATCTATCCATTGCTGAATTGAGAAATCTGGGCGTTATTCCTAACATAAATCCCTCTTATATCCCAAATCCACTCCATCGCATATCTCTTCAGTTCTACATGCACAGTATTTCTTGACTCTATAACCAGTTGTCTTCACCTCTCTTGCATCTACACTGTTCATACCTCTAATCCAGATGATTGGAAAAGCCTCCTATTTGGACATACTGCTTAAATTCCTTCCCTGTTTAGAAGCCGGAGTTGTCTCGACAAATTACCATTCCTATCACTCTTTCCTTCCACATTACAACCTTCCTGTGCAGTCAGTCTTATCTTCCCATTCTTTCCCTAGATAACTCCAAATCACCTTTCATCTCCCAAATCAAATGCTCCTTCTTCAGAAAGACTTTGCTAGCCTCACGATGAAAATTAAATCTTTCTTATAAAATTTCAGAGAGCCTTTTTGACACTTAAATATAAAATGATGTTGAATGATGCTTACCAAGAAATTCCAGCTGAAGACTGAAGCTAAGCATGATAGAACTGTACCCTCATATTCTAAGGAAAGTTGTGGGACTTACTAAAAGGCATTAATATTAATTATTCGACCATCAGTTCTTATCACCAAACTCTAGGGATTAAAAAGAAGAAGAAGAGGAGTTCCCTTCATGACTCAATGGTTAATAAACCCTACTGGTATCCATGAGGATGAGGGTTTGATTTCTGACCTTACTCAGTGGGTTAAGGATCTGGCATTGCTGTGAGCTGTGGTGTAGGTCACAGATGGGCTCAGCTCCTGCACCACTGTGGCTGTGGTGTAGGCCAGTAGCTATAGCACGGATTCAACCCCTGGCCTGGGAACTTCCACATACTGTGGGTGCAGAAAAGAAATACAAAAATAAAGATTTTAAGACTCACTTGGCAGAGTTCCCTTTCCTTCTTTATAAAGGGGTGGAGTTTGTTGCACAAATTCAACTGAAATTAAGGGTAAAAACACCATTTGATAACTTCCAAGATTAATGAGATTAAGTACTATTGAAGGCATCAAGGATTGAAACACCACTGGATCATGAATAAAGTACATTTAAAAGCATTGTTTTTCTTTTAGAAATAAGACATATTTTTAGTGGCAAACAAACAGAGAAGAATGTGAGACAAAATCAGAGTTATAGGTGGTGATTAAAAAACCAAAGTGAGGAAAGAGTGTGTTTGTGTATATATATATGTGTGTGTGTGTGTTTATGTCACTTTTCTGTACAGCAGAAATTGCCATAACATTGTCAATCAACTGTGCTTTACTAAAAAAAACTTAAAAGGCAAAGTGAAAGTATGTTTGTTCATATGAATGCTGGACAAAACGATCAGTGAGACTTGGGGCACTGAAAGCCAAAGGAACTACACCTGACATTTTTGAAAGGAAGGGATCCTGGAAGAAGCAAGCAAAATCTTCTTTGGAGCAAAGCATGTCTGTAACAGAGGACCCCAAAGGTTCAATGACATCAGCCTTAGTCACTGATCCTCCCCTTTAAACTCTCTCTTTCGTAGCTGAGACATGGGAGGCTCCAGAAGCAGAAGTTGTAAAAGATGTATGAGCAAATAAAAATGGAGAAAAACTGTATTGCCTGTGAGATAAGATGTGAGATTTTCAACCATATTTGAGATTTTGAGTGGACTAGATTTTCTAATGTATGTAACGAGACTATTCTAGCTTAAAGAGACCTGATATTCATGGATCTTCCTGAGATGCTGTTATCAATGACTGGGGAAGGGTGATTCATCAGGAGGCATTTAATGCCAGTAGTGGGAGAAAAATAAAGCTTTATATTCGTTGTGTCTAACCAAGATCCGTCCATTCAATAAAATGTTACATACATATATATAAGTATTTTTCTTTAATAGTCATCTCACTTGTAGATGATAAGTTCCCTAAGGACAAAAGCTATGTCTGTACCTTCATCAACAACTGTTGAGTTGGTGACCATGTTTTTTTTTTTTTTGTCTTTTTGCCATTTCTTGGGGTGCTCCCGCGACACATGGAGGTTCCCAGGCTAGGGCTCCAAACGGAGCTGTAGCCACCAGCCTACGCCAGAGCCACAGCAACGCGGGATCCGAGCCGAATCTGCAACCTACACCACAGCTCACGGCAACGGCAGATACTTAACCCACTGAGCAAGGCCAGGGATCGAACCCACAACCTCATGGTTCCTAGTCAGATTAATTAACCACTGAGCCACGATGGGAACTCCGACCATGTTTTGAATAATGCTTTCAACCCAGACTTCAAAATATAAGTAAAGATGTCTCAGGAAAACCATCAGGAAAAAAATAAATACATAAACGGGCTTAAGTTCTTATAGAAGAAGTCTTTCACAATTCTAATTCTCCACACGGTTAAAGTAGAATGGGCATGACCAAGCAGTGATATAATTTAAAGACAAGGGAATTCAGGCCCAGCTTTTTTTCCTCCCTCAACTGTTAAGGGTACCGCCAAAATCCTGGCTGAGTCATTTGATCTAGGTTAAAGCTTTAGTTGGCATTGCTGCGTGTCAAACTAGCTTCAAACACTGCAGCTTAAAATACCAATTACTTATTAATTCCCATGCCTCTGTACTTTGAGAAAAGCTCAGTTGGACAGCCACGCTGCTGTCCATATTTATGTCTCATATTTGCAGTGAGATGGCAGCGAGGCTCAACCTCCACATGGTTTCCCCATGGGACCAGATTTTGGGAGGGTGGATTTCATAGTGGGCAAGTCCTGGTGCTCAAGTGCTTATAACGACTTTTCCTATAGCATCCTTGGTAATATTCCACTGGCCAAGGCAAGTCACATGTGCAAGCCCAGAGGTAATGTATTAAGAATTACATAGGAATATCAGAATGCATGTTCAGGAGTTCCTGTTGTGGCTCAGTGGAAACAAATATGACTAGGACCCATGAGGTCACAGATTCAATCCCTGGCCTCGCTCAGTTGGTTAAGTATCTGGCGCTGCCATGAGCTGTGGTGTAGGTTGCAGCCACGGCGGCTTGGATCCCATGTTGCTGCGGCTGTGGTGTAGGCTGGCCGCTACCGCTCAAATTCAACCCCTAGCCTTGGGCACCTCCATATGCCCCTGGTATGGCCCTAAAAAGACCAAAAAAAGAAAAAAAATGCATGTTCACTGGGGACGTCCAATGAGACATCACACCACAGTGACACAAAGAGTCACAGGACAGACCTCAGTTTGAACTCGGATTTGTCTGACTCCAAGGTTGTCACTTCACCACAGTACAATGGCTTCTCAGTCACTATGTGATGCTTTTCCCATGGCACCTTGAAAATCTAGTTATAATGAGGGGGAACATAGGAATAAGAAATTTTCCCTAACTGCCACTATTCCTTTGCCTCCTACAGTTCTGCTTTCTTACCTAGTGATTAAATATACTGTTCATACCAGGTGTACTCAGAGGAGACTTCAAAATCATCTTTCTTTAAAAGTCTAGTGATTGTGCTTTCCTTTCCTGTATTTTTTTCTTTAAAAGTCTAGTGATTGTGCTTTCCTTTCCTGTATTTTTTATTTTTATTTTTTTTATCTTTTTGCCTTTTCTAGGGCCGCACCCTCGGCATATGGAGGTTCCCAGGCTAGGGGTCTAATCAGAGCTGTAGCCGCCAGCCTACACTGCAGTCACAACAACGCCAGATCCGAGCCATGTCTGCGACCTACCCCACAGTTCATCGCAATGCCAGATCCTTAACCCACTAAGAGAGGCCAGGGATCGAACCTGCGACCTCATGGTTCCTAATCTGATTCGTTAACCACTGAGCCACGATGGGAATTTCCTCCTGTATTTTTCTTGACTCTATTTCAATTACCTAAAATCTGATGGTAGAACAGATGAATAAGATTTCCCCTGGTGCAGGCCCCTTCTTATTGACAGCCCCTAAGTTACAGAAACTTGTACACACACACACACTCTCTGTCTCTCCCTCTCTCTCTCTAGAGTGTTTCGTACCCAAAGAATCATTTTATTAGATAGTTTACAGATGTATTGACTACATGTTTGTAATAATTTCATTCTATAGAGGCCTTAGAAATGTTAAGTCTAATGCTTATAATATATAATACTACTGCAAAAGGTTATTTCTAAGAGTAGCCTTGGTTGAAGCAGCCTTACTGAAATGACTTAAATGTGCTATGTTTAAAATTTTTATAAGAGATAGCACATGTTCCCAAAAAGTAGCAGGAGAATTGAAAGTCAAAGTCACCGTCTGTACTTGCAATAATGATAAAGGAAATGGTGTGGGATGAATTTCAGCAAAAGTGAACCAATGACATGATATATTCCGGCAAACTCAAAGTTTAGAAAAGGAGGACATGAGGCAGAATTCTGGCAAGATTAGGTGGTATTTGACAGTTTTTCAAGTGTAAAAGACATTAATGGAAGCGAGATATGGACCCATTTCAGAACTTAACGATAAAATTTTGAGCTTTAGGAATGCATCATATTAGAAATACTAACAACTCTGCTCTAATTTTTATGCACTTAGCCTTTGTACCCCTAGAAATTACAAAAATATAAAGAATTTTCTCTTTTCATTTTCCTTTCTCTAACATTGATATTCCCACCATGTCACTAATTATACTAATTGCATAGACTCATGTTTTAATCTATGACCCTTCCATGTCAAGATCACGCAACATACCTCATGAAATAATAATGTCATGATATTTAAATCTGATACTACACATGTAAGTTGTATGAGAGTAGTTGTTTCTAATATAGAAATTAACATTACAGCTTCTCCCTAACTATATAACATTGAATTAACAAAATATTTCACTTAGTCTCTAGTGTTACAGATGTAAATTTTACATGTGTAAGCACAGCACCTGCTAGGCAAGGATAATGTATTAGTTTCCTTATATCCCCAGCAGTGAGCATGCTCCTGGCAATTGTTAGGAAGTTAACAAGACTGGCTAATCTATTTTTTTGTTGCCATGGAAAAGTTTGTTTAATGTAACTGGAAATAATCAGTTCAAGGCTGGAAATAGACAAAGGATCTATATAATTCAAAGATGGTCCATGTATGTTCTATTTGGCACAGAAAATTTCAATATTTAATCAGTAAATGAACCTTGTGGACTTTCTTTCATTCTTTTTTTTTTTTTTTTGGTCTTTTTATGGGTACACTGCAGCATATAGATGTTCCCAGGCTAGGGTTGAATCGGAGATGTAGCCCTCAGCCTTCGCCACAGTCACAGCAATGCCAGATCCAGGCTGCATCTGTGACCTACACCACAGCTCACAGCAACGCCAGATCCTCAACCCACTGAGCAAGGCCAGGGATTGAACCTGCATCCTCATGGATACTAGTCAGATTCGTTTCCTCTGTGCCACAAAAGGGAACTTGCACGTGGACTTTCTTGATGACACACGGCGTCGTTTTGGAAAAACCAGAAAAAAAAAACAACTTTTGTGTATCCTTAAAGCCATTTTGTGGCTATCCATTAGCTCTTTGGACATGAGAGAGTATTGATGATAAATGGCAATGCCTAAATTGTAATTGTGCTAGTTGGTTTTGTGATCGTGCTTCTACTAATAATACCTGGCAAACAGATGGGCTACAAGATTAAATTCCCACAAAACTGAAAAACTAGTTAGAGGCTGAAGGCTATGGTTGCCTGTCTTAGAGACAATTGAATCTCTGGTTAAGAGACTAAAGAAACTTCACCAGTCACTTTGACATAATGCGCATATGTTATTGACAGACAATAAATAAAGGCCAGTTAACGTACTGATCAGAGATTACTTATGTCCATAGGAAATCTATTAGCATATCCGCTATCTGGAACAGGCAACTTTTAGGAAACTAAGAATTTTCCTGAACCTATTTAAGTGTCTGTTAGTTTATTAAACATATTTGAAGATTTCTGCTTTTGATTCAGATGGCAAAATGACATTCTGACCAAGAGACAAATTTTTTCCCTCTCCTTTAGATTTTTCTCCTAAAGTAATTAGCGACAGGAAGGTTAGTTTTCCAGAAATATATCTAGTAAGGGTTTTCTTCAACTTTAAGCATGGTTATTTTTTCAAAGTATTTCCTGAATGGCTACCTTTGAAAAACAATCCCTAACACATTAAAACCCTGCATGACACGTTAGATTTTAACATAGTTTTAAACTTCTATTTCAATTTTTAAACCACTTCCTTAATCTTTTGGATTTCTCACTTAGATAAAGTTTGGGGATTTTCAACAACTTACCTTCTAAGTCTGTTGTGCTCTGCCCTTGGCACTGAAGGATGTTAGAAACCATCTGACCTCATCACATTTCATTCCAAGTGTGCCAACATGGCTTTGACGTATTTTCACTTCCCATTTAAACTTTGGTGATAAGTGAAACGCAGTTCTACAAACATATGTGTGAGCTCAGGGCAGAACATTTTTGTTTTGTTTTGTTTTGTTTTGTTTGCCTTGTCCCCTGACCACATTTTCATCCCCTTCCTATTCCATTCCACCTGGAAGTGAAATCTCTAGTTTTCCTAATTTCCATGTGTCTCTCCCTTTTAGATTTCATTATACCAATTTCAACTTTGTGTTTGCTGGTAGATTATAGCCTCCACAAGAACAGGGGATGTTCCGTATTGGTCAATTCTCTGGGGGAATACGTGTTTTAAATTATGTCTGCAGGAGTTCCCATCATGGCTCAGCAGTAATGAACCCAACTAGTATCCATGAGGATGCAGGTTTGATCCCTGGCCTCACTCAGTGGTTGAGGATCCAGCATTGCCATGAGCTGTGGTATGGGTAGCTTGATCCCTAGCCTGAGAACTTCCATACGCCCCAGGTGCAGCCGTAAAAAGACAAAAAAACAAACCAAAACAAACAAACAAAAAAATGTGTCTCCAGGCTGTAAGCAATACTGGGAAGAATCGGATGAAAGAACAAATTTTTTTCTTAAGACACATCTTTAATGGTTACTATTAGATCCCTCTCCAGACAACCTGGGATGCCAATGGGTGAGGCAGATGTGACATTATCCTGTCACATCTTTCTTCACCTGGAAGTCCAGCTCTCTGGTAGGAAAATAGTGGATTAAAGAATTTGACCACTTGACAGGTTAAGATTAATTACACCAAAAGCAAAGTGTTTTTTGTTTGTTTGTTTGTTTGTTTTTACCAGGCAAACAGGATTCCTTGGGCAACGATTTATTTTATATTAAAGTAGGAAAAACCTTGTTGTTTTGATTTTTTTTCAATAGAGAGTGAACAAAGGGATAATAATTTACTAAATCAAGGGGAAGTTTCCCTGAAAATAATTTCCAATTGTCTGTTTTCTATAAAATAGTCTTTATCTAGTAGATATACGATTGTTTTTAAATCCTGTGGCTCTTATTTATCTTTTGAATAATGAGTGATCATTTTCCATCTCAATAGTAATATGATTACAATGCTCTGAGGAAAACCCTTCATATTTTGTCATCATTGCTGTTTTTTAAATATCAGTGTTGAAAGGACAGCGGTTTAAATAACTTTACCATTTATTTGGATGTAATGATTATAAAAAGATGGGTTCGTCTGTGAACAGGCAAATATAATATCTTCATATCCCTTTTCAAATGAAAGAGTTGCTCTCTGATCAGATTATTATATTTCAATCTTAGAAGCGTATTGTTCACTTTTTATTCGGATCAGTACTGACTGGTTGCACTCAGATGCAGAAAATAAATTTTTGATTTTAACACCCTGAAGATTGTGCCAGAGTAAATGTTAGGAAGAAGAACTTCATCTTCTCAGCCGCTTCCCATTTCACTGCACTTGGGAGAAGAGCCTCCAGGCAGAGCTGGTGGTCTGATTATCTGAGTCCTTTGCTTTTGGAGTTTCCCCAAACACCCAGAAGCTAGTTCTTTGCCCAGTGGAAGGAACATTAGTTTTCCATCATTTCACTTATCAAAAGAAAACAAATATGTCTATGTCAAAATAACTCATCAGGGCAGAGATCATGAACAACATGGAAAGTCTCAGGAACTAGTCTCAGGAACTATCAATTAAGTTCTGTAATTAATAGCATTATAAGATAATTCCTCATTTTTATATTCATATGGCTATATAAAATTTTCACATTAAGAAAAGCTGGGTGAAGGAATACAAGAATTGTTCGATTTTGTCACTTTCGTATGTGTCTAAAATTCATTTAAAATGAAAGGTTAAATATATTTTAAAAATAAGGAGTCCTGGAGTTCCCGACGTGGCTCAGCAGAAACGAATCCAACTAGGAACCCATGAGGTTGTGGGTTCCATCCCTGGCCTCACTCAGTGGGTTAAGGATCTGGTGTTGCTGTGAGCTGTGGTGTAGGTGGCAAATGCAGCTTGGATCTGGCATTGCTGTGGCTGTGGCATAGGCCCGTGGCTACAACTCTGATTAGACCCCTAGCCTGGGAACCTCCACATGCCACGAGTGCGGCCCTAAAAAGCAATAAATAAATAAATAAAAATAATAATACTTTTTAAAAAATCCAAATTGAACTTCGAGAAATGAAAACTAAAATGTCCAAGATGAAAAATGCACTAAATGAGATTAAACGCAGATTGGATGCTACCAAATATTAGTGAGTGAAAAGATATGACAATGAAAATTATCTAAAAGAAAACACGGAAATTAAAAAATAGTCAAACAGAATATCAGTTAATTGCCAGACAACTTTATTCATCTTATCGTATGTATATTTAGAGTCTCTGAAAAAAGGGAGAGATAAAAGGGTTTATAAAAATATGAAAAGAAATAACAGCTGGAGAGTTTTCAAATTAGAGGAAAATTATAAATCCATAGATACAAGAAACTCAGCCAACCCAAAGCATAGGAAAATTACGCAACAGTCAAATTATTTAAAACCAGAGAAGATCCTAAAAGAAACTTTTTAAAAGTAAGAATTTTTCACATATACAAAAGCTGAAAAGATTTATCCCTGGCAGACTCACACTGTACTAAATATTCCAGGAAGCTCCTCAAGCAGGAGGAAAGTCATATCAGGTAACAATTTGGATCTTCAGAAAAGAGCCGAGTGGCAGAATGGTAAAACTGCTGTGTAAATATACAATAATTTTCTCTTCTAATTTAAATCTCAGATAAAACTTCACAAGCACTCTGTTAATTTGGATTCTACTTTCTGTCATTTCGTTGCGCTCTTTTCTACCTATCTTTAAAACGACGAGTTGATCAGGAAATAATAGTAAGAGTGTTCTACCCAATATAGCTAAGACATGCCCGGGAAAAAACGCTTTGGGATGCAACATAAATGCCACTTGTTAGCTTGAATACAAATGGGGCAGGGTCCTCTTCACCCTGTGATCACCCTGGCTGTTATCCAGCCTCGCTGTTTC
The DNA here is from genome assembly GCF_016906955.1 of Phacochoerus africanus. Lineage (NCBI taxonomy): Eukaryota > Metazoa > Chordata > Mammalia > Artiodactyla > Suidae > Phacochoerus > Phacochoerus africanus. The sequence goes on from NC_062554.1 coordinate 23,861,950, forward strand.
CTTCCCAATAATACAATTAGCCCATGTTTGTTTTATTAGATTCCTTTGGGTTCATGAATTTCTTCGGCGAGTAGCTTTGTCTCTACTTGTTTTATTACTACGGGTGCCGATTATGCGTCCTAAATTAGAGAAACTGAAACTAATCAACATTCTACTCGCCTCCCGCCTCTTGATGATAATTGAGGCGGTCATACCGAACTAGACAACAACATCGGCAGCTGAAGTTCTTCCTCAGGGCCCCGATTCCCACACTCAGCCTCTCTATTTTTCATTATCTTTCTATTTACATCCTGAAGACACTTTTAGATCTTGCTGACAGGTTCCATGGCAAGTCAGTTTACCTTTTATTTTTAGCATTTGTTTTGATCAATCAGAAAAAAAACACCACAGTATGGAAATGACACAAAAGCATAGATGAGAGATGATTTCTAATAAGGCAACAAGACATTAAGGTCATGGAATATTTAGACTTCCCGTCTCTGAGTGACACACAATATCTTTTTCAATTTGCCTAAGGCATTGAAACTCGGGGGACTGTTCAATCTGCAGGAATCAGCAAAATATCATTAAACAGAGTGTTAGCCAAGAATCACATAAAACATTCTTCCTGAGGTATTTTTACAGAAAATGCTTTCACATGATTTGCTAATTATCACTCATTTAACGAAGAATGTTGAGCACCAACTCTATGTCGGTCTTTGTTTTTAGCCCTTGGATTCAAGAGTAAAGGAAATATAACTTTTCTCTAAAGGAGTCCAGGTTTTGGGGGGACACATATAAGCTGGATTCTGAAAGCAAATTTTAAGTTATGTAAATGATACTTATTCATGCAATCACTGATTTGACAAATACCTACAGGGTGTTATGTGTTTAATTGTATCACACTAAGTTCCATATGTTGAAATCTTAAATCCCCAATATTTCAGAATGTGACCTTATTTGGAGAAAGGGACTCTACAGAGGTAATCGAGGTAAAGTGAGGTCATTAGGGTGGATCCTAATCCAACATGACTGATGTTTTTATGAAAATGAACTATTTTGTCACGGAGACATGTACAGAAGGATGATGGTGTGACGATAGAGGAAGAAGAGCATGTGAACATGAAGATGGCTATTTACAAGCCACTGAGATAGACCCCGAAAATGTCTTCAGGAGGAACCGAAACCTTGAAAGTCTTTGATCTCAGACTTCTAGCCTCCGGAACTGTGAGATAATACATTTTGGTTGTTTACATCACCCAATTTGTGGTACTTTGTCATGGCAGCCCCAGCAAACTAATACATATGGGTTAGGTATTTTACTACGTGCTGTGGATACCTGAATCAGTGATGTGAGAAAATGATTTGCCATTAGGAGCTTTAGACTTAAGAATAAATCCTGGAGTTCCCATCGTGGCGCAGTGGAAACAAATCCAGCTAGGAACCATAAGGTTGCTGGTTCAATCCCTGGCCTCGCTCAGTGGGTTAAGGATCCAGCGTGTGGAGTAGGTCGAAGACGCAGCTTGGATCTGGCATTGCTGTGGCTCTGGCGTAGGCCGGCAGCTACAGCTCTGATTAGACCCCCAGCCTGGGAACTCCATATGGTCACAGGTGAGGCCCTAAAAAGACAAAAGACCGAAAACGGAGTTCCCATCGTGGCTCAGTGGTTAACAACTCCGACTAGGAATCATGAGGTTGCTCAGTGGGTTAAGGATCTGGCGTTGCCCTGAGCTGTGGTGTAGGTTGCAGACGCAGCTCGGATCCCGCATTGCTGTAGCTCTGGTGTAGGCCGGTGCCTACAGCTCCAATTCGACCCCTAGCCTGGGAACTTCCATATGCTGCCAGAGCAGCCCAAGAAATGGCAAAATGACAAAAAAAAAAAAAAAAGGTAATCATACTATATAGGATAATATCTGCTGTAATAAATCAGCCAAGAGAGCTACTGGAGCACAGGGTAAACAATCACACTAACACCTAGAGTGAGATATCAAGAATCAATTAGGGCCAATTAAAAAAAGCCAGAAAAGGATACTGTATGTTTAAGAGCACAAGGGAATGGGAATAGACAAAAAGAAAAAGTCTTCCTGTTAATAGAAAATGCGCAGTTACCCATTTGGTAATTGGGTCTATGTATCTTCTCTTCCTTGCTCTAATTTGTATAATTTTTTTTCTGGACATGTCCAGAGAATATGGGCATGTTGAATCCTAGCACAGGGATCGAACCCACACCACAACAGCAACCAGCACCACTGTGGTGACAACGCCAGATCCTTAACTTACTGCACCAAGTTACGCGTGCATATTTGTACAGCACCAACAAATATTGATCTACATTATGGCCTATGATTTCTACTCAATATCTAGTTGCAACCAAGCCTGCAGTATTATTTCTCATTACCCTTTTAAAGAACTCCGTATCTATAGGAACCATTTTGCCTTTCCTACACTTCCCCGTGTCTATGTCTTTGTTCATTTCATCATTCTTAGATTGCTTTTTCTCTTCTCTGCTTTTCAAATTGACTTAAACTCCTTCATCTTAATCTTGCTTCTGATGTCTCCTAAAACATCTCTCTACAGTGATCTTTCTCTCTGGTGGATCTCTGAAGAACTTAATGCACAACTTACAACGAAACTCACAGTTTACTTGCTATTTAGTACTTATTATCTCAGTTGTGGGGGACAGAAGATATAGAAGTGGATTTATAGATATAGATACACATGTGGAGATAGATGCAGATAGTTCAGTTGATGTATCATCTTGTTTTTCTAACTAGATTGTAAATATCTTGAAATTATATCTGATTATCTTTCACAGTCTTTATATACTTAGGATGTCTTTGATGATGATGATTTTCTGTGGTCTAATGGCCAAGAAATATACATATATGTATATATATATATGTGTGTGTGTGTGTATTTTATATATGTACAACAAAATTTATGTGTATATATGTTTTTAGTTAAAAATTTTTAAAAATTAAATTAAATTCATTTAGTTAACATTTTGTCACTCATCCATATTTTTTTTACCAGAAGTAACACAGATCTATCTGCTGATAAAATTCAAAGTTCTTTCATTTATCTTTCAATGACTCATGAAAAATCGGGATCATTCAAATGACAAATGTTTCTTCATAGGCAAGGTAATCTACCTAGCTCAGAAACAAAATACAGGAAATTAATATATAATGTCATTAACCAAGTTCAAGCTGCATGAACTATAGTAACCAGGAAGAATACCTCTTATATGCTACAGAGAACAATCTTCTAAGAAAGAACTTCATAGGATTTAGTTTGTGCAGAGTAAATATCTTATGACATAAGACATTATGCTTAAAAAACATAATTTTTTTTTAATTTTTAAACTTTATGCCTACACTCATGGCATATGGAAGTTCCCAGGCCAGGGACTGAATCCAAGCTGCAGCTGAGACCTACACTGCATGTGACAACACCGGATCCTTTTATCCCTTTGGGATAAAACCCAAGATTCTTAACCCAGTGTACCACAGCTGGAACTCCTCACAGACTAATTTTAACATCACTATATCAGTCCCCGAAAGAGATCTTTCCACACTTATGCATCAGGAGACTGTTTCTGGAAATATTTTTATTTTTATTATTTTTATCATTTACTGTAAAATAAATGTCAAAACTATTTGAAAATAATCAAATACTATTAAATATAATTTTCTTACAGCGTTTAGTGACTACATTTGGTGCCTATAATAGGGAAAAATAAAAATAAGATTGTATAATGGAGACTGAAGTTAATTGTTGACCTAAATATAATTGAATAAAGAAAATCACTAGATATGGTGAAACCAACAAGGGAAATATCCGTTTAGTTTCATTAGATGTATATTATTACAAGAGGTGTCTATTTTTATCCTGCTATTTTCAATACAATGGATCACATTCTTTCACATACTTTCTTTGATTTTATTTGATGAGAAGAATAAGGAAATGGACAGACCTCTGCCAGCGTAAATTGACTATGCAAGACTAGCACTGGACATTGCTAGAAGTAGTTACTGCATTGTTGTCTCTTTAATTAAAACTTTTCCATTTAATTTTTTGGGACAGCTTTTTCTGAGTCTTTAAGAATTTTGCCATCAGAAAGATGCAAATCTCTCTAACAAGGGTCTGCTGAGATGGCCCTGAACAGTCTGTTCATGCTAGGGAAGTGCAAGGCAACTTTTGCTTTGTCTAAGGAACAGGAAGGTGCATTTTTTGGATAATGAAACAAAATAAATTTCCACGTGATTTCCAACACTCTCAGGTGGCTCAGTAAACCTATAGCAAGTACACACTGTGTGAGCCACTGCGTTAGATTCTAGGGATCCTAAAGGTCAGTAAGCATCCTCCTGGGCTCATAGAATTGATGACCTTGTAAGGACACAAACAAGAGAACATAAACCCATCAGAGTTGGTTTTAAAGTCAATAGTGCTTCACTTCATCTATTCTTGAGTTCTTCCTTGTGGAAGTGAGTATAAAAAGGGCAAAATAAAGTTGAGCCTGAAAAAATGAGAAAAAAAAAAAAAACAAGAACTATACAGAAAAGGGCAACATATTTAAAAGAGTTTTGATTATTTGATTACAAAATATTCACCAGAGCTCTGTTCATTTAGAGGGCTGAGTGGAAATAACTAAATTCCAAGAAGCTGAACAGAGGAAGGTATAATTTCCTTTTTCCTTCCCCTTGCTCTCTTCCTCTCGATGTACTCACTTTCACTCATGATTAATCCCGCTGCTATAATTCATTTTATTGAATTTGTTATGGTCCCTTCATCCTTTTACAGAATAAAACTGGGTCATGTGCTTAAATAGCATTGCCACCTAAGCCATCGAAAAGATCTTGGCTTACATTTTAGAAAAGTATTGCATTTCCTTCCACTGGTGAACCCCCTGTTCATTCTCATTGCAGCGGGTGAACATGCCAGACAGCCTCTTAATAAGAAGAATGGGATGAGTCTTTCTGTAAACATATCCAATATAGTGGCAGTTTGCATCTGGAAAAAGCCTGTTTGACTCTAAACTTGCATTTCTACTAATTTGTTATATGATTTCTACCAGGTTATACTGTCTCCAGAGCAATCGTGTCAGGGGAAGAAAACTATGAAAAGTTTCTATCTCTATATACAAACTTTATCGTGTATACTGGGCCTGTTAGTATGGTCAGGTGGATTAATTTTGATCATTGCAATCATTATGTATACTACCTTCCAAGTTCTATGTTTGTTTCAATTATATCATTCGTCCTCATTTTGTGCATTTGTCATTGCAATTTCAATATGGTATTTCTCTAACTTAGCTTAGAATTACCTGCTTAGCATTTTTCTCACCACTGGTCATTTAGAATTTTTTTCATTTTTCAGTTATAATATACTATGCAGCTATAAGCATTTTTAAGCATAGAGGCCTTTCTCCCTTCTTGCATTATTCCCATGGCATATGTTTTTTTTTTAAAAAAAATGGCATTAGTAAGTTTAAAAAAAAATCATGATTTTTATTATTTGTGTCATGAGTTGTCAACTTGCACAAAACCCTGCACCAATTTACAGTGCCACCAGCCATGTAGAAATCTACTTGCTCCCAATAAGGCCGTACATGCTAATTTTCTGTCAATTAATGAGACTTTTCTTGTATACTGGGATGATATAATTTTTCCTGCATTCTTTAGCATTTGGCTAATTTATTAGTTATCTGGAATTTTAAAGGTACTTGTTTAGTGTTCATAGCTCTTTGTTTTGTTTATTAACTGTACCTGACATATAAAAAGTGATAAGTATTCATCAAATGATTAAGTAAATAAAGTAGTTCTTTAATCATTTATCCACTAGGGTTATGTTTTACACTTTAGATCCAAATGTAACCCCCACATATTTTAGAGATCAAACATGTTTTTTATATTTATGAGCAGAGTGTATTTCATTATCGATTTTCTAATTATGTTATGCTTATTTTACTTAACCTTTACACATAATCAGAGATACATATGTTTTATTGTGTGACTGGTCAATGACTATTTCTTCTTTAGCCCTGAAACATAAATTGTCTTCTTAGTACAGTTAGGTTATGTATAAAATTCTATCTATGATATTATCTTATTGCTTTTGTAAAAATCCAGCTTTATTGAGGTATAATCGATGAAACCATAAGATATTTAAAGTGTACAGCATGATGATTTTATATATGTATACATTTTTAAAAGATTCCCTCATCTATTAATTAACACATCCATCCCTTGACATATTTATCTTTTTATTTGCATGTGAGAGAACATTTAAGGTCTACTCTCTTAGCAAATTTCAATTATATAACACAATATTATTAACTCTAGTCACCACATTTTACATTAGATCTTCAGGCCGTATTTATCTTAGAGCTGAAAGTTTATATGATTTTACCAACCTTTCCCTATTTCTCCCAAACCCCAGATCCTGACAACCACTTTTCTACTTATTATTTTTATAAGTTTGGCTTTTTTTTCAGTTCCATGTGTATGTAACCCATGCAGTATTTGTCTTTCTCTGTCTAGCTTATTTCAACTTGGCACAATGCCTTCAAGTTCTGTCCATGTGGTTGCAAGTGTAAGGCTTTCCTTCTTTCTCATAGCCAAATAAAATTGCATTGTATCTCTTATTTTCAGGAGATAGTAGTTGTTTCTCTTGTTTCCTTGATGAGAGCCGTTCTACTAGATGTGAGGTGATATCTTATTGTGGTTTTGATTTGCATTTCTCTGATGAGTAGTACTATTGACCACATTTTCATGTACTCTTTGGCCATCTGTAAGTTGTCTTGGGAAAAAAAAAATGTCTATTCAGTTTTTCTGTCTGTTTTTAAAATCAGGTGTTTCAGTGTGTGTGTGTGTGTGTGTGTGTGTGTGTGTGTTCAGCTATTGAGTTGTATAAGTTCCACACAAACTTTGGCTATTAACCTCTAATGAGATAAATAATTTGCAAAACTTCTCTCCCATTGTCTATGTTACCTTTTAATTTTGTTGATGGTTTCTTCACTGTGCAGAAGCATTTTAGTTTGATGTAGTCCAATTTATTTATTTTTGCCTTTTTACTTTGCTTTTGGTGTCAAAACTAAAAAAATCTTTGCCAATACAATTGTTAAGAATCTTACCTCCAATATTTTCTCCTAGGAGTTTTATCTTTTCTGTTCTCATACTTAAGTCTTCACCCTATTTTGAGCTGACTTTGTGTGTTGTGTAAGCTAAGAGCCCGGTTTATTCTTTTTCTTATTGCTTTTTAAAATATTTAAATCTCTGAGTTCCCATGTGGCTCAGGATCTGGCATTTTCATTCCTGTGGTATGGATTTGGTCCCTGGCCCACAAACGTCCACATGCCATGGGTATAGCCAAAAAGAACAACAGAGGAAATAATATTTAAATGTATAATAGACTTCAAGTAATTGAAAAGCATAATATCAAACTTTAATTGAATGTAACTTTTTTACAATGATAACTATATTGTCTCTATACACTTTATTAAGTACTTGTTTTTAATGTTTGTCAAAACCAAAATAACATAATGATTAAAACGTTTTTCAATTATATTTCCATCATATTTCGTATGTTTTAAAGAAAAATATGGCCTGTGGAATGGATAAGCAATGACATCCTGCTGTGTAGCACTGGGAACTATGTCTCGTCACTTATGGTGGAACATGATAATGTGAGAAAAAAGATTGTATGCTTGTATGTGTAACTGGGTCACCATGCTGTACAGTGGAAAATTGACAGAACACTAAACTAGCTATAATGAAAAAAAATCATTATATAAAAAGTTAAAAAAATATGGCCCAATCTATATGACTAATTTTTGAATATCCTGTACAATTTCATTATAATGTGGACTTTTTATATCATTATTTTTCAAAAATCATTTTAATGTGTAATGATTGATGATTATATGCCCAATAAGTTGCTTAAGCATTATTTAGTTTTGAACATTTAAGTTGTCAGTTGTTCACTATCAGGAATAAATATTCATATATCTTTTTCTGTATTTCGTATTATTCCCCTTTGGATAAAGTGCTAATAGGAGAATTATGTTGAATTAGATCTCCTTATACAGACTGCATAGCTTTCCAGAAAAGTTGACCTAATTCGTGATACAAACAGCAATCCCTGTATCTCTACAACCTTGCCAACATTAAGTGTATTTTTAAAATCTTTGCCAACTTGAATAGTATCTGACTGATGTTTTAATTTGAATTTGATTTCTTGTAATATCAACATTATATATGTTTATTAGCCATTTGAGTTTTCACTTCTGCAGAGTTCCTATAGGCAAATAGGACATCTTTTCTTGTTTATCTATGTAAAGTCTTCTGTTTTCTTTATATTTTTCCAATAGTTTTTTTTTTTAATATGAGACATTTTCTAAAATTTACCTTCAAATAATTTAATGCTGTTTATTAACATATGGATATTTTCATTTCTAATATGCCCAATCTATCAACAAATTCTTGGAGTTTTTCATCAATTGATCCATTATTTTAATGTCCCCTTATATTCAGAAGCCTTTCAATTGAAACTTCAACTGATTGCAACATATAATTTTCTGCATTTAAAATTATTTTAATAGGGCAGTCTGTTTTGTGTGTTACTGTTTATGAAGATCTAATTTAAATATTTCCCTTTAATCAAGAAATTTTTCCTGATTATTGACAGAATACCTCTTTTTCTACCCTCTTATTTATGATTATACAACTGTCATAATGTAGGAATTTATTTTTCTAATGATTTCCTCTTAATAAAAGTATAATGTACATTAATTATAAAAATATTGGCAAATACAGGTAGGAACAAAAAACAAAATCAAATTGCCAGTAACCTCATAAAACCAGAGATAGTCTGTCTAACAATGCTGGTACAAATTTTTCTAAAGATATAGATTAATCACAGACTAATTTAGTTTAGCTTAGAAATACAATGTAATATTGTAGATTTTGAGGAGTTCCTCTTGGGGTGCAGCAGAGCAGTGGCTTCTCTCAGTGAGTCAGGGATCGAGTGAGGCCTGGCTTCTTCTCAGTGGGTTGTGGGTCTAGCGTTGAGAGCTGTGGTGTAGGTTGCAGGTGCTGGTTGGATCCTGCATGGCTGTGACAGTGGCTGTAGCCCGAAGCTGTAGCTCCAGTTTGACCCCTAGCTATGGGAACTTCCATATGCCACGGATACGGTCCTAAAAAATAAATAAATAAATAAATAAATAAATAAATAAATAAATAAATAAATAAATAAAAATAGATTTTTAAGCCTTTGTTCTTTCTTTGAACAAATGTTGATTTTTCCTCCTACTCTGTTTCAGGCATTGTGGTAAGTGCCAGGGATAAAATGAGGGAGTTGACAGAGACTACGGTCATGTGACTTCCCGGTAAAAGTTAATAGTGAAAAACAAAATGAAATCACATGAGCAGTTCATCATTGCATTTATAAGTGCAATGGGGGAGTGAAGGAGAATTCTTCAAGAGACTGTCATATAAGAACCTTAGATCTTCTGCGTATTCAGGAGCGATGTCTCCTATATTTAAGCCCTGAAGGATGACCAAAGTTAGACAAATCTTTCTATGCTGTGCTGGCTTCTCTAAATCCATCAGGAAAATATAACTCCATCGAACTTTTGGCAGAGCTCTTAAAGGGAATGTTAATCCACTGATTAAGATTCAAGATTTCAATCGTAATTATTAGACTTATTTGAGGATATGTCAAAAAACCTGATTTCTAAATTATTACACTTGATAAACTACTTAGAAAGATATATTTCCAGTATTAATTTAAAGTGTGGAAAAAGAATATTTGCTTTTCAAAACCATTTTAAGAAATGTTTCCTTGAAAATATTTTTATGATCTCTAGAAGCATTTAAAGTGGGGTTTGATATACAAAATGTAATTTATTTGCAGTTCCTTAAAACCATAAATCTGTGTCAAACAGTTGTAAAAGAAAATGTCCTTTTCATTGGTTTTTATCTCATTCCACTCTACTTGGCATTCTAAATTGTGGTCCTGTTCTGATGAATGCCAATACCAGCAAAGTAAACTGCAGAGCCAGAATACTGATGTATCAATAAAAATAAAAAGGTCTTCCAGCAATATGTGGCCAGACTTTATGCAGTAGTAGAAAGGGCAGTGGCCTTGAAATGAAGAGAAGCAGGTTTGAGTCTCTGTCCTGACACTTATTAGTCAAGCGACCTTAAGGAAGTCATTTTGCTTTTCTGAATGGATTTCTTCTTCTGTAAATTAGAGTACTGGCCTAATTCACAGCACCATTGTGAGTCTTACACAAGATTTGTGAAAGCAATTTGAAAAGCGTTCAGCTCTTTGTACTTTATCTTTCTTTGTGGTTTATGGAGAACTATAATATCCATATACTTTATAGTGAAATCACCTGTTTTGCAAATTATTTGGAAATTTGATCAGTGAGAGTGTTATCTTCATGAGTTAGATAGCTATAAAGTGTAAATTCAAGGTTTATATTTAGGTCCTATACATAAAATCCAAGCCATCCTTTGGTAAATTTTTTTAAGGGCCGCAAGTGCAGCATATGGAAGTTCCCTGGCTAGGAGTCAAACAGGAACTGCAGCTTCCAGTCGGTCCAATTCACAGCCACAGCAACGCGGGGTCCGAACCGCATCTGCAAACTACACCACAGCTCAGGGCAACACTGGATACTTAATCCACTGAGCAAGGCCAAGGATTGAACCCGCATCCTCATGATCACTAGTCGGTTTCATGAACGCTGGTCCACAATGAGAACTCCACCCTTTGGTAAATGTTAACTGTTAACAACAACTCTGTAAATCTTTGCTCTACTTCAGTACAAAGAGATTGTGAAGGCCATTGAACACAATAGTTGTGTCTCCCATGCTTCACAATTATGGAAACACCTGGGCCAAAAAAAAAAAAAAGAGAGAGAGAGAGAACTTTCTTTTGATTCACTGTGATAATTCATGAGACTCAAGGGCCCTCCACATATTTCAGTCCTTGCCTGAAAGTGGGGTAATGGTTTTCAAGCGACTGCAGAGTGAAGCAAGAATGAATTCACTCAAAAAATACCTCTTACGATGATTGTTTCAGACGAAACACTGCTTGTAATGAACACCTGTGCCACTTGACTTTACAACAATTTTATGTGTTCTATTAAAACACTTTAAAAGTGGCAGGGTGGATCTATGAGCATGCTAGGACACTGAGAGCAACTTGTATGAGATTGACCTGTTTTTCTACGGTTCTAGGAAAGTATTTTTCTATATAAGCATAAATAATACTTTCTTAGCAAACTTCACAATGAAAGTCCATGTTCAGCTTCCTATATCATTGTTTTAAATAATCTGACTACATAGGCAAACGAGAAAAGTTTCACACATTTCATCCAAATACCTAGTATGTTAAACTCCATAAATAAGGTGTTATAAGTTTTGGCTTATGCATAGTATGCTTTTGGACCATGAGAATTCTAATCTTCATAAAGTGCTTTGCATGATTTAGACTTTTCTAGACTTAGAAAAATGCCAGCATTATTGGTTACTTCTATTTTAAGCATTTCTCAAGACTATTCTTTAAGTCCAGTTCATTTCCAATTCTGCTTGAAATATTAATTACAAACTTTTTTTTTTTCCTTTTAAGGCTGCACCCATGGCACATGGAAATTCCCAGGATAGGGATTGAAAAGGAGCTGCAACTAAGGCCTAAGCCAGAGCCATGGCAACACTGGATGGACCCAAGCCACATTTATGACCTACCTACATTGCAGCTTGCAGCAATGCCAGATCTTTAACCTACTGAACTAGGCCAGGGATCGAACTTGCATCTTCATGAAGACTCTATCAGGTTCTTAACCCATTGAACCACAACTGGAACATCCGCAAAAAAAAACATTTTGAGCTACTACTATGCATCAGACACTGAGTGCTTTCATTTATTGCCTTTTTAATCATTGTTACAAACAGGGATAATGAGGATATTCATTTTAAAGAGGAAGCATTAAGGTTTTTAAATTTTAAATAATTACTCAAGTTATAAGAATATGATCCATACTTAAGTCTGACTCAAAGTCTAAGCTAGTCTGTCTAGATTTGAGTCTTAAGGAGGAAAGTGAGAAGTAGAAATACAACTAATTAAAGATGTAGAAGAAAAACTTTAATAGTTACTGTGTATCACTTCATTTCAGATAATTTGTTTCAGTAGTAAGCAACTAGAGTTGATCAAAGGGCAGCATTGGTTATTACTAGCTGTCATGCTTAGAAGATTATACAATAGCAATGCGTGCAGATAAATAAATTATTCTGAGACTCCTGGGCCCAATGGAATTACTAGTAGAAAACATATATTCTCGAATAAAATCTGTAAGATGGTTTATCCTGAAGTATATCTTAAGAGATTTTATTTTAGTAACTGGTACGTCTCATGAAAGTTGGTGGAAGACCTCAGCTCTGGGTTGCCATTAGGGTTTTAGCTGTCATGGAAGTCATTTTATTTTGCTCTATGAAGACAGAAGTCATGGCAAGAGTACCAAGACACAGCTTCTAGTTCTCATTCTGAAGGTGGTTGAAGGACACCAGGCATTGGGGCAGCTCACACACTAGTCTGCTATTTCACCTTATTGATGTGGGGCCGCACCTGGACTTAAATCTTACAGCTCCTGCCAGATCCTCTCCTTAAACTTCTGCATATTTTGAGTCTAGTCTGTCTTCAGCTTCATGGCAAAGGTCATCAGTTTTCCCTACAAGTCAACTGCAGCATTGAGATTGCAAATTATGAGGGACAGACATGGGGTACAGTCTATCTTTTCAATGAATCCTTGCTTTCAAATGCTTTGCCTCTTGACTGCCAGTCAGCTAATCTACACGGACTCCAGGTTGTTGTTGTTGTTGTTGTTGTTTGCCATGGCTGCATCGTAAGGAAATTCCCCAGGCCTGGAATCTAACCCATGTGCCACAGCAGCCACCTGAGCCACTGCAGTGAAAATACTGAATCTTTAACCTGCTGCACCAAGAGAGAACTCCCACTTCATACTTAACAGGTGATAACCTTCAAGGACTGACTTCGGAATCAATACTAGATTTAGGGTCAACACCTTGTGTAGACAGTCCCGTCAGCTCCCATGATCATATAAAATCAAACCCCTATAGTAAACCTCTTAGTCTATGTCTCACATCACTTTGGCCTCTCTAATCACATTCCAACTAATACAATATTTATTCCATCTATTCCTTTAATTTCTCAAATGATATATCCTAAATTACATGTGATCAAAGAACCATGGATCTGATCTATGTTATAGCTCTTGAGATTGTTCCCATTAGATTGTATTCAAGCACAATGCTATTCACCTATTTGATAAAGATAGAAAATAGCCTTATAGCAAACGTCACCATGTTTACTATAAAGTATTTTAATATTATTTGCTATTTTATACTGTGTCTTTTTGAGCATAAGGGAGACAAATTTTTCCTTGAGAATAGTAATAGGATTAATTGTGCATTTCACAAGCAGATTTTTTGGGGGAATCTTATACATAAGCCTATTTACCTATTCACATCAACCTCTAGCTAGATCACGGCCACATTTGTTTTCTACCTGGAAGGAGTGGATAGCCCTCTTTTTCTGCATCTGTTTTCCTTTTTCCTTTCTTACTTTTCTTATTTCATTTTAATCTGGTTTCATTTTTAAACCTCCTGAACAATTTTTTTTAACAGAGTTGGAAGTACCTTACTCATTCAGAGGAGAGGGTTTTCATTTCACACGTGTTTCACAATTTCTAATTTTCTTTCTCATTTTTTCTCCCAAAAGTATATAGAATTAAAAAAAAAAAAAACTTAGGAATCCATTCTTACTACTGTTAAAACAATATTTTTTAAACAAATGTGATTCTCTCAACAACCTTCCAAGACACATCTTATATTAATTAGACTTGGAGTTTAAGAGGCCAAAAGATATCTAGCTAATATTTTTTAACACTTGCTCTAGCCCAAATATTAACCTGTGCATATCATGTATTAACCTCATTTTACAAGTGACAAGGTTCAAAAATAGCGGGTTATGTCTTCCTAGTACAGAGAGGTTTTCTAACTTGCCCGAGGCCACCTAGCTGGTGAGGGGCACAGGTAGGATTCAGCCCCAAGAACCATGACTCTGGAGTCCACACTGCCAGGCAGTAGAAGGGACTAGTGTGTCACAAAAGCCCTTGCCTCCTACGGTTTTCATTTGTGATTCTCTGGAATAATACAATCTTTATATTTAGAATATTTTTTGATTTACTCAGTCTCTGCTTATCAAGTAAGTTCACTATTTCTATTTTTTTTTCCTTTCTAAGACTGTTTAAGTTATCTTCTTTGAAAACTTAAACTGTATTATTACGAATTTAAATCTGTGGATTATTATATCACTATAGATTAGAAATCATCGCCATATGTGTTAATATGAATGATAGTCCTCTAAATGATTGGCGAGCTAAATAAGTTTTGATCTTCAATATTTAATCAAGAATTTTAAAGAATAGATTTATCGTATAAGGCAAAGATTATAAAACTTTAGTCCAGGAAGTGAATTTTTATTCAAAGATGTATTTTATTTGGTCAGTATACAGTATTTTTTCATTTAATCCACTTTTTAAATTACAATTGACATGTACAATAAAGAGCATATATTTTACTTTTACATTATGATGAGTTTTCACAAGCATATACATTCCCATATCCATTATCTCTTAAAATTTACAACATTTCTGTCACTCCCACAAACTTCCATCATTCCTCTTTAGAGTCAATGCATCCCTTTCTTCCTGTCCCAGATCATCACTAAGATTTATACCACAGAAGACTGATCTTGCTGACTCAAACTCCATACAAACTGGATCAACAGAGCGTACTCTTACCTGCATGGCTTCTTTTCACCTAGTATCCGTTTTGTGGCATGTATCAATAGTTTTGTTCCTTTTCATCTCTGAATAATATTCCACTAGTTGATGACACCATATCATGGGAGTTTGAGTTGCTTCCACATTTTTGACTAAAATGAACAGGACTTCTGCAAACATGATGTACAACTCTTTGTGTAGACATATTCGATTGCTAAGATTCTTAAGAACTTTCTAGGTGATGGAGTTCCTGTTGTGGCATGTTGGAAATTATTCTGACTGGTCTCCAATCCAGGAAGATGAGGGTTCAATCCCTGACCTTGCTCAGTGGGTTGGGGATCCAGCATTGCCCTGAGCTGCGGTGTAGGTCGCAGATGTGGCTTGGATCACATATTGCTGTGGCTGTGGTGTAGGCCAGCAGCTGTAGTTCTGGTTTGATCCCTAATCCCATGTCTTCAGTGATAATGTTACTTCTTTCAAATGTGAGTGGTATATCTTCATTTTTCTTGCCATTTGCTCTGGCTGGGATATTCAATATAATTTTAAAAAGAAATTTTGATAACACTCATGTTTTGTTTCTGATGCTATTGGGGTAGCATTTAGCTTTCACTGTGAAAAAAATAATGTTAAATGTATCTTCTTCAAAGATAGTCACTATCAAGCTATGGAAATGTATCATTATTCTTACTTTACGGAGAGTATAAAGTTCAGAAAAATATTTTATTATCACTTCATTGCCAGTGTAATCTTTTTTACCCTAAAATTGATCACTTATGTTTTTCTCTTTTTTCCTTATTAGTCTTGCAAGGCTATCAATTCTATTTATTTGAAGAAGTTGATATTTTGAAGTATCAACTTTTGCTTTGCCATATCCACGTAATTTGTTTTAAATTTCATTGATTTTATTCTCTGGTGATGATAAGAATATTTTCTTTTACTTGCTTTGGTTTAAGCTGTTTTTATTTTTTAGGCTTTTTAAGGTGGACAAATAAATCATTAAACTTAACTTTTTTTCTTTTCTAATACAAGAATTAAAACTACAGATTTCTTTGTATGCAGTACATTAGCTGCATTCCACCAACTTTGATATATCTCATTATCAGGTAAAAATATTTTCTGATTTCCTTTCTAGTTTGTTTTAGATCCACGAGTCATTTAGAGATCTGTTATTTAATGTCCAAATAGTTTGTGCACTTCTAAATTTTTTTTTCAATTTTATGGCTGCACCTGTGCCGTATGGAAGTTCCTGGGCCAAGGACTGAATCTGAGCCTCAGCTGTGACCCATGGTGCAGCTGCAACAACACCGGATGCTTTGAGCCCAATGAGCCAGGCTGGGGATCAAACCTGTTCTTCTGCAATGACCTAAGCTGCTGCAGTTGGATTCTCAATTCACTTGCCCCTAGTGGGAATGCCTTTAAATATTTTGCTATTATTAATTTCCAGTTTAATTCTGTTATCAGAGAATTGACTCTGTAGAATTCTAAACTTATAAAATTATAGAAACTATAGCTTATAGTTTGGAATATATATATAAATATAATAATATATGTTTTGAAATCATTGGATATAAATTTGCATAAACATCAGGTATACAAAGTTGGTTGATTGCGATTTTCAGTTCTTCTTCATCCCCACTATTTCTTTTTCTGCTTGATCTGTCAATGGCCAAGACAGTGTTGTTGAATTCCTCAAGTAAAACTGATCCCCCCTCAATTCTATTAGTTTTTGCTTGTGAATTTTGAACCTCGAGTATTAGGTGTAAACAAATTTGTGATTTTTATATCTTCCTGATTAATTGTACTTGTACCATAATGAACTGCCCCATTATATTTCTTTTTTAAAATTTGCATTAAAGTATAGCTGATTTGCAATGTTGTGCTAATTTCTGTTGTGCAGCAAAGTGGCTTAGTTATAAATATATACACATTCTTTTTTTTAATATCCCTTCCTATTATGATTTATCCCAGGTAACTGGATATAGTTCCCTGTGCTATGTAGTGGGGCATTGCTGTCTACCCCTTCTAAATGTAATAGTTGGCACCTACTACCTCCTAACTCCCAGTCCATCCCTCTTCCTCCCTCTCCTCTTTGGCAGTCACAAGTCTGTCCCCCTTTATTTCTCAACGTTTTTACTGAGATCTTCATTTCCTGATATAAATGTAGTCATGCCAGGATATTTTGCATGTGTTTACACATATTTTTCTATCCTGTAAATTCCAGGTTATATGTATCTTTAAATTTAAAGAGGCTTTTATTTCTAATCTGACATTATGTGCCCTTTAATTCGAATGATTTAGGGTTATTGTAATTATTGATATGGTCGGATTTAAATCTATCAGATTGTTGTTTTCTATTTTGTTGTTTAAAAGCTATTTTTAGTCGTTATTCTAGGATCTAGAGTGTTCATTCTAACCTAATTAATATTTATTTGAAATCGGTACCTTCTCACTTCATTTTCTCACTTTGTCTCACCCTTTACCCTTCGTTCTTTCTACTTCCCATGACTCACTTCACACCTGATATTTTAGAAATTTCTATACCATCTTCCCACTTCACAGGATAATAAACTTACGAGCGAATTTCCTTTTAACCATCATTTCCCTTTCTTTTATTGTTGTCTATTTTAAGTTCTGCATGTTAAAAGTAGCATTTCACAATGCTTTTGTTTTTGTTTAAACAGTGCGTTGTCTTTCTAGGAAAATTATGAGAAGAAAAACAGAACCTTTTTTGTTTACCTACTTGATATTTCTGCTGCTTCTCTCTCCTTAGTCTATGTCCCAGTTTTCTTCTAATAAAATGTCCCTTCATCATGAAAAACACATTTTAGCATTCTTGTAGTTTAGTTATTCTGCTGAAGGATTTGTTGGATAGGCATATTTTTATGCGAATAGATTATTATTTCAACTCTACGAATGTTCTTTCGATTTCTAATAATTCTGATATTTATAATATGTTTTGGTTTTGGTTTTGTTTGTATTTTTAGGGCTGTACCCATGGCATATGGAGATTCCCAGGCTAGGGGCTGAATCGGAGCTGTGGTCACCGGCCTACACCACAGCCACAGAAACACTGGATGAAGACAAGTCTGTGACCTACACTGCAGCTTACAGCAACACCGGATTCTTAATCCACTGAGCAAGGTCAGGGATCCAACTTTGACATGAATTTTCTGTCTTTTTCATTCTCTGGTAAACCTTATACAGTCTCTACCCAGGCATGTGTAAACTCATTGTCTTCTAAGCACTTGGTAGGAAATCCCGCAAGAGAATTACAGACTTTCCTCTGCCTTATAGGTCCAGCTGTATCAGCTGCCAGAAACTCTGATCCCTGCCTCTTCAGCTTGCAGGGATCATCATGCTTTTCTTGGATTCCAGATCACTGTTCCATAGTTGGGATATTTTTCAAAAGCAGAGAGTCAGCATAATTAGAGAGCATGCCTTACAAGTTTCCTGTCCTAAGGAATTGGAGTTTTATGCTTCCTGTTGTCTTATCCCTGAAAATAGTTGCTTCCTATATTTTGGTCGGTTTTATGATGTAGGGGACTGAGTCTGCTACCAGTAACTTAGTCAGAGCTGAAATGGAACTTTAGCATAGGACGTTCTAAAAATTTGCAAATATTTTCAAATTGGGAGTTTTAAAATAAAAATCTGGATCTGCCTTTTTTTAAAAAAAAATCTAGAAAAACATTTCTAGATATCATGAGCTAAGCAAAAGTAGCAGCATCCTCTCTTAAAGGGCCATGACCCCAGCAGCTTACCTCAACTCCAGATACTACCTCTGTTCTCCTGTGCAGAGATTGAGCATGCATTCTACCCATGTTGGGTCTGTTTTATGTTTCACGTTCATCTGGCCTATTTCACTCATTTTCTCTACCTAACTGTAGGATTTGCAAACCTTGTCACAAAGCAAGGGGTATCTTTTTGGTAATCTAGTTTTTGTTACTCCTATGTCAAAATGTTTTCTGTCACATCATGTTATCTTTTCTTCTTTGATGAAGCCAGGCAGAACTCCATGATGCTTCACATGAGAAAGAAAGTTATTGTTCCTAAACAAAAGCTGAGAATATAATTTGCCAAGCTCATTATCTTAAGTTAATGTACTTATTTTCTAAACATTTTAGGCTTAGAGCTGTTCACCATGCTATATAAAATTCTGTTGCTTAATTTAATACCCACGTTAAAAATAATTGGTAGATCTGAGTTAAAGAAAATTGTTATTTAGTCTTATTATTGTAATAGAGTCTGGAAGAGACTTACTCATTGTATAAATACCACCTTACTATGCTGTTCTGCTGCTGTGATAAGATCTAAATTTTAATCTCACACTGAATGTAGAGAGTTTTTAAGAATTTTGAACACCTTATAGGTTTGACATGCCTGTTCACTCCTGATGCCAACCTCAAATTTTTCTACATAAAGAGAGAAATATATTCCCATATAGATGTAGAATATTGCCTTTGGAATGGAATAGCAATCAAATCCTTCTGTGTAGCACTGTCTAGTCACTTATGATGGAGCATGATAATGTAAGAAAAAAGACTGTATGCATGTATGTGTAACTGGGTCACCATGCTGTACAGTAGAAAATTGACAGAACACTGTAAACCAGCTATCGTGGAAAGAAATAAAAATTATTGTATAAAAAGGAAAAATAAATAAATAAATAAAATGTAATCACTGAGTCTTAAAAAATATATATACATAGGGACGTTTTTTGTTTTTTTTGTTTGTTTTGTTTTGTTTTGGTCTTTTTGCCTTTTCTAGGGGCACTCCCGCGGCATATGGAGGTTCCCAGGCTAGGGGTCCAATTGGAGCTGTAGCCACCAGCCTACACCAGAGCCACAGCAACGCGGGATCGGAGCCACGACTGCAACCTACACCACAGCTCATGGCAACACTGGATCCTTAACCCACTGAGCAAGGCCAGGGATTGAACCCACAACCTCATGTTTCCTAGTCGGATTCGTTAACCATTGCGCCACGACAGGAACTCCAGGAGATTTTTGGTTTGTAGTTACCATGAGGTTTTTATACAGCAATCTCTCTGTATATGCATATTAATTTAAATTGTAGATCTCTTAATTTCAAATGCATTTTAAAACCCTGCCTTTCTATTCTCCTCCCCTCATGATTACTGTTTTTGATTTTGCATCTAACTGTTTTATGTATCCCTTAACTGTTTATTGTGGATATAGATGATTTTACTACTTTTGTCTTTTAACTCCCTACTAGCTTTGTGTATGAATGATTTTCCACTTTACTGTATGTTTGCCTTTACCTGTGAGATTTTCATTTCTTGATTTGCTGTTTCTAGTTGCGGCCTTTCCTTTATTGCCTGGAGAGGTTCTTTTGACATTTGTTGTAAAGCTGGTTTCTTGATGCCAAACTCTTTTAGCTTTTGCTTGTCCATAAAGCTTTTGATGTCCCAATCAAATCTGAAATGAAAGTGTTGGTGGATGGAGTATTCTTGGTTGTACATTTTTTTTTCCCTTTCATTACTTTAAATGAGTTGTGCCACTCCCTTCTGGCCTGTTTTTGTTTTAAACAGTGATGTTTTCTTTCCAGGAAAATTAAAAGAAAAACATAATCTTTAATGTTCACCCAGTTAATTAATACTTTCAGGGATCTCTTGATGAATTCAATGAATCTGAGTTTATATGTGAGATATATATATATTTATATCAGTTTATATGTGATATAAACTCATATCATAGAAGAGTAATAAAGAAAATTATTACTCTAAGAAAATTTCTGGAATTAGAAAGAAAATAAAAACAATCTGAATATAAAAGTGGAAAGTATGCCATTTTGATGGAAATAGTCTATGCAAAACAAAAACATGCTCTCATTTTAAAAAATTTAGCAAAATATTTGAATTACTGTAATAAAGAATATTCTAAGGTTCTTAATTTAAAACACACACACACACACACACACACAACATGCTAGAGAGGCCACAATTAGATGTTATATTATCCTGCTGAGTCCAGTCTTCTGGTTATCACTGCCAAGATGCATGGCCTGTGAATAAAGAAATTTGAATCCTTCAGACCAGCCCATCTGCCAGTAGGATAACCCCAAGTCACTTCTGCAATGTCATGTGTATTGAAAGTTCTTTCCACTGAACCCTGCCAAATTGTTAACCCAGAGCATCATGAGATAGAGTAAATTATTACTACTTTACAATACTATTTTTTTCATTTTTAAAGTTTTATTGATGTATAGTTGATTTACAATGTTATGATGATTTCTGATGTACAGCAAAGCAATTCAATGATACACATATCTATATCCATTCTTTTCAATATTCTTTTCCCCATAGGTTATCACAGAACATAGGGAAGAGTTCCCTGTGCTATACAGCAGGTCCCCATTGACCATCCATTCCATATACAAGAGTGTGCCTATGCCACAATGCTACCTTTTGATGCAGCCTATTCCAATAGATAGACAAAAGGCGTGTATTGATGATGGATAATATGGGTAATTGAAAAAGGACAGTAAAGAGAAGAGAGTAGACAGAAGAGGGAGAGAACTCATTTTCAACCTTAGCAGAACATTAGAATCACTTGGATAGTAATGTTTTTTGTTTGCTTTTTCTTTTAGTATAGATGCCTGGATTCCAGCCTCTAGCTCTTGATGTAATTGGAGTTTCTGATATGTGGCGAAGACACCCGAACTTTTAAAAGCATTTGTGATGATTCTACTAATTAGCTCAGGACACACTAGTTTAGAGTATATTAACTCCTTGTCTTTGAAGAGGAATAAAAATGTACATTTTACTGTTTCATTTAGATAATCAGAGACTACTTCATCAATATTATCGTGGAAAAAATTAAAAGTAATTCCCGATATGTTTAAAAATCGCTGCACAAAGCAATCGCTACTTGTAATAGAAAATAAGTTGGAAAACATAAAAGGAAAAAGCATGAATAAATAAATTAAAATCAAATACATCAGTTGAAACCAAAAATATTCTTACATTAGATTCCAGATATAAGTGATATCACATCGTATTTGTCTTTCTCTTTCTGACTTACTTCATCAGTATGGGGAGCTTGGGGTTAATAGATGCAGACTATTGCCTTTGGAATGGATTAGCAATGAGAACCTCCTGTGTAGGACTGGGAACCATGTCTGGTTACTTATGATGGAGCATGATAATGTGAGAAAAAAGAATGTAAACATGTTTGTGTAACTGGGTTACCATGCAGTACAGTAGAAAATTGACAGAACACTGTAAACTGGCTATTATGGAAAAAAATCATTACATAAAAAATATTCTTATAAAAATACTTCTGTTGAGCAGCAAGTATTCTCATAATAAATGATTAAAAGCAAAACACATCAAAGAAATACCTAGCACATGACTTTTTTCAGACAAATGGAAATAAACAGAAAAAATCAACATTAATTTTTAACCAGCCAGAAAATTCATTAAACAGCAAAAAGGTGATTATTTATAGTAAATAAAAAAGATGACATATTGCTCCCCATATACCAAAGAGGAAAAAGAAACAGAGACTTTATATATTTCTTTGACTTTTTTAGTAGACATAAATTAAATAAGAATGAACAATTTGAATATTAGGGCTAGTAAGTTTAAATTAATAGATGCTTCTTCAAACCTTTTATTCGATTTAAGTCAATTGTCCTTTATAAACCTCAATCCAGATACACTGAAGCTTTGCTTATAATCCACATCCTATCAACCACCAAGTACAGTGAATTCTACAACTTCAGCATTTCTCGAATGTACCTATTTCTCTTTACCTCATAGTAATGTGACCCTGGCTTTTAAGAACCACTTAATGCCACGGTCTCCTCTCCAGACCCTCCAACATTTTGACTTACTCTTTGCCAAATATTCTCTTCATTGATGCCAACGCATTTTAAAAAAAGGCTAAGCCTGTGCTATCAGTTCACTGCCATTTTCCATTACAATAAAAATAGAAATATGCTTATATATGAAAATTTTATCCATGTATTCTTTTTCAAGTGAAAAAGAGTGTCTAAATGAATTTTCACTCCATTAAAAAAGAAATTCAATGCTCTAACTTGAAAATAGGCTCCATGAGATATACAAAAATCACTGTTGGGAAAACCCTGAGGGTACCTCAAAGAAATAAGCTGTCCTTCTCCACAGCAGCTTGGTGTATTGATTTGCTATTGAGCTGATGCTGCACTTTAGCTTATGGATACACAACTCTGGGGTCTGGAGCAGTAGGTTTATGATTCTACCAGGCAGCATTGTGTGTCCGTAAAATATAAGTTAAAATATTTGAAATGGTCTGAAAATATCTTCTACAGGTAGAAGTAAACACTGATATCTGAGCTTTTGTGTTTATTCATACTATATCTACATGTTTGTATATATATATGTACACAATCAAAAATAATAAATGCATGAACTATTTCAAAAACATAGAGGTTAATTATATGCAAAAATTTGTCCATATGATTTATTAAATTAAAACTGCTTAGAAAGATCTGTAAGTTGTAATTCTCAGCTATATTCTCTTCCCATGAAATTGCTGCACAAGAAAGCTTTACATGGGCATTACCATATTTTGTGGATGATGGCTAAACGGGACCAGAAGATTCTGGACTTTCACAGAAAGAAAATATAATCGCCCCTCCCAGACTTATTATAACAGTTATATTTCTTCTACTGATCCTCCAGGGATGTGTCTCATGGTACGACTATAACAAAAAAAGGTTCTTAAGAGTAACCTTATGAATGAAACAAGACTCATCCCAATTCTTCCCAGTGAAATTAAATGGAAGTTTAGAAGTAGAGGAGGTATTCACAAAGTATGTTCTCCCCCTCTCATGAGGGAAGTGAATCCCAAAGAAGAATGGCTTGCCCAAGGTCACTAAGCTTTTCTATCGCAATGTCTCTTGATCCCATTATATCAAAATGAAAATCATATGATATTACTTTTAGAAGGCAAGAGTGTGGAAATAAAACAACTCCTTTTTGGGGATCTCTAAATTAATCTTAACTCTTTAGTCTATTCATTTAATCACTAGGTATTTACTGAGCACCTACCACAGCAAGGTTCTATGAAGGCTACAAGTTGCATGAGATCTGTTCTAACTCTAAGGAGGTTACAATGTATTCAAAAGAATAAATCAAGTAAACAAACCATTTTAGCAAGCTGGGAACTGAAAAATAAACACAGCATTTTTAGCACTATAAACCTGGGTACTTTTTAATTCAGTAGGAGTATGAGGATTAAATGAGATAAAATATATAAAAGTGCATAAAATAGTAGGTAATTATCAAATGTTTTCCTTTAAAGTTACTAATTGCTATAAAAATCATTAAAAGATGAAAAACAACAACAAAGTCTTGGTAAAAGACAGTACATCAAAGAAGGAAGTGCTTATACATTTTAAGTGAAATGCAGGGTGGATCTTATTCTCCAGATAATTGATCAGGGTAACATAAATCTTAGGGATGGAGGCCATTTCTCTGCTTTTGAGGCAGCAGTTTCCCTTCAGAACAGAGTCTCAAAGCCCCAACCTTCATTGTTTACTGATTTAGCTGATGGACAGGACCTGAGCTCCCACAGTAATGCACTGATTGCTATTTGCTTCTAGAAATAAATGTGGCTTAACTGGGCTTTATTTATTGATTAGTTGGAATGGGCCCCGACTGCCAATGAAGTCTGTAGGAGGAAAACCAAGGAGGCTTATTTTCAGAAAGGGGAATTTTAAAAAATGTTCCTCTAGCTGGGTTGATGCTGAAATAAATTGTTCCATGCCAGTGATTACTTGGGATGCCCTTTTCAGTTATGTTTAAACCAGTCTAGGGGGTTGTGATAAGAAGAGAGCAAATCATATTTGATGCCACACAAAGGCACTTGGCAAAATCTCCCACCGCTATGGAGACAGGAAGGATAATGCCGCAGATGGTAAATTGCCTAACATGTATACAACATGACAAGGGTTTCAACTTCCAATGATTATATAGAATCATTTTCCCTTTAATGCAGGATTCCCACCCCAGAACTTCACTTTCTATTATTATTTGCTGTAGGGCTACTGACAGCTTCAGGGCAGGACTGCTCATGAGACTGCAGTGAGCCACTAAACCACCGCAGCTTTCAGAAACCAAAGATGAGATAAAAGTGAGGCATGACTTCACTTGTTCAGGGCAAGAGCTGTGGATGAGCCCAAGAGAAAGAACAGTCCAGGGTCAGGAAACATGATCGCCGTCTCTCCATTGTGAACTCTACTGAGTGGACAGCAGACAAAATAATAATAGTAATGTTGATATCTACTGCATACTGAGAGTTTCCTAAGTGTGAAAAGCTTTTGTATCAAGTAATTCTCATTCTCAGCTGTAACTGCCTGCCTATGCCACAGCCACAGCAACTCAGAATCCAAGCCACGTCTAGTGTTGCTGTGACACCACAGCTCACAGCAACACCAGTTCCTTAACCCACTGAGAGAGGCTAGGGATCGAACCTGTGTCCTCATGGATAGTAGTTTGTTTTGTCACAGCTGAGCCATGATGGGAACTCCTAGAATCTGTGTTTTATCAAGCCCCCTGATGAAAGTGGTTGGTAGTAAAAGGTAAAATGGAAGATCATGTATCCTTAGACCAACCTCTACATGTGTGGATTTGTAGAGAAAATGTAGAATACCCCCTGATGATTCTTTCTTGTGCTAAAGGCCGAGAAAACCTGCTTTAGAATAAGTTTGGTTCTAAGACTTGGCTAAATAGTGGTATCAAATGGAGTGCTTTAAACAATATTGATACCTGGGTTACACCCTCAGATTTTAATTTAATTTACAGGTGCAAACTGGATAGAAGGTAGCAGCTAAACAAGAAGACAAAAAAGCACTAGACTTCAATATTTGCTAAACTACATAATGGCATAGCAGAGGTGCAAGATAATGGAAATCAGGAAAATTTATTCAGAGAAGCTGAGATCCAACATGACCTAGAAGGAAAGGAAAACTCTTTAAGTGGAGAGTGATGATAGCTCTATGGGCAAAGTGAACATTGATATCACAGGGATATAAAATGACTGCTGAAATAAAGCTATAGGGATATAAAACATACAAATATAAGCCTCTTAGCCCATCAACAATATGATATTTGGTTGAATTTACTCTGCATTGGTGAAGAGGATTTTTTTTTTTAATTTTACAAAGATGCTTCTAAGGCAATAAGATAGAAACTGTAGTAAAGCCCCTTTTCTCCACAGAGATATTGAACCAGTTTGGGTTATGTCAGGGATGTGAGCTTGATTTAATATTTTAAAGTCTACCAGTATAATCTACCATATTAACAGGATAAATAAGAAAAACTACATTAAAAAATGACAAAATTCAACACAGCCATTATACAGAAACTCTCAGAAAACTAGGAATGTAAGGAAAATATCTCAAACAGATAAAAACATCTTCAAAAAAATAGTCAACATGTTTGTTAAAGGCTGAATTTTTACCCACTAATAACTGGAACAAGGCAAAGACATCCACTCTCACTATTGCTATTCAACATAGTGATGAAAGTACTAGCCAGCATAATAAGGCAAGAAAAGGAAATAAAAGTCATACATAGTAGAAAGGAAGAAGTAAAACAGATCCCACCTACAGATGATATAAAAATCTATATGGAAAATTCCAAGTAATCTAAAAGAATTATAAAATGTAATGTAAGTCCTAGCCAGAGTGATAATGCAAAAAAAAATTAAATTTCTAATAATTACAAATAGAGAAAAGATGGTCCCTATTTAAATAAAATATAATTTCTACAAAAAATGTGAAGATAATACTTAGTAAAATTTGGAGGATTCACCAGTCTTTCTTGTAAAAGGTCAATCTTCAAAAAATGATAACATGCTTATTAGTCATAGCCAATGCATTAACAGTAATAATTCCTGTTTAACAAGTAATAATTCCTACAGGATTCCCATGAATAAATCTATCAAATGATGTGAAAGTTTAGTTCAAAACCATAAATTAAAAAGTATGAACAAGTGTAGATATATACCATGTTCACAGAAAAGAGTTATCTTATGTCATAAACATGTAAATGTGTCCACTTTAATCTATTAAATTAATACAAATATAATTAATACTTAAGTGACTTAGATGCTTTGATTAACAGATGGCCAGGTGTTATACTTAATTGCTTCTAGAAAAAAAGAAAATTTTTCTTTCCAGCATTAGTCCCACACTTCCTAATGATGGTGTGGCCCTTAAAAGGAAAACAAAACAAAACAAAACAAATCAGAAGAGTCAGTAAACTAATAAAAATATTTGAATTCCACTGATACCTAGGAAATGCAAATTGGACAGGATAAAATATTGTTTTAACATCCAGTGTGTTGAAAAATTGAAAAGTCTGAAATTTTCAGTTAATAGAGAGGATATGAACAAGTCAGACATCATATACAAGTGTGAATCTAAATTAACATAATTTATTTTGAAAGCAGTTGGTAGTGAAAGGTAAAATGGAAGATCATATATCCTTCTGATTTCCTTTTCTTCAAATTGCCTTTTTTGTGGTTCTTGTCAATTTTCCACCAAGGTGTCTATCCTTTACATTTGGATCTTTGAAATATTTAAAAATAAATTATTGATGCTTACCCTTTATTAATAATTTCCCTTTATCATTTGACTTTCAAAATATTGTGTTCCCTTTTCACATAAATTAATCTATTCACATTTACTGATGTTTTATTGTTATGTGACCTACTATTCGTGAATTCTTTAAGAAATATTTTCCCATTTACAGTCATAAAAGGCCGTTTTATATTTTCTTGGTAAAATTTTAAATATTAGCATTTAAATGTTAAAATAAATATTTAAGCTCATCTGAAATACTTTAATTTAAATATGAGGTTATTTTTTCCACAAGTATAACTCACTTAATTTATTGAGTAACCTGAAATTGTCTACTGACTTTTAATGTTCTACCACCCTTGTCAAATATATACAGGTGTTGCTTTTTCTGGGCTCGTTATTATAAAATGATATTTAGTAAGGTTAATCCTACTATTTGGCTCTTCTTCTGACCTATGTTCTATTTTGTTTCCACATTCTGAATTTATCATAGGGCTATGCCAAAAAGTGGAAACGTGTAGAACACATCACCATGGAATATAAACGAGAATGTTCTCGTGGTTAATAATTTTAAAGGGGGACCAATTTAAATGCTCATTAAAAAGAGAATGAATAAATAAGTGGTGACAAATTCACACAATGGAGTAGAGTTAGTATGTTTCTGTATGGGTAATTCTCCTAAAGATTTTTACAATGAAAAACTCAGATCCAGCTTTAGAAGTGTCGTAAACATTCATTCAAAAATAGATATGTTTGCAACATGAAATATCATATACCATATTTTTATGAATATATATACATGTAGAAATTATATATGGCCATAAATAGGGTCTCTCCCTTTCTATGATGAAGGAAATAAATTTAAGATATTAAATTTCTTTGAGAAAATCAGGAAATTGTATTAAACAAGGTATTTTGGAGGCATCACTTTGATCTTTAGTTATTTTGCCTCCAACAACTGAGTATGAAGGAAATGTTCTGAATGTTCTATATATTTTATGCTAAAAATCTATTAACAAATAGTAAACAATAATTTAAATATCTAACACGAACATGTTTCCTTAAAATTTAGGTTTTTCCATGTATACCATTGCCTTTCTTTCTCATGTAAAAGTCCACCATCATTAAGAAGTGTGAGACTAACACTGGAAAGCAAAATCTTCTTTTTTTCTAGAAGCAATTAAATTTAACATCTGGCCGTCTGTTAATCAAAGCGTTGAGCTCACTTATTCTCCTGACAGATCTTTCTTCTTCTCCAGGTTTCTCATTTCACACAGCAGGGAATCAGGTTTGCTGAAATCCGCAACTAATTTCCAAAGCATAACAGAGCTACTTTATCAAAAAATCACATATACCCACTTTCTCTAAACTATACCAAAAAAAAAAAAAATACAACTTTTCACTCTAGCTTTACTGCAAAGGTACATATAAATCACATATATATGAAAATTGTAATAAGCAATTACTTGATGTTTGGCATTACACTGACCTCAACACAACTATTTTTATATGAAAAATTTGTTTTTCTAAATTCATAGACTAGAAACACTGGTTTGATTCCTGATCTTTCCCTCTCTCTTATCTTTCTACTCTTGTTTTCCAATAATGACCTTTTTCACTGACTTTAGCAGGCTCAAACTAGAAGGAAACTATGGAAAAAGTTTTTTTTTTTTTTGCTTTTTATGGCTGCACCTGCAGTATATGGAAGTTCCCAGGCTAGGGGTCAAATGGGAGCTGCAGCTATAGTTCTTTATCACAGCCATGGCAACACTGGATCCAAGCCTCCTCTGTGACCTAGGCCACAGCTTTTGACAATGGATTCTTAACTCAATGGGCATGGCAAAGGATCAAACCTGCATCCTCATGGACACTACGTCAGGGTCAGGTTCTTAACCTGCTGAGCTGCAATGGGAAGTCCTAACAAACATTTTTTTCCTGTTTTTAATTTTGTAAGTCTTACTGAAGTATAGTTAATTTACAAGGCTGTGGTAATCTTTATATAGAGGTTTGTATAGTTTAAATAAAGTCTATATAGAGGCCTTAATGTGAACAATCAGTTCCATATACTGTCCAGATGGCTCTAACAACACATTGCTCGCTCAAGGCCGTGCCCTTGAAAATGGCTCCCACCATGGGACAGGGGGTACAACGTGGGTTCCAAGGATGAGATGTGGGTGGGGAGTCTCTGATCATCCAGATCCAGGTGCAGGTCAACCAGTGGTCATGGTCTCTTGATGATCTCCTCCAACAAGATATCAGGAAGCTTAGTCCTAAAGAAAACAAGTGGCTTGCTTCAGGACACATTACCGGTTCAAAGCAGGGCCAGTGCTACAACTCAAATAAAGCTGCTCTGAAAAATTACTCATTTTGGAGTTTCCTGGTGGCTCAGTGGTTAAAGACTCAGTGTTTTCATTGCTGTGGCTCAGGTTCAATCCCTCCCCCAGGAACTTCTGCGCGCCACAGGCATGGGAAAGAAAAAAAAAATTACTCACTTCCTAACATCTAATAATAAGCTCACATTTTCATCATACTCACAAGCATCACCTTCAACTAAAATAAATGCCTTAACCTCATTATTAAACTTCCAGATGGTACATTTACCTGCAGACTAGCCTTCTCCTATACATATTTTCCTTTTCCTTTTTATTCTACTCCTTCCTTACTAGAAGGAACTCTAGTAAGAGTTCCTTGTTAAACTCTCAAGGTCATCCATAATCTTGCCACAAACTTATTTCCCTCCATTCCCTAGTCTTCTCCATTCTGTACTAAATACTCCCTTTAGAAAGGATGATGTCATGTTTAATATTATACTGAGTGTCCTTTCTTTTCTTTTTCTTTTTTTTTTCTTTTTTTGGTCTTTTTAGGGCCACATCTGTGACATATGGAAGTTCCCAGGCTATGGGTCTAATCAGAGCTGTAGCCGCTGGCCTATGCCACAGCCACAGCAGCTCTGGATCCCAGCCACATCTGCGACCTACACCAAAGCTCATGGCAACACTGGATCCTTAACCCACTGAACGAGGCCAGGAATTGAACCTGCATCCTCATGGATGCTCGTCGGATTCGGTACCCACTGAGCCGTGACAGGAACTCAATACTTGTCAATTAATTGATTAAACTTAATTTGGAAAGTCAAATCACAGAGGATGCTTAGTAAATAAAGTGGACCATAGAGGCCTAAATTATTTGGGTTAGTCATCTGTACCATACCTGCATATGAGAGCCAGTTTGTTTGCCCCACAGAGCTCCCGAGTGGGGAGGTACAAGTGAGCACACGTCTCACCTGAACACAGCCGGCAATACCTAAATTTAAACAAGGTTTCATCCCTTTGGCACCGTGGATTCTTCTTGAGAATCTGAACTAGAAGACAGAGAGGTCATCCACACAGTAGTATGTTATTCTATAGATAAAAATCCATGTAGTGTTGAGGCTAGAGCTTGCAGAGTTTGTGCCAAGACAAATCATAGCCACATTCAAGCTATAGTAGTGGGGAGACTATCACAAAGAGTGAGGAGAACAGCTGGTTTCCAGCAAAGAGAATGCATCAGACAAGCTGGTAGAAAAGGCAGGAGGGAAGAAGAGAAGGGAGAAAATAAATTTCCTATTATGTTATAAAAGGAAGGAAGGGAGACCATGGTGCCTGTGCCTCCGTGGGGGGCGGGGGGGTGTGCGTGCGTGTGTGCGTGCGTGCGTGCATGTGTGTGAGAGAGAGAGAGCAGGCAGGTTGGGGGGAGGAAGAGAGAAAGAGAAGGAGAGGTCAACTCTCTATAATCTAGATCGACTCCCATGAGGCTCAGGTGTATACCTTTACCCTTGTTATTTATGTCGATAAGATTCTTCATCATATTTACATAATAATCAAAATCTCCCCTCATCCATGTTTGAACAAAATTTCAGTGGGGGAGGTTATTTTCCTTGCAACTCCAATTCCTTTATCTATATGCCCCTCCGTGCAATGAAAACTAAATGTGAGGTCTCAGATTATCTTATTTTCCTAGCTAATTCCGATATTTAGGTGTATGTCTGGTCCAAAGATCTACAATATTTCTTGGGCATATATTTGTTTACAGCTAACCCACTACTCCGTTTATCCTTGTTACTATACTTTACCTCCAGGTAGTTAATGTAGGAGAAAATAAATAGAAAGCCAAGAAAAAAATCAAATTACACAGCTTGCTATCCTTTTACATTTCAAAGGAAATAACTTTATATTAACCCAAATTATTTAAATTTCACTCACTGAGATGATTTTATTAAAACATGTGAGGCAAAGTGTTTCCAATTCAGGTTCTTTGTCAAAGCATCCAAAAATGGCAGGTTTAATTATCATGAACTCATGCATTTAGAAGCAGCATGCACTACATTAGATATTAGTCGTTCCTGGTGATTTCTTTATGAATACTGTGTCAGGAATGCAGCGACATCAGTCTCCAGAGTGATGTTAACACACCTTTGCTCATATTAATATGCCTGTGTCATTTAGAGAGTAAAAACACGTTCACAGAATGTAAGAATGTATGAGAGACACTTGCAGATAACACATGAGGTCTAAGTCTGTGTGTATGTGATGTTGACAGATGTCGGTATATTTGCACACATCTGCGTGTGTAGGTATGCATGCACAATGTGTGAGTATACATGTGTACACACACTTACACGTACATACACACAAAAAAAATCTCATTGGCTTTATTGTCTCCTTATGCCTATTATTTCAAAAAGGCCAGACTCCATTCACAGCTAAAGACACCTGCAGAGCCTCAGAATGTATTATTTCTCTTGCAGCTTTTGCTGGAAGAAATGGCATTGGTAGTGAAACTGTCACTTTTCCCCCGGTTCTCAGATTCCAGCAGAAGTCATCTGTTTTTCACTTCACCCAGGTATCTCAAGACAATATCGAGTCATTTTCTTTTGACAACAGCTCTGTTCAGGACTTCATGGGGAACTAGACTTTATTTACCAATAAATTGATCATATGTAAGAGAACTCTCCTCTGCCAGGAACCAGAACAGATTTCTGTTTTCATCACCACCATCGCCACCAATGCCATTATCCTTTCATCATAATCATATCTATGGGGTTTGCTGTTTATTCTTTTTTTGGCTATCTTCTTTTACTTCAGTGGAAATATTATAATTAATTCCCAGAACTATAAATGTCATGCTATTTTTCCACATGAATAACAGATGTTTAACCTAATTATGAATAAAGTGACCATTAAAGAGCATTCACCAGTCCCTGATTAAAATTCAAGTATAATTCTTTTTTAAAGATTAAAAATAATGTTTAATATATTAAAGCAACCATAGGATATCATCTCTTGCCTAAACTGACAGTTTTTTAAACTGCGAATTATCTCTTTATTCTTTAAAGTGTTTCCACCTAATTCTCAGAGGGATCCACAACAAAGGATTCACATAAAGCAAAACGAACGTTTTTCTCACAACATCCTAGACCACTACTCAAATTGTGTTTATGGACAAACTTACAATTGCATTGTGAATAATTATGTTGAATTATTCTGGGACTTTGGGTTGTGTCCTATTCCTAAGAAACAGAATCATACAAAGTAAGTATATCTGCGGAGTGTTACTAGCATAAGATTTGCTGGATGGAAGTAGGTGTGCATTTTACAGTTTAGATTTAATAGAAGTATATGTGCTTTTATACATTTTAGATAGATTTAATGAAGTGCTTCCCATAAAAGTCATATTAATCTACACCTAAACAAGAAACATGGGAGTGTGGCTGTTTCTCCTTTCCCTACCAAGGCAGTGGGTTAGCAAACTTTTCAGCCCATGTGATTTAATTTGCAATTCCCATACTATTTGTAAAGTTGAAGGTTTTCCACATGTTTAAGAAATCCATTTTGGATTTTCCTGGTGGCCTAGTGGTTAAGGACTCATCTTTGTCACCTCTGTGGCTTGGGTTACTGCTGTGGCTTAGGTTTAGTTCCTAGCCAGGAAACTTCTGCCTGTCATGGGCACAATCAAAAAAAGAAAAGTGCATTTGTATTCCCATTTTGGTGAATTATTATATGCATCATGTGTTCATTTTTGCACCACACAGTTCATTTTTCTGTTACTTTAAGAGAGAAGGGTTTTTTTTTTATGAATTTAGACTAGATCAACGCTACATCTTCTATAATTTTTTGTTGTTGTTGTTTTTCTCCGTTAGTCCATGTACCAGTAAAATACATGGACTATTATTACGATTTTATAATCTATTTAAATTTCTAGAAAGTTAAGTCTCTCGCAATTTTATTTTTAATGTAATCACCTTACTTATCCTTGCTTGATTTTTTATTATGAATTATAGAATTAACCATTTCATTCCAAAATACATACATTTGTTTGTATTGTTAATCGCATCATATTTTTTAAATAAGGATAACGTGATGTTTGAGTGATGTGAGTCTTCTCCAAAAATATGTGAGACTCTTCATTTGTTTAAGACACTTTTCATGTCACTTCATAGAATCCATTTGAAGATATATTGCATATGATATTTCTTATTGAAAGGTTTAATTGGGGGGGGATGGTTCTTATAGCAAAAAAAAAAATGGTAAAGCACAGGTATGCCTTTTTTTACCTTTGCTGTACTTGCTGAATTAATATTGGTACATCATTATTAACTAAAGTCCATACTTTGAATTCAGATTTTTTTAATTCTTGCCTTTCTGGATCTCATTCAGAATTTCCTATTACATTTGCTTGAGGTGACATGGCCAGTTTTCAGGAGTACTGGTCAGGCATTTTGTAAGATGTCCATCAGTTGGAATGTGTCTGATTTTTTCTCATAATTAGAATAAGATTATGGGTTTGGGGAGGAGGACCATAGAGGCAAAGGGCCGTGTTATCAATATACATAATACCGACCTGATTTATCATTCTCAGTATTAACCCAGATCATCTGGCTGAGGTAGTGGTTGTCAGATTTCTCCAATACACAGTTATTCTTTTTTAAAATCACTTTTCATTTGATATCCTGTGGATCATTACGGCCAAGTCACACTTACAGTCTGAGAAGTTACGCTCCACTTCCTTGAGGTCAGAATACTGAAATAAATTATTTGAAATCTTTTGCATGGGAGATTTGTGTTTGCTCCTTCATTTCTTTATTTATTCAATAATTTAATCATGGAAGTATGAATGCACTGATATTTATTTTTTATTTTTATTTTTGTCTTTTTAGGGTCACACCTGCAGCATATGGAAGTTCCCAGGCTAGGGGTTGAATCAGAGCTGTAGCCTCTGGCCAATGCCACAGCCACAGCAATGCAGGATCCCAGCCGCATCTGTGACCTGCACCACAGCTCACAGCAGTACGGGATCCTTAAGCCACTGAGCAAGGCCAGGGATTGAACCTGCTTCTTCATGGCTACTAGTCAGATTCATTTCCTCTGAGCTGTGATGGGACCTCCAGATGTTTACTTTATACTTTGAGTTATAATGCAGTACTACCATTTTTATCTTGCTGTGTAAATTGATCAGAGCCCTTACTGTTGGCTCCTCTGTCCCTTTGACTTGCCTCCATCATTGATGTTGTTACATTTTGTCCCTGATACTTTCTTACTTTCATCCATGACTTTTCATGGCTTGACAGCTCATTCTGTTTATCACTGAATAATATTCCACTGTATGTATATAGCATAGTTTGTTTACAAATTCTTTAATGAAGGATATCTTGGTAGCTTCCATTTTTGGGTGATTGTAACTAAAATTCCTAAAAGCTTTTGCATGCAAGTTTAAGTTTTCAAAACATTTGGAATATGCTTCCTAGAGCACACAACTGTTAAATTTTAACCTATTTTTGTTACAAAAGTAATGAATTTTATAAAAATTATAAAAATAGAAAGTTGTGTAAAGAGATAGAAATCTGCAATTCTGCTTTCTCAAACCAGTATCTATATCGCCCATGGTAAACTGTCATTATTAATTTGCTTGTGATTTTTCATACAAAATTAGAATCATTAAAACATGTCATTTTGTAGTTTTGCTTCTTTTTCATTTATCAATGGGCCACAGATTTCTCTCCAAGTAGTTTATATAGCCTAATTTTATTCCAAAGGCTGGAAAGTATTTGATAAATAGCTGAGTCACAAATTGCCAAGTCCCTTCCACAATGAATCCTGTTTAGGTTTTGTCGCTCATATCTTCTATTTTACATGATTCTGTGATTGTAAACATACAGCTCTTTACTCATTGGTATGTATTTCTACATGTTACATCCTTCAAATCATAATTTCTGAGTCATGAAATACATATTGACAAAGTTGAGGCATGCTGTTAATAATGCTGTTGATACCTGCAATTAACTTCTCAAATTATATGGATTTCTATTGAGACTTTTAAGTATAAAATGTTATTATTTTGAAACCTGTATATTTTCAAGGATATGCTTGTCCTTGAAGCTGATGGTAATAACAATAAATAAATTGATGTAATAGTTCGCCTATTTATTATATGTACATCTTGAGATGGACTTTTTGTTTAAAAAATGTTTATGGAGTTCCCGTCATGGTGCAGTGGTTAACGAATCCGACTAGGAACCATGAGGTTGCGGGTTCGGTCCCTGCCCTTGCTCAGTGGGTTAACGATCCGGCGTTGCCATGAGCTGTGGTGTAGGTTGCAGACGCGGCTCGGATCCCGCGTTGCTGTGGCTCTGGCATAGGCTGGTGGCTACAGCTCTGATTAGACCCCTAGCCTGGGAACCTCCATATGCCGCGGAAGTGGCCCAAGAAATGGCAAAAAGACCAAAAAAAAAGTTTATAAGTAAAAGACAATTTTGTTTCTGTAATTTTTGAATTGTTTAAAACATGACAAAATTTACCTGCTGTATCGGATGCGGTCAGCATTGAGAGAGATAGTCACTAGGTGGGGGTGAAAGGGCTTCTGCGATGCTAGTAGAGTTGGTCCTTCATCTAGCTGCTGGTAACATGAACATGTTCATTTTGTGAAAATGCAGGAGACTGTACTCATGAGTTTTTTTATCTATGCTACATAGCAATAGTTAGCTTGATAAAAAAAAAAAATGACCTGAATTTTGAATCATGCTATCAAACTTGTTACAAAGAAACCAAAGATAAAGGCTAACAGAAAAAGCCCAGGGAAGAAAATGCAAAAATCTATACTTCAGATAGATTTATAATGTATGAAAAGCTGTTACATGTGTTCATTGCGGTAGAAGCAAGGGGGGTGGTGAAGCAAAATGAAGCAACGGTTAATAGCTCAGATACAGATTTCTGTAGGATACTATGACATCCTTTCCAAGAACTTTAAAAAAAATGACACATCATCAGCACTCAGAGGAGGCTTAAACCTGAGCTAACTGAGAACACTGCACCCAGACTACCTGGAGCATGCTCATTCCCTTCTGATCTTTGACACTAAGCAGAGCTGGGTCTGGCTAGTACTCGGATGAGATGCTTAAATTACAGGAATGAAGCAGCTGAGTTTTCAAGATCCATTCAAGCCTGAGAGGTGCACTTCTGTGGTCAGGGGATTTCCTGCAAACTCCGAAGAGAAGAAAAGATAGCTACCTTCTATAAAATTGAGTCCTGAATTATAGAAGTAGAGAAGTGACTAGTAAGTCCTCAAATTATACAGATTATGTTAATAATGCAGCAAAATGAATTAGGAAATTGAACAAGACCATGTGTAGTGGCCTATATGTCTCAGAATATGGGTCTGTTGCCTCCTGGAAGAACTAGAAAAACTCTTACATATTTGCTGTCAATGCATAGCTTTCCAGGTCTTTGATAATCCAGCTTTAGGAACGAAGAGGCTACAACTTACAGCTTTCACTTTAATTTTCTCTTTAAGGGTGCTTTTGTCTCTTGCCCCCTCCAATCATCCATAAATTTAGAAATCATTACAAGAAAAGAAGAGGACTATTAATGAGATGTACTTTTCAAAGGCTAAGGATGAAAAATTTGCTGTGTGCCTGTGCTATGCCCAGGGGTACATTATTTAATCTTCAAGCTAAGTCATTTAACATGTGAGTGAAGGGAAAATCAGAGTCTTTGTGACTTCACCAAAGTCACACATTAAAAAAGAGAGAGAGAGAGAGAAACAATGCTAAGACTTTTTTTCCAGATTTGTCAAAAAGCAAAAGCCACTCCTATTTTCACCACTTCTCACTGCCAGCCACAGGTCCTTCCATCACTATGTGGTACTGACTCATGTTCCCAGGAAAAGCAAATTAAATTAGAACTCATCTAAAACTGCCAAACGGAGGGCAACAAATCATCCACTTACTTAAAAGGCACATAAGCCTTTTAATCAAAAAGAAAGATATATTTATGACAGAATATCAATACTCACAAAATATGTACCTGTCATTATCTTATTCGGAAATTCATTTCAACGTGAGTTGCTCTGTGGATGTGCAGGCAGCAGCCATCCGATTAAATATATCTTATAGAACATCAGCTTCTTTGTTTGCTTTAATGGCTTGTTTTAGAAGATGAAGACTTGAGGCTCACGCCTCTGTATTTTTGGAATAGAAATCCGTTCCCTCCTGCAAATCAAAATGAACAAAGCTCTATTAATACTCAACTCTAGGAAGCCACTCCTAAATCACAGAAAAGTTGCAAAAAAGCATTAGGTGCCCAAGTCAAGCCTGAGTTCCCACCTCCAACAAAGCTGTCACTTAAAGATCCTGAATGATTCAGCCTACGGTATTTAGGTCAGCGCTGCTTTTTTCTACTTTCTCCTACGGCTAGACTTACATTGTACTTAAAACAGGTCTGCTGTTTTGGTTTTTGTTTTTTTTTTTACTTTGACTTAAAAAGACAATATGGGGTAAGAAATCAATATCAGAGAAGAAAAATCATGCAAAATCATTTTCTTTAAAAAAAATTGCAGAGAATAATTAAATTAGTGTGGGTAAATGATATTCTCCCCGATATGCTGTTTGATAAGGGTGTGCAAGTGTAATGTAATAATTGGATGACTACTCCAAACAAATATAAAACAATAATAACTGTTATCTTTTATTAGGCATTTAGTCTATGAAGATCTGTTCCAGGTCAGAGAGATCTGGCTTCAAGATTAACTGTTCCTGCAGCTGTGGACTAAGGGCTGAATTTTCTAAATTTCTCTGAGATTTAATTTATTCTTTTTAAATAGGGTCATAGTAATACTCTTATTGGATGGCTGCTGAAAGATAAGTGAGATAATACACACAGATAATGTACGTCTGGCAGTATATGTTATGTCGTGCTCACTTTGTACTGATCTCTGCGTACATTGGTTATTCTGTCATGGTTATTTGGTTAGGTTTTTTGTTTGGTTGGTTGGTTGATTTTTTTTCCACAGCATATGGAAATTCCTGGGCCAGGGATCACTTTGTGCTGCAGCAGTGACTTATGCCACAGCTGCAGCAATGTGGGATCCTTAACCCACTGCATGAGGCTGGGGATCAAACCTGTGCCTCTGAAGCAACCCATGCTGCTGTAGCGGGATTTTCAACCCCCTGAGCCATAGCAGGCATGCCTATAATGGTTATTTGGGACCTTTGGAGTTCCCTGCTAGGCCTTAAGTTTTCAGAAGCAAAGGCTAGGTGTTTTGAATCTTTCTTTCTCACCAGCTTGTAAAGTGCCCAGTATATATTTGTGGAAAAGAAATGAAAGAAATAAAGTCTTCTGTGAAATCACAGCTGCTACTAAAGAACATTCCCTGAGGTGACAACGGGCCCTAATACTAAACAATTGTCCTTAATGGACAAAAATGAAGGTTCCATCGAGTGCACTAGAAAGCATAGAAATGAAGATTATCTCATCAATTTTTTTTTTTTTGCAGATTATGTTGTAAGGATAACATGAAATAATATTTGAAAAATGCTCATCCCAGTGTTTGGCAGATTTTACTTTTTAATAAATGGGTAAATGCTGTTCCCTCTCCTGAGAAGACTCCATGACCGTCTCCACATTGGTGTCTTTCCTTACCTTTTCCCTTGTAAAATAAACGATACTCCCTCTTTCTAAAGTAGACCTTATCCTACCCTCCCGAAGAGGCTTTGGAATAAGCTATCCTAAAAAAAGGAAAAAAATCCCACATCATTTATCTCCATTGTATGGGCTGAGGCATATCGGCAGCAAAAAGTTGACCCCGAACCCCTGTCCCAGTCTGTTTGCTGTGTGACTAGATGAATCTTTCTGTCTCCCCATGTCTCAGTCAGTTCCCTTCTGCCTTTCAAAAATTGTACAAGTCTTCTGGTGTTTGTATTATTCATCATGGCTTCATATGTGCTAATTTTGTTTCCTGATTATCTATTTCTCAAGTGTCAGTCTCTGGGTTCTATATACTTGAAGGTACCCTTCACAATGCCAAGCTGATTGATACTTTAAAAGTACTTGCTAATTGACTCAAATAGAAAAACATAGCAGCAATAACCAGTTTTGGCTTTGTGGGGAATGCAGTACCTCCACTGGTGACCTTGGCATGAGAGGTGTCATTGCCACCATCATGATAAAATATCAGACTGGGGATTGGAGAACCCAGGGACACTCAGGTTTGGATACTGAAGAGTAGCCCTTTACAATCTTCCTTCTGTAGCTTCCAAAATAAGAAATATAAAGAGGAGTTCCCATCGTGGTTCAGTGGTTAACGAATCTGACTAGGAACCATGAGGTTTCGGGTTCGATCCCTGGCCTTGCTCAATGGGTTAAAGATCTGGTGTTGCTGTGAGCTGTGGTGTAGGTTGCAGATGTGGCTTGTATCCCACGTTGCTGTGGCTCTGGCATAGGCCAGAGGCTATAACTCTGACTGGACCCCTAGCCTGGAAACTTCCATATGCCGAAGGAGCAACCTAGAAAAGACAAAAAGAAAAAAAAAAGAAATATAAAGAGAAGTCTTCCAAAACCCCTGGAAACAACTCCAAGGACTAGCTTGGCCTCTGCATTTCAGTACCTTTATGAACTTGCAAAGTCATATTACTTCCTGAGAGTCCAATTCCTACACACACAAAATGGCGTAATTATATGTGGTTTTTGTTTGGCAAAGAGCAAAAGGGAAATACGCATAGAACATACTCTAAAACTGGAACTCACAACATAAACTTAAGGTGTTTTATAATTTCTCAAAGTTTAATATTTACATAGAATGCGGACACTGAAAATACCACTAGGTTTAAAAAGTGAAACTTCAGTCATGCTGTAGATGTTAATGTTCCAAGATAAAAAAAGAACTTTGCGGCCAAAGCCCTTCATAAAACATGTATATTATATCATAAATATTTTAGGGCAAAAATAATTCAACACCCTATTTTAAGGGGAAAAACACTACAACGTGCTTAATAGTTTGCCTCTGACATTGTGAAATTGAAATTCAGGGTTAGCGAACAGTAATTATGGGAAAAATAACCAAATTAACGGTATTATACATTTGCATGCTTGAGCAAAAATCGCAGGAAATTATTTATGTCTCTTCCTGGGACCTCAATGAACATATTCATATATATTCACTGGGTATGTGCATGCGCATATGCCCACAAACTATAACAAGCAACACAGAGAATTGTAATAGACATTGCAGATTTGCAAATAAGAATACAGATTGAAATTCTCAAGAGCAACTTTTGTATTTCTTTGGGTGATGAAAGCCCAGTTTTCAAACAAAAAACTGTCACAATTAAAAAAAAAAAAAAAGACCTGGGTATGGGTAGACTGTCTCAGCTATCCACTGATGGGTGGGGGCAGGGGCCAGGATCAAGTGGATATTTGCATGACATGCAGCATCCAGAAACTAACTTTGTTGATAAAGATTAGCTGGGCATCACTTACTGGGTGAAAGTCCTAGATGGAGTGCAAATTTTTTGTCATTCTTTAAGATGAGGAAGTGCAATCCAGAAAAAAGAGTTATCAGATTCTTCTAATCCCAAACTCAGGCATAATCACAGTTCCGGGGGGTCAGTCTATTTACAATTATTCTATTCAACAAATATTTATCAAGTGCCTACAAGAGATAAAATAGCAAAGGAAAAAAAGACACAGCCTTATGTTCATGGCAAATATGGTCCAGTAGGAGAAATGAACATGAATCACAAAATCACACAAATAAGGGGTTTCCTCTGGCGCAGTGGGTTAAAGATCCTGTGTTGTCACTACAGCAGCCCAGGTTGTTGCTGTGGCGCTGGTTCAACTCCTACCCCTGGAACTTCCACATGGCACAAACATGCCAGAAAAAAAAAAAAAAGGACAAAATCACAAAAATAAGTATTCAAATGCAAAATGAAATGATTATTATAAAAAGAAGTTAAATAACTCCATGACAGTGTGTGTGTGTGTGTGTGTGTGTGTGTGTGTGTGTGTGTGTTGGGGTAGGAGGTAGTTCAGGAAAGACTTTTATGAGAAAGTTCTTAAGCTAAGTTCCTTCATATGTGAGGTTGAGGAAAGGACAGTATTATTATAAACAATCTGGCTTATTCATACAGATACCTCATACATCTAAGAGAAAAATTATATTCCGTATGCTTCTTTTAGAAATGACTAGTTTTAGGAGTTCCACGGAGTTCCTGCGTCGTGGCGCAGTGGTTAACGAATCCAACTAGGAAACATGAGGTTGCGGGTTCAGTCCCTGCCCTTGCTCAGTGGGTTAACGATCTGGCGTTGCCGTGAGCTGTGGGGTAGGTTGCAGACACGGCTCGGATCCCGCGTTGCTGTGGCTCTGGCGTAGGCCGGTGGCTACAGCTCCGATTGGACCCCTAGCCTGGGAACCTCCATATGCCGCGGGAGCGGCCCAAGAAATAGCAACAACAACAAGAACAACAACAACAACAACAAAAGACAAAAGACAAAAAAAAAAAAAAGACTAGTTTTAAACTAAAGAGCTTGAAGCCCTTTCTTGTGCTTCTCCCTGGCTTGATTGCACCCTAAACACCATTATCCATGAGCTAGAGATTAGGCATCCTGAGCACAATTGCCTGGTTTGCCCTAATCTCTCATCAATATGCCCTTTTCACAAGAATTTTTTCTATTAAAAATCAAGATACTATAACCCAGAAGACCACTGGATCACACTAAGATCTCATAACACCAGTTTCAATGATTAAGATTCCCCAAAAGAAAGAAGAATGCATATTTACCCCAAACCTGATTCTTACCTGGAACCCTGTTTTTCTCCTCTTGACTATAAATCTCCCCATAATTCTTCCCCAAGTGAGGGCACAGCCTTTAAGGCTTTGGCCTGCTGTGGCTTCCTTTGCCTGGCAAAGCAATAACAGCTATTTCTTTTTCTCCTTCACCCAAAACCCTGTCTCCATATTTCTATTTGGCACCAGTGGACAGAGGCTGAATTTCAGCAACATTAGTGGCTGAAATTAGGTAAAGTCAGCATGGAAAATCCTCATTAAGAAGCATTATTCCTGGGCATAGGTCCTCCAAACAGCAGCTCAAGTACCCAGGTTCCTGGTATCTAATAGTCTGCTACTTTTAATATGTGACACCCATGACAAGGAAAGAGAGTGCGGAAATGGCACATACACTCTAAGCTGCCTCAGCCCAGAGTGACACATAACTGCTCCACACATTCTGTTGGAGAGAACTCATTACGTAGTTTGATTACAGCAGGCAGACAGTTAGGTATGAGCAGAGAAAGGGGGCCATAGCCAGGTGGCAGGAAGCCAGGCCTCTTGTAAACAGTGGGGGTCCATGGGCCAATGAAGAAAACCCAGATTGACAGGAAACAACAGATTTGGGGGGTGATAAGTACCCCGAAGACAGATAAATAAATGTGGGAAAAGGCAAGAATCTCCAGCATTCAAATGCATAACCTGTTGCTCATTATGCCCTCATTACAATAAAATTAGCCTTGCAGATAAGAAAATCCCATTATGGACAGATGCCATGACACTACAGATCAAGGCTAAATAAGGCCAAAATCCCTCCTCCCTCTGGAAGGTGGAGCTGGAAGAAAAATCAGAGAATATGACCCCCAATACCCTCATTCCCAGTGAATATTCCACCCATTCATTTGCATGCCCCTCATAACTAGCATGTCAGTGAAACGCAGGGCGGCTGTTCACCCGTCTTCCCACCTCCGTTCAAGAGGTGTATTTCTCACTTAAATAAATCCTCACTTTACTTTCTCAATTTCCATCTCATTTCTGAATTCCTTCTGGGAGGGGACAAGAACCTTTCCTCAGGAACAGTTTCACCCTAAGCAGAAAGAGATGGGGAGAAGGGTTGTAGGTACACGCCCAGGAAGAGGAAACTGATTTAATGAGCACTTTTGCAATTCCGTGTCATGTATCTGAAGAGTGATTGGGACTTCAGTTCCTTAATTGGTTGTTTGGGGAAGAGGAAGTAGAGGAAGTATTCCAACTACAGGATATAGCATATGCAAAGATCCAGGGGCAAACGACAAAGAAAGGTAAGATAGTCAAGGACTGAGAATGAAATTTTCTAAGAACTAAGGATGAAATAAAAGATAAATAAAATCCTTACTGAACATGCATAATGCAATGGGATCCTTCCAGAGGGCCCAACAATGGTCAAAGTATAAAGAGGTTAGGAACACAACCCGGCTTGAAAGCAGAGCCTTGACTATTAAAATTAGATAAAAGAATAAGTCAAACAATAAGGCCTAGACAGAAGACAAGGTTGGATGTCCTGAACCTGGGGAAGATAACTCTAGAAGACAGGGAAAATAAATACATAGAACATAAAGGCAGATAGAACAAAATACACGGGAGGCGAGGAGCAGGGTTAGGAGGCAAGATAAATCTGTCATTTTGAGCATCCTGGTGGGGACTCAAGAGAAGGATAAATGTGGTTTCAGAGACTTTTCTGAGGATGGCATCTTAAACATGTCGCCAAAGGACAAAGGGAAAGCATGGAAAGCATGGCTAATGGGCATCAAACAAAGCAGGCAGCAGGGTAAATCTCCAGTCTGTCACCGATTTTGTGCAGGACTCTGATGACTAATATCTTCTTGTTTACTCAGAAATCCTA
The DNA here is from genome assembly GCF_016906955.1 of Phacochoerus africanus. NCBI lineage: Eukaryota > Metazoa > Chordata > Mammalia > Artiodactyla > Suidae > Phacochoerus > Phacochoerus africanus. The sequence continues at coordinate 23,906,341 of NC_062554.1, forward strand.
CCACCAAAATCCAGTGACCATTAGATCCAATCTACACTGGGAAAAGTTTAGGCAATGTGTAAACAATTGTTTGTTAGTTCAGTATTTTCCAGAATATTGTTCATTTATTAGCAACTCTTTTTGTATCCTCTGCCCACTTCAAAAATGTGCCATTGTTTTACATGAACTATCATTTATGATGTAATCAAATAAATAAAAAGGAAAAAGCACAAAAGTAAGCAATTAAGGATAAGAAAAAAGAAAAAAATAGATCAGAAATTCTAAAGGAAGCTATTAAAAATTAGGATTGGTTAAAATGAAAGGGCTAAGTAGGAGTTAAAATACACCAAAGGAAAATGAAAAAGTCAAAAATAAGCTTAAAATTTTCCCTAAATATTCCTAGATGACCAGAACCTGGATTTTTTTTGGAAGCTTAAACTACAATATTTATTCTTCTCCACCTCCGCCCCCGACTAGCATATCACTTCATTGACCATCTAAACTCAGAAAATGTTATTTGCATTCCTTTTTAGTCACCAGCTCACATGAATAACTGCATAAACTCCAAAAGTTCCTTTTCCCACATCCTCTCTCTGCCCATGTTTTTTCTGTCACTCCCACTCACTCCGATCCTACCATTTATATCCTCACTTTCTTCCTTACACAATTAGATTCCACAATCCATTTTACACTCACTAGTTGAGAAAATAAAATGCTTATTCTATCCACATAAGTTCAACTGTTATATCCATGTGTGTAGTTGTATGTTTGCCTAGGAATATAGAATTTGGGACACACGTGTTAATGTTGCCACTTGACCATGGCCTATAAACTGGCCATGCACCTCCCTATCTGAGCCCAGCTGTAATTCCTAGGCACCTTTCATAGTTAGCTTTAATTGCTCATTGGAACTTTTTTTTTTTTTTCTTTTTAGGCCACACCCACAGCGTATAGAAGTTCCCAGGCTAGGGGTTGAATCTGAGCTATAGCTCCTGTCTTCCGCCACAGCCACAGCCACACCAGATCCTCCAAGCCACGTCTGTGACCAACACCACAGCTCATGGCAATGCCGGATCCCGGACCCCGACCCGCTGATCAAGACCAGGGATTGAACCCACATTATCATGGGTGCTAGTGGGATTCGTCTCCACTGCACCACAACAGGAAAGCCTAAACTTCTTTTCCCTCTCTTTTATTTCACCAGACCAACAAAATATAAGGGAAGTAGAGATATGAATTTTTTAATGATTTTTATTTTTTCCATTACAGTTGGTTTACATGGTTCTGTCAATTTTCTTTTTTTTTTTTTTGTCTTTTTGTTGTTGTTGCTATTTCTTGGGCCGCTCCCGCGGCATATGGAGGTTCCCAGGCTAGGGGTTGAATCGGAGCTGTAGCCAGCGGCCTACGCCAGAGCCACAGCAACGCGGGATCCGAGCCGCGTCTGCAACCTACACCACAGCTCACGGCAACGCCGGATCGTTAACCCACTGAGCAAGGGCAGGGACCAAACCCGCAAACTCATGGTTCCCAGTTGGATTCGTTAACCACTGCGCCACGACGGGAACTCCATGGTTCTGTCAATTTTCTACCGTACAGCAAAGTGACCCAGTCACACCCACAAATATATATATATATACACATTCTTTTTCTCGCATTACCCTCCACCATGCTCCATCACAAATGATTAGATATAGTTCCCAGTGCTATATTGTAAAAGGCATGTAAAATTAAGGAAATGAGTAGGAAAGTGCACAGAATCCTGAGGTCTGTGACACATTGAGGAAATTTTTTTTGTCACAGTAATATAAATGGCCATGTCAACTTCTCTATGTAGAGATTCACATTTTCTAGCTCTGTTGAGAGTCTAGCATTAAGTTGCACAGATTCTTATACAATAACGTAGGCATTAGAACTAACCAATCAGTATTATAATAAACTTCAACTTTACTCAATCTCAGGAAAGAAATTAAAATATTTGACAAGCAAACAATGACAAAAGTGTCTGCCTGGCATACTCCCTTAATATATTTTTCAAGATCCAAGGAAAAGAGAATCAGGAAAATAGAAATGAGAAAGGAATAGGTTGGAGAAAAAAATGAGGAATAAGAATCATTACTGTGAACTCAACTTTTATTCACCTTCAGTTCTATTTCTTTCAGGTCAAATAATAAATTGTCAACATCAAAGTTCTTTTTAATTAATTTTCCACTGGTTTTAATTTCAGCTAAAAATTGAACAACACTTAATTGCTTATTATATTGAATTGCTAAGGTCTCAGTGAGTAACCAAAGCTAATGTAGACATATGAGAACATAATCCAAGGAGCTATGAAGTGTTTGGCCCTTTGCCTTTCCTCAGTGGGTGAGTTTGAAATGTACAAAGCAGAGATTGACTCACGAATCAATTATATTTTAAGTATACTCTGCTAGTGCTACTCAAGAAAGAGTATAATTCCTTCAATAATTACTTAAACAATATTCACCAGAAAAGTAAAGCAACTACTTCTTTCATAAAAATAATTGTTTTTGCCTTTTTATTTTTTTTTTTTTGGTCTTTTTAGGGTCGCACGAGTAGCATATGGAGGTTCCCAGGCTAGGGGTCGAATCAGAGCTGTTGCTGATGACCGACGCCACAGCCACAGCAACGCCAGATCCAAGCCGCGTCTGCGACCTACACCACAGCTCACAGCAACGCCGGATCCTTAACCCAATGAGCGAGGCCCGGGATCAAACCCACAACCTCATGGTTCCTAGTCGGATTCCTTTCCACTGTGCCATGACGGGAACTCCTCATAAAAATAATTTTGATAAAGAGGAAAGAGTAAACTATAAGCAATTCATCTTACTAATTAAATCATGATACAGGCTTGCATTTTCTTCTTCAGCTTCAACTTGGTAACACTTGGCAATGCCTGTGTCAGTGAGACATTTTTACCAACTCCTGTATTTCTTTCAGAAATCCATTCTCCTAATCTGCCACAGTGACTGCCTTCTTATAGCATATATTCCCCAAAATCTGATTTCCTAGCTAATTTTTTGCCGTACAGCTACCTCCAACAGGCATATATTTTCCTCGATCACCTGTTTAAGCCACATGTTCTGATTTTTATTCAATTGCCATTCTTTGAAAAATAAATCCCTATGTTTTGAATTTCAAATGTTAAAACGCATAATTAAAATAAATTGGAACAACAGAAAAGGAACAGAATTAACCTTCTCCACTGTTCCTTTTCTCAATAACTTGAACACAGGAAGATGTTATGGTCTTTCAAGAAATGTTAGTGAATCTCAAAATCAACAGCAATAACAACAAAACTTCAGATGTTTTTAAAAAATCCTTTGAGAGTGAGTACAATTAAATAATACGTGTATTTTTTAAAGAGTGACATTTTTCTTGATATGGATCACCAAAATCCTAACAAGTTGATTCAAATTATTTTGGAGATATGTTGGACTTGTTTTAGATGGAATACAGAAGTGTGCATACAGAACACATTAGAGCAAATGTAAACTGTAAATTGTTTATGTTGTTAAAGCAGCAAGTGCTAACATTGTCCCCTGGCCTAAAGAAGTTCATCATCTTCTCTCTTCTTTCCGTATATGTCACTAGAACCAGCTTAGGGTTTTGTTTTGTAACTTACAAACAATTCTCTACCAAGAGAGTTTACCTAAAAATCTGGATTTAAAATAGCTTTTGAAAATCAGAAAATTTGATCACATTGGTTCTGAATTCCTATGTCACAATAATTACAGACACAAAGGGGGTAGCTAGTCCCTTCAGAAGAACCAAGTACCGTCCAAACCACCCTGCCTAGACAATTGCACTTAACTTGATATGCCTCCACAGGTATTCACGTTGTGACCCGGCAATAAAGCTTTTAGTCCACATGGGGATTCCTTACTACTTTCCTTGCTCTCTCAAGATTGGTAGTGAGACAGCTCTGGAGGAAATCTGTCTGCCTTAGAAAGAATTGACAATGGCAGATTAGGGAAAAACTTCTTGATAGATCCCAAGTATATAGCGATGTACTCAATCTCTCATTCTCATTCTCTCTCTCTCTCTCTCTCTCTCTCTCTCTCTCTCTCTCTCTCTCTCTCTGCATATCACTGGATTTGCCTTCAGTTGTCTTTGGAATCAGAAATATTGACTCAGAGGAAAATAAGTCAAGACACAAGAATCTCCAGTCTGGTTCAATGTTATTCATACCAGGTTTGGGGGTGGAGGGGAACCAAAATGTCATTATAGGGAGTATAATATTTTCTGGCCTTGATCACTCTCTCTCTCTCTCCCCCCATATACACATATCTTCCAGGATGGTATATGGTATATAGGTGATTGCAGAATAACATCCAGGTTCTATGCCCCAGTCAAATAATATCACTCCAATGCAATTTCAAGCCAGACAATTTATTAGATATATGCATGTAATAATTATATGTGTGGCATATGGTGATAATTGAGAATTGTTCATTATTAATATCCACAGCTTCATCAGAATAATAAAGGCCTACAGTTGTGAACATTGAGGAAGAGACCTTGTTCTATCACCTTCTCTGAAGAGACTAAATTGGTATGCAAATACCATAGTGCTAAATGGAATAGAGCAGCATTTTCATCTGACAATGAAAAAGTGACCAAAATTTACATAAAAACAAAAAATGAAAGATAAAAAATTCCTAGGGCAGAAAATTTGAGAAAATGATGGTAGGAAAAAGTTAAATTTAAAAGGGGAAGAGAAGAGCCATATTGTGTGCTCAAAGCTTTACACAGGTCATCATATTCCCACAGCACACCACACCTAAGAAAGTATGCTCATCATTGTAAAGATGCACAGAAGGATAAAGGGATTGATTATGATTATATAGCCAGGAAATGGAATGCAAACATAAAATTACCTGACTCTTAATCGGGTTCTTTTCTCATTATACTCTGATGCCCAAATTAAGTGGAATTATCAAAAGAGAATTTTCCTATGAAAGGACTGATCTTAGGAATAGCTGCAGGTGAATGACTCACCTTGTTTACCCAGTCTTTCTCCAATTTATGTGATAATGGACATTATTCTTAGTGTTAAAATTCACAGAATATACTTGAAAAAAAAAAGCTCATATACTCTAATATATTTCAATTTACAGATGAGGAAATTGGTACATTTATTCTTACTTGGCACTCAGAAAAGACAACTAGTATATACTCTCTCTTTGGGGTAGAACAGAAATGGGACGTTCTCAGATTTGCTTTGAAAAGTGCTTTTCATTAAATTGTCATCTTTACAATCATGAATATACTTTATATCCTGATTAGAAATTATACCAGAAAGAACAGACCAGATATATTTAAAGTGAAAGATCATCCAGAAAATGAGGAATTTTTACGAAGACTCAAAATTGTTTTCAATGACTTAATATTATAAATATTAGAAAAAAAATTTTTTTTTTTGCTTTTTTCTCATTAGAGCTCAAAGCAGTCTTATCCCTTAGGAGAAAGGTATTTGAAATCTAAGAGTTTGTGTCTGCAGAGGGAAAATATGTAATTTTCTTGGTGACTAAAGATTATTATTGAATCTTTATTATTGACCTAAGTTGTAGGTGTAATTTACTAGAATAAGACAAAATACTTTCAAGACAGGGAAGAAAAATATATAATAAATATACTTTTTTTATTTGGAATAAATATATTTGAAGGGAAATGGTGGGTAGGAAAGATTGACAGATTCATGGATATTGACTCCAAATTCTAAAGAATAAGGAAACAGATAAATTTCATTCACCATTGGACCTTAGTTCTTTTCTTTTAACCTGTGTGGTTCAGTTGTTCTCTAGTCTCATTCCTTAAATGTATCCTTCCTTCTGTGTTGGGGAAATCATGAAGGGGAATGGGAAAATTTGGCATAATATGTCTCTATTGAATTAAAGGAAGCTGGTTTTATAAAGTCACCTCAAATTGAGAAGAGGGTGAAAATTATGCTACCATAGAGAGGATATACATATCACTAGGTAGGCTAGAGGGAATCAAGTGTTAAATCCACATTGTTAAACATGTAATTTTTAAAAAGACACAACATAATCAAGCAGAGGAGAATGCTGTCACTCATCAGCTGCCCTACCCATGTTAGACTCTGCAAGATGATAGGATTACAGAGATGAGCTGAGCTTTCAGACTTCAAAGATTTCTCAATCAAGTGAAAAAGACGGACAAAGAGATCCACAACCACAATATGAGAAAGACGATGCAGCGGGTACAGAAAAGGGCATATAAGTGACTGTGGGAATCTAGGAAGAGGAAGCATTTCCAAAAGTGGTGATATTTTACTTATCTATTAAAAACATAGCAGGGATTAGCCAAGTGATGAGAACTCTAGGCTGTGGAAAGAGTGTGATGAAAAATGTAATATGAGGAGTTCCCATCGTGGGGCAGTGGTTAACGAATCCAACTAGGAACCATGAGGTTGCAGGTTCGGTCCCTGCCCTTGCTCAGTGGGTTAAGGATCCGGAGTTGCCGTGAGCTGTGGTGTAGGTTGCAGACGCGGCTCGGATCCCGCGTTGCTGTGGCTCTGGCGTAGGCCGGCGGCTACAGCTCCGATTGGAACCCTAGCCTGGGAACCTCCATATGCCACATGGGAGTGGCCCTAGAAATAGCAAAAAGACAAAAAAAAAAGTAATATGAGAACATGTTTCTCTGAACATGAAAAAGGATGTCCTAAAAATGTCTGGAGAAGCTGAGATCAGAAAGACAGTCCAGGACCAGGCCTAAAAGGCTTTATGCTGGAGTTCCCATCATGGCGCAGCAGAAACAAATCCCACTAGGAACCATGGGTTGCAGGTTCAATCCCTGGCCTCCCTCAATGGGTTAAGGATCCCATGTTGCCGTGAGCTGTGGCGTAGGTCCGCAGACACAGCTTGGATCTGACGTGGCTGTGGCTGTGGCTGTGGCGTAGGCCAGCAATTGTGGCTCTGATTCTGATTCAGCCTCTAGCCTGGGAACCTCCATATGCTATGTGTGGCCCTAAAAAGCAAAAAAAAAAAAAAAAAGGCTGTATGATATGATAAAGAACTATGAAGCCTGTACAGGATATTACTAAACAGCATGCTGTCAACACATCTTTATTTCAGAATGTTCTCTCTGACAGCCCAGAGAGGAAAGACTTAAGGGACACAAGACTGGAGGTAGGGAGACCAAGTAGAAGATGACCAAAGTAACTCAAGAGAAGTAAAGGAGCCTGACCTGGAAGATTGTGGCCAGTTGCTTTAGAGATATTTAGAAGTTGAAAACAATGTATATATGTGTATGACTGGGTCACTTTGCTATACAGCAGAAATTGGCACAACATTGTAAAATCAACTATGCTTTAATAAAAAATAAATTTTTAAAAAATTAAAAAATAGGAGTTCCCTTTGTGGCTCAGCAGTTAACAACCCCGACTAGGATCCATGAGGATGCAGGTTCAATCCATGGCCTTGCTCAGTGGGTTAAGGATTCATTGTTGCTGTGACCTATGGTGTAGGTCACAGACACGGCTCTGAACCCATGTTGCTGTGGCTGTGGCAAAGGCCAGCAGCTGTAGCTCTGATTCAACCCCTAGCCTGGGAATCTCCGTATGCCACAGATACAGCCCTAAAAGAGCAAAATTAAATAATTAATTTAAAAATAAACAAACAAACAAACAATAAAAAAACCAACAACCAACTGTTCTCACCAGCAAATAGAGAATCAAAGGCAATTAGTTGAGGATCTGTACATGGTCAAATGTTCTTTAACAAGTTAGAAAATGCACAAAGTAGAGAATTCTTTGTGTATCAATTTTCTATTGCTGTGTAACAAAGTAGCACAATTTAGCATCTTCCCGCAACAAAAAATGTCTTAGCTCAGTTTCTGTGATTCAAGAGTCTGACACATTTTAACTGGGTCCTCTCTGCTCAAGATCTCAAGAAGCTGAAATTAAGGTACCTGCTAATTATATCCTCACTTTGAGGTTTAACTGGGAAAAAAGAAATCCACTTACAAGCTCCCTGGTATTGTTCATTTTGTGAGAGCCATAGGAGTGATGTCTCAGTTTTCTCACTGGCTGACAGTTGGAGGACACTTTCAGGTCCTAAAGCAGTTTGTTCCTCCAAAGCCAGCAGAAGGGTGTTTGCTTTGGTTTTGATTATCTCATTTCTTTTAACATACTGTTAACTCGGGCTCACCCCGAATAATCTCCTTTTAATTAACTCCACTGATTAGGGAACTTCATTATATCCACAAAATCCCTTCTACCTTACAAGGTAACATGATTACAGTACTGAAATTTCATAATATACCATGCTTCTCTCACCATGAAGAGGGGATGAAGCAGGGTGTGTACATCAGAAGGCAGGGATCTGAGAGAGCATCTTAGAATTCTGCCTATCACATTGAGGGGGAAGATTGTGAATGGGAATGAATGGGAATCAAAGCCTTGTCAGAAGATGTGATTGCCCAGGAAAGAAGAAAATGACAAAAGAGGCACAGACAAGACTCAACATAGGGATAGAAAAATTAATGTGTAGGCAAACATGATTCAATTAATCCTAAAGTGCCTGTATGTTTAGGAAATTCCTAAATTTTAAATCCCACACAACTTTATAAAAAAAAAAATGTAGGTAGGAAGAAAGATGAGTAATAATGAAAATATAAAGAAAATAATTTCCCATTTCAAATTGAATTACCCCTCTTCTTTTCACTATTCAAGAAGCTCTTTGCTAACAGTCTTATCATCATTTCTTCATTCTGCTGGAACTGCTCCAAGCTTCTCACATTTAACTGAAGTTGTGAGACCCTCAACTGTCATAACAGTACAATAAAAGCCTGATGGCTGCTAAGTATAGAGAATTGTCTCACAGTTTCTGCAATAATTCTCCTATTTATACAGCTTGGAATCGCAACCTCATTTTAAACAACAGTGCCAAATTGCATTTATGAACCTGCCCCCACTGCTTTTCTAAACATTTTTCCACTGTTATTTTGTATCACAATGTCTTTACTTCAATTAGCATTTCTGTCACTGAAAACATTTACAGAAGCAGTGGCTCTTTGAAGTTATACTTCATAGAGATCAGTTCAGTGTGGGATCATTGGATTAAAAGAGATCTCTAGATCATCCTCTTTTTTCCAAGTAACCCCCCAAAAGATTACCATCCTATTCCAGAATCTGTTTCCAAAAGGAAAGGCCACAGCCATTCCTTCAGCAACTTGTTCCTATGTCTAATTACCCTTGCAGTTAGGGACCTCTTGTTCAAGTCTCTCCAGACGTGTAGGACAGCTGGTAGCCACACTCCTTATACTGGATGTCCATAAATCTGCACACTTTTCAAGTCATCTTCATTATTCTTTTTTTTTTTTTTTTGGTCTTTTGTCTTTTTGTTGGTGTTGTTGTTGTTGTTGTTGCTATTTCTTGGGCCGCTCCCGCAGCATATGGAGGTACCCAGGCCAGGGGTCGAATCGGAGCTGTAGCCACTGGCCTATGCCAGAGCCACAGCAACGCGGGATCCGAGCCGCGTCTGCAACCTACACCACAGTTCACGGCAACGCCAGATCGTCAACCCACTGAGCAAGGGCAGGGACCGAACCCGCAACCGCATGGTTCCTAGTCGGATTCGTTAACCACTGCGCCACGACGGGAACTCCTCATTATTCTTTTCCAGACCAACTGCCTTCTATGTTTAGCTGTCCGTTTCGTACATCTTTCAGCATTCAAGAACCAGGCTTTTGGCAAATTAATAAACGATGCCAAACTTCCTAACGTCCTGTACTTTTGAAATAAATAAATACACATTAAGGATGGATTAAGATGGCATGAGCACGATGCAAGACAATTTTCACCTAATTATCTGTCTTGCTAGCGCTCAAGTACACGATGCCATATTCTGTTCAAAGAAAGCCAGGACTCTATATTTACACTTCCTGTCATCTCCACACCCTATGTGATAACTGTACTTCCTTCCTTTTTAGAGTCCTTCCTCTTCCAAAGATCTGGATTGCAGACAAGTATGATCAGTGCGGCCACCCTCTTCTCCTCACTTTAGCAGAAGAGATCTCTGATTGAATAAGTAACCAACCAGCAGTGCCTTTTCTTCCAGCGTTATCTCAAGCTGATCTTGAATATGTATATTTAAGAATCACTATGCTTTAATAAAGTTTCTCTGTAAAATGTCAACTTCCACCTTTTTTATTCTATTTCTGTCAATATTGCAACTTTTCCCACACAATAACCATTATAGCCTCTTATGTCTCCTCTGCATAGAAGCTGTTAAATTGACAGCCACATCTGAGTCTGAACTTCTTAAATACTGTTTTTTGACTTAGTGTCCACACGGTCCAATTGATTTTTTTTAATTTCTACCAATTCTTAACAAGACTGTGAACCACTAAAATTCAATTCAACATAGATCTTAATATAATCAGAGGCTGAAAACTCTCATCAATATTGAGATGGAGAACAAAGCTTGTTAAAATAACAATTGTGTTTTGGTACAGCTCAGGATTCTAAGCGTTAAATCTTTCTTTGAAAATAGAAAGTTTCTTTTCCTTTTTTTTTTTTTTGGCTTTTTAGGGCCACATCTGCAGCATATGAAGGTTCCCAGGCTAGGGGATGAACTAGAGCTACAGCTGCCAGCCTATGCCACAGCCACAGCAACACCAGATCCAAGCTGCATCTGTGACCTACACCACAGCTCATGGCAACACCAGATCCTTCACCCACTGAGCGAGGCCAGGGATCGAATCTGAAACCTCATGGTTCCTAGTTGGATTCATTTCCGCTGCATCACGATGGGAACTCCAGAAAATTTCTTATTTTGAAAAAGTTTGTACATACAGATGGAATATTATTTTTAGTTGTACTTTTCTCTCTTTTTTTTTGATGAATTTGCATGTCCCTGTTCACTAGCATGAGTAAAGTGAATATATATGTATATATTACATGTTTTTAAACATGTATTTAATTTTGCTCTCCTCTGAATTGTACATTAGTGCATTTTCTTGAGTTATTAGTTATTTTATTAATTTGTTAGTGCTTTGTGTAGGTGCCATCTATGTTAAGAAGAAAAAGGGGAAGCGATTGTCCAGAGTCAACAAGCTTTAGATTCAAATCACAATTTAATATGTGCACAATTTGGGGAAATTTATTTATGCTTCAAACCTTAATTTTATTTAGTATATACAAAATGAGGATGCTTGCATTTCCTAATCCTAAGGTGATTTTATGAGAATTAAATAATATCATGACCACAAAGTGCTAAGTACTATTTTCCTGGTAGAAAGTAGAGGTTAAATGAGTGCTAATACTGCCTTTCTCCCTAGTTTTTTACATTTCCACCATCTCAAGAAGGTCCTTTATACATAAACTTCAAATGAGCAATAGAAATATTGTATTGTCTTTTATTATCAGCACTTAACCATCACTATCAGCTTTCATCTCACTGATTAAAAGCAAATAAGACACTTGTTCTTTATTATCGAAACATAGTCCTATATATAGTCCCTAAAATAAACAAATTGATCCAACTTACCTCTAAGACCCTGTGCTTAACAGTTGGCAGGCCACAGAAATATAAACAAGGCTTTTGACAGGTCATTTAGAATGAAAAATATCCATTCAAAAATATATTAGGATCTAGCATTAGTGATGGTACCAACTTTTTAGTAATCAAATGATTCCAGCCTTCAATAATTCAGTTTTCCAAAATCCATTGTTTGCACATTTAGGATGAGTGCTTACATAATTTGTTATTTTAAAATTATGAATATACACGCAAAAATGTTCATTCATCACAAGTGCAAAGGCAACTCAAAACTGGAGTGCCAGAGTTAGCATTTTTTAAATAAGCTTCTGCATCCCATACATTGAGAACAGGATTACAATCACTAAATCATCCTGTATCTGGGAACACATATAAACTGCAAACTAATGAGGTAAGCAATTTTGGTTAATTAGAATCAATAATATCATCCTTTAATTAAACAATATTGATTGCATTGTACAGAGGGCAGCCTTTTGAAATAATATGATCTTAGGCAATACGTCTTTGCCTTGCAAAAATATGTCAGGGGGCAAGTTTCCTTTGACATGGACTAGCCCCTCTCTACCCTTGCCAATATACTAGTATTTTACATTTATAAAGTCAGAACTGGAGAGATTTCCAAACACCAATCATATGAATTTGATACCCCAACATGCGTGGCTGAAGTTTCTTTTGACCTCATCTGGAAGCCTCTTTATGGCAAGAGAAAGACATAATTGGCTAGTCATGAAGAGCTTAATTTATTCTGGCTATAACTAAAAAACATAATGATAACAATCAAGTATTAACAATTTATTATTTTTGGTATAATTTTCTACAGTTATTTCAAAATTTTATGGAAATTATTATTCCCACCTGAATGTCCCACTATATTGTAAGCTCTATGAAGGCAGGAACTGAGTGTGTCTTGTTCACCATGATTTTCCTTTCTCTGAGCACATGCTTGCTACAAAGCAGACGTGACACACGTATTTGTTATAAAGTTATTTTCTTCAGTGACCCATCTGACATACGTGGCCAACCACAGGAGCCACGAACCGTGAGGCCAACTGAAATGGTTCATGGCATGTTGCCCACACTCACACTTTACTTGATTCCATGGAACTCGAAAGTATCACTCCTATCGTTAAAGACCTACTGATCCTCAGCCTCAGTCTACCGATTGACTTTTTCATTATTCTCATGTTTAAGAGATCTTTCCTTATATGTAATATAAATATCTATTGGTACAGTTTTTTAAGTCCATTTTCCTTGGTTCTGTCAGCAATAGAAATGGAGAATAGCTGGGCATTAAATCTATATTTTTTGGAGACCGTTAGCATAAAACCACCTCAGACAGAGGAAGAAGTTCCTGAAATGTCTTAATATGCTGCATTACTTTGAAGTAAATGAGAAATCGTGAGCACATAAAAATAACAAAATAAATATGAGCACATTTCCAGAGCACATATTCTCTTCAGGGAGGGAAATTATTCCAGATCCTTTCTCATTTTCCCATAAGCTTTATGTTGCAGTTGTTGAAATGAGTCTTCAATAAATGCAATTCAATTGATTGTAACTGAATGCCAGTTTAAATTGGCTCCAGGTTATATACTGTGAGAATACCCAAAGATACTGAACAAAGTAGCAAAGTCTAGCAACTACAGGAATGGAATTTTCAGAGTCAAAGAGACCAAGACTGAAGTCCCAACAAGCTTTCCTACTAACAATGCATATAATTTGGGGCAAAATATTTGAATGCACTAAGGTTCATGTTTTTTTAATTGAGAAAATCAGGATGACAGCATATGCCTTATTGGTCTATTGGAAAGGTTACTTAGAATATTGTACTAAAAGTGCTTAGCGCAAAGCCTGGTCTGTTCTAAATCTTAGCTACTTTTTATTAGCCATGCTTCTTCTCCTCCAAAAGCTTATTTGAGGACAGACCCTTGATCTATTGCTCCTCAGATCATTGACGTTTCTATTATATTTCTCAGGTTGTTATGCAGCTACTCATTTCATTCCATTCCATTCCATAAACCTACCATATCAGCAATTCTCTTGGACTATAGCTTATCATATATTAGCAGGGAAACATATGTGAATGCAATTTATTCCACTGTAAGCTAAGGTGAGCAGTTCACGCAGCAGAGCATTCTGGCCGGTCAAGGCCTGGAGTTCTGATATTATAAGTATGTGGATGGTTAATGGATACAGCACAAGCAAAACTGCCTAGCTAAGTGATTTGGAGCCTCAACTGGTTTCAAAGGGCAGGTGGTACAGTTGGCAATAGCATGAGATTTCCTTTACCCTGAAATTTGACAAATGAGGCAACAAGGCTTATAAATAGTCCCTGAAGACTGAAGTAATTGGGTGAGAAGGCATGACAGGGTATGGAAAGTACAGGAGTTATAGCTCCTTTCAATTTATTACAAGGCACTCTGCTAAGACCTTTGCTGGAATTGGGACTACTGGCCAAATTATCTAATTTGAGCTACTGAACCAAGATACCAAATTTCAAGATCTAATGGCCCCATTAATCCCTTCTGCTACTTAGGATGATGGTAAATGGCTGTTTACTCTCCCGATCTAGGCTACTCAGTATACTGTTTAGCATCATCAAGAGCTGAGCAGAAAAATACATGTTCCTGCTACAAACCAGGCAAGGGATATGTCCAGACTTGACATGGTATTTGCAGCAGAAACCAGGGTTCCTTTGAGATTACTTATGTGAAATTATGAATCAAAGAGCAACAGGAAAAAAAAAAATGTAGTTCCCATTGTGGCTCACTGGGTTAAGGACCCATCTTTGTGAAGATATGGGTTTGATCCCTGGTGTCTCTCAGTGGGTTAAGTATCCAGCGTTGCTGCAGCCTGTGCTATAGGTTGCAGATGTGGCTCAAGTCTGGTGTAGTGTTGCTATAGCTGTGGTATAGGCCTGCAGCTGCAGTTCCAATTCAACCCCTAGCTGGGGAACCTCCATATGCCATGGGTGCAGCCATAAAAAGATTTTTTTAAAAAGCAATTTGGAATTTACTTATGAAACCGTATTTTGGCTTACCCCAAAAGGAGATTAATATCTAAAGTTGCAATATTCAAAAAAATCACACTTCAGTCCAATAAACTGAGATTTCAGGATCCTAGGCTTTATTTATAATGTCTTCCAACTGGGTAAATTGTTTACCTGCTCTTAGGTGTCTATAATAATAATTGTTCTTATGAGCCAAACTTTGTGGTTGCAAAACAGGAGATTAAAATCCTAATGACAAATGCGTTTTTTTGTTTGTTTGTTTGTTTGTTTTTTTGTCTTTTTGCTATTTCTTTGGGCCGCTCCCTCAGCATATGGAGGTTCCCAGGCTAGGGGTCGAATCGGAGCTGCAGCCACCAGCCTACACCAGAGCCACAGCAACGCAGGATCCGAGCCGCGTCTGCAACCTACACCACAGCTCACGGCAACGCCGGACCGTTAACCCACTGAGCAAGGGCAGGGACCGAACCTGCAACCTCACGGTTCCTAGTCGGATTCTTTAACCACTGCGCCACGATGGGAACTCCCACAAATGTGTTTTGAATTAAATTCATATTCATTGACATACGCTTTGAAAATATATTCATCAGGAAGTTTTTAAATAATTTTCAACATTTAATTTTTATTGGGACCCCTAGGACATGCTAATCTCTTAGAGAGTTGGAGCTCATTTAATACTGAGCTCATATAACAAACTGATTCCAAACACCACCTTCCCACCAGTATAAGTGCTCATAGAAAGTAGACTTCCCTACAACCACTGACAATCCTGGCTTCAGATAGAGAACACAGCAGGAATAAAACATTTGTGTATAAAAATTTCATACCCTTCTCACCACTGATAGATTTATACCATTTTAGATGCCAAAAGAGAAAAATCTTTGGACTCTTGTTATTATGAAAGAAAACAAGAGAGTTGCTGGAAAATATTTAAAATTTAATTGTTTTATGAATTATCAAGGATGACAAATCTCTTTAACAATCAGATCTAGGTGTTCCCTGGTCCTGGTGGATCAGCAGGTTAAGGATCTAGCGTCGTCACTGGGGTTCATTCCCAGCCAAGGAATTTCCACAAGCCAAAAAAAAAAAAAAACCAGATCTATATAACCATCAGTGAGCAACCTAAGAGCAATACAAAGAAAACATTATTGGTAATAATCACCCCATTCATTTTGATGTTCCATTTTTCATCTGGTTGAAGGCCTGATAGCCTTGAGATCAAACTTTGGCTTTCGTTTTCAGGGGAAGTGAAATATTTTTGTTTGTTGTTTTGTTTTGTTCTGAAGCTTTTTATTCTTTTTTCTTTTTTATATAATGATTTTTATTTTTTTCCATTATACCTGGTTTACAGTGTTCTGTCAATTTTCTACTGCACAGCATGGTGACCCAGTTACACATACATGTACACATTCTGTTTTTGCACATTATCATGCTCCACCATAAGTGACTAGACATAGTTCCCAGTGCTACGCAGCAGGATCTCATTGCTTATCCATTCCAAAGGCAATAGTTTGTATCTATTAACCCCAAGTTCCTCAACCACCCTACTCCCTCCCCTTCCCCCTTGGCAACCAAAAGTCTATTCTCCAACTGCATGATTTTCTTTTCTGTGGAAAGGTTCATTTGTGCCATATATTAGATTCCAGATATAAGTGATATCATATGGTATTTGTCTTTCTCTTTCTGACTTACTTATTATTCAAGAAATGCTTCTTGGCTACTGTTCTGTGCAAAGCATCATTCAAGGTCTGTGAAGATATGGAGCAGGATTTCTAAGGATGAGCAGTAGAAAATTGGATTGAGGCTTTGCAAATTGGAGGTCAATTTATTTAGAAAGTATTTCTTTAATTGGGTTTAGTATATTCACAATGTGATCATCAGATGTAATACATTAGCAAGGTGAGTTGATAGAGGTCCTGGGGAGGTTTCCATTTCATGGAACCAGGATCCTCCAAACACGCTGCCTTGTACTGGTAATCTCTTTCCTTGATCAATTATGTTCAACCCAGAACCCAGAATGTTTTACTATGTTATATTCCTTTGCAAGTAAGTAGGAAATCATGGATACATAAACAGGACAAAACGTTATGAAAATATTCTAAGAGTAAGCCTTCTCTTTAGTAGACTAAATTATCCCATACCCATTATAATTTTCTCATAGGATTCATTTTGCAATTGTGAAAAATGAGTCTTTAGTAAATATGATTCAATTGAGAGTACTTGCATGTCAGCCTTGAATTATCTCCAGATATGTACTGTCAGGAATTCCAAAGAAGTAGAAAAAAAGCAGCAGAGTCTAGCAGTTATAGGCATAGAGGATTAGGTTACCAGCTAGATGATGTCTGTTGCACCTTCATTAATAATCAAGTTAGTGTACCTTCATTATGGTACAGTTGTTAGAATGTGGGCACCATTCTATATGTTAATTTTTAGAACATGATTGGCTCTTAGAAATATCCTTTAGAAAGATTTTAGAACATGATTGGCTCTTAGAAATATCCTTTAGAAAGATTGATGGCTTACATGAGCCTGGGGAAGAGGGATAATTTTGACTGTTCCCAAAAAGAGTTATGACTACACTAAAAATTTTTCTGAAGTCCCTGGGATACTTTGAAGTTACCAGGCATGTGCTTTGGTTTATGCTACTGTTATGCTAGAAACTCTGAAAAGAACTTCTATCTTCCCTTGAATGAAAAAGGTGGCAGATCTCACCACTGGGACCAAGACAAATCCTTTCTCCAAGCACCTCACTTCACCAGGAGAAGAAATATCCATAACCCATACTCCACTTGGGCTAGGGGTGACCCCTTCCTCTCAATCTGGACATGAGATAGATTTTTTTAGTTTTACTTTTATCTGCTTATGTGAGTAGAGAGGGTTACATTTCCTTCCAGATCTAACTCTAGAGCATTAAGTGATCGCTTTGTTATTTGGATGAATTAAATGATCAATTAAGTTTGAATTGAATGGGAAATGACAACAAATTAATGATTTTATAATACTATGTTTTATGACAATCAAGTGAAAAAAGTTACTGTGAGTGTGTTTTTGTAAATGAGGTATGCTGTCTTTTCTAACACACTGAAACATCTGCAATATATTTATCGGTCAAGAAAACAGTGAAGGGAGCTCCAATCGTGGCTCAGTGGTTAACGAACCTGGCTAGTATCCATGCGGATGCGGATTTGATCCCTGGCTTTGCTCAGTGGGTTAAGGATCTGGCATTGCCGTGAGGTGTGGTATAGGTCACAGATGCAGCTAAGATCCAGCGTTGCTGCAGCTGTGGCATAGGCTGGTAGCTACAGCTCTGATTGGGCCCCTTAGCCTGGGAACCTCCATATGCTATGGGTGCGGCCCTAAAAAGACAAAAAAAAGAAGACAATGAAAGTACATTGTATTTATGATTGCATTATAGGTATTCCATTCAGAGAATACCAAGCATATGCACACATGTATATGTAGAGCTATGTGAAGCATAAGTATGTAATTACGACTTTTTTATCTGAGAAGAAAACACACCATTTGTTTACTGTTTATCTTCTCTGAGCTTTAATTCCCTTTTTTTTTTTTGATAGCTTACTAGAGGATTCCTGCAAAAATGTTATTTATCTCTCTGACTATAAACCAACTTGTCTCACATTGCAAATTGATTTGAATAGGAGATTAAGTTTCAATACCATTCCCCACTTTTTTATTGGCCTCTGAGACACATCATTCACGACTTTTTGAGCATCAGCTAACACTGACTTTGTTTGTCTAGCAACAATATAACCTCAAAACAATATGCAGGTCATCCGGTTTTTAACATTTTTTGAAAATTGCATGATAATATTAAGGATACATACAAAAGAAGCTGGATGTTTAATGGGGATTTCTCACTCATTTTATTTGTCATGATTATACTGGAATTTTCACATTGTTGTACATTCACATGTTTCAAACTACATTGCAAGGCTATGCAAGGGAGAAATTACTTCTCACAGATTCATATTGAAGCCCCAGCATCCAGTACCAGGTGTCACACGTAGAAGATGCTCTAAAATGGCTTCTGATAAATAATGCTTATAATTCTTTTGAGGGTTTTGAAGTTAGTGCTAGATGATAAGAACTTAGATTTCAACCTGATTAACCTTAAAATAAGTATTGTGAAAGCAGATATGAATTCTATACATTTTGTGTGCATTTAAATTGTGTCGACACCAAAATCTAATATTCTAAACAAATAAGAATCATTAACAACTCTTTTTCTATTAATTGCCTGGGTTTCCTTATTTTCATTAAGAGTGCATGCATTGATTAAATCTGCTGGTGGCTAACAGCAAATTAAAATGTTTGGATTTCCACAAGTTTATTTGAATTTCATTTGGCACAAACCCAACCATGTAGCTTAATCTTTTTTCTTTTTTTCTTTTTGTCTGGAACATATAACTAGAGCACATGGCCCTTTCTAAAAGATGTATAATCAAAATCATGCTTAAACTATTAATTATCCTTTCCCGGAACAAACAACTGGAATTCAGTATTCCTCTAGACTAGACGCAACAGATGTACAATTATTGAGCATCTACCATGGGCAAGTCACTGTTACCAGAGTTGTGGAGATTAAACAGTAAATGAGAAAGACATGGTCCCCAGTCTCCGAGAGTTTACCTTCTAACAATGTAACCATTTGCATCACACACACACTCAGATACACAAACTGAATATATGTTATTGGGTCATGAGTAAAATTTAAGATTAGGCCATTGTCATAAAAATAAGGAGGAGGAACCCATTGATTTATATTTGACATCCTCTTGGAGAAATGTTTAGTTTTTCATGGAACCATTTGAAATGTGCTATTGACTGCAAAAAGTAAAATCCCAGATAGGCTTTTCTTCATTTTTTGTCTTCTCTTGCTCTGGCTCTCTGTTACTCTTTCTTTTTCAAACTCAACTGTCTTTCACACAACAGAACACTAAGAAGAAACTCCTTGAGGGTGAATATTAATCCAGAAAAGCAGTGCCACCAGTTAAGGCGCCTCAGGGGAACATGATTAAAGACTTGACTAAAACAATAGAGAAGCATTTACTATTCTGCCTAACTCTTCACTTCCTGTTACTTTGTTTCCAAGTTGTCTTCTTTTTTTTTTTCTTCTCCTTGTGCTAACCTGGAAGAATTTTTTTTTGTGCAAGTTAAGCAATAGCTTTCCTGAAGTATGTGCAATTTTCATTAAACATTTTTAGAATGCTTTTTAATTTCAGAAAATGTGTAGACTTTACCGTTTTAAGAAGGAATTTGCTTAATCAATTGATTCAGTTTACATTCAGTTTCACAGCAATTATGTTCATGGAAATATGGCTTGCAAATTAGATGATTTTTTTGGTTTCAGTTTGTGATCAGTCTTTTGAAAACAAATATTTTTGTTTTTGTTTTTACTTTTAATCTATGCTTTCCATGTACATTTCACTACCTCCCTTTCCACTATCCTAAGAAGTAATTGTGGCATTTTTAACATTATAGAAGCTATAGAGATCATCTAATCCCAAAATGTATGGTGTTTTCACCAGTCACAACATCTTTCATTCTTTCATTTATGTAAGTCACTTCTGAAAGAATTCTGCCTACCAACCAATGGATTAATAATTACTCTCAAATTTTTACTGAAGACATCGGAAATACGTAACAAATGCAGCATATGTAAACTAATATCATGCTACAGGAGAATAAAAAATGTTTGGGGGTTAACCATGTAGCATCTAAAGGCTTGATATAATGTTTACTAAGTTTTTCTAAAACATTACTAGTATTTTGTATTCCTCTATTAATTTTTTGAAAAAGAAATCTTGGTATACAGGAAACTTCAGGTATGGAACTTCTGATCCAGCTAGCCAGTTCATCTATCTTTAAATTAGAAATGAAATATAATCTGAAAACTCAAATAAATGGCACACTGTGAAGAATACTCTTTCAAGGCAAAGTATTATATTTTTAAATTGCTTAAGTATAATACACTTAGAAAATGACACAAAACACAAGTATAGAGGTCTGTGAACTGAGACAGAATGGACCCCTTTGTAACCATTAACTACTAAGAAACAGGAATTTTCTAGTCCTCCATTTGTGCCCCCTTCCAATCACTACCACACCCAAAAGCAAGAGACATGTCTACCAGCAACTTTAGTAGATAATGCAAAATTCATTTCCAAAATCATTGTGCCCATTTAAACTCCTACACACAGAATATGATGGCCATTATCTGTGCATCAAATCTTTTCTCATACATCCAATTGTGGGTCATTTCAATTTTAGTATAGAATGAAAGCTTGTTATGATTTAATTTAGATTTCCTTCATTACAAATATGTTTGTAACTTTTTTTATGTTTGTAACTTTTAATACGTCCAATGAACCATTTTAAAATGAAGTTCCACTGCTAGATATACATCCTATAAAAATGTTTTTATCTGTGCAAAAAGAGATAGGTATAGGAATGTTAATAGGGATATTAATAGTCATATACTTGAAATTACATAAATATCCATCAACATTAGAATGGATAATTGTGGAGAATTCAGACAGCAAAACACTACAGAGAAATGAGATGAAAGAAGATAATTTAACAAAAGACTGTCTCGCTGGTTTTTGTGTTGAGCTGGCCCTTTTCCTTCTTGATTTCTGAGTGTTCTTTACGCATTCTGAATTTAAGTCCTTTGTCAGTTTACATGCTATGAATATCTTTTCCCATTGTGTGGCTTTCCCTTGCATTTATGAGTGACATCTTTTGATGGCCATAAATTCTTAATATAGTCCAATTGATCATTCTTTACTTTGTGGGTATAACATCTTGAGTCTAATTTTTAAAATGTTCCCTATTCCCAGCTTTCCTATGTTTTCTCAGAGCTTTACTATTTTGCTCCATTCTGTCAACCTGTCTTCCTCAACTTCCTAAAGTAAAGTTGTTGATGGCTTGCATTTTCAAGATCAAGGCCATCACACTGCTACTCTAATTCCAACAAGAATAAGAGATAGGTTAAGAACCTTTGCCTTACCTTTCAAATGATCTTGGAACAGTCACCTGTCTTCCAAGGCCAGAAACAACTGCATCACTGTAAATCTTTCTCATACATTGCACCCTATTCCTTGGCAGCAGCATTGAACTGATGCCTCTTATCTTCTTATGTATTTTCACATGCAATTTCTCTACTCAGAAGTCTTATTATCCAATAGAAATCCTGATAATTCTCATTTTTAACTCCCTTCATCTCCCCAATCCAAAGATTCTACCCTAACTAAACAGATATATGCCCAGTCGCCTCTCAGCAATTATACTAGCATATATATTGTATTTTACAGACAAAGTGGTATTTTAAAATCACGTCACCGTTCTTTCTAAAACCTGTCAATACTTTTCCATCACAATTAAGGTAAAATCTAAAGCATCTCACACAAATTACAATGTTCTTCATGATCTGGTCCACGACTACTTCACTAGCTTAAAGTTTTGTTGCCCTTCCAATTTTTTATCCCCATTCTAGCTCCACTGGATGGCTTTCTGTTCTCAAAATATGGCAAATGCAGTCTCATTTCCTGGTTGCTGAATACAGACTTTCCTCTGTCTGGGATGTTTACCAATACAACCTGACTCCATGAGATTATTTACAAATTGTCTTGAAGTTAATTCCTTCTGGAGTCTTCCCATGAACACCCCAGCCTCCTCCGCCCAAAACTACAATAGACCTCCTATTTTACATTCTCATAACGCCCTGCTCTTCCACTTTTACTGCACTCCTTTATTTTGTCATTAATTACTAAATAGATGAGGTCCCTGATTCTCTGAGCCTCCTTGAGGGTGGTTTTAATACTGTTATTAATGGGGTAATGTCATGATTATAATGAAAGAGTGCATATTAAAAACAATCTGTAATCGGCAACAAATGTTCAATAAATGCTATGAGAATATTCAGTACTGAGAGCTGCATCAAGTTCTCAAGCATAAGGTTCTCTTATGCTTTCATTTCATCCCCTTCGATGATTAACATGGTAGACATTCAGTAAGAAATTGTTAATGAACTGACTGATTTTCCAAAAAGAAATAGGAAAAACGTTACTTTCTGAAAAAAATCCCCAAATAGCATAAACATCTTCCATTCTGTTGCATACTAACCATTGAAAGAAAGCAAGAAAGGAAGGGACAGAGAAAGGAAGAAAGACAGCAGCCACAGACTTTTAGCCTTTTTCAAGTCACTAGTGGCCGACATCACACGAGCCAGGCCAAAACAGAAATTAGCATTCCGAATGAGTATGCTCTTTATCTTCTCATTCTCAACTATTAAAACAGATGGACTGTGCCTCTAATTATAGTCAAGGAATTAATGCATTTCAGTGAGTCATTAGAGACACCTTGGTTCTCATGCAGTCTAGGAAGCAGTGTCTCCAGAACAGAAATTACATAGGCAGGAATGTGGCTCAGCTTTGAAAGCAAACTCTGTCACTAAGCAAGGACCAGGCCCTTAAGTCTTATCCAAACACAAATCATAATAATCTTCTTACTGTAATATGATTCTCACAAAGCCATTTCTCAAATGTCATCTCTGAGCACTACAATAACCAAGGAGGAGGATAGGTGTTATTATCTCCATCTTACAAACCTAGATAGTCAAAAGGTTATTTCAGCAGCCAAGAACAGTTAATGAGTGGCAAGACAATCTTAACTGGCTTCAAATCCACTCTTTGCTGCCCAAAACCATGATCCGAATTTGGGGTTTCTACTGCTTCTTTTCATCCACTGACTTGTCTCTAATACCACTTAATTATTTCTATAAAAGCATGAATACCAATACTCTTAAAGTCAAAAGCTTAGAAATTACTACCAAAAGCTCAGAAAATGAGGGCAGAAATAAATATTTTCCACGCAGCCTGAAGGAAGCAAAGATTGGTGCTAATATAGCTAATGCTTATTGAGCACCTGGTATTGCTCTAAGTTACAGAGATGTGCTATCTCCTGGAATCCCTTCAACCCTCTGGTAGGTATTATTATAAGCTCCATTTTGCAGATGAGGAAACTCAGGCACAAAGATTGAACAATTTCTCCTTACTCATACATGAATAAGTTATGGAGCCAGAATACAAACCCAGAATACTTTAATACAAAGTACTTACCCTTTCCCTGTTAGGCTCTTCCACGAACCAAATAGAACTTTGATCTGGCTCCAGACACAGGCAACACAGACCTCTTAGTCATATAAAGGGTTATCTTTCAAGAACCTTAGCATGTTGCAACATTTCCAAAGCTTGAAATACTATGCCCCACAGAGTTGCAGCATGAGGTCAGCCCTCTGTCACTTCAATTTTGTCAGATTTATTGCCCATAGCCATTTTTTCTCCCAAGCTCACAATTTATCCTAATGAGAAAGAGGGAAAAGAAAGTCAAATTGTGGATCCCATACCAAAAGAAAAAAAAATTGTGGAATAACTGAGTTAAAAGATGTATCTTTGGTTCACCTTAGCCTCTGCAAAAGCACATCAGGACTAATAACACCTGAATCCTAGGGTTATAAGGATTTAGGCTCAACCCTCAAAGCAAAATATGCTTGCAGGCAATAGCCATGTAGACCGCAGGCAGCAGAAGCAACATAGAGGAACAGAACAAGCATTGGACCCTGAGTAAAATGGCACCAGATAAAATTACCTCAATTTTCCATTCTGAAAAATGGGGACAAGGTCTACCCTATTTGCCTATTTACCCAGTTGTTGTAAGGACCAAACTAATTAAAATACCATATAAACATGAAATTAGGAAGGAGCATTTGAAGGGTCAAAAATGTAGGCATCATAATATATTCCAGTTGTTAATGCAAATGGAGTTGACTGACAGTTGGACTCAGTTACCATAGGTTGTGCTGAGTGGAAGGACCAGAGGCACTTCTGCCCCTCAGTGTCTCTCTCTTTAGTTCTCCTGCACATACATCATTATCAGTATTGGCTAAACAGAGCCAGAGATGAGAAGGAAGAAAGCTGCCACAAGAAAGCAGACATCAACACTCCAGCAGTAAAAATTAAATGGTGGGGGAGTTCCCATCATGGCTCAGCAGAAGCGAATCCGACTAGGAACCGTGAGGTTGCCGATTCAGTCCCTGGCCTCGCTCAGTGGGTTAAGGACCTGGCATTGCTGTGAGCTTCAGTGTAGGTCACAGATGTGGCTCAGATCCCGCGTTGCTGTGGCTCTAGCATAGGCCAACAGTGACAACTCTGATTAGACCCCTGGCCTGGGAACCTCCCTATGCCCTGGGTGCGGCCCTAAAAATGACCAATAAAGAAATAGATAGATAAATAAATGGTGGGGGAGAAGAGAGTCGAGATGTTAGAAATCAGGACATTTCAATCTGAATGAATTGCATTCATATTACAGTGTCAATCTGTGTTTAAGGGCTTGCCTTTCCCACAAAATCTGGCTCCCTGATATTTACTTTTCCTTTGTTCTTCTGCTTTGAGCTCTCTCTGGGAAAATAAGCTGCACTGATGATAGTGCTTAAACTTTCCGGTTTCCAGCAGAAGCAGGGGCAGAAATGGAAGCAGTGATGGCAGCAGCAAAAGGATAAAGAAAAGGGAAGTACTATGCCCATGTTTTAATTTCCCCAGTGTCTGCTGGCTGCCAGGGTATTGCCTTGCCTAAGGCCACATTAGCTATACCAATCACTTGAAATTATTCTCCCCATCTCAAGGATGGAAATGCTTCCAAATATTTTCATGCAATCTTTAGGAGCTTCTAGGGTTCCAAAGCTCACCCAAGATCATTTATACCTTCTTTTGGAATTCACCTTGGCAGATCCCTAGAGAAACATCATGAGATTAACTTTTCTCTTGGCCAAAAAATTCCCATTATAAAAAGTGAAATATTTTTCTTCACAATTCCCATTTCCCTCATCAAAACTAGTTCACTTTATGTCTTAGTCATTATTTCCTGTTTCATTTGCCTTTCCCCAAGAGGGCTGCATCTGGCTTATCTGGGGAAAAAAACCATTTCACTGAGTGCCATGTGTATACGCAGGCTGAGATGACCCATTCTCTGCAGAGAGGAGCAATGCCATTATATTCATCTCATTCGATGCCAAAATGTGATGTCTACGGACCCTACCTCTAGTTATAACTAGAAGATTAGGTGTATTCCATACAGGTTAAGAGAGTTAGAGGAAGAAATTCAAGGGAAGAACTTCAAAGAACCTCAAGAAGGTAAGCCCAAAAGTGAGTAGAACCAGAAGTTAGGTTCAAAGATCAGTTATCAAGAGTTAGACCACTCTTTCTTATTTTAGCCTTTTCTTATTTAGCAGGCATGTTGTGATAACCCTTTGTGGTTATTATTTGAATTTTCCAAATGGCTAATGATATTGAAAATTTGCATGTCCTTGTATAACTTCTTCAGTGAAATGTCATTTCACGAATTATCCATTTTCTAACTGGATACACTGGGGTTTTTATTGTTGAGTTTTGAAATACATATATATTCTAGGTATGAATTCTTTGTTGAATATGGGGAAAATATTTTCTCCCACTCTGAACTTGATTACTCTAATTTATCATTTAGTTCTTTTGTGAATTGTGCTTTTGGTGTCAAGTCTAAGCATTTTTAATAGCTTCAGATGCCCCCAAATTTCTTTTTCTGAAGGACATATATTTTATATGTCCTTTTATAGTTTACATTTAAGTCCATGATCCATTCTGAGTTAATTTTTGTGTAAGGTGGCGTTCCCCTTTGTGGCACAGCAGAAACAAATCTGACTAGTAACCACGAGGTAATGGTTCGATCCCTGGCTTCACTCAGTGAGTTAAGGATCTGGCATTGCCTTGAGCTGCGGGGTAGGTCGCAGACGTGGCTCAGATTTGGATCTGGAGTTGAGTTGCTATGGCTGTGGTGTAGGTCTATAGCTCTAGCTCCTATTCAGCCCCTAGCCTGGGAACCTCCATATGCAGCAAGTGCAGGCCTAAAAAGCAAAATATATATATATTATTTTTTGTATAAGGTAAAAGAATTAGATTGAAGTTCATTTTTTCTTCCTTCCTATGTCCAATTGCTCTAGTACCATTTGTTGAAAAGACTCTTTTTCCCCCATTGAACTGCTTTTACATCTTTGTCAATAATCCTTTTGACCTATTTGTGTGAGCTCTCTATTCTGTTCCATTGATCTATATATGTGTCCTTTCATGAGGACGTCATAGTTTTAATTATTGTAATTACATAGTAAACACTGAAATGAGGTAGACGGATTCCTCCCACTTTATTTTGCTTTTCCAAACTTTTTTTTTTTTTTTGTCTTTTTAGGGCCACACCTGCAGCATATGAAGGTTCCCAGGCTAGGGGTCTAATTGGAGCTATAGCTGCTGGCCTACAGCACGGCCACAGCAATGCAGGATCTGAGCCTCATCTGCGACCTACACCACAGCTCACGGCAATGCCAGATCCTTAACCCACTGAGCGAAGCCAGGGATCAAACCCGCAACCTCATGGTTCCTAGCCAGATTTGTTTCCACTGCGCTATGACGGGAACTCCAAAACTTATTTTTTTTCAGTTAAAATATAATTGATTCACAATCTTATATTAGTTTTGGGTGTACTGAACAGTGATTCAATATTTTTACAGATTATTTTTCATTAAAAGGTATTACAAGTTATCAAAATAACTCCCTGTGTTATACAATGTATTCCTGTTGCTTATTTATTTTATTTATAGTAGTATGTGTTTCTTACTCCCCTATCCCTAACTAGCCCCTACCCACTTCCTTTTCCCCTCTTGTAACCTCTAGTTTGTTTTCTAGTTTCTTCACTTTTCCAAATAAATGTTAGATTAATTTTGTTCTATATCTACAAAAAAAATTATAGAGTTCAAACAGGAGTTGTGTTAAACTTGCATACAATGTGTGAAAACATCTATATATGCTCAGTTGTCCAATCGAGAATCACAGACTGTCTCTATTTATTTAAACATTATTTGATTTCTTTCATCAGCATTGTGTCCTGTACACACAAGTCCTGAACATATTTTGTTAAATTTACACCTAAATATTTCCATTTTTAAGCAACTTTAAAAGATATTTTATTTTTTAAATTGTAACTGTATAGAAATACCATGGATTTTTGTGTGTTTATCTTGTAGCCTGAAACCTGGTTCAACTCACTTGTTTTAAGAGTTGGGTTTTTTTTAAGATATTTTGGAGATTCTTTGGGATTTTTGTATATAGAACATTATGTCATATACAAATAGAGGCAATTTTATTTCACCCTTTTCTATCAATATTTCTTTAATTTTCTGTCTTTATTTTTGCAGTGACAACCACTTCCAAAACTATGTTGACTAAGAATAATGAAAGTCAACATCTTTGTCTTACTCCCAATCTTAGGGAAGCACATTCAGTTTTTCAAGCATGAGAGTAATGTTAGCTACATTTTGTCAAGTTGAGAAATTTTCCACTCTATCCCTATTTTTCTAAAAGTTCTTATCATAAATAAGTCATGAATTTTATTAATGTTTTCTCCTCTTCTTGTCTACATTGATTGATATGATCCTTGGTTTCTTTTTTCTTTTTTGCTTTTTTTTTTTTTTTTGCTTTTTAGAACTGCACCAGAGGCAGATGGAAGTTCCCAGACAAGGGGTCAAATTGGAGCTGCAGCTGCTGGCCAGCACCACAGCCACAGCAATGCAGGACCTGAGTTACCTCTGTGACCTACACCACAGCTCACTGTGACAGTGGATACTTAACCCACTGAGCGAGGCCAGGGATCCTCATGGATACTAGTTGGGTTTGAGACTGGTAATCATGAGCCACAATGAGAACTCCTCAACTTATTTTTGAATATTGAATCAGCTTTTCATCAATGGAATAAATTCTACCTGGTCATGTTGTATAACTCTTTTAATATATGGCTAAATTTCATTTGCTAATATTTCATTAATTTTGTATCTATGGTCATGAGTATACTTGTCTACAACTTTCTTATTTTGTAATTCTATGTCTGGTTTTGGTATCAGGATAATACTACTTTCATAAAATTAATTGGAAAGTGTTTATTCTATTTTCCGGGAGAAACTCTTTGGAATTGCTCTTCATTCTCCATTAAGTTCTTAATAGATTTCTCTAAGGAAACCATCTAGGTCTGGAGATTTCTTTTGTGGAAGCATTATAATTATAAACTAAGTTTCCTTAATAATTATAAGGCAATTCAAATTACCTATTGATTGAGTTCTAGTACTTTTTGTTTTTTGAGGAATTTGACCATTTTCTATAAGTTGTCATATTTGTTTGTGTAGTTTATTTGCGTAGGGTTTTTTTTATAGCATATTCATTGTTACTCTTTTGATATCACTTTAACCATGATCTGCAATTGTAATTGTCTGAAATTTATTGAGATTTGTTTTATATTATAGGATATTGTCTATCTTGGTGTGCCATCCATGTGCACCTGAAAATTGTGTGTATTGGGTTGTTACTGGGTGGCGTGTTCTCCAAATGTTCATGAAGTCCTGTTAGTTTATGTTGTTAAACTCTTCTATATCCTTGATGATTGTATGCCAATTCTTATACCATTCCTTGGGATAGAGGTGTTGATGTTTCCAACTATAGTTGTTGATTTATCTATTTCTCCTTTAGCTCTGTCAGTTTTTGTCATATTCATATTTTGGCTCCATTGGTTATTACATACATAAGATTGCTATGTCTTTTTGGTGACTTATTTATCATTATACAATGTCCGATGTTGTCTCTGAAAATTTTCTCCACTCTGAAATCTACTGTACCTGATATTAACATAACTGTTCCTATCTTCCTTTAAGATGTGCATAATACATCTTTACACATTCTTTTATTTTCCACTTACAAAATTTTTATAGTTGAAATGAGTTTCTTATACAAAGCACATAGTTGTGTCATGTTTTTCAATTCATTCTTTTAATTTCTGTCTTATAATTGGTTTATTTAGAAAATTTTCATACAATATATTTATTGTTATGTTTGGCACTGAAGTCTGATTTTTTGTTGTTGTTTTATATTCCCTCTGTTTTTCTCTGTTCTATATATTACATTTTATATATATATATATATACAGACACACACACACACACACACACATATATATATATATATATATATATATATATATATATATATAAAACTGGTCTCCTGATGTCATCATTTTAATAACATGAAATATAGAAACCTTGCCTCTATTTACATCCCTTTCGTTTATATTATATTATGATTTTATTAGATATTTCCTCCACAAACATTTAGAACCACATCAGACTGTGTAATACTCTTTGCTTCACCTTTCAAGCAGAATACAGAAACTCAAGAGGAGAAGGAAAGACGATTGTGTTTCCTCACATTTCTTTTGTATTATATTTTCTTCTTTCTTGATGTTCCCAAGTTCATAATGCTTTCATTTCCTTTCTGTTTAAAGAACATCCTTTAGCCATTCCTTTATAGCAGTACTCCCAGCAACAAGTTCTCTCAGGATTTCTTCATCTGAAAGTGTCTTGATTTCCCCCTTTATTCCTGAAGGATATTTTTACTATGTACAAGAACTAGGTTGATAGTTCTTTTATTTTACCACTTGAAAAACATATTGTGCCACTTCCTTCAGGCCTCCAGTGTCTGATGCAAACTCCACTGTCACTCAAGTTGTGTGTTTTGTTTTGTTTTTTCCTATAAATAAGATGTTATCTTTCTCTGGCTGGTCTCAAGATGGTTTTTCTCTGTTTTTAGTTGTTCCAAGTTTAATTATGATGTGTCTTGGCATGGACATCTTTGGGTTTATATTGTTTGGAATTCACTCAGTTTCCTTAAATTTAATTATTTTGATATATAGATATATATATAATATGATGATTTAATGTATGTATACATTATGAAATAATTAGAAAATAGAGTTAATAAATACATTTATCCCCTCACATAGTTACTACTTTTTTGTGGGAGATAAAAAAGCTTGTCCTATTCTCTTAGCAACATTCAAGTGTAGAATCACTAACTATATTCACCATGCTGGCAGAGTCCCAGAACTTACTGATATCATAACTGAAATTTTGTGCTCTTTGACCAACATCTCCCAATTTCTTCTATCCCGAGCCCCTGGCAACCACCATTCTACTTTTTTGTTTCTACGAGTCTGACTTTTTTAGATTCCACCCATAAGCGACAGTATAACATTATTTGTTTTTCTCTGTCTGGCTCATTTAACTCAGTTTCTTGAATCTATAGGTTTATATGTCTTGCCAAATTTGAGTCTTTTCAGTCATTTTCTTTTTTAATCCTCCCTCTCTATCTTCTCCCTTCTGGAATTCTGATCACAAGGATATTAGATTTTTTTGTTATAGTCCCAAGATACCTTGGGTATTATTCATTTTTTTCCCCTTCAATTTTCTCTGTGCCGTTCAGCTTGTACCATCTTCCTGTTTATTGATCCTTTCCTCTGCCTCCTCCTTCATGCTATAATCCCATTCACCAAGTTTTTTATTTTGGTTATTGTATTTTCTGGTTCTAAAGTTTCCACTTGTTCTACTTTATATCTTTTATTCCTTTGCTGAAATGTTTCTATTTCTTTCCTAAGGCTTCCCATTCTTTCATTTATTTTAAGCTTGCTCGTAGTATTTTGGTTATGGATGCTTTGCTATTGGCCAGTTAATTCCACCTTCTCTACCATTTCAATGTTGGCATCTATTGTCTTTTATCATTCAGTTTGAAATCTTTCTGTTCTTGCTATGATAAATGATTAAAACCTGAACATTTTCATATTTTCATCTTATGTTAGGAAAGTCTAAATTTTATTTAAACTTTTGGGGTTAACTGACTTTCTCTGTCACTGCTTAATCAGAAGAGTAAGTGCTGCCTTCTAACTGCCATATAGAAGTAGAAATGCAGGATTCCCAATCAGTTCCCATTGACACTTGGGGTGAAGTGGTCCTTGTTACTGCTGCGCTGAGCAGAAGTTCTGGTTCCCCTTGTGGTCTCTACTATCATTGAACTGAGGGTGGCTTCATTATCTCTGGGAGATGCTGAACATTCTGTCTCCCACTGGATCTCCTCTGACACCATCAGATAAGAGAGATGCCTCATCAGTGCAAGATAGGGGTGAAAATCCAAGCTCTCCATGTGAATTCTACCAATACTGTGGAGGAAAAGCAGCTTATTACTATCCAGCAGAGATAAAAGTCGTATGTCTTTGTTTGTTTTTTTCCCAACAAAATCTATCAGAGTTGATTAGCATCTTGTTATAGCTTCATAAAGGTAGATGTCTAGATTCCTTTCTAATGCTTTTGCTGACATAGGCAGGGGTGGGGCCACAGAATCCATGGTATTTGACTAGAATAGGGCAATTGTTGTCTAAAAGTTTTCTATCTTGCTAGTTTCCCCTTTCCTGATCTTTTACATTAAAAAAAAGCAGGCTTTGTTGGGATTTTTAAAATCTGCAGTTGTTAGTGTTCTCAGGTTGCTGGCTTCTTCAGCCCCAAGTCTGGGATATATGAGACAAAAAGAAAACCCAAGGATACCATGTGTCATTTCCTGAATCCTTTAAATGGTCTGCCTTCTTTCTCTCCACCGTTCAGACTCTCCTTATGTTTGTTTTATGTGTGATGGCCAAGATTTCTAGTTGTACTCAGCTGGAGGCCCAGAGAAAAGTATATCTACTATGACTTTCCAGAAGAAGAATTCCTTTTTAAAAAAAATTTTAGAACAATATTTTTAAATAGTAAAAATTATTAGTATTTGAATTTACCTATTCATCTTTATTTCTATTTGTAGTTTATAGTATTACTTAATAATCTAACTTCATAACGAATACAGTTTTTCACCATTGTTTTGTCATCACTGGATTTCCCTATATTTCTCTACAGGGTTATCATCTCTTTCTAGCATACCCTGGTTTTTAATTAATGAGAGTATTATAATGGGTTAACCACAGTAAAAAAGAGATAATTATTTTGGGGAAAACTATCATATGTATAAGTTCTCCAAGAGGGTAGATCAAAAATTATGAAGCTATAGTTCACAGATTCAAAAAATTTGGACTCCTTTAAGATCCATCCCTCTCCCTGTACATAACAGGTTATAATCTTAAGGTGTCAGTAGATATATAGTGTGGCTTGAACTGTTCTTTGTCTATGAAGTCTTAGCTCTGCCACTTCAGCCTCAATAAGCAGAGATCTAATATGCCAGAATCTCTTGTTTGCTGGATATCCCAGCATCATTGGAGAAATACTTTTCATTTCATTGTCAGGCATGCCAGGACATGCTGTGTCCCCTGGTAATATTTTGTGCACAGTTTCTGATTTTCACTCTCTGGGGGTGTCTGCAGTTCTGAAACAATTAAGTTCAACCTGGCACATAAACTGAAATATGTCTTACAAATATGAGGTACATGTGGTGACTGCAGTAAAACTACACATTGATTTCTGACCTAAGGTTCTCTGAGGAGTGTCCCTAATCTCCCAAGGGTGAAGTTTTGTAAGAGAATCTTTGATTAAACTTTAAGATTAAAGCAAGCTTAAGTGGCTGGACAGCTCCCTATTCACTGCATGTTTGAGACGTCTTGAGAACATGTGTTATTCTTTTCAAAGTTGGTTGTAAATCAAACTTTCTAAATTGCTTCCAGATCAGTCTTTTCAGGCGAAGCATTAAAATGATAGTTCTATCAGCCAAAACGCTAATTTTTGCTCCAATCACAGACACTATTATAAATTCCCCTTACCTAATATAGAAGGAGATGCCAATCCAACCAGTCATCCTTTTCTCTAGGTCAGCAGATGTGCTGTCTGGACTAGAAGCTGCTGTCAGCAATTTGGTCCCACGATTTAGCTCAGATTTTTAAGAGATCGGTTGTATGTCTCTGGGAAAAGATGTTTGGCATAAATTCCAAAAATAGTCTTCTTCAGAACACTGACTAGAAGACCAAATGAAAGTAGAATAGTTGAGTTAAACAGAAGTAGCCTTTCTGGCAGGGAAATATTTTGCAGGTTTTCAGATTTTAGAAAATAAAGTGTTTGATGACCCTATTTCAAATATATATAATACCCATTCTTAAATCCCCTCCTTTGGCTTTTTATAGTCAAAACTTCAGTATACCTAGACTTTAATGACTGACTACTTAAAAGTAATGAGTATATTGATCAAAGCAGAGATTATTAACTGGTTTTAACAGAGGTACACTAATCCATTTCTGAAGCCCTAAATTTTGTGGGTTTTTTTTTTCTGGAAAGGGGGTCTACAGCTAACATTATATGTTCAAAGTTGTATATTAATTAGAAACTTACCATTTAATATTTTTTCTTATTAGTAGCCCCAGTGCTTTAAAATATCTAAAGAAAGATAAACATAAAATATGTTCCAATATTTATTAAATATAAACATATATTCTCAAATTTAAAAAGAGAGAAAAACAATATGCGATTTACAATTAACATTATAGATACACTAATATTACTAAGCCAAACTTATTTTGTTCCAATGTGGAGGGTTGATTGTTTGTACCATTCCAGAACTATTTAAGACAATATAAAATGACTTTTATAACTTCCAAAATTTCAAATGGTAACTTTCAACTGGCTGAACTCAAGCCTCACTCAATGTCTTTTGAAAGAGTCTTATACTCACAAATGGCACTATTGATTTTACATAAATGTACCTGGTAGCTATGAAAAGTCCTCCATAGTTCCTCAAAGGAGAAGTATAGACCTAGGAAATCTTAAATATTTGAATATAGCGTATATGGTGTCAATCTTGGATAAAATCAAATAACTGCATTTTACCCTGTCTCTCCCTCTGAATTTCAACTACAACCTGCATATAAGGCATGGAACAGACTTTTTAGAGTTCTAGAAACTCACTAATAGCAGCCAACTTGTATAGAAAGGCTTGTTTATAATTCAAGGTGTCGTTAAACCAGTGGTGAGATTACCATTTTTTGACAAGGAAATCTCAAGCATCCTAGACTTAGATTTTGTACAGTCTGAAACTTGGAAGTGAAAACAGGGTGCAAGCTGTGGACATTCTAGAAGACCTCTCTACTTCTGACTTAACAAGCAGGAAAAAGCATACCTAATGTTCAGATATATTTCTGCAAAACCACCTTTTTGCATTTTCCCTTTTTTTCCCATTGTCTTGCATTTGAGCCCCAAACAATACTTCAGTGTGGGAAGTAAGAGTAGTCATGGGAACCCATAGGAACAAAAATTCTGAAGCAAGTAGACATTCAGCCCCATTGTGGAACTGAGGGTCCCAGGAAGATGGAGTGATCCTCCCTTCCTTTTTTTTTTACCCTCACTGTTATATCTCTGCTTTGTCCTAGAGGTGGACATAGCTGTGAAAGGACAAGGAGCGGGAACTATCTAAAGCCAGCTTATGGCCATGTGACCTAAAAGAGGAGCCTCTGGGAACAAGAAACTTCCAAAGAGATTGCAAAGAAGAAGGAGCTTGGGAAAGCAGTGACATAGAATAATTTATAAACTCTTGAGCTCACTCTTGAGCTGCATATGTGTGGATCTGATAGTAATAAAAATATAAAATGATTTGAGAACTAAACTAACCGACAGATCAATCCCCAGGTGGGGGACAGATCCAAAGAGTATAACAGTGTTCAAAAACTGAACCAACAAAGGAACCACTACTGATGGAAGATGAACTAGGACTTGCAGTCTGAATCTAACTAAGCATATTGCTAACTAAGACAAAAATAAATCATCCATAAGATTTAAACAAGACTTACACATTCATAATAAATACATGATATACACAATATAGGAGTTCCTATTGTGGCTCAGCAGAAACAAATCTGACTAGGATCCATAAGGACACAGGTTTGAGCCTTGGTCTCGCTCACTGGGGTAAGGATCCCGTGTTACTGTAAGCTAAGCTATGTTGTAGGTTGTAGACATGGCTCAGATCTAGCGTTGCTGTGGCTGTAGTGTAGGCCAGTGGCTACAGTTCCAATTCAACCCCTAGCCTGGAAACCCTAAAAAGGTGCGGCCCTAAAAAGACAATATAGTATTCAAAATATTTGGGGTACAATTCAAAGTTACTCAGCATACAAAGAACTTCAACTCTCATGGAAAAAGCCAATCAACAGTCATCAGTACCAAAGTGATGCTGATCTTGGAATTATATGAGAAAGATTCTAACTGCTATAAAATTACTCCAACAAACAAACATAAACATTGTTGAAATGAATACAAAAATAAAATTCTCAGCAAAAGAAATAGGAAAAATAAAGAAAAATCAAGTAAATTTTAGAACCAGAAGTAAAATAATTACAATTTTGAAATATTCAAATGGAAATTACAAAGTACTCGGTGAACCTGAAGACAGATCAACAGAAATTATTTAGTCTGAAAAACACAGAGGAAAAAAATGAAAATAAGTGAATAGTACCACGGAAACCTATGGGACGACAACAAAAGATGTAGTATTTTTTTGAAACAGGGTGCTAGAATGAAAGGATAAAGAGGTGGTGTTGAAAAATATCTGAAGAGACAGTGGCTAAAAATATGGCAAATGACATAAAACTATAGATTCAAGAAGCTCAGTAAACATTGAATAGGAACCCCCAAAAGTCTACGCCCAGGAACATCAAACTGCTGGAAACTAAAAGCAATAAATTAATAAGAAATTTGTAGTGCTTTACAACAGAGAAGAAACTTGACTGTCCCTGGCATTAAGATGAAGAGCAGTTACCTGGTCTGTGATCATCCAAGATACCTGGATATCATAATTGCCTGGCCCCTAATCATGACCTGAATATAAGGACAAGATACAATAATCCTTCTTGACAGTTCTGTTTTGCTCTCTGGGAAAGTGGCAAACCGAGTTGGATGATTTCCAAAATGTTTACCAAGTTAATTCTAATGATATCCCTATACGGATACTTCAGAGACCCAAAAGTGCTTTCTAGAATTGTCCACTCTCAGAATTGCGATGAGGACAGAGGGTCCTTTTGGGTTATGAAGCGAAATCCTACTCCTGCAAAATGAACATGACTTTGACGATCAAGCTTGCAAATTCATCCCTCTCTATTTCAACCAAGTTCCATTATGTGAACCATCTCTCATCTGAATATGGTTTATTTGTATCTCACTCAGCTGCAGATACCTGTATGTTTTCTGAAAATACAAGTATTCAAATATTTGTTTGAATGAATGAATGGATCTGGTTCAAGATCATGTGCTTCAAAGATGAACCAAGCAGGTCAGGTCAGAGAGAACACGCAGAACCACAAAATACCCATCAGGGACAAGTTCTTGGGGGTTATTTACAACAACTCTGTCATCATATAGCTACTGAATAAATCAAAGCTCAGATAAGATTAGATGTCTGTCCAATATCCTCAAACTGGTGAACGATGAAAACAAAGACTTGACGGCAGATCCCCACTTCTTCCAAACTTACAGTTATACTGTCATAGTTTGGAGACCATGCAGGAGGTCTCACAGCTTTGCTTCTTTTCTGGCAGAAGAGAACCCCAATAATTCAAACCAAAGCTCTTTTCTCTCCAAGCCAGCCCACAGCCAGAAGACGACTGCCTAAAATGAAGGGAATTCTGTTTTCTAGAGATGAGGTGGCAAAATCTTCCCTGAGTACAGACTTTCTAAGGGATGAAAAAGCAGATAGAAAAAGAAAGGCAAGGTATCCTGCACCTAATTTCCGTTTTGAATGATCCCTGAAAAACTTACTAGAGTTATCTAAGAATGGCAGCATAGATGCTATGCTAACATTGACATACGAACACACTCTCTGGTAAATACATTTATCATTGCCTCAAACTTCCCTTCCCTGTGTTTCCATGCATTCCATCTTTCTAGTAGCCCAAGCCCTAGGCCTTGTTCAAACTTTATCCTAGTTCACAACTTCTTGAAGCCACTTGTTATAATAATTTAAGAATCTGCAAATTTCAGTGACAGTAGCCTACATTTTTTTTCCTGCTGGCAAAAGCAGAGCAAGAAGAAATTTTTGCCTTATCTAACTCATAAATTATCATTTCAGTAAGAAGTCACAACTTTGGCTGATGTCCTCTTCATTGATATCCTAGAAATTTCATTACAATCTGGGGCTAATTTTTCAATTTGAAAGGAATATGATTTATAGAAAGAGGGAAGGATGAGACACATTTGATTGTAATGGCAAGTCTGCCCCAAGAAGGAACAAAACGGAGAAGGAACAGGCAAATCACCTCAAAAAGTAAATACAATATTCTGTGAAAGAACAAAAGCCCACTGTGATGTAGAAAATACAACTCCATACTCCAGGGAAATTTTAAGAGTTAAAAAGAAAAGGTATATACACCAAGAAACACAGCTCAGGTATAACCAAACTTAACCCACTTCCAAAATTTCATTAGAGTTTCCATCGGTTACCATGAAAAAGACAAATGTGACTGAACCTAAGGGATCCGTATTAATTAAAATACCCGGATCAAGTTCTTTCAGCTTTTTACATCAAAACTGACTTGAGAAAAGGGAAAAAGTAATGAATTCACTTTATTGAATCTTATGTAAATCCATAAATAGCTATTTTTTTTGAGAACCTACTAAGTTCAAGGCACTTGCTCCTTGGTACCTGTAAGAATGCCACTAGAATATATTGTGAACTGATGAAACGTAATTCATAGTTTGTAATTCCAGTAGGCAATAATTGTTATCCACAGTTAATTTCGCACCAGGGTGAATTCAGCTCCTCTTGGTAAGGACTGGTGACCTATAATCAACACGCTAAATGATATAGCTGAGAAGCTCCAAGTGATACGATTTTCCCCTAAAGAGTGAATGTAAAAATCATAAATAACCTCTATGTAATCTGGAGGAAGATCTGGCCTCTTTCATTATGGTTACAGGAAATAGTCACTTTAATATGTAATGACTTTGATATGAGTGTTACATGCTAGAACACATGAATGCATTTGATGCTTTTTAGCGGCACAACTTATTAAACAGTTTGAAAGAACATGTAATAATCTTTTCTATGCATGTAACCTATTACAAAGGGATCCAGGCAATCTAAGTCGATATCCTCAGTGGAGATTAGGTTGGTCCTTAATGGAGATTCTAGCATGTTAGGGTTTGTCTGGCTGGCTAGCGGGGTGGACTATCTAAGGACTGATTTCTAGATGTGTTTGGCAAAGGATTAATCAGAGAAGTGGTTTCAAAGATGACAAGGTAGTGATCTTGGATGAGGGATCTGAACTTCTCCAGATGCCTGCTGGTAGTAATCCTTAGGGATGGTGCTACAAACAGAAAAGGTTAGTCCTGGAGCAGCAGTTTCTATGGAGACATGGGGAATACTATGGTATAATTACATTGCTAATAAGTATTATCTTAAGCAGGCATTTTAAGTGTGTTATCTTAAGAGATGAACCCTGCAAATAGGTACAGAAATGTCCGTCAGAGATCTAAATTTTTCTACAGATGTTTGTTTTATGTTTAACCCTCTACCGTAGAGAGTTATAACAGAAAGGACTTGAATCCTTTTGGAAAGCATTTGCATGTCTTTCCTAGTTGGCCCAAGTTCCTACCTCTTCCTACTGCCCTGCACCTAGCCTGCTCCCCTCATTTATGTTACCTGCTAGTCTCTGGATAATCAGCTCATTTTTTTAGAAATGTGTGACCTCTGGTTTAGATGAAATAATGATAATGAAAGATAGGTTTTTAAAAAATCTTTCCTTTAAGCAATCTTTTTTTTTTTTTTTGTCTTTTTAGGGCTGCACCCACAGCATATGGAGGAATGGAGATTTCCAGGCTAGGCTTGAATTGAAGCGGTAGCTGCTGGCCTACGCCTCAGCAACAGCAATGCCAGATCCAAGCTGCATCTGCCATCTACACCATAGCTCACAGCAATGCCGGATCCTTAACCCACTGCATGAAGCCCAGGATTGAACCTGCCTCCTCATGGATGCTAGTCAGATTCGTTTCTGCTGAGCCATCATGGGAATGCCCCATCTTTTTCTTTTATTTGAAGTATAGTTAATTTAAAATATCGTGTTAGTGTTATTCAAAGCCTACAAATAATACATGCTGGGGAAGGTATGGAGAAAAGGGAACCCTCCTACACTATTGGTGGGAATGAAAATTAGCTCAGCTAGTATGGAGAATAGCATAGAGGGCCCCTAAGAAAAAACGCAACAAAGTTACCATCCCCACTCCTGGACATGTATCTGGAGAAAACTCTAATTTGAATAGCAATATTTTATTGGATAAAATCAGAGATCAGAAGAAATCTGCAGTCACAACTCTCTCAACCCTCTTCTCATATCTCTTCATGTTTATCTGCCTTAACCCTACGTGCACTCCCGCCACTCACACACACCCAACATACACCCACTTCTCCAGCTGAAGTTGCAATGTCACTCATTCAACTGCCACCAGACACTACACCAACCAAGCCCAGTACTTTTATTGCTGTAGTTTTTCTGAGTGAGGGGGTTAAAAAAAAAAAAATCTCTTTCTCCCTTGGACCAGCTAGGAACATGTAGTGTTTTTTCAATAAAGTTTACTAGGAAATGACATCACGAAATTAAAAAAGAAAGGTACAAAGCAGTAGAAATGGTGACAGAACTAATTTCCCAGCCTAAAATTAAATACTTTGTTCGTCCTACATCCTTTATTGAGCAATAACTCTTAGTCAGCATTATGCCCTACTTTGGGAATTTTTGGAAGAGCTGAAGATAAAACCATGTAAAAAGCCTTGCTACAGCATGGTGTGCAAAAGGAGATAATCAGATATGGATTGTCTTGACTGGTCCAGTTTAGCCTTTACCCAGTCACTATTTCTACCTTAGGTTCAGCTGTATCTGAAGAATTCACTCCAAAGTCCTTCAACTTGGAAAAAGAGATGCCCTACGCTTCTTATGAGTTTAGGAGCCCAGGAATGAACACATAGAGGTATGTGGTTTTCCACCCCCTTAACCACACCACTGCAAAGCAAAGTGTTTTATCTCATGGTAGTTTCTAAGCAAATTTTGGTGAATCAAATGCATTTAAAATTTCTGAAAATTTATATTCTTTAATTTGTTTGATAGTATGCCACCCACTATATGCCTGGCGATTTTCCAGGTCCTGGAAATACAACATTAAAGATACTTACCAGCTCTTAAGATTGTTGTAATTTAGGACTTCCTCTCGTGGCTCAGGAGTAATAAACCTGACCACTATACATGATGATATGGATTCAGTCCCTGGCCTTGCTCGGTGGGTTGGGGATCCAGCATTGTCGTGAGCTGTGGTGTAGGTCACAGACTCAGCTCAGATCTCACATTGCTGTGGCTGTGGTGTAGACCAACAGCTGCAGTTCAGATTTGACCCCTAGCCGGGGAACTTCCACATGCCTCGGGTGAAGCCATGCAAAGAAAAGAAAATCATAATTCAGTGTCCAAAATCAATAAGCCTATAAGTGGTATTAGAAGGGTAACCATTAGTTGTTATAGAAACTCAAAAGACTGGTGCCTGGCCCAGACTGGAAGGAAAAATAAACTGTTTACCAGAAGGGTGGCACTTGATCTGGGTCTTAGTGGATGTATTAACAACACGGAGATTAAGTGTGTTCAAGAAAACTTTACCACAGAAACACCCCTCAATACCAATGTCATAAACAGAATACTAGGCTTGAGAGTTAGGATTACAGGGTGACATCTGTAGCTTTTTAGGTATGTCAAGCTAAGCAGTCAGTGATTAAAGCAGTTTAGGAGCTCCTGTCATGGCTCAGCAGAAACAAATCTGACTAGGATCCATGAGGACACAGGTTCAATCCCCAGCCTTGCTCAGTGGGTTAAGGATCCAGTATTGCTGTGAGCTGTGGTGTAGGTCCCAGAAAAGGCTCAGATCTGGCATTGCTGTGGCTGTGGTGTAGACCAGCAGCTACTGCTCCAATTCTACCCCTAGCCTGGGAACTTCTATATGCCATGGGTGCAGCCCTAAAGAGATAAATAAATAAATAAATAAAGCAGTTTAATGTACCATTAAATCTGTGCATATCAATTAACCAGCTCCGGATGTCAGCCCTATTACAATAAGTGGCAACGTCTGAATCCGGAAGCTTGGCAGGCTTCTGCTGGCTAAGATTCATCCAAAAAGCTGAATTTGCTATTTAAAAAACAACAACAACAACAACTAGCCTTTTAACATTAGTTTGGGCTTCAAGTACCACCATCAATAAACTTACTACTCAGAAACACATGATATGTGTTAGAAAAAGCGTACCAGGTAACTGTTTAAATATAGATGGATCTCACTTACATAGGATTGTTTTATAAGAGAGAGACTTTAATTGGCTGTTCCTAAAGCTTGAGAATATTAATGTGGTACCGCCCATGTCCAAGACGGCTCAACTGAATAAAGAGCCTTTCCCCTCTGCTTCTGTGCATGCAAAGCAAGGGGAAAAAAACGGCGTATATGATAGAATTCTGCCAACCAAACAACTAGTTCTGCCAGCGATGCTGGTGGGAGATAATCTGATTATAATGTAAAGCAT
This sequence comes from Phacochoerus africanus, assembly GCF_016906955.1. Lineage (NCBI taxonomy): Eukaryota > Metazoa > Chordata > Mammalia > Artiodactyla > Suidae > Phacochoerus > Phacochoerus africanus. The sequence continues at coordinate 23,948,343 of NC_062554.1, forward strand.
TCATCTAATAAAAAATAACCCTGTGACCAAACTACCAGGAAGCAAACATTAATAATAATGGGGACAAACTCTGAGGGTGATTCTCATAAAATCTCTAGGGGAGATTTTCAGGGAGATGACTAAGTCTGTCCATCATTTAGCACATGATTTTGGATGCTTGTCATTTTCTAGACATTTTTGGTGGATAAAAATAACAGTCATGGGCCCTGCCTCTAGGAGCTTGCTAATCAGGGAGACATGACATATACATAAATAATTTAAATATATAGTGCATGGTGGTTAAGCACTGCAGGGCCATACATATAAACAACTATGGTTGTATGAGGAATGAAAGATTATTTCCAACCAACAAATCTAAAAAGATTTCTTTCTTTTTTTTTTCTTTCTTTTTTTTTTTTTTTTTGGTCTTTTAGGGTCTAACCTGTGGCATATGGAGGTTCCCAGGCTAGGGGTCTAATTGAAGCTGTAGCCTCCAGCCTATGCCACAGCCACTGCAACACCAGATTCGAGCCACCTCTGCAACCTACACCACAGCTCCTGGCAATGACGGATCCTTAACCCACTTAGCAAGGCCAGGGATCGAACCTGCCACCTCATGGTTCCTAGTCAGATTTATTTCCCCTGCACCATGACGGGAACTCTTAGAAAGATTTCTTTATGGAAGTGATTCTGTTGTGTTCCAGACTTGTGTATCCAATGGCTTCTGATCATTTCTACTTTTAAGTCCCAGGATGCCTAATGCAAAATCTAGCATCTTTTCCCTAAAGTGTGTTCTTCATATTCAACTCCACAGCTCCCTGAAGTGGCACCATCCATCCAATCAACCAAGTTAGTGTCCTCGGAATGCTGGAGCTCTCCCTCTCTTGTGCATTACTGCCACATTTTGTCAATCATCTGGTCCTGTACATACTATGTGCTTAATATTTTTGGAATCTACCCTCTTTATTCACACCCCCCTTAGTATAGTTATAGTCTAAAAATTGCTAATGTAGATACTTGCAATGATCTCCTAAATGGCTTTGTAATTTAATTATGTCATTGTTCTGCTTAAAATCCTGCAGCAACTATCTATGGTTTTCAAGATAAATTTCTAACTCTTTAGATCCTTCATAATCCAACAACTATAGACTGCCTACCATATAGTGAGTACTCAATGAGTATTTTTTGAATTAGTAATGGAATAAAGGGATCATTTGAAAAGTTCAATACTTTTGAACTAGTCCTAGGGATAAAAGACATTTTGGACATGCTAATGGAGCAAAGGGAATTCCAACTTGAGAGAATGTTCTCAGAAGCCCTGACCTTGGGAACTAGTTAAAAGAGATTAGGACTCAAAATACAGAGAATCTTCCTGCCCTCAATAACCTGTATCTTAGGGGAGCAAGGGAATAGCTTTAAAAATATTTGCACCTTCTCCAAAGATAGATAAACTCAAGTTTGAGATACCAAGCCACTTATAGTCATGCAGAAAAGTAATGGTAGAAGCACTTGCCTGATTCATAGTCCCACCTGCTTAGGGTGAGAAACAGAGGAGGGGAGGGGAGGGAGAGGGAGAAAGAATGAAAAGAATAAAGACCAAAAAAAGGAAGGGAGGAAGGAAGAAAGGAAGAGGGAGGGAGGAAGAAAGGAAAAAGAAAGAAAATGTTATTCTTAATAAAATTTGTCTCTGCTTTTCAAATGCCTAACACATTCCAAAGTATAGGCTGAAACTGTTTCAACCGTTGCTAAATTTTCATTGAAATTTTATTTGATTTTTCATGAAAAGTCATCACAGATAAATATATTTTTTAAAAAACCTCATCTCACATTTTCATACAAAGATACAATTAAAAGAAACCCTTTTAATCTTACAATTTCTTGGATTCATACAAAAATGATAAAAGAAGAAAACAGGCTAGCATTTTTATTCAGGGATTCAGTTTGCTTTTTAGTTTGGTTTGGTTTGTTTGTTTTTTCAATTAGTCAGCTCCTATGCTGTATTTTTTAACAGATATTTGAGTCCCTGAAATTTCTAGAGTGGGAGTTGAAAAGTTAGAAATCATTCTTTAAACTGGCCAGTTTTACACTTTGCTATTTGATGTCAGGCACTGATAGAACAGGGGAATGATCCAGGGGGATGCCAGGTCCATCTGCTACCTAACTTGGACCTTGGCCTAGAAGAACTGTCATCTTAATCATTTTGCATATTACGAATTTTCACCTCTAGAAAAATTTCACTGCAGAAAAAAAAAAAAAGGTCTGAAAAAAAATCACTGCCAACCAGATCAATTTCCCTTTTTCTTCTTTTCTCTGAAGTTCAAATTAGAGAAAGGGATATCTCTAATAAGAACCATGAATAAGATTCTGTTTTTAAATACATATTATTCATAGGATCATCCCAAAGATTTGGTCTAGTTATCTACTTATTTGTTATATTTTCAACCCTTGTATCTTCATCACTTTTACTGTAGACTCGGGAAGTTGTTTCTTATACTATAGATACTCAGCCTTTTGAATGATTTTCTTAGTTGTAATGAGAAAATATTTAGAGCTTTCCCCCAAAGACCACTTTTCTTCCAATAAATATGCACGTTAAAATTGCAAAGATGTCTTTTCCACAAGGGACATTCAATTACTTACCTAATGCAATGTTCAGAATTGCAAAATTGCAGGAATCTTTAAAAGTTGATGCATTTTGTGTTTAAGGTTTGAGTATACTAACATTGAGGTTGTTGTAATTGACATTGTTGCCTTTTTAACCTTTACTACTTTTATTCTTGTCAAAATAATACATTTTCATGTTTATGCAATCAAGTTGTCCTGAGGATCGTAGCAGAAGACAGCAATCCTTTATTTTTATTTTTAAAGCTTCATGGGAGTATAGCTGACTTACAGTGTTGTGATAATTTCTCTGTACAACAAAGTGACTCAGTTATACATATACACACATCCATGTTTTTCATATTCTTTTCACAGACTATCAGGTAGCGTTCCCTGTGCTATACAGCAGGTCCCCATTGGCCAAGACAGCAGTCTTTTAATATGACCACATCCCCCTTCTAGTAGGAGCTGAGCTTGGACTCTTTTTCTGATATGTACTATACTTCTTCTAAGTCATTTTATTCATTTCATGATTTTTCTTAATTTTATAAAGTATGAGAAAGTAATTATTTTACATGCCATACACCCAATATAGGTAGATGACTATTTTTAGAAATATCAAGTGTTTACATGAAGATTATCATAAAGTATTATTTACAGAAATGCCAGCAGATAACCAATGCATATATAAATAATTTTAATTCTGTCCTATGCTTCATCAGATACCATTAGCCTCTATCTTCTACTTCATTACAGCATTAAACATTAAAACTGCCTCTTTTGATACCCATGGCCAATGCATGACCTTAGGGGGGAAAGGCTTCTAGCAATTTACAAGGATAAACAGGTATCATCTGACTTGGTATGTGTTCTTGGAATGTGTTGGGGACATGGTGACTCCACTTTGGATGAGACTTTCTTTGGACACCAAAATGTCCCCTAAATTAGTAAAGCTTATAGACTGGCTGGTGCCATGAAGTTAAAGTGCAGAAATTTGATTTTGGAATCTAGCACTGTGTTTGAAATGTACAAGTCTGATAGTGTTGAAACTACCATTTGTGCCTGGATAGCCCAGCCCTTACATGGACTTTGCTGTCCCCATTAATAGAAAATAATGTATAGCCACCTGTTTGGGACAATCTGAGGCAACAAGGTACACACAGCCCATTTCACTTATATATGTTCCGCTGAAACCTTCTGGGAAGGGTTGTTCTTTCCTAAGTGTATAAGGATGTGCCCACATTTTTTGGGAAACTAATAGCACAGATCCATCTCCCTTTTCTCTGTTGTCAACATGCAGTTCAGCCTGCCGGGCATGTTGAGAAACAAAAGGGCCTTACTCTTCCCTTTGGCTAGGGGTCATTCTTTTTTTCCCATTGTGTTTATTAAAGATCACATATAGCACTAAAACTTATTTACCTTTGCTCATTATATCAGTGAGTGTCCAGTTAGGAAATCAAGGACTAAACCAGCTATTTGAATAACAACAAAAGTCCTATTCTAAGGGATAGTTTAAGTCAGTACTGAAGGACTGAAAGACAAAAAGGGGACACTGAGATAACACAGAAACAGCAACTAGAGAAAGCTGCTGCCACTTCCAGAGCTGGTCAAACAACAGATAGAAGTAAATAGGATGTACAAACTTGAAGTACCTGTTGAACTCACACTTCGATCTCTAAGGAGGGAACACATCACAGATGACTCCAATACTCAAAAGTCTGGGGAGCATCCTTCCCCACAAGCGGGGGCTCAATTTTTGCAGAGCACCGCCTAGCTGCTGCTGGTATCTGTGAGGAGACTTGATTAAGGTGGTGCGAGAGGGGGAGGGAATGAAAATTAAAACCAACTTCAGCTATTGGATTCAATAGATGCAGCTGGAGTGGAAGATGCTATTTGGATTTGTACAGACAGGAATAGGAATCAAACAAAAAGAAGTCCATTCTCTCTCCTCTTTTCTTCCAGTCTCTGTTTGGCATTCTGATCAATGCGGTCTAACAGAGAGCAAGCTGGCCAAGGAGAAGTGCTGTCTGCACAGTCCCAATCTCACAAAGCAAAGTATAGAAGGGTGAATTTTGAGCCAAGATGCCAAAACTTAGTAACTATCATGTCTGATCCTTACCTAAAAACTCACCACTCCAGGGGAAAGAGATAAGCAATGAGCCCTTCATCAAATCCGTACATAATTCCAGTCTTATATGGAATGTTACAAACACTACAGACATCCCCCCCACATTTAGGAAAATTGAGACATTATTTTTGCCTCATTAATTAAGCACCTATCCAGGATAATGCTACAAATGATTTCAATGATCCCATTATCAAGTCTGACATTGTCAAATCTGATATGAATTCTGATGTTATGTTATTGAACAATGATCATGGGCTCCTCCATTCCTTGACCATTAGCAGAGCCACAGTTCTAATCCTGTGAGTTCCACTTAACTGCTATAGATTTCTTGTTAATGTCTTTCTGCATTGAGTTTCCCCCAGCACAGGTAGCCTCACAGTGTTACCTGAGATCTTCAAGGAGAGGACATGTTCCTTTCTTTCAACAAGTTCAAAGCAAAAGCACTCTACTTTATGCATCATTTGTCTCAAGCCTTTCCTTTATGCTCATGAAGGACTTGGCCATTTGCCTACCAATAGCCACTTTCCCATGCTGCCTTACTAACCAAATTCCTATTCTGTTCCAGATGGTGGTGTGTTTGAGTAAAAAACTACATTTCTTATCCTGTTTTGCAACTGGAGATGTGTATGGATTATGCTTCAAGACGATGAGTAATAGAAATCTGTTTTTTTTTTTTTTTGTGGTTTTCCTAGAAAGGTTTCCTTGCTTGCCTCCTTGTTAGGTCCCTGCCAGAAACAGGAATGGAGAATGGAGGCAGGGCAGGCACCTTATAGTGGTGTGATGATCATGAAGATGAAAACAGCATAGAAAGAAAGCAGGAAGGCAGAAAGAGCATCTCTGCTCTGGACTGCCTACCTTAGATTTCTTGGGAGAGAAAAATGAGATTCCCTACTTCTTCCCTAGGAAACTTAAATGTGCATGATTGAAGCACCATTAAAATATTGTAGCCATATTATTCTATTTTAATTCTATCATATTCAAAGAAATTCCACTTTCTATGTATGAATCACTGTCCTGAGCAGTATGGGGAATACAAGATGATAGATAATTGAGATAATCTGATGAACTGAAGGAGCATGTATTATATGATGGAGGAGACATCTACAAACTTGATGATTAAAAAAAGATGTTTCGGCAGTGTTTACTACCAAAAAACCATAATTTTTTTTTCCTTTTGTAGCTTTGGCCCTTTGAGATTATGAGTGATTCCAGATTATTCTAAGTCTCAGTTTTCTGGTAGGTTTTAATGATGTCATGTTACCTGCCACACCTGGAAGGGGGTACAAATTTCTCCTGTGGCCAGTCCTAATTGAAAAACACACAAAAAAGAAAATTCTTAAAATGCCATCCCTATTTATATAAGTTGACACAGTTAATATATAATAGATCTGGGATTCAGACTCAGGCAGTCTCTCTCCAAATTCATACTTCAAAATGTACTACGATAGTGCTTCTCATACAGACATTACAAGGAAGGACCTGACCCTAATTTCAGAGTTATGATGTTATATTTTTCTTTTGAAGTCTAAGTAAACTATGACCACCTACTCATGAACATGTTCACAAATGGAAGAGCATTTATTCTGTTTTACTCTTAGAATAAAACTGGAGTTAACTCTCTTGTCCAACAGGAGCAGATCAAATGAATACCAACTTTACAAAAAATTCCAACACGTTGATGGGGTAAAGAGGAAGGTAACATTTTTAAAACATATTTTAAGATAAAAGGGAGCACAGATTATCACCCTGTTAAATACATAATGAAATACAGGAACGTGGAGAGCTGATATGAGGCCTAATGCTAGAGACTAAAATATTAAACAAACTCAATTTGATTTCAAACACTTACTAGTTCATCATAAATTCCAGAGTAGTTCCTTAAATTCTGGTTGAAGTTTCCCGCAACACAAATGGAAATTAAATGCTTGATACTGTCAATCTATATGCTGTGGGGCAAGGAAGAGAGAGTAACATCCCAAATGGGAGGTCAGGTTTGAGACAAAAAGGCATTTGAGCCCAGCCTAAGATGACTGCTAAGATTTAAATAGAAAAGCTATGTGTGACAGAGCAGTCAAAGGATACTAACATATGATCACGCAATCCCAATCCTGGGAACATATCTGGGAAAAAAAGTTCCATTCAAAAAGATACATGCACCCCTACATTCATAGTAGCACTATTCACAATAGCCGAGACATAGAAACAACCTAAATGTCCATCAGCAGATCAATGGATTAAGAAGATGTGGTACATATACACAATAGAATACTACAAGCCATTAAAAAAATGAAATAATGCCATTTGCAGGATGTACTTCCCATATTAAGTGAGGTAAGTCAGAAAGAGAAAGACAAACACCATATGATGTCACTTATATATGGAATTCTAAAATATGGGACAAATGGGAAGTTCCTATTTTGGCTCAGTGATAACGAGCCCAAATAGTATCCATGAGGATGCGGGTTCAATCCCTGGCCTCACTTAGTGGGTTAAGGATCCAATGTTGCCATGAGCTGTGGTGTAGGTCACAAACCTGTCTTGGATTCCCCGTTGCTGTGGCTGTAGTGTAAGCCACCAGCTGTAACTCCAATTTGCCCCCTAGCCTGGGAACTTCCATATGCTGCAGGTGCAGCCCTAAAAAGCAAAAATAAATAAATAAATAAAATACGGCACAAATGAACCTATCTACAAAACAGAAATAGACTCATAGACATACAGAACAGACCTGTAGTTGCCAAGGGGAGGGGGAGGAGGAGGAAGTGGGATGGACGGGGAGTTTGGGGTTGGTAGATGCAAACTATTACAGTTAGAATGGATAAGTAATGAGGTCCTGCTGTATAGCACAGGAATTATATCCAGTCTCTTAAGATAGAGTGTGATGGAGAATAATATAAGAAAAAAAAAAGTGTGTGTGTGTGTGTGTGTGTGTGTATGGGTATTATGACTGAAATGGACATAACACTGTAAATCACCTATATTCTAATAAAAAAAAAAGATACAAAAAAAGGACACAATTGTCCTGAGACATTCAGTAAAACAGTTATACTTTCCATGTGCCAGGCATTGTGCTAGGGATGAGGTAGGTATTATAGAAAAGGCAAAACAGGTTCACAAAACAGATGGTACTGGGATGTATCTAGAATGTAGGGTGGGTAGTATGAAATACAAAGAGATGAGTTTGGAAAGGTGGAAGGAGAGCGGATTATAGTTAATGGCATTTCTATTCCAAATAAACATTTTCCTTTTTGTGGATAGAATTCAAAGGATACAATATATAAAGATTTTTGAAAGTTCACAATAAGCAAAGTAACACTGTATAATGGAAGAAAATTGCCACAGCCCAGCTCTTTTTCTCTTTAGAAATGTGTTTGAATGCAGGAACATATTTATAATATAAACCATTTCTATTTCCTTTGAGATGATGAGGAAAGAGCCACCTTTTATGAAATTTATGGAGTTTAAAATTCAATAAGCACAATCTTTACAATGTTACACATTCTTTCTTAGCCAAAAAGCAATGCCATTCAAAGCGCTCTCTGCAAGATTTACTTATATTTAATTTATTGGAAAACACATTGGCTTCTGCCATTCCCAGACTTCTCTGGTGTTTCAATACTATTCAACCCATTTAATCTTTCTGGAACCTTTTCCTGTTTTCCTTTCCTATGCATTTCATTTACTTATAAAATTTAACTTTGACAAATTTACAGTAAAGATTTCCTATTGACTATATTTTGGACCTGTGTGGCTACATTTCAGGGGTCCTTATGTCCTGGTCCATACAGTCTGTGGTTCACTGTTGCTCTTACAACCCAGAACTGTCTTCTGAAAGCTGTATGTTGAGATATGGTTTACAGAAGGATAAGACTAATAGCATGTGATTTAGCAATTTTAATTCCTGGCTTGACTGACCTGTCTCACTGATACAAAGAGCTGAAAAAAGAATGTACATATGTATGTGTGACTGGGTCACCTTGCTATAGAGTAGAAAAATGATAGAACACTGTAAACCAACTATAATGGAAACAATAAAAATCATTTAATAAATAAATAGTGGCTAATATGCTCGTTGTACTTCAATTCTAGGCCCTCTTGGCTCAAAATTACAGAGAAGAAAGATGGGGAAACATGCAGGGGTAGATAAAGCGAGTGAGTCAGAAATCTTACATGCTTCTCACACATGCCATGACAAACATGGTCTTATAAATTAGCAGAGATTTCATATTGATAAGAAGTTTCATCTTTAGAGCTATTATTTTGAGTAAACACAATACACATAGCATGCAAATATGTTATATAGTGGAATAACAATTGCACTTCTTAGAACATATTCCTTTGCTCAATTTAATGTGAGGTTAGGGAATTAAGATGAAGACAAATATCAGAAAAATGTTTTGATTGGGGCCTGCCTGGGGAATGATAGAGAGAGAGATATGTTCAGAACATGGGGTCCTGATGAAAATGGGCCAAAGTTGAGATCCTCAATAAATAGGATTTTTGGAATTTAGGGGAGAATCTCAGAAAGGTTAGAGAAGCAAATGGGGGGCTAAGGTTTCTCTATTTTTTCTGTAGTTGGATAGTAAATGACATAGTTTTGGAGTCATATATGGATTGACAATCAGTTTCTAGAGTCCACGAATAGTTTTGTGGCTACCCCAAAATCTCCACTTGCTGGTGCCCATGCCCGGCATAATTTCCTACATTTCAGTGTGAGAGGGCACTCTGGCTGGCTTCTAGTCAGTATAATGTAACAATGGTGATGAGCTATCACTTCTGTGATAGCAGTTTATGAGATTGTAATTTATCTGGCTAGAAGAATACCTCTTTGTTTCTTCCTTAATTTTGAGAAACCAAGTGCTCATATTCAGAAGACCCATGTGTCAAGCACCTGAGAAGGCCTCTGGCCAACAGCAATAAGAAACTGAGTCCCTCAGCCTACCTATCCACAAGAAGCTAAATGCTGCTTATGAGCTTGAGAGTGGACCCTTGTCCAGCTGAGTCTCGGATAAGACTGCAGAACCAGTTGGCACCTTCATTCCAGCTTGGTAAGACCCTGAGACAGAGGCTCCACTAAGTCATGCCCTACATTTGGACCCACAGAAACTGTGAGACGATAAGAAGATAATATAAGAAAAAGAATGTATATACACATATGATGGGGTCACTTTGCTATACAGCAGAAATTGACACAACATTGTAAATCAACTATACTTTAAAAAAATTTCAAAATAACGTGTGGGATTTTCAGCTGCTAAGTATGTAGTATTATTGTTATATGCAGCAATCGAAACCTAATTCACTGCTTTTAAGGCATGTTACTCAACCTCTCTAAACCTAATGATTTTTTTTTCATCTCTTTTTATATCGTCCCTCATGGTAGACTAACTGCATAACATCAAAGTAGGATCCACCAAAAGGAATTCTACATAGAACCAACACCATGAAGTACAAGTAGGTAGCTCTCTAAAAGTTTCCCAAGGAAAAGTGTGTATTGTGTTCACAGCATAATTTTCCTAAGTGTTCCTCCGAATACTCATTCTGTTGGATGTTTATAAGTATTACATGGAAACATTGAAAAATAACTCTGAGAAGAACAGAGTAAGCTAAAATTAATCAGATTGCTTTTTCAGCGTTTCAGTTGCTCTAAAGTACCTCATGAATCTCTAATGAAAACTAAAAAGCTTGACCAAAAGTTGTCTGAGGAAGTGTCCTAGGAAAAGATGAGAATTTCCTAGGAAAACCATTTGGAATCTGCTTCAAAAGAAAAACAAATGGTTGACCTGGTTCCCCAAAGCCTATGATGTAAAGCATGCCTGCAGAAATTTCAGCCAAGAATTTCTTAGAATTATTATTACAAAATAGCCATCTCAGCAGTTAGATTAAACTGGACAGACATCATCCGATTTTAAGCTCCTCAAGGTCATGGGGACGTGCTTCTCCGCAATTGACATGTATGGGTAGGAAAGCTCCAGTGTCATGTTGATGTCTTAGCTGAAGTTGGTTATCCTGTTGCCTCACTCAGCAGTGAGCTGAGAGTCAAGGACAGAAGGCTGAGGTGTGACAGTGGTGTGTGGAGGGGGTTGGGCGACTAGGGCAGAAGGGAAGAAAGCCAACAGAAGCATTCCTGTCACTCACCACATCACCAGCTTGCAAGCAGGTGTCAAACCAGATCCCAGCTAGCTCCCACTGTGTCTAGTAGCGGGCCAAAGGTGCTCCCACTGTGTCTAGCTGAGAGCTGCTCCTAAAAATGGGAACCTCTAGAAGGAATTGCTATTTTTAAAGAGAGCCTGTAATGGAAAACACTAGATTCCAGGCAAAACAGAACCCTTTCTAATCAAGAAATAACAGCTTCGAAGGACATGAAGCCCACCCTTAGAATCTAAAGTGGGATGCTTGCTGAATAAGACATTTTTTTTCCTCAAAAACTATGCTTTTCCTTTCTAAAATAGATATCACTGAAATGCTTTTTATATTCATTTTTACTCTTTGACTGCATACCCAGAGCAAGTAAAGAAGATCCAAGCAATCAGCTTTTTTTTTTTTTTTTTGGCTAAATCTGTGACATGTAGAAGTTCCCAGACCAGGGATCCCACCCAGGCCACAGCAGTGACAACGACAGATCCCTAAGCCATCTGTGCCGCACAAGAACGCCTATCCCAAGCTTGTTATAAAGGATTGAATTATTAAGTTGAAAATTTCTCCATGAATCTTACGACATATATTTAAGGGAATTCTTGTAGAAATAATATTAATCTTTCCTGTGTTTGATTTTTAAAAGAGGCTAATGGTGATGATTTCAAAAGCATAATACGGAAGATACCAGTTCTCTAATTTGCCATCAGCACCCTAACGGTAAAGTGATTTGTTTCCAGCTAATAGGTGTAAGTTTATTGTGTCACTGTTGAATTCTCACGAGTATGGGCCATGAAAGATAGGACATGGGTGTTCTGAACTGTAGAAGTACTAAGCGGATACTAAAATAATTCCAAAGTGGACGAATATATTTTTTCCTTCTTTTACCATAAAGAAAATAATGTTTTATAGTATTTTTTTAAATTTCTCATTTAACCAAGTTAACTGGTTAGATAGATAGATAAGGTAGACAGGCAAATTCTTAGAGATCTTGTTGAATAAAAGGTGTGAAAAATACTCCCTTATAAATGTATTGTCTCATTTGTGATTTGAAACATAGGGAGGACAAGAAATTTGACTAAAGCCCCGCAATTATAAAGGTGCAGAAATGACATTCAAATCAAATTTGTCTTACTCCCTGGATTATACTTTTAAATATCAACTTATGAACAGTTGTAAACAAGGATATGCATAGTATACCTTTCTTCTTCCCCTTATCTCTGATCCTGTCCTTTTAAATATCAATAGGTTAATTCTCTCTTTTCTTTCTTTCTTTTTTTTTTTTACTGTCTTTTTGGGTTCACAGCCATGGCATATGGAGGTGCCCAGGCTGGGGGTTGAATCCAGCCTACACCACAGCCACAGCAATGCGGGATCCGAGTTGCGTCTGCACCCTACACCACAGCTCATGGCAATGCCAGATCCCTGAACCACAGAGCAAGGCCAGGGATCAAACCCGCATCCTCATAGATACTAGTTGGGTTTATTAACCACTGAGCCACAACCAGAACTCAGTAGGCTAGTTCTTACTCCTAGGGGAAATCTCAGACTAATTCTACAGTCCTCTAGTCAGAAATGTTAAAAATACCTCAGGACACTTCTAACCCCAAGAATAGTTCCATGTGATGACTTGGAATATACAATGGAGGGTACTAATGAAACAGTGACCCCCAGCCAGCTCCTCCCCTCGTCTCCCACCTCTGGTCTGTGAGACACAGGACCTGGGTCAGGTCCCCAGTGGAAGAGTGGCTGCTCCCAGAGTATCACCTCCCTTTTTTCCAGCCATAGCCCACTGCCTCTGAGTTTTGCAGGTATGGCTCAAACATCAAACCCTTATTTTCCTCCAAATTTCATGGAAAAAATACTGTGCTCCTCAATTAGTTCTCCTATTCATTCAACACGTATTTACCGAGCATCTATCATTTGGGAACCACTGTTCTTGAACTATGAGCAAAACAGACAAGAACATTTGTTTTTGCTTGTTTGTTTTTTGTTGTGGTTGTTGTTTTCTTTTGGTCTCCCCCACTGCATGAGGAACATCCTGGGCCAGGGATCAAACCCTCACCGCAGTACCAACTGGAGCCACAGTGGTGAAAACACTGGATCCTTAACCCACCGAGCCACCAGGGAACCCCCCCCAAATATTTGTTTTTATAGATTAATCAAGCCAAGACATTTTTGAGAGGGAGAAGTAAGAAAGATAGCATCAGAGAACGCTTGAATTAATTATATCATAACATTAGGTATAAACCCATCTGTCTCAGATGAATGAGGACATAGTCACCAAGCAGAGAGTGAATTATATGGTATGTAGTTAATGTTATGAAAAAAAATAGTATAGGATGGGGGGATCAGAAGAGCCAAGATGAGTATAGAGCTTACAGTTTTAAGCATGGCAATGAGGGGCATTCTCCCTGAAAAGGGGGCCTATGTTTAAACAAACACAAGGAGCAGAGACAGGAAGCCACATAGTAAAGGCAATAAGGACCTTCGGGCAGAGGAAATAGTAATTGGCAGGTGCACAGAGGGAATGTACCTTGTGAGCTAGAGAAAAAAAGGCTAAGGAGCAAACTGCTAAAAGACTTGGCGTGATCAAGAGAAGGGCGAAGGCCGATCTAAGTGAGGTTGCAGAGGTAGAGAAGAACATTTAGGTTCTATAGGGCTTGTGGAGATTTCTGCTCTGCTCTGAATGCAGTGGAGGCCACGAGGGTTTTGAGCAGGACAGTAATATACTCTGACGTGTTTTAACAGATTGCACTGACTTTTTTGTGTTATAGACTCTAAGAGCAAGTGCCGAGACAAAGAAATCGGAGGAGCTTTTGCAGTAACACAGGTGAGAGATGATGGTGACGGGTCTTGGGGAGGCAGGGAGAGTGGGGGTGGGGGGATGATCAGACACGGGATATGTTTTGAATATACTGATAAGAATTTCCCGATGGATGGTGTGCAGGGCATGCAAGGGAGAGTGGCATCAAGTGAAACAAGGTCTTTAGGGCTTGAATAATTGGAAGGATATCATTGACTGGTTTTCTCAAAGTTTCCTTCAGTTCACTTGAGGCAAGAGGGTGACACCCTTGCCCTCATCTCATCCTCACAGGATTTGGAGGAGAGAAGGAAAAATGCTGTCGCACACCAGCAACTTTCTCCACATACATTTCTTCAGCCTCTTTTATTTATTTATGTATTCTGTATTTTATTTTATTTTATTTTATTTTATTTTATTTTATTTTATTTTATTTTATTTTATTATATTTTTAGGGCCACACCCATGGCTTATGGAAGTTCCCAAGGCTAGGGGTTGAATAAGAGCTGTAACAGCCAACCTACAGCACAGCCACAGGAACACCGGATCCAAGCTGAGTCTGCGACCTACACTGCAGCTCACAGCAACGCCAGATCCTTAACCCACTGAGAGAGGCCAGGGATCAAACCCGAAACCTCATGGATACTAGTCAGATTCGTTACCACTGAGCCATTATGGGAACTCCCTCAGCCTCTTTTAATCTCAACCATTTTGTATGCTGATGAATGTATTAGGCGGACTGTTATTAACTCTTGGAAAGCCCATGTACATGAAGTGGCACCTTACTTTGGAATACACGAGTATTTATGCATTATTACTGGGTTATTGCCCTTTTAACGACTGAGTTAATTGCAGACAGAAATAATCCCATTTTGACACTGCGTGAATATAGACAATTACATGCTCACTCACCCACAAAATCAAGTTCACATTTCTGACACAATTTTCTTTCATGTGTATCCCTATCATTAAATATTTTTGAAAGCATGGGTTTTTTTCACTGTAACATTATTGCATTAAATGACTAAAACATGCGTTTAATCATTCATCTTTTGTTAGACACTTAGAATTTTAATGAACTTTCATTAGTCTATATTTTCCTATGATAAAATGTGCTTTATATTAGTTTCTGTATTCATCCTTGAATAGTGACTGAATCGTCACCTCCTAAGATCACTTTCTAGACATAATATTAATAAATCAATACAAAACAACATTATTAAAATGCTTGGTACAGTGTACCCAAAGTCCAGAAAGGTTGTCTCAGCTAAAATTTTCATCCACAATGTATTAATGTGTTACTTCAGTGCAATCTCAGTATTGCCACGAGGAATTGTGTCTTTTTATGTGCTGGAGTTTGCTTGTAATATTTTTTTCAAATTCATAATGGTTCACTGAGGCATAGAAATGAAAATCTATGGCTACATGCTATATTAATTCTAAGTTAAATATATATATATATACATATTTAGTACAGCTAATATGTATATAAAACTTTAAATATGTTTAGATACAGCTTGTAAAAAAGATAGGTACAATACATAAATCACCTTTAATGTTCTTTCTAGGCTTAAAATTTCATGCCCCATGATCTATTAAGGAAAATGAATAAACCGTTTACATGAAGTAAACACCTATGCAACATTAATTTTTTACAAAGCCCAAGATTTAAGCATAGGAAGGCACAGACTGTGCATTTAAATATATATATATATATATGAAATAAACTCTCTGTGAAGAAAGGTAATTCCTGAGCATAACTTAATGGATTTAGTTTTATCTTCCTCAAAGGAAGACATAGAAATTCAGATATTGGCAGAAACCAGACCAAGTGAGGAAATAGCCACACATAACCATGAAGGAATAGTTAGAGGAAGCTGAAAGGTTTGAAAACTAGGGCATTAGAGAGAGAATATATTATGTTGGATAATTCATTGAAAAAAATGCCAAGAGTATATTATTACCACTACTATTGTTGCTGAAACTACGCCAGTGCCCAATAGAAACATGGACACAGACTTTTAGGTGAAAGAGAAAAAAAAAAAAAAACTGGGAGTTCCCATCATGGCTCAGTGGTAACGAACCCGACGAACAACCATGAGGACACGGGTTCGATCCCTGGTCTTGCTCAGTGGGTTGGGGACCTATCATTACCGTGAGCTGTGGTGTAGGGTGTAGACGCAACTTGGACCTGGTGTTGCTGTGGCTGTGGTGTAGGCCGGCAGCTACAGCTCAGATTTGACCCCAGTAAGCTTTATTGCTTTGCCAGGCAAAGGAGGCCACAGCCGGCTAATGCCCTAAAGATTGTGCCCTCCTTTGGGACAGAATAGGAAATGGTTTTATAGTTTGGGAGTAGAAAATAAGGCCACAGATAAGGATCAAGGGAGATGCAAGCTTTTATTCTTCTTCAATGTTGGTGTTTAGTGGTCCCAGAATTAGTTCTGGTGTGACAATAGTTCCTCTTCCAGTCAACTCAAAGATTTGCTAGAAGTAGGCACAAATTCTGTCTTAAAAATTGTAACTTCAGCTTATTACCCTGAAACCACATCTAAATTTGATTTGAAATGGAAGTGGTGTTATACCTCAACTGAATTTTGTTACTGCCAGATTTTCTATTTGTATATTAGTTTTGTATTTTGAATCCGAACCTGATGACTGGTTATCAGAAAATTATGTAAATACAAGAGTCATTAAATCAGACACATCCTTCATTTCAGGTCCATTCAAGAATATTTATTAAACACTATGTAAATGAAATTATAGGCAAGACAATGTGCCAGGTGCTATGGAAATTACAAAGATTAAAAAAAAAAAAACACATAAACCTGGGTCTCAAAGAATTTGAAATCTACTGGTGGAAACGAGATCTACAGAAAAATGTCAAGATCAAATACAGAATACATATCCATAAGTAAAAATTTAGGGGGGAAATGTGGAAAGCATAGAAATTAAATTGAGAAGGAAGGAAATTAAACAACTTGTTAAGAATCCAACTGCAGCGGCTTGGGTCACCAGCAGGTGCAGGTTAGATCCCTGGCTGGATGCAGAGGGTTAAAGGATCCAGCATTGCTGGGCCCGCTGTGTAGGTTGTTCCAGCGGTGGCTTGGATTCAATCGCTGGCTGGAGAAACTTCCATATGTTGTGGGTGTGGCCATAAAATTTTAAAAATAAAAAATAAGAAAACAACTTTCTATCTGAAACACACCAGGAATTATGCTTAGCGTCTTAACATTCTTTAATGTAATCCTCTAGAAAATACTTTCAAGTGTATAATACAGGACTCACTATGCAGAGGGAGCTGGGCAGGGGCCAGAGACCTGGCTGCTGAGGAGATGCGGTCAGTGTTTAGCATTATCTGCAGGCTTTATAATTTCTGACTATCCTGGTGGCTTCCCATCGCCAGCATATTTATCTCTATTACAGCCTTTCTCTGAAACTGCTGTGGTTGCTGTGCTCTAGCCTGTGCTCCTTGGAAATACCAGCACCTCTGGAGAGTAGCCCTCAACCAGCAGCTGAGGCGGGTAGGTGGAGATCGCACCTCACTCATTCTCTGACTGAGATAAGAGTTTCCCCGTGGAGCAAATCCCCAGGTGTCCACGACGGTAGCTGGCTTTAAAACATACTTGCCTCCAGGAACTACTTGCCATTCTATTAGCAGTGTTTCCTGTACTTTCCAAATAAACTCTTGGCACTAGAATCTTTCTTCTAGAGGAAAACAAACTAAAATACCATAAAGAGCTTCAAGTATATAATGTAAACCACAGGAAGCCTTTGATTAAAGAGATATACCTGATCAAAATTATGCATTAGAAAAAAATGAATCACAGTGAAGCGGCTTTCATTTTCTCCAAAGAAAAATGAGCATTCCAGATACTAAAGTAGTTTAAGAAAACATCGTATGTTTTTTCTATGACAAGAGAAGGGAACACCCGTGATCTGGCATCATACATTTCTTTACAATGACATTTTGCTCTACCTTTTGAAGTGTAGATCAAAAAAATCAGACAAGATGTTGATAGGATGTCCTATGCATGTGTTCCTTGGCCTTCATTTTGACCCCACAGCACACTTTTATACCCATCTTTCCATTGCTACAGTGAATCAGTGAACCCATCACTTTCGAATATGGCAAATTACAATGGCATAATTTAGAAATGCTGCTTCCATTACTGGTATTGGTCACAATCAAAACTAACCTAATGAAGATTTCTTGAGGGGCTGTAACTAAAATATTTGGTGCTGGCTAAAATATACAGTATATGGAAAAACCCTTTCCCCTTTCCCTCATGAGTTTACAATCTTAGTAAAGCAACAGCTCACAGAAATAAAATAATGAAAGAACAGAAAAAGATCAAAAATAATAAAGAATTCAAAAATACACTCATTAGTACTGAGACACAGTTCCAATTGTATTTCAATGCCTGTATTCTGCTCTACCATCAGCTTTGTGTTCTATGAACTAAACACACAAGGAATAATGCAATGGGAAGCAGAATAGCACTTACCATGTATGCTAGCTGGAGATAAAGCAGCCCAGACTAGGAGGGCAAAACATTTCCTTTCTCCCTCAAACTTTTTTTTTTTTTTGTCTTTTCGGCATTTCTAGGGCCACTCACACAGCATATGGAAGTTCCCAGGCTAGGGGTCGGATCAGAGCTGTAGCCGCCAGCCTACGCCAGAGCCACAGCAATGTGGCTGCGTCTGCAACCTACACCACAGCTCACGGCAACACCAGATCCTTAACCCACTGAGCAAGGCCAGGGATCGAACCCGCAACCTCATGGTTCCTAGTCGGATTCGTTAAGCACTGACCCACGATGGGAACTCCTCTCCCTCAACCTTGAACTTGATTCTTATCCTTCTCAAGTTAGAACAGGGGAAAAAAGAGGTCAAAGGGAGGAGTGTGTCAGAAAGATGACCAGCAGCAGGCCCCAGTGAACTCTGCCCCTGGGGAGTTCTGCATGTGACAATTCAGTGATGGCTATGTTCCTATCAGAGTCTGAGATGTGACCATCCCATAACAGGTCCTCAGTGGGATTGTGCGGTCAGAGAGGGTCTACGGCAGGGGACAGGGTGAGGGAGGAAACGTGAGCATTTCACCAGTAAATCCTGAGAGAGATTTGTATGTGGCAGTGCTGTGTGGAAGCATGAAAGATGTTGGCATAAAAATGATGTTCTGGAGTTCCCGTCGTGGCGCAGTGGTTAATGAATCCGACTAGGAACCATGAGGTTGCGGGTTCGATCCCTGCCCTTGCTCAGTGGGTTAACGATCCGGCGTTGCCGTGAGCTGTGGTGTAGGTCGCAGATGTGGCTCGGATCCTGCATTGCTGTGGCTCTGGCGTAGGCTGGCAGCTACAGCTCCGATTAGACCCCTAGCCTGAGAACCTCCATATGCCACAGGAGCGGCCCAAGAAATGGCAAAAAAAAAAAAAAAAAATGGTGTTCTGAGATTCCCCCTGTAAGATGGATAAGAACGTAGATTTATGCAAACAAACCAACCAAAGGACATCAGATAGGAAAAAACACATATACACACAATGTATGAGTTTGCTCAGGCTGCTATGACAAAATGCCATAGGCTGAGTGGCTTACACAACAGAAATCTAGTTCTCACTGTTCCACAGGCTGAGACATACTGATCAAGGTGCCTGCCTATTCTCTTTCTGGGCTGGCAAATGGTCGTGCTATGCCCTCACACGGTAGAGAGAGAAAAATCTGTCTCTCTTCCTCATCTTACAAAATCACTTATCTCAATGTGGGGGTCCCACCTTATGGTCTCATTTAACCCTAATTACCTCGCTAAAGCCCCATCTCCAGATACCATCCCCCTGAGGGTTAGGACTTGTTCATGTAAATGGGGGAGCCCAAGTCCATAGCACACCCATGGTTAATGGGAAGGAACCATTCCAATTTTCTAATTTTCTTGGCAATGTCATTATCCAAGTCAGAAAACCAGAGCCATCCTCATTCTCTTTTCTCACTCATCATCTCAACAATACCCACTCAGTTCCGAGGTCCAGTGGGCCCTACATCCTACAACGCATAGTCTATCCCTTCCTCTCCTTGCCCATATCCTTAACTTGGACCATCATCTTGTCTCACCGGCATAATCTCAGTATTCCATTTGCCCTCACCAAGGATTCTGACAAGGTTGAAGGTTGAAGCTCCAGCAATGCCTTTTGTGCCACTTTTTTGAAAGTAAGATGTATATTTCCATTTGATACCAAAGCAAACTGTATTCTAGCAGACATGTTCTAGCAATATTTTCTTCCTGTCAAAACGCTTACAATTATGCATCAAATATGAGGCATATTTCTTCTAAATGAGAAGTTTGGGAAGAAAAATGCTTTCAGAGACTGAAAAGAAAGCAGGGTCTTGTGTAGAGAGTAGTGAGAAAGTAGTAAAAATGGTGGCGGGGAATTGAGGGTGTTGGGCTACAACAGCCCAACTGAATTTTTTAATAGAGGACTTTGATCCATACAAAATAGGAAACTGTAACAGAAACCACACACAAGGCTTGGATCTATGAAAGATCATACCCTCAGTTAAAAAAAATGGCTAGAAAAAAAACTCTTCCCTGCTCAGTAAAAGTAGATAGCAAAGAAATCAATCTAAACCATGGATGTGAGGTGAGGGGAAAACTTATATTGCAGATTTATTAACTGGCATTCAAGGACGTGTAAGGTTCAAAATCACACCAACCGAGAAATCTGAAGAACCCATAATCATGCAAAATAAATTAATGTAAAATAGTTTCAGGCCTCTGCTTGACAGAAACAAAATCAAGACTTTCTATCAAAAGACAAAAATCCTCTTAATAGACCCCATTAGGTTTACCCAGGTAATGTCACAGCAAGTACAATCTCATTTTCAAAAACCACAGCTAAGTTAGGAAAGAAAAACCAACACTTTAGAAATATATAAACTATAGGAACTTCTGGACACAAATATAAAATGAATATCCTTATATAATTTCAGGAGTGAAAAAGACAAATAATATTACCACCCAAAGAAGGCAATATGAAATTATCCACAATTATTTGAGAACGTAACAACTGCACATAGCAGTAAAAAAATATAGGTGTTGAAGGTAAAAGCTAAAGACATATCCATTCTTAGGGGTTTACATAAAAGAGATGAGGCCCATCAGAAGATTTGTACATGACTGTTCAAGGCCATTCATTGCCATCAACAGGAGAATCACTAAACAGTATTGTGCTAGATTGAAAAATGGAATACTACACAGGAGAATAAAATACTAAACTTCTGATACAAGCAATAATACACAGAAGCACTGGGTTGAGACAAAGCCAGGCATAAAAGTGTACATATTGTGTAACTTCACCTATAGGATAGCCAAAAACAGGCACCGTATTCCATCATGGTGGAAATGAGATCAATGATCAGCAAGTTTGGGAGGCCTGGTTGGAGAAGTACATGGAAGAACTTTCTGGGGGCTATCTTTTCAATATTTATTTACAGTGGTACTTTCAGAGATTCGTATAAATGTCAATACTCATCCATCTGCTTCTTTTATTCTGTGTAAATTATGCCTCACACAACTGAAGAGAAAAATAATGAATTTATAATAATAGCTAACATTTACTGAGTGCTATTGCAACTCTATTTGACACATAGGTAAATTCTGTTAATCCAATGAGGCAGGGGTGGTTTTCATCCCTGATTTTTCCTCCAAAGAAACTGAAGCACATAGAAATTATGAATCTATTTTTGCAAACTTTCATACCTATGAGTTGGAATTCTAACCTTAGAAATTGGACCACCCCAGTCCACACTGACAGATGCATCAAATAGTGATTCCGGGCCATCCTCAGACTAAATAAACTAGAAACTCTGAGACTAGGTCTGCGTCAGCAATGAAAACTACCGCCCTGGGCAAACTGGTAGATTTGTTCCCTGGAACATTTACAAGAATGTTCATAATATATTTATTTGTGTTAGCACTTAACTGAAAGCAACTAGAAACAAGAGAGATGAATAATATTGGATTCTATTTATAAAGTGTAAGACTGTTTGGCAGTAAAAAAATAAATGCCCTTTAGCTATGTTTATGGATATGGATATCACAGAAAAATGAAAAGTGTGAATCACAGAGGATTCCGTGCAACATGATGTAATTAATATTAATTTCATGAACATTTAAACTAATCAATATATTGAATAGGTGGAATAAAACTATTAGGAAAAGCATGAGAATTATAAATATAAAATTCCAAACAGTGGCTTCTTCAGGAAGTGGGAGTTAGAGAAATAAATAGGACACAAGGCATTCCAGACACATCAGGAATATTCCATTGTTTACATTCAGTTATAAATATAGGTGTGTTCTTTAAGTTATGGTTTTATGCACATGACATTGTGTTGTTATTAAATATTTATATAGAAAATTAAGAGTAAGAAATATAATAATTCTACTAACACCCAGAAATGACTAGCTGGTTTTGTAAAATTGAGCTTTGCTGTACATGCAGATTTTAAAGAACAGATAACACATTTCAAATCATGGGTTCTAGATCTAATTTTATATCAATAAAAGACTGAACATGATACTTACTTATCGTTTCTAGTTTAAAGTGAAGAACATAAACAAATTTTTTTTTTTTTTTTAAGGCCGCACCTGTGGCACATGGGCCAGAGGGTCAAATCATTCAAGTTCTTTGGACTTAAAATTGACATTATATTGCTCCATTCAGCACCACTTTACAGAGCATTTAAAACATAACTCCTCTCAAATATTTTTTAAGATCTTATTTATATATTTTATTTTGGAATATTTTTGAGTTGACAGAAAAATTGCAAAGATAGGACAGAATTTCCATACACCCCTCATCTAATTTTCCCAAGTGTTAACATTTTATGTCACCACAGTACATTTGTCTCAACGAAAGAACGAACAGTGGTACCTTGTTACTCACAAAATTCCACACTTTACTTTTTTTTTTTTTGCTTTTTTCCTTTTAGGGCCACACCCATGGCCTATGGAAGTTCCCAGGCTAGGGGTCGAATCGGTGCTACAGCTGCTGGCCTACACCACAGCCACAGCAATGCAGGATCTGAGCCGCATCTGTGACCTACACCACAGCTCAATGTAACACCAGATCCTTAACCCCCTGAATGAGGCCAGGAATCGAACCCGAGTCCTCATGGTTGCTAGTCGGGATCGTTAACCACTGAGCCACGAAGGGAATGCCACTCTCAGTAATTTTCGTATGTAACAGGACAGTGCTAATCATATTTAATGGGCTGTACATCGTATCCTTCGTACTTACGTTATCTTCTAACTGGAAGGTCCTAGCTTTTGACTGCCTTTATCCAATTCCCTTCCCCCCACTCCTTATAAGGGCATTTCAAAGATCTTTACAAGTCTAGGTGCTGTTTTCTTTACATTGATTTTTTCAGAAAAGATGAGTATGGGTTTGCATATCCATATACCTCTTCAAAAGATCTTAAGATTTCTCTAGCTGCACATTTGATATTTTTTTTTATTTCTGATTATACCCTCAAGAAAATACACAATTGTTTAGTTGAATTCTGTGGGGCCTTTTTTTTTTTTCTTTTTAATGTCTTCTCACAATTTTTTTTCACCTCTGCCTTCTCGGCAACTTTCTCGAGTTCATCTTCCACATCCCTGATTCAGTTTTCCAAGATAACTAACCCTCCTTCACTACCTCCACTGAAAATGTTATTTCTGTGATTACATTTTTAGTTTCCTTATAAAATCTCATTATCTTACACATTTTCCTATTTTCTAATCTCAATGGTTCCCTTTTTATGGTTTTCTGAACTTCTTTCAAAAGAGTCATATATTATGATATTCCACTGAGAATACTAAACTGCTTTCTAAATTTTTTATTTCTTCCAGTAAGTTGCAAAGATTTTCTCTTCCTTGGAATGTTCATAACGATAATGCTTTTTTCTTGTTTTTCAATGTTTCCACATAGACTCTTTCCTTTGGGAAGAGCGTGGGAAGAGTGGAGAAGCCTTCCTAAAGGAAGATAGCTCAAACTTCCTGTCCATTCTCTCCGAATCAAACTCAAAGTCATCTGAAAATTCAGTTTGCATAGTTATTGGTGACATTACCAAAGTCTCATGGGCTTTCATTGACTTTGGGACAGTGGCACTCAAACAGCCAACTTTTTTATACTTACTCATGTAACTGAACAGGGTCTGGAGGGGCTCCTGGGCACAAAAACCTCTCTGCATCCGTCGTTTCTTATTTTTAGGAAGTGGGCCTCATTCATCTTCCATGGCCTTCCCTGAGGTCCAAAGGACAAGTTCTGACAGCTGCTGATTAGGGATGGAAGGGGATGCAATGCCTGGAGGAACCATCAAGCTATAGCCTTGGGCTGATCCTGGTTCCCTCTCAAGGGATGCACATAAGGCATCTCATACACTTAAGAGAAAAGTTATACTCCTTATGCTTCCTTTAGAAATGAATACGTTAATAAAACGGAGCAGCTTGGTGCCCTTGCTGTGCTTCTCCCCCATCGGATTGCACCCTAAACACAATCAGCCATAAAATAAAGATGAGGCACCCTGAGCACAATTGCCTGTGGGTTAGAGATGATTAGCACAGGATATTTTTCAGGAACTTTCCTTGTTTGTTCTAATCTCTGATCAATATGGCTTTTTTGCAAGTACTGTCATTCCAGACAATAACCCAGAAGACCAATACTAGGATCATGCCGGGAGCCCCTGACACCAGCTTTGATGACTAAGATCCCCCCCAAAAAAGAAGAATGTATGTTTTCCCCTGATTCTTATTTGAAACCCTCTTTTTTTCTCCTTTTTTATTTTATTTTAATTTATTTATTTATTTATTTATTTATTTTTTTTAGTGCTGCATTCACGGCATATGGAAGCTTCCAGGCTAGGGGTGGAATCTGAGCTGTAGCTGCCAGCCTACTCCACAGCCACAGCAACGCCAGATCCTACACCCACTGAGCAAGGCCGGGGATCAAAACTGCGTCCTCATGGATGCTACTCAGATTCGTTTCCACTGAGCCATGACAGGAACTCTCAATTTTTCTCTTTTTAGATTATAAAACTCACTGCAATTCTTCCCTAAAGAAGGGCACAGTCTTTAAGGCATTAGCCTGCTGTGGCCTCCTTTGCCTGATAAAACAATAAAAGCTATTTTTTTTTCTCCTCATCCAAAATTCTATTTCCAAGTTTCTATTCCACACTGGTGGACAAAGGCTGAGTTTTGGCAACACTCAGAACATAAGAAACATTTGGAAAAATAAAATCTCCAGAAGGCACGGCTCATGGGGCTATTTTCTAATGCTGCCTATTGAGATTTTAATTTTAGACACCTGTATCTTTTAGAATGAATGTGAAACCACCCTGTATTCTCCCAGTCTAGCCAACAATAAGAGATATTTTTGATGGGAGAAAGGAAATGGAGCTTTATTTCTTTCAAGGAGTAACCACCAATCCACACAGTCGCTACTTAACTCTCAGAACGTGCACGTGGATCCAGGGGGCCAAGAACACAAAAAGAACAAGTCTACTACATGCTTTGAAGCAGGTAGACCCATTTTATGCTTATGAATTATACTTTTTAATCCAGTTCTATAGTCCTTGTAGTGAGTAGACATTTCTTTCAGAGTCTGAAGATGACTTGTCTAGGCAAAACTACACGTTTTCATCCCCTTGAGTCCTGAGTCTGTAGGTGTATTTTAGTGTAAAATTTGTAGTTAATTAAAGCTGCTATCCAAAAAGCACTGAATTCTCCCTGGCCTCATTATCATGGGATTTATATGACACAGGATTCCATGCACTCATCCACCTCATATTTACATTTTTCAGTGGGATGATAGATAACAGCTTGTTTGTCCTTTCAAAACTCTGCCATTCACTGGAGAAAGAGAGTATTATTGTTGCAGTTGTATTTCCATGGTGATATAGAATCGAAACTGAAATATTGTTACTCAGGATTTTTGAAAAATAGACATAAGGACATTAAAGAGCCACTCCATCTACTTTGTTTCCAATGGGAGTTATTTTTGGAGAAACTCTTAACCAAGGGTGGAATATATAAAAACATTCCACTACATGCTCTTAATAAATATCAGTCTCCTTTCTTTTCACCCTCCCAGGGCTTGTCTAAGCTAAGGAGCTATGAGAGGCATTATCAACTGTAGTGTCTTCTTATACCCTGGACATTTCGTAAATGGAAATTCATATCACAGTGCTAAGTAATTGGTCATCCATGTGCTGCTGTTCAAAGGAAAAACACGCTTAGCATACCTAACTGATTTTATTCTGTCATTAATAATGAATGCCATTCACTTGAATGGATGTATCCTATAGGTAGCTCGGAGTAGAGAGCCCAAGGCAGTCATGTTCCATTGCAGTGAGGGAGGGAGAAGGGTTTGGGAGAATGGAGGCTAGCACCCCAGAAGAGAATGTTACTGCTGGGACACCACTTAGCAGGAAAGAGAAACTAGAGGTCCTAAGGGACAGCAAAGAAAACCATCAATAATGTGACAAGCTTGCCTCCCACCACTCATGTCTGATCCAAACCATTAAAGACCTTCAAGGACAGCAGTCCATCATCCCGTCACATATCTCACTGTCACAAAGGTGTTTCTCATTAGTATAAGTCTCCCATGTTAAAATCCATGTCTG
Organism: Phacochoerus africanus; assembly: GCF_016906955.1. Lineage (NCBI taxonomy): Eukaryota > Metazoa > Chordata > Mammalia > Artiodactyla > Suidae > Phacochoerus > Phacochoerus africanus. The sequence continues at coordinate 23,974,640 of NC_062554.1, forward strand.
ACCTTGAATTTTGATAAACATCATGTTTCTAACATCCATGAAATAAGATGTCATGATTTTCCAAATAGGAGGCAGAATCAAAGCAAAAGATCTCAGTCCAAGAGCCTCGAGTTTACAAAGAGGGAAAAAGATCTCAGGCCACACGAGAGAGGCTCTGTATCAGTTTATGAATGGCTCATGCCAGAGCTGCCAATGAGTTGTGTAGTAAAAGTGCCATGAACTGGAGTTTGCCTTCCAAGGATTGAATCCTGAGCCACTGCAGCTGCCCACCCTCAACACCCTCTGAAGAGCTCAGGGCGGAGATCAGGAGTGAGGCACTCTGTGCTCTGGGAAAACTGGCAGAATGGGTCTTCAGATAGTTAGGTGATTTTAGGAGATTTAACGAGGCCAATTTTTATATCTTCTCATAACTAGAAAAGCACCAAAATCCTTCATGGTGATGTCTGTTCCTCAGGACTAGCAGTAACCTTCAGGAGACTAGCAGCTACTTTCTGCAAAATGGGTACGTGATTGCATGTACCTCCCCCTTCTCCAAACTCACACATATACAGACATTTCCCCTTGTGTCTTTTGAGTGGTTTTTCAGAGCTGTCTGAAATGCTATCTCCCAGGCTGCAGTCTTCCCTCTGCCCCAAATAAAACTTAACGCTCAAAGTTTAGGTTGTGCATATTTTTTAAGATGACAGTGGAGACACTGCAGCCAGAGAAAAGAGTGGATCTGCTCTCACCATCTTGAAGAACTCTGCATTGAATCTCTAAACAGGACATTAAGCTTGATGCTCTGCTTTCATTTCCTACTTTGACATGTATCTCAAAGTGGCTAAAGCAAAAAAAGGTTTTTTAAAAGTTCTTTAAAGTTGTTTTTTTTTTTTAATGAGCTTGCTCATGTTACTAGCTGCTTGTTTCTCTCTATAAAAGAACAATGTGACCTTCTGCAAAGTTAAGATGTTCTGCTCAGCACACACAGCTTTTAAGAAAACGGGATGATTCTGAGGAGCTCAACATTTCTGCCTAATCTGAAATCAGCTCTTAGGTCACCAATTAAAGAGCCGGCTTGCAACTAGTAGATAAATAAGTCCTGGGGAGCTAATGAACATCATAGTGATTACAGGCAATAAATTCTATTATAGACTTCCAGGGTGCCATGACACCAGATCTTAATTGTTCTCAACACCCAAAAAGCCATAAGTATTGTTATGGATGTTAGAGGTGTGAGCTACCACTAAGAGGGCAATCAGACTGCAAATGGCATGCAAACACATTGTATCAAAAGCATCAAATCAACACTTTGTACAATTTAAACCTCCACAACCTTATATGTCAGTTATATCTCAATAAAAAAATAAAATAAAAATACACACACACAAAAGGCACCTTTCACTATACATGCCAAGACTGATGATAAGAGCCTTTTTCATTCCAGCTAACCAGCTTATTTCAAACTTCATCAACTGGAAAATAACAAAAAACTTTCTAGAAAAACGACAATGTCAGAAATTCATTGAAAACAAAGCATGATTTAAAATCAAAATTTCTATAAAGAGAAGATACATTTTCCGCTCCCTTTTTATAGGAAAAAGTCGTGAAACTTACTTGAAAGGAAATCACTGGGATTGGCCCTTGAAATCCCTACTTGGAACTTCTGAAAACATTCTAGAGTTTATATTTTAAAAAAAAACAAAAACAAAACTGCATCACTAATTTTCTTTGGAGAATCTCAATCACTTATGAAGTACACTGTAAATACTATGAACGAGAGAGTTCATTCCGTGAAGCAGCATTCCGTTTTTCAAAAATAAAAAATGCACCATTTATGGCATCAAAAAAAATGAATACTTATCCAAATCTGGAGTTCTATTGCTGTATACATTTCATGTGTAGGAAATTGTAGCTAGGCTTGAACTATGCTTGTTGAATATATCCAATTGTGTGCTAGCCACAATTCTAAGGATTGGAAATATTGCAGTGAGCAAGAGAGAGAAAGATTCTGTTCTCATAGAATTTACATCCTATGGCAAGAGAGTAGTTGAGAAATGTACAGATAGTGAAGAACTATGAAGAAGCAGAAGCAGCTGATGTGACAGTGCCCGGGAACTTCTTTAGTTCGGATGTCAGGGACATCCTCTCTGAGGGTGTCCTATTGCCCTGGGAATCTGAGTGAGAAGGACTGAGCCATGCAAAGGTGCAGAAGAAGGTCTTTCCAGACAAGAACAAGTGCAAAGGACTTAGGGCAGAGACCGGTTTGGCATTTTGGGGACCAGAAAGACCTATTACTGGAAGGAACTTAGGAAGGAAAGGGTAGTACCTGAAGAGGTCAGAGAGGGGGCAGGTGGGTGCCTCAAATGGATGTGTTGGGACATTTTAACTACCTGCCCGCTGATCTGTGGCACTTACCAGTTTTCACTTTTTACGATGTGAATACTCCCTCCATGAATAATTTCACACAATCAAACGTTTCAAAGCTAGCTCACACAATTCCTGCAAATTGAACAGTCCTGTGTGAGTGAATCCAGCAGAGTGAGGATTGCATTTGTTCGGAAAAAACACCAAACAGCATTTTCCTCTGGTATCACCACACTGTTTAGTTTCCATGGAAGGGAAACTCTCTGTCCATCCTATTTCTAGGCAGATAAAAATATGCAGGAACAATTTCATCTTTCCTCTGTTCTGGCCAGAGGCAAGAGGAGTGACTTCACTGATTGGTGCATTTGGGAAAAGGAAGCAGCCACGCCACATGGTGGCTTTGCAAGCCTTCTCTTTTTCAGATCTATGGAACCACAAGAAGGAAACATGCTGAACTGCTCACACAAGCATAAAAATATTTGGAGGTGGCCCTGCCTAAGTGGAGAAGCCTGCAATTCTGAAGTTCATTTCATGAAGAGGTCACAGGTCCACTGTGGTCTCACAACTGAGACACATTCTCAATGATCATCCCCACTAAGGGTGACACTTGGCTCTGCATTTCTGTCCCATGTGTGGACTTCTCCGTGCTAAGCCCAGTGGTGGAACTAGTGGGTGTTTTTTGTTTGTTTGTTTGTTTTAATTTTGTTTTGGTTTGTTTTGTTTTTACCCTTAAACTTCAACATCACCATTAGAGCAAAAGGGAGTTTAGCATGAGAATGATCTCATCTAATTTGTGTTTTACATAAACAGAATGCTGTGTCAGAGAAGGACAGAGAGAAGTTGGTAAGAAACATCCTCTCTAAATAGTTACAATTTAACAGAGAAGATGAGAAGAAACTGGCATGAAAAAGATGAAGGAAGAGTGTTTCTGGCAGAGAGTGAAGATCCTCTGGTAGGAAAGAGCTTGGTAAATTCTAGAAACTGACAGAGGCCAAGGGGACTGGAACACAATGAGTGAGAGAAAGATGGATACCAATGAGGTAAGAGTGAGGCAGGGCCAGGCTGCGCAGGGCTTGTCAGGGCTGTGTTAGCACATTTGGCACCTCTGTACAAATTGGAAAAACATGCCTCCTCGGAGCAGATAAATTAGAAAAAAAAAAAAAGTGCTCTCTTTGGGCAGGAAAATTAGAAAAAGGTGCTCCATCCTTTCTGTTGATATAACTCTACCCCTGGGACAGAGTTTGGGTAGCAGCAAGCTGGAGGAAGAAATGCAAGCTGCACAACCAGCCATATGGAAAGGAGTGGGCTTTTATTACAAGCACTGGAAAGAGTGATTGAAAAGTTTGAGCAAGTGATGAAAACAGCAGAGTATATGGTTAAGGATGCTGCGCTGCTTGAGTTTCGCTCTAGACTCCTCTGCCTAGGCGAGGTATTAAACTCCTATGTGCCTTAATTTCCCCACCTATAAAATAGGCATGATAATGGGGCCAGCTTTTTCAGGGATTGCTGTTAATAATAAATGAGAAATGTATACAAAGCATTTAATGTCTGAAATAAGGCATGTGCTTCATTAATGTTTGCTAAGATTATTATCTGAATTATATATTTAAAAGATTATCTGGCTCTGGCTGATGTGTTGAGGATAGACTTTTGAGACAAAGAGATGTGAGAAGACCAATGAAAAATCCACTGTATTATCGCAAGTGAAAGATGATGGTCTTTGCATCAGAATGATATTAATGGAGATTATGGAATTATGTATTAGGTGGTATTCAAATACAGTTGCCAAGATAGTCCATATTAATTTATCCATGAATATTGCATATGTATCTCAAAAAGATAAAAAATATTTTCAAACACAGACCTAATACCTTTATCATACTTTGAAATATTAACTCCTCACCGTCCTCAAATATCAAGCGAGTATCCAAATACTCTAAATTGTCTCATAATTTTTATACCTGGTTCAGCTAAAGTGCGCATAAAATCTATCCATTGCGGTAACTTGATGTCTCCTAAGTCTCTTTTAACCTATGGATCCCCACCTCCCCAGACAATCTCTCTCCCTCTTTCTCTCTCTGGATTTCTGCTGTCTGTCTCTCTGTCTCTGTCTCTCTGTCTGTGTCTGCCTGTCTCTGACTCTCTAGCTCTGTCTCTATCTCTGTCTCTCTATTTCTCTGTGTGTGTGTGTGTGTGTCCCTCTCTCTCTCTCTCTCTCTCTCCCCTCTCTATTTGTCTCTCTTACTTTATTTGGTGAGGAAAACAAATAATACTCCTTTAGAAAATCCTCCCATCTGGATTTTACTACTGCCCTCCATACTGTTATTCAGCACATTCCCCTGCTCCATTATTTCTCTCTATATCACTACTTAAACTACATAGTCTTATTAATTCCGGTTCAATTTATCTTCAATAATGCGTCATAGGAAGTTTGTGTCTCTGTCAGAAGATGCACACACACACACACACACACAAAAGACCTTTGATTTTTCTTTTTTTTTTTTTGTCTTTTTGCCTTTTCTAGAGCTGCTCCCACAGCATATGGAGGTTCCCAGGCTAGGATCTAATCAGACCTGTAGCCGCCGGCCTATACCACAGCCACAGCAACGCACGATCTGAACCGAGTCTGCAGCCTACACCACAGCTCAGGGCAATGCTGGGTCCCCACCCCACTGAGCAAGTCCAGAAATCGAACCCGAAACCTTGTGGTTCCTAGTTGGATTCGTTAACCACTGCACCACGACAGGAACTTCTCATGATCTTTTTTCATGATTTTTCTTGAGATATCTTTTCTTTTGCTTTCTAGTAGATTCCTCAAGGAAATCTTACGGTAATATTATCTCCTAAGATATTAAAAAATCATCTCAGATTTTCTGGAGCCTTTAAATTTAAAGGTTAGTTTGGATGGATATAAAATTATGAGCTCATATTTTCTTTCTATGGTTATATTTGTCTTTTGTTATAACTTAAAACTGTTAAAAAGTCTGATGACAATTCAATTTCTTTCCTTTTTAAGTGACTTTTTTTTTTTTTTTTTGCCCTGGATACAAAGAATTCTTTTTTTTTTTTTTTAACTTTCTATTTTTAAGTCGTAGTTTTACTAGTCTGTGTCCTGGTATTACTTGTTTGAGTTGGATATTTCCCAGGCTTGTGGGTTACCATTTTAATATGTGCTTTTTTATCTTTATTTCCAGGAAGCATTCTTGATTACAAAACCTACATTTTGTTCTGTTGCATTGCTTCCTATTTTCTCTTGGCACAGCTACCATACATTGAGTGACTTTTCTTTATTCATCTTCTCTAGCACTTTCTCTTGAAATCTTTTTAACCTCTTCCTTATTTTCTTTTAGGTTTTAAGCTATTACCTCCTTTCCCTTTTTCATTTCTTTTAAGGCATTCTTCTGAAGTGTTTATTTGCTCTTCTGTTAGACTTCCTCTTGGAAGTGGCATTTTCTTTTATTTCTAATTCTTTCCTAAGTTCCAAAGTTCTCTCTCCCATCATCTCATATCTGAGGAGGTCTGTTTATTATTTTATATTTGTTCGTAGTTTTGGCTACTTTTTAATTTGGGGGTTTGTTTTTGAATAGTGTTTGCCTGCTTTGCAGACAAGAATCCTGCAACGCCTTCATCATCTATAGAAAAACTGCCCCCTCTCTCTCTCTCTTTCATTTCCACTGATATGTTTTCTCGTTTAATAAAAATTTCACATATGCTTTTTACTGCCATGCTTTCCTGGTTCTGCTGGTACTGTGAGATGAATTTTTTCGTGCTCTTTGCAGGAGCTTGTGAGCCTCGTTGTCTTTCTCAGTTTTACAGTCATGGAGCCCCCTCTCCTTCTATGTTCCTTAAGTATTCAAAGCATGGTGTTGCCCTTTTGGAAATTCGTGCCTGCTGCTCCTTCCCCTTTTATCTGCTTCTTTCCTCATCTTCCTCCCTCTTATCCTTGTTCTGTTCAATTTAGGCTCCCATTTTGGCAGATTCTCCTCAGTTTGCCATTTCATCCTGGAAAATTGCCTTGGCTTGTTCCTGGGTCTGCACTGCTCTGGTGCTGTCTGACTCTTGTTCTCACAGACGAATATGAGCTATCGAGGTTTTTCCCAGGGTTTGGCTGCTCTTTTCAGATGGGCCTCTACATGGTCCAATGAGAATCTATGGGAAATCTGGGGGTTCTCTGGCTTTTGGTGTTGTCCCAATCGCTTTGCTCTTCCTCTGTCTTGGCACACACAGCCACTGATAACTTGTTGATTTTTTCATTTCTGTGAGTAGTTCCCCCATGGATCCATGCTTATATTTTGGGGGGTTTTACATACTTTATAAGTGGGAAATTTGGGAGAGATTTGATAACTATGCCATAACCCTACAGTCTACCCTAGAGTCACTTCTAATCCATTCACACAATTGTGTAACCATTCACACAATTTGGAAGAAAGTTCTATTCAGCCCTTTGTGTATAGAAAGAAACTAAAGCTAGGAGATATTAAGAAACTTAAATTCAGGAGTTCCCCCTGTGTGGCTCAGCAGAAACAAACCCAACTGTATCTGTGAGGATGCAGGTTGGATCCCTGGCCCCACTTGGTGGGCTAAGGATCCAGCTTTGCCACGATCTGTGGTGAAGTTCAAAGATGCAGCTCAGATCTGTCCTTGCCATGACTGTGGCCTAGGCTGGCAGCTGCAGCTCCAATTCAAGTCCTAACCTGGGAACTTCCATATGACACAGGTGCGGCCCTAGGAAAAAACAAACAAACAAACTTAAATTTTTCTTGGAAATTGGAAAGGGCAAAGGCAGGATTTGAACCCAGGTCTATCTGAATCCCAAACTCATTTTTTTGCACTACAAAGATATTTTTCCTCTTATTGTGAGCAGGATTGCCTTCTACTTCTCCATTTATTGGTATGAAAAGAAGTGAGGATGGATGAAGAGACACATGCTTAACACTGGAGTTGGAGGGGGCATAGGACAGGGCGGTAAGTCTGTGGTCCTTCTCTAAGTCACCTTGACTCAATTAAATTTTCTTGGGTGCAAAGAGACTCTAGGCACAATCTTCCCTGTCCAGCTGGAGAAACAAACATTCAAAAGTTGGAAAAATGTGTTTAACGTGTTCAGAAATTAAAATAGCTCTCTCTGGGATGGTTTGCACATGGTCTTGAGCAGAGCAGAGGTGCAACGCAGGATCTCTTAACGTTCCTTTCAAGATCGTAATTCTGTAATTATGTTAATGCATGACTTCTGGCCTTCAAGGCCAGTGAATTTAGCCTGAGTGGGGTCTAGGTTTAAGGAGAGGTAGACAATGCTCTGAATTACTTCCAAGAAATGGAGGGCTTGATGGCACCCAAACTCATCTGAGGAAAGTCACACAAACCATACATGGGAAAATTACACATTATCAGTCCTCTGGTCTATCAACTGGCTAAAATGAAGTAGATAGTCATAATAGGAGCTACTCAGGCTTGACAATAACAGGTGGTGAAGTCAAGAGGCAATTAGAGATGAAGCCACCACACCAAGGACATGATTCTTGAGTCAAGAGGTAATTCACAAAGGCACAAAACAAGTGCCAGAGACTCTAATCAGAAGATGAATTAAACATAGGAAGTCCACCAAGTCACACATTGTAAACATTCGTCTATATTATTTTGCTTGATTTCCTTTTTAGTTAAGAGGTGGGGGAAAAGATCCTAGAACATAGTTTGCCACATTAATCCATTTCCATTAACATTAGATTAATTATTTATACTTAATTTATTAGAAGGCAGTGGTTAATTTTAAAAAACTCAATGCATTTATAGCATTTTAATAAATAATAGCTAACAGCTATTAAAGATCATTCAAAATGTGCAGGTGATTTCATTTCATAGCCCAGCCCTTTTGTGGCTCCATAAAAAGAAATAAAATATTGCCTATAAAAAAAACTTAGAACTTAGACACATTTACAACATAATACATGTCCTTAGTTGTTCCTGCACAGTTAGTGTTAAAAGTATATTAGCACCCTCTTAGAATCTATGACTTGGAGTATTTTTGTAAGGAAAAATATCTAGAGGAAATGCAACCCCATTTCTAAAGGTAGAAACAGTATCCTACTCCCACATATACACCTTAGTTCCAAGAGAGGTTAGAGATAACTCTATGGAGTATCTAATAATTAGTTACATTGTATCACAAACTAATGAACATTACATCTTCTGCTCCTCCATCTAATTACTATTCTCCCATATTTTCCATAGAATCAACTGTGAAAAAAAAAGGCAGATCTGACATCAGGTATTGGAAAAGTGGGAAGAAAATGCATACAAAATCAACAAACTTCATGATGAAAATTCAACTTTTTGTGACATCAAGGAAGAATTAGAAAAAATGGAGATATGCATGTGTTACTTCAACAGTTAATTTTATCAGCACATAAAATTTAAACTGAACAAAACTTAAAATTCTAAATGAATAGTCCATTTGGCTTACCTATAGTCACACCATGCTTTATCCAATATGGGCCACACCCACATTTTTAAGCCCGGTGTCCTATCTTTTTCCAGCACCACTAAGTGCCAGTTACATGAGATTTCTATGCCTCTTCGTCTGTGTTTGTTCCCTTGCTTTTTCTTCTCTCTACCACATTCTTTCCCCATGCTATTTTGTGTACAAATATTTACTTTCCCTAAAGATTCAACCCAAATATCACCCTTTCCTAAGTAAAACTAATCCCCTCTCTGCTTCCACATCCCCCATACCCACACAGAACCTTGCAGATGCCACTCTTATAGCAATTAATCATTTTGTACTGTCCTTCTCTACATATCTGTCTCCCACTAAATCATCATCTCCCTTGCGGTACAATTTATCCTCTCCAAAACCTCGATTGAGGTATTTCGTCTGTGATTAATTAAATGATCCAAACATTTAACTTTATTAAAATGGTATTTATATTATTTTCTTTGTAATTCATGGTGAGTCATGGATTTCACATTTATTCTTGTTCTTCTTTGTCACGATATTCAGTAGGGTTACTCTTAAGTTGGTGACCACTTTCTCTCAAGTATATATTGACCTGATTAATGGCTTTTTTATTTGTTCTATCTGTTAACAACTTTGGTTACGCAAATTTTATCTTGTCAGTCTTATGAAGTTGGGGGCCACATTTGAGTGTGATCACCTAGGTCACCAAGAACCTGGGTGATACCTTGTTCACTGTTTTGCCGTTCATCTTTTCACACTTCAATAAGTGTCCACATTGAAGGATGATGCACTACCATCAGCTCTTGAAAGCTGCCATGCCAGCCTTCCACTGCATTGTTTGTCTCATGGTTGCTATTCAGTACTGATATATAAGCATTCTTCATTTCTGGTAGAAATCTTGGCGCTTCTGGCTTTTGCCTCTCTCCTGCCTTTCATGGACATAACCTCTCTCAACATAATCCACTAGGTCATCCAAATTTTCTTCTATAGTGTGCTCAATATGTACTTCAATGTTTTATTTACATCTTCCGAAGGTACAAACAGAGGTCCAAACAGCTGGGATGCACACTTCTGGGTGTTACTTTCCATTGTCATATCCTTGCATATTAGACCCAAAGAAGGTATTTTTTGGCCACAGTGTTTTTGAAAAGTGACACAAGCTTCTTTTTATTTGCATATTTGTTAAGAGTAGTTGAATCATTTATACTTGCACCCTCAAAATCCAACATGCACATGAAGGGTTAATGTTGAGATTTCTTTCTCATGCAAAGCAAATACCTTCTCATATGTAAATCTGTAAATATCTTCTCATCTCTTCATTGTTGGTGCATAAACCAAAGGCATAGTAAACCCAATATTATAGCATGCACAGTAAATAACTTCAGTGAGCCATGTTGGTGCTATCTTGAAGATGTCATCATTGAATGATGTGGTTCTGACTCAAATAACGAATATTGTCATAAGCTGTATAAATAAGAATTCGTGCAGTTCCCTTCGTGGCTCAGCAGGAAACGAATCTGACTAGTACCTATGAAGACACAGGTTCTATTCCTGGCTTCATTCATTGTGTTAAAGATCTGGCATTGCCATGAGCTGTGGTGTAGGTTGCAGAGGGGACTTGGATCTGGCATTGTGGCTGTGGTGTAGGCCAGCAGCTGCAGCTCTGATTCAACTCCTAGCCTGGGAACCTCCATATGCTGTGGGTGCTGCCCTAAAAAAGACAAAAAAAAAAAAAGTATTCGTTTGTCATCTTGATCACTGGAATCATGCATAAAAAATAGGTTTCCCCATCTGATCACTTTATACTCCTTTGGAATTTCAGTTCTATGCAATGAAGTTGGGTTTGGAGGTCAAGGTCTCTTTTGAATTCTATTTACTTGTCTCTTCAGTGAGTTTCTGCTAGCATTAACAGGACCTCTTCATCACAAATATCATGAAGAGTTTTCTGAAGTACTTGTGATGACGTTGCCTTTGGTTCTTTTTTGACATGTTCTTTTAACCTTTTCATGCTTTCCCTTACTTCCCTTTCAATAGCTCCATTGTGCTGATATTATCTTGTCCCAACTTGAATGATTTTAATGTTTTCCACGTTATCTTGACTAGTTGGCTATTGGGCATCGTATAGTCTTCTCTCTTCACAGACCCAATACCTCGGTTAAAGGTATGTAATAGTAACAAAAACTATTATAATGAAGCACTGGCTTTTCTTTTGGTGTGAATCCTATTTCTGCCATATTCCACTGAGAATTTTCAAATGATGTCCTGTTGCTAAGTACAGAAGGGTTATTTTTTCTTTATCTTTTCCAGCCATCTAGCCAATGGCTGCTGGTTTACTGGTAAAGAAGACCTTACTTAGGGTTAGGAGATGCGAGCTATTACAGTTAGGATGGATGAACGATGTGGTCTTGCTGTACAGCACAGGAACAATATCCAATAACTTGTGATAGAACATGATATAAGATAAGAGAATAAGGGTATATATACATGTGTCACTTTGCTGTGTAGCAGAAACTGACAGAACACTGTACATCAACTATAATTAATTTTTTTAAAAAAAGAACTTACTAATGTGTTATGGATTCAACACCTAGTTTAGCCTGAGCTTGACCAGTCAGTAGGTAGGAACCAGCTAAGGGTGTGGTGGTCCATGCCGATTGGCACGTTAGCGTAGGAGTCATATCCACTAAAATCTCTTCTAATAGCAATAGTCACTTCCTTCAGTCTCCTGGATCTTACATCTATAGGGGGTCAATTCAAGGGAAATATCTCCCATCAACCCTGGGCAGTAGAATCATCATGGGTATTAATTACATGCCCGGCATCCCCCTTATGGAAGGAGATTACACCTGACCATCTACCACTACCTGGTAGGAGAGCCACACCTCTTTTCACTCCTCCCAAGCAAGCAAGGAGCACTGTACTCTGTTTGCTCAATGCGTTTTAATCCATTTTACATAGTGTCTTGACCAAGTTATTTTTTTCAAACTCTTTCTTTATTGAACAACCCAGCCACTTTCAACCAAATGCTCACTGACACATTAGTGCGATTTGCACAGTGATTCCGTCTTCAATTTGTCCTCCACGCATTTCTCTAGCCATAGAACTCGCTTCCTCCATATATATTTAATATAAATCCCATTCTCCTCCAAGATTCAAACTCCAATCCATCAACCTTAACCCCATGTGCCATTATAAGCTAGGCTACTGAGGCAAGAGGGGTTATTATTGGCAACACAGGCACAGTATAATCATTGGACTAATGAAACACGATAGAATTTTTATGTATTAATCCTGTAAACTGAAAGTATATATAAATATTATGGGCTATGTGACTCAAGGTATATATCTATGTGTGGACATTTTTGGCATGGACAAAGTGTCTCAGTGGACATCTTGGACAGAGCCAAATGTCTGTTAATCATGAGTTCATCTCCAAAAATAACTTCTTGGAATCATTGCTGTGTCTTTAATACCCTCTGTAAGCCCTGGCGCAGGGAAGTAATTCAAGTAATTCACATTTTATTTTATTTTATTTTATTTTTTTGTTTTTTTAGGGCCACACCCATGGCATATGGAAGTTCCCAGGCTAGGGGTCGAATCAGAGCTGTAGCTGCCGGCCTATGCCACAGCCACAGCAACGTGGAATCTGAGCCATATCTGCAATCACCTCCACAGCTCATGGCAAAAGCAGATCCTTAACCCACTGAGCAAGGCCAGGGATCGAACCCACATCCCTATGGATACTAGTCAGATTTGTAAACACGGAGCCATGACAGGAACTCCCAAGAAATTCACTTTTTTGTCAACCATTCTGTTTATCTCTTTAAAGCAAAACTATTCTTTGAAAAGGTGATTTTTATTCATTCTTTGATTTGTCTGTTTGACATTTCTGCTTGATCCCTCCAAACACATGGTCCTGCTCCTCTCCTCCCCTGTCTGATCTGGTCTTATGCATTTCAAAAAGTAGAGTCACACGCCATAGAAATTTAGGGATTATTCTTACCCCTTTTCTTTTCTTTAACCCAACCCTAAATTTCAGAAAATTTGGTTGGTTCCAACAGCAAAATAAAACTGAACCCCTGGCTACCTATATTATGCTAGTCTAAGCTACTATCACCTTTCTCCTGGACTACTACCATAGCCTCCTAAGTAGTTATAGGTAATCCCTTTTTAATCTATTATGTTTAAGGACCTTTTAAAAATGCAAATAAGATAATACCATCTTTGAGAGTTCTCATCGTGGCTCAGCCATTAACGAATCTGACTAACATCCATGAGGATGCAGGTTCAGTCCCTGGCCTTGCTCAGTGGGTTAAGGATCTGGCATTGCCATGAGCTGTGGCGAGTTCACAGACATGACTGGGATCCCGCATCACTGTGGCTCTACAGTAGGCTGGTGGTTACAGCTCTGATTGGACCCCTAGACTGGGAACTTCCACATGCCTTGGATGCGGCCCTAAAAATACAAAAAAAAAAAAAAGAAGATAATACCATCTTTTTCCTTAAATTTTTTCTTAATATGTTAGCTTTCCATACCACTTATGTTAAAATCTCACTTAGTTATCATGAATTATACATAGGGCTGCCAGATTTAGCAACCAATAACACAGGACAGCCAGTTAAATTTGAATTTCAGATAAAGAATGATTTTTTTTTTCTTTTTAGGATAAGTCTGTCTTGTGCAATATTTGAGATAAACTTATACAAAACAGGCCTTCGGTGTTTATCTGGAATTCAGATTTAACTGGGCATCCTGTACTTTTACTTGCAATTCTAGTTATAAGGCCCAGTACCTTGTGGTCGTTGTTGGACTTTCTAACTTTATTTGGTATGACTACTCCACTACTCACTATGCACAGCTCCTATGAACACTTTGACAGTTCCTAGAATATGCTAAGTTTATTCCCATGACAGTGGTTCTGCACTTTTTTGTCCCTCTACAGACTAAAACATTTTCCCTGCTCTTTTTGATGCCTGGCCCCCTCTGATCACTCAGCTATCAACTTAAATGTCATCCCTCAGAGAAGGCTTCTCTGGCCACCTTCTATGATGCCAGACCATTCAGTTTTTGCTTATAGTACTCATTGTAATTCTGCAGTTCCTTTGGTTTGCTTATTTATCTGCTATCTTTTCATATTTTTATTAAATAATTTTCGACACGAGTTTTCTTTTATGAAGGCAGGGAATTGAGCTATCTCATACAGGAAAAGTTGGTTATTTATTGACTAAATGAAGATGAGAAAAGGAAATTCAACCCCAATAGATTATGATTTAATGTCTGGCCTCAGAACTTGGATAGAGCTTAAAAAAAAAACCCTGAATCTGATTGTCAGGGTTCGAAATTCCGATTCTCATAGCTGGGGTTACCAGGAGCAAGTTATCAAATTTGAAAAGTATTAAAAGCATGACTTCTTGGAGTTCCTGTGGTGGCTCAGTGGTTAATGAATCTGACTAGGAACTATGAGTTGCGGGTTTGATCCCTGGCCTTATTCAGTGAGTTAAGGATCCGGTGTTGCCGTGAGCTGTGGTGTAGGTCACAGATGCGGCTCGGATCCTGTGTTGCTGTGGTCTTGGTGTAGGCAGGTGGCTATAGCTCCGATTAAGCCCCTAGCCTGGGAACTTCCATATACTGGGGGTGCAGCCCTAGAAAAGACCAAAAAAAAAAAAGGCATGACGTCTTCATTGTTAAGTTTGGGATAATAGTAGTTCCAGCCTTATAAGGTTACAGTAAGAATTAAAAGAAAAAGATTTTTTTCATATCTAGCATACAAAAAATATTCAATAAAGATTAGGTATAACTTCCACTATTGTTTTTGTTGCTATTTATAAGCAAACCCAATTTACATTGAGTCCTTTATTTATTTATTTTTTGTCCTTTTTTTTTTTTTTTTTTGTTATTTCTTTGGGCCGCTTCTGCGGCATATGGAGGTTCCCAGGCTAGGGGTCCAATCGGAGCTGTAGCCTCCGGCCTACGCCAGAGCCACAGCAACGTGCGATCCGAGCCGTGTCTGCAACCTACACCACAGCAACGCCGGATCGTTAACCCACTGAGCAAGGGCAGGGACCGAACCCGCAACCTCATGGTTCCTAGTCAGATTCGTTAACCACTGCGCCACAACGGGAACTCCTACATTGAGTCCTTTAGACACTCTTCAGATTCATAACACATTCAGCAAAGTTTCCATTTGAGAAGGCTGATTAAAAAATGTTTAAGAAAAGATGGATTGAGAATGAGACTAATACAGAGGAAGGCTACAAACTGTTTCCCTCACTAAAGTCCTGGGGAAACAAGGAACAAGTCAAAAAACAAATAGTAATGTACTATTTCCCCTGTGCCTTAATATGCATATTCTTGAGGCCTGCCAGGGAGCTGCAAGACAAAAAGAAAAATAATTATTCTATTTTCCACCTCTTCTAGTTTTGCTAATTCACTTATAAGAATAAAGTTGTACAGAACTGGAGAAAAATTAAAACCAAGCTAAAACAAACAAACAAAAACAAACGGCATTAGTGTTTGGAATATCAAACGTTTTAGGGCTGCCACCACTATCTGAGCATCTACTTCTAACTACCTCTCGGAGAGCTATCAGGACAGTCTTGTTGATGTTGGATATTTGAGATCAGCAAATATATATGTTAAAGAAATTTGAAAGTGCTTCTGAATAAAATCAAAGGCACAGATCCCACATTGAGTAAATCCAAGGGAATTTTAATACATTCTACTTTCTCAACATTCTTCAGAATAAATGAGCCCCAGCATCTAGACACATTGGTGTAATTTAAAAGTTAAATAAATTGCTTTTACAGATATACAGCGAATGCTCTTAAGCACAATCTTCCTTACAGTACGGAGTATGAAGGGGGGAAAAAAACGAATAAAATATGCCATTATATGATGTTAATTGTTAGAGAAATTTAGGTCTTCAAAATCAATCTTTCCTTCCCAGAATGGAGAGAGACAAAAAGCTTTTAAAACCACTCCAAACTATTTTTTTATTCTCTCAAACCAAAACACAATGAGGCGTGTTCATTTTCATTTGAATTAAAAATAAAGTTGCAGGAATAAGAAACAATATATCAACTTTCTGCTCAAAATGCATGTTTTTAACATTAGATGTAGTGTCATAAACATGATGCTATTGTAACTGAAATCAAGCTTTGGAGACTCTGCCAAATGCATGTTTTTTAAGCATGCAAATAGTGTCCTTCTAAAATATGTATTCATAACCGACTCTGAAAAAACTGTTCAAAAGGATTCTTTCGTTCTTTTTTGGGTCCGCTGTTTTTATAGCCAGCTCATCCAAGGAATATTATTGAGCTAAACATAAATGTGGCTTTCATTTGGCTAGCCCCTGCCAATTATGCTGTACATTCCACAAGCTGATCTTTACCAAAATAATTTACCTGGGAGAGAAATGGGACACAGTCAGAGACTTGGCCTCAACCGATCAAACAGCATTACTTGTTTCCCAAGTTCTCTCATAAACAGACAGTTAAGTATAAGCACAGAATGGAAGGAGAAAGAAATTACCAAAGTGAACGTCAAAGCAGCAATTAGAAGAAGACGCAGAAATCCTGTTCTTTATGAACTGAATAGATGAGAAAATAATACTTCCCACACATTCCCTTCAAATTATATCCTAATGTCTTTGAAAGATAGTCATAGTTGCCTAGAACATTCGGTCAAGACTCTCCAGTTAGCTAATACCAGTAATCATTGGCTTGAAACATTTTCAGTGGTATAGGTTGATAATCAAATGATAGGTATTATAGCTGGCACAATAAGAATAATTCATACACCAATATATCTATTAATCACTTGTCCATAACTAAAGGATTATTTTTAAAGCAGTTCATTAACCACTGGGTGAAAAAAAAAAGAGAGCTGGTAACTGCCAGAATATAATTAGAAAATACTGAACTATGAGTATAAACTTGCAGGCATATTCATATATAGCCTTTCATGCATTATATTAAGCAGTGGGGCAAAATATTTGAATGTGCAGTAATAAATATCGTCTAGCAGCATATCATTAAAACCGATCATTTATTTTCCATATTTGAAGGGTTCATAGTTTAACTTAATGGCCTAAAAAAAAAGCACACTACTGACTTGCATGAATTGGAGTCTCCAGTTATATCTAATATGCAAAAAAGGGAATATTTTAAGCACTGATAGTATATAGTCGGCATATAAATACCTTTAAAAGGTATTTATAAAGTAAAATATCATCAATAATGCTATGCCTTCTAAGGCAAGCCTGACTGACAATTCTCTTCACCATAACATTATAAAAGAGCTTTTTTGCACAAATTTAGGCAAAATAATGAATACTGAACTCAGGTTTTCCTGGCTTCACGTCCAGACTCTTCCATGTATTAGCAATATGAACATATGTACTTGGGCTTACGATTTAGTTTCTCTGAGCCTCAATTAACTCCTGCATAAAAGGAGGATGACGTGCCTCATGGGATATTTTTGGTAACAAGTCAATAACTCTGGCATTTAGCACATGGTCAATAAATGTTACTTCCTTTTACCTCTTTATAATGAAGCAAGGATCTCAACCTTCACAAAAGGAGGATCCAGATTTAGTTTTATAGGGTACTGAGAGCCACTGCAAGCTTGAGTTTTTATTTGATATGGTTCTAATCAACTTTCCAGACACTCCAAAACAAGCAACTAGCCTCCCTTCCAAGTTAGAATGTTCTAGAAGCTGTAGTAAAGGTCAAGAGTCTGAAGAGAGCCTGAACTGATGAAGACTTAAATTCTCTTATGGGTGGAATCTAAGATATACAACAAACTAGTAAATATAACAAAAATGAAGCAGACTCACAGATATGGAAAAAAAAAACGAGTGCTCCCCAGTGCGGTGGAGGAGGGAGGGTAATACAGAGGGACGGGATTGGGAGGTGCAAACTATTATATATAAAATAAGCTACAAGGATATATTGCACAACATGGGAAACAAAGCCAATATTTGATCATCACTACAAATGGAGCATAACCTTTAAAAACTGACTCGCTATGCTATATACCTCTTACTTGTCTAACAGGTATACAACGGGGTTGATCCATAACACGGTGCATCAACCACGATTTTTTTTAATTGCTTAATAAACCCTTCCTTGTGAGATGAAAACACCTTTAAGAAACCTGCCTTAGAAATTGTTTTCGAGGTACAGTTTATAAAAGCCCCAAACAGAGACCAGTAGATTTTTGCTCGTAACCGACACTCCTACCACCACGATCGCTCTCGTCCCCATCATCAACTGACCATTACCTCTTCAGGGCACAGTGCAAGGTGCTGGCCATCTCTCTATTTCATGTCTCTGCAGAATGCTTAGGTTCTCATTTCTTAGCAAGTAAAAGCTAAGAGGCATAACTTCACAATCTGTTTTATTGTTTCTCAGTCCATGGAGCCTATTACAAACCACCAGTCCCTCAGAGACGCTGTGATTGATGTCCATCTTGCCTCACTGACACCAGATTCTGCCTGTCAGTATTAACTTTAGGAAGTGATTCACTCTAAAGGGATCACGCAGACACTAATTTCATTCTTCTACGTCTTATTTAATATCACAGACCAACCAAGGTCAACGTAGCGCCCAGCTGGTTATATAACAGGAAGTATAATTATTTGGTGTGGGATTCCTAATTTGGGAGGTGATGACCCACATCCCCTGGGAAGACTTTTCTGGCATCCCCTGAACTAGGTAGGTCTCCCTGCTATGAGCTCTCACACAAAATTGAGTTTTCCTGGGATCTCCCTCTCCTGTGTGATGTCCATTGTTGGTTTCATTGTTGCTCTTCCCCATCAGGCTATAATCTTTGTGAAGCTTGAAGGCTTAGGGTTTGTCTGTCTTGGTCCCCATCCCTGCTAGGAATCTGGCATGCCTCTTGGCTACTTAAGCACACTTGCAAAATGCCTAAAATTAACACTGTAATGCATCTCCTCTAGGTGATTAGGAATATCATTCCTTACGTTTGGGGAAAATTTTTCAACCTATAGTAGTATTTTACAAACACATACCATCACTTATGACTTGAATGCTTCCTATCTTCCTATTTGTAGGTACATACCTACGTGAGTCAGGGCCTGATCCATAGAAGGCAAATTATTAGTATTGTTGAATGAATAGATGCGTTAATAAATTAATCTTCACTATCATATTTGAAGGACCCTTATTTATAACTAAAAGTCCCTATGCCGAATAGAAGATTTCTATTGCACTCCTAACTAAAGTTAGAGCCCTCTAGTGGCCATATTCACTTTTCCAGATTTTTTTCCCATTACACAGCCCATAAACCTTGAGACCACAAGGTGTGAGAAGATAACTCTGCTATGAATGTATTTTGAAGGTAGGTGTTGGCTTGTCCTATTTTTTGTTAAATGTTTATATAATAATAGGTTCATACTTAACATTCTTCTATTAAAGTAAATACTGGACTTGATTTAAAATAAACATTTCCAGTTAAACATTCATGTATTAATGGCCTTTTTCTTAACACTCTTCTATTAAAATGCAAACATCCTAAGACATTTCCTAGCTGTTCAAGAGTCATTCCACAGTTTTGTTTGCCATTCCAAGATGATTCTGTCTTCTCACAAGACTCATGTTAAAAGAAGTTAGAAATTCATAACAGGTATTACAATAATTCAGCGTTACGCTAAGAAAGCACAGGAAGATTTTTTTCCCCCTCTGGTTCAAGACTATTTATGTAAGTTTTTATTTGTTGAAATATCAAGAATGACTAAATTATCCTGATATAGTCTAGTTGACCAGAGGCAGCAGGATGAGAATGTACGTCTGGATAGTTCACTGTGAGCCGGAGATCTTTTACCACCATTTTTACATAAGCCATCTGGTTCTGAAATCCAAAACAGCCTTCTATAGTTAAACACAGCAATCTTGCATTGAAATTATTCCCTCTTAAGACCATGTAGGGACTAAACTGTTCAGCCTAAATATTAAAATGTATCAAGTCCGGTGGCATGAGGGGACAAGGGCCTAGCCACTGAAATGGCTGAGTTGTCGAAAGCTTAGGTGACTCAACTCAGCCCTAAAATAATTCTGTAAAGTTACCAAAGTAAATGCATCCCACACATACACACAATTAAAACTTTGGAGTTTTATGTTTGCTTTCTTTGGTATGCCTGTATGGTTTTAACACAACACATCAGGATCATTGGACTCTACAATTTAAATACAATTTTAAAGTGTCACTTTAACTCTGTTGGGTTATAAGTAATAAGATGCTTTCTGTTAAATAAGTGAGAGATCCCTCTGAAACCTACCAGTTACATCTGTCTGACTCAAGAGGGCATTAAGTAAAAAAACAGAAAAAGCAAACTTTGAAAAAAATGCCCACAGTCCCTTGAGAAAACATTCTTTGGTTATGGGTAAATATCCATGAAAAAATTCTTACTAGTTACGTTAAATATAATCCAGCAGTGAACCCATAAACCCCTTCTTTTGTGCTACCAGATCTGTAGTTTGTACTGTAAAAGAAATTATACAGCTGACCAAAATAGCCCTGTGAGTGGAATCTGGAATATTTCTTTATAACCGACATTTTTTTTTCTTTTCTTTTTTTTGTTTTTAGTCGTGGTTTAAGCTAGGCATAGCTAAGTCCTGGTTCCAACTACTAAGAACTTCAAATTAATATTGGTTTACTCTTCCTTATATCCAAAACCAAGAAAAGTATGTCTATTTAATACCACTTTTATACAATGGCTATTCCCAGAAGCCCTTAGGAGAACATATTTATGCAAAGGTAAGTTCCCAGCAGTTGTTAAATTTTCCACCATCATTCTCTTGAAGTGTCCAAATATCATGCATTGGGCTGTATGCTTCAACTCGAAAGGCAGCGTCATCATCCTCAAGGAGCCAATAGAAAACCCACTAGGACATTGCTAACACTCTGGTGCCATTACTGTTGCCTAGGTTCATGGTTTCTGGCCCATTCTTTAAAGTGTCCTTGTTATTTTCTTTTTTTCCTTTATTCTAACTCCCGTCTTTTAATTGCATTATCCTTTCTTCCTATATGACCTCTTCTAGATTTGGAAGCCATCAAATTTGCCTGCCCCCACCATTAAAATGGCACATAAAAAATGCCTGAGCCCCATCAGACTTAGTTTATAAACAGTTTCTTCATTAACTGGCTTTTTTTAACTGTTGAGTCTAATTATGTGGTAGTTTACCGGCTTCCATTGAATGCACTTAGTTAACCTTCTTTTAGCTTTATTAGGTAGTTAATTTGTTAATTTGGCACAACCTTTTGCTTTCTTGGCTTGGCATCCCGGGTTAGTAATTGCCTCCCTATAATCAATGGATTTACTCATTTACTAATAAATGCTCCTTTACCCTCCTAATTGTAGATCTTCATCTTTATTTAAAAGCCGATTTAGGAAAAATGGCTTCCTTGCCTCTTTAAATTTGGACATTTAGTAGGGAATAGCACTTCCTTCATCTAATAAGTGTTATTGAGTGCTTAGCTTGTTTTTAGCATTGTGCTAAGTGCCATGGAGAAAACAGGATAGCCTCAAACTCAATCTGTCTTCAAGCTCCCATCTTCCATTGCTTTATTTGTTCTGAGCCCTATACTTGAAGTGTGCTCCCATCTCCACCATCCTTACCTGCTCAAACAGGCAGCCACGTAGATTCATTCCTTATGGATTCAAGGTTCAATTTCATATCTTGTTCTTAAGGTTCTGTTCCCTCCAACCTGGAGAATGCCAAATTAACTTTCTGTCAAAAACTATGTTCTCAAACCAATTTATATATGCTGCTAGTCATTTGGATGGTAATTATGACTTATAAATAGACACTAATACAGCTATCTCTTTCCTTACATGACACTGTTTGAGTACCAAACATATCTTACAAATTTTAACGTTCCCAGAACTTATTTCAAAGCTTAGCTCAAATCCAAACCTCCTTAAGTCACAACTTCAGAGATCACCATTCCAGTTTTACAGAATCTAGAGTAGAGCGTCCACTACATTTGAGGAAGATGAGAATTACAATCATTGTGCTTCAGAACAGTCTCTGGCTGCACATGGCCTACCCTGAATAAATGTTGGTTGGATTTTCAATATCAGTCAAAAATATTGGACTGGAAGTAATAGAGAACTGAATCTGCCACTTTCTGGTAATGTGAGCTGGGGAAAGGTTGTGTTACTTCTCTGAGTATTAGTCTGATTAAGACCACAAGTTAATCTTACTTGCAACCACTTGTACTCTTAGAGTAACTCGCATGGGAGTTCCCACTGTGGCACAGCAGAAAGGAATCCAACTAGTGTCCATGACAATGTGGGTTTGACCCCTGGCCTTACTCAGTGGATGTGGATCTGATGTTGCCACGAGCTATGGTCTAGGTTGCAGATGTGGCTCAGATCCTGCATTGCTATGGCTGTGGTGGAGGTCAGCAGCTGCTGCTTTCATTCGACCCCTAGCCTGGGAACTTCCATATGCCACAGGTGCAGCCCTAAAAAGCAAAAAAAAAAAAAAAAGGAGAGAGAGAGAGTACCTGCAGTGTGAAGGCCCAGTGAGTCTATCCCCTGGAATTGGTAAAGTATATAAACACTTATGTAACATGCAACAAGTCTTAGTAAATGCCCAAATTTCCTGGATTAGATAATACGTATTAGTTAAATTTAGAGGAGAAAAAATTGGGGGTACTTGAGCCAAAAAGTCAATTACAGTTATTATAAAATGATCTAGAAGATCCAAAGTGACAGACCATGAGGATAAACTGTTCAGGCAACGTGAACAGGGAGAAGTGATTAGCCTGCCTCAGACAGGTCCCCTGGTGTATTAACACTAACACATGTGAGCCCGAAATGAGTGGTGACATCAGCTGTTATTCCTAGAACATTCCTAGATAGACATTGCCAGGTGTGTTGACTTCAAAGTAACTGGATATTGCATTTCATCAGACTGCGAGGGAGAAAAAGCAGGTTCATGGTAAGGCTATCAAGCATGATCATCTTTCCTCCATAAGATTTTCTAGAAAAGGAAAAATAAACACTACCGGCAGATTACTCGTAGAAGTTATTTTAATATATAATTTCAGTTGATGAGAAAAGTAATGAGAAGTGAGTCATGGCATTCAAGGAAATAGCCAGCCTTTTCAGATGAACTGGGGGACCAGAGCATCACCAAAAATTACAGGGATTCAGGCAAATGTGAAAATAAGTATTTTCTTTTAGAATGTAAGCTCTTCAGATTTGGAGGCCAGCGTCTGAGTAAAGCTGCACTAACATTCTAGGAAGGCAAACAGCTTTACAATGGTGGCTCAGAGGAGATCCTAGAAAAAAATGAGAGCAAACTTATGACTCCGTAGTTCAAGCTGGTCTCCATACAATGGCTGTATGGGAAGTTAAATTTTGAAAGAAATGTGTCCTTTCCTGCAGTAATGGTTTGCACCTGCAGATGTTAGTGACCGTGGTGCCAGAAGGAGTTCTCAAGGTAGCCCAAGAGATCATGGGAAAACTAAGTCAGTAGGCAGATAATTGTTCTACCCGTGATCCAATTAGGGACACAGAAAACCCCAATTCACTTCCTGCAGCCGCTAAAAGCAGCGAGGGACATGGACTTCCATTGTCATAAAAATATAATTAAACATCCAGTGTAACTGCAAATAGGGAAAATCAAACTGATTTTTCAAGTGGCCACAAATATGTTTCAGCACTTACTCTTTTCCTAGCAGACAATGGGTCAACAACACAAGCTTCGACCATGAACTGGTTGAAGGTTACAGAAGAAAGTAAAATGACTCCCTAGCGAAAGACTTCGGATGAGAACAAATGTCTCATTTGGAGAGTCCTTCTATTACAAAGTAAGTACACATATCTGAATTCTGAATCCCTTGGGTGTTTTTTGGTGGTTGTTTTTTTAAACAAGAATTTTCAGGTTCCTTCCCAGAACCACTGAATAAGAAACTGAAACCAGAACCCAAGAATCTGCATTTCTGATGCCTCCCAAGGTTTTTAATCAACCAGCTTAGCATCACCCCAGCACCAGAATTCTGCTGACTACAGCTGCACATTAAATATGAAATATTAAAAAGCTATAGCCAATTAAAATAATACTCATTTTATTTCCCATCTATATCTGTGTCCAAACCAGCCTCATCAAGAATAAAGTATAATAGGGAGTTCCCATTGTAGTTCAGTGGTAATGAACCCAACTAGCAACCATGAGGGTGTGGGTTTGATCCCTGGCCTCACTCAGTGGGTTAAGGATCCAACGTTTCCCTGAGCTGTGGTATAGGTTGAAGACATGGCTCAAATCTGGCATTGCCATAGCTGTGGCATAGGCCAGCAACTGCAGCTCCAGTTCATCTCCTAGCCTGGGAACTTCCACATGCTGCCAGTGCAGCCCTAAAATTAAAAAAAAAAAAAAGAAGAAAGTATAATAATGAATTCCTCCTATATGACAAATATAAAAAAATTCCTTCTCCAATTCTCAAAGAAGTTTTGGAGCTCTCTTTTAGAGAAAATCAAAAGCCAAGATGTCATGCTTACAAGCAAAATAATAGAGTGATTGGAGCAAAATATTAAAGGTCAAATTAACAATCATGAGATAAAGAGAAACAAGCAAACACAACCAACAAAAAATACAGCAAAACACTACAAAGGAACAACTTACTGAAAGTTTCATTCCCTCATGAATTTGTATTTTATCCTTAGGTGTTCACCTTTGTTGGGTTTGGAGAGCAGGAAGTAGACTGTGGAACACAACAGTATTTGAGTTCAGAGAAAAGATTCTTTTTTTTTTTTTGGCTGTTCCACGGAGTGTGGAAGTTCCTGGCCAGGGATCAAATCAAATCCAGGCCCCTGCAGTAACCAGAGCCACAGTAGTGACAACACTGGATCCTTAACACACTGAGCCACAATGGAACTCCAAGATTTCTTCTTTAAATAAATAATAGTCTGTACCCCCTAGGGACCATGCTCTGTGCTGTGCCTTGAGTGTAGACCTGGTTCTAAACCAGGAGCAGTGTTTCCTCTCAGGGGACATTTGGTAATATCTAGAGTCATTTTTGCTTGTGACAACTGGGGACAGTGAGAAAGGTGGGATGCTACCGGCTAATTAATGAGTAAGGCCAGGGACTCTTGCTAAACATCCTACAATGCACAGGACAAGTGCTCACAGCCAAGAATTATTCAGCCCAAAATGTTAATAATGCCAAAGTTACAAGACCTTGGTATAGACTGAACAACAAACAGATACACTCTTTGTCCTTGACGATATTTATTTAACACTGTCTTAAAATCTATAATGTAGAGCAAAATATTGTCAAAAGTGGTTTGATGAAAAGAATAGGAATTAGTAGAACATATAGGAAACACTGATCACCGGATCTTCAAAAAAAAGCAAAGTCCAACAGATGATATTTACTCAAATTTGTGTTGAGCGAATTCAATCCACTCTATCACCCACAATACAGCCTGTAATATAAAGATCTTCTTCTTTCAACTTCTTTTAACCCCCTGGCTCTTTGATTAATATCAGATATGTGAGAATCAGGTATGTGATATTATGTAAAAGGGACACACCTGGAATGTTTTCTGAACTTACACCAGTTCCAGCTATGGCTGCCATTCCTCCAATGACTTTCTAGACCTGCTCACCTTGGCCCCCCTACCATACAAAGGACCTATAGCCATGTAATCTGGTCTTCTTAGAGTAAAGGTCAGGGGCTAGGATGTGGGGAAGGAGATTTTCTCTGATGGTTTAAGATGAAAAATGAGATTGTATAGAAGTACTAAGAGAAAAAGTAGTCAAGTCCAGGATAGGTCTTGGAGTAGCACTTGTAGAGCATTCTGTCCGCATTCTCTCATGCTTTTTTCTGATTGGAGCACCATCATTTTCCTAGAAAGAAATCACTTCCTCACTGTGGGTCAGACCTTTCTGGCTCTAGGGAAAGACAAATGCTTAAATAATGACAGTCAATGGTACTCAAATCTAGACACTGGTGGAGATTTGGGGAAATATGTATTTTACTTCCATTGTGATTGCTGACAGCCTAGATTTTCTGGCAATTGTCTTGACAGAAAAGAAAGCAGCCTTTCTTAAAAATGGAGTCATTTGAGAGAAACAAAGCAGGGCAGTGTACCAAGGTATCATTTGAGTGCCAGGACCCAGCCATGCTTTATGCCAGATAACCTGGGGGAATGTGTCAATGTGACTTAAATCATAATATAACTGAGTAAAACTGAATGCATGCATGGTCCTGAGCTAAACATCAATTGTGCAACAGATAAATAAGACATGGTCCTACCAAAGAATTCTACTCTTATTAGAGGAAACAATTGTGTCTGTTAGCATCTGTCACGGTTTAGTGGTTACGTCTAGATACTAAGTACAAAGTGAGATCTAAATTATCGTCTTCTTTTTTTTTTTTTCTTTTTAGGGCAGTACCCATGGCATATGGATGTTTCCAGGCTGGGGTCAAATCAGAGCTGTACCCATTGGCCTACACCACAGCCACAGCAACGCTGGTTCCTTAACCCACTGAATGAGGCCAGGGATTGAACCTACGTCCTCATGAATGCTAATCAGATTCATTTCCTCTGAGCCATGATGGGAACTCCCTGAATTATCTTCATTTTATTATAACATGCTGAGTAACTTTCCTAAATAACAGAATAAGTAAATGATCATCCATATTTTGAACCCACCTCTTTCTGATTCTAAAGTTCTGACACTTTCATCCATGTTATATTGCCTCTCTGCAATGAATGTACAAAGAAAATCATTTAATAGTACTAAGGTTCAAACGTATTTCTATCAGTGTACCAAAGAAGGAAAAAATATAACTCTGTGCAAGAGTTCCAAGGACCATGTTTTTAAAGTTGGCCGTGTGAGCAAAGGAGGCAAAATGGAAGAGGGTCTTTTAGGAGAGTAATTTTTACTGCCTCTTTGGGACAAGCACTGTTCTAAACATACTGCTATATTAACTCATTTATCCTCAGAATAAACTTATCAAGTGATTGCTATTATTTTTATCATTTTTAAAGCCAACATGAGGCATGGAAAGGTAAAGTAATTTACCCACACAACCTTTTTGGAGGACTAAGATTTGAACTTAAGTGGTCTCGCTTCAGAGCATGTGACATACACCCTATATGGACACCCACATGGCTGTCCACCACTCTATACTGTCTCCTATATGACTCTGCACAAGTGACAGTAAGTCGAAGGCCATCAAGGACAAGAAGCAAAGGAACATAGTGACTTAGATTTCAGTGTGATATTTGCCTATATTGCTGACAAAGGGCTTATAGAAATTCATTTTTCAAAATATCTCATTTGAGATTTCCAATTCTACACACTGAATATCTATCAATATCTATCAATTGGATATTTTTTGACAGAACAAGGACAATTATAGGAGGTAATATGTTATAGCTAAAGGTTAAAATTTTGCTAAATAGAGAACAGATGACATCTCTGACAACTCATTTCTTGGCAGTGCAGACAGTTTAATTCAATATATTTATTCAGAGACTACATTGTGTTCCTACCCTTACCGAACACAGAGCCTATAGAGCTAGTTGCACTCTGTCAAATAAAATCGTATGTTTATTTTTTAGATGGTATCATTTTTTTATGTTTACATGTGTACATGTGTCCATGTACACACAACAAATAAAAAATATATACACATTGACACACAGAGAGAGATGTGATTCCCTTTACCTTTTTATATACACTGGGCTACATCTAAAAAAAAGGAGAAATACTCCTAATGATTTCAGCTAAATCTCCTTTTGCCCCAAACATAGCATAGAAATGGTTACATTCCATATTGAAGCCCTCTAGCAAAATTACAAATATCACATTTAATCAGTTCTGCTATTCATATGATATAAAGCTTTAGTAGACAAATAAGTACGATCATAATTTAACATAAGCAAATTATATGGAATTTATTGCGTGCTGTGGAAAAGTTGCTGTACCACTTACTATGAGTTTGGTCAAGTTATTCAGACTCTCTGGAGCCTTAATTTTTTTTTACGTCTATAAATACGAATAAAGATTTTCAATTTATAAGATTGTTGAGGAGTTCCCGTCATGGCTCAGTGGTAATGAACCTGACTAGAATCCATAAGGTTGCAGGTTCAATCCCTGGCCAAGCTCAGTGGGTTAAGGATCTGGCGTTGAGGTGAGCTGTGGTGTAGGTCACAGATGGTTCAGATGCTGCATTGGTGTGGCTGTGGTGTAGTCTGACAGCTACAACTCCATTTCGACTCCAAGCCTGGGAACATATGCCACAAGTGTGGCCTTGCCAAAAACAAAAATAAAAAGATTGTTGAGATAATTAAATTAATTATGCTGCTGCCACATAATAAAGTTCTAATAAATAATTGCTTTAATTAATGTGTATATACAGTTATAGTATATGTTATAAACTATGTATTATTCATAATCCTTGACATTATGTTCTGAAATAAATCAGAATGCTAATACCTTCGTAAAAGCATTTACATCTAAAATAAATGCTCTGCAGGTATTTTTCAGGTTGTCTTTGAAAAAGATTGAATGTACTTAGGGAAATCTGGAAGCATTTTGAACAAATTTTAAGAAAACATTTTAAGAAAATACTGCCTTCTTTTTCTTTTTGCATAACCCGTTGTAGTCGGCATCTATACTAGAAAGAAACCACAGTATTTGTTCTTTGTCTGCCTTGGAACATACACTCTCATGAAGCAGGAGAGAACCTTCAATTCATGGACTGTAAGCAAGGGACATGGCCTGGTCCTTTAAATCCTTTCCAAACTCTTTAACTCCTCCCCATGATATAAAGAAAAAAATGTCATAAAATATGTTTGCTATAAATATCCAAGAAACAGAAACACAATAAAAATGCATCAAAATATAAACTGTGGGTCCACCATGATGGAGCAATTCCACTTTTCATAACTTACTTATAGAAAATTGCTTAAGCACAAGAAAACATTTGTACATGTATATTACATACACATGTGCCTTTACAGCCCTGTATTAAGAGAGACAAATCAGAAATAAAGTAAATATCAATTTGAAGTTGATTCAGTATATTTTGCAAGATGTTATAATTGGAATCCTTTGTAATCATTAAAAATGATGTTGTATTTCTGTATGTATTGAATCAGAAAGCTGACGACAGATACACTTACAAGAGAAAAAAAATCCAGTTACAAAACATGTCTTTTGTGAACCTATTTATGCTAGCGTCTACACATAAATATAAGTATTTATAGATGAACAGAGCTATATCTGGAAGAAATATTATTTTTAAAATATCAAAATTGATATCCTTTGAATATTAGAATTTTAGGTAGTTTTTATATCCTTGTATGATTTTTTAACATTGAGAATGTACATTGACATTTTGTATTTAATAAACATACAACTACTTTTTTAAGATGCAGCACTTTGTTAATTGTTGTGCCAGCTAAAGTCAAATTGTACTGATTTTAATCCAGAAGGAAAGAACAAACAGCGGCTAAGTTGCCATTTTGGTCTATAAACATTTAATATACTACCTTAGTTGGATTTCATATCAATATATTGAGAAAGGTAGGGATCCTACTTAGAGTTAAAATGAGCAAACTGATGCGGAGAGGTCAAGTACCATAGTCAAGTTTACACAGCTAGAAAGCAGTAAGATAAAACCAGGATTCGAGCCCAAGTTTCATTTTCTTACCAATACACCACACAGAGAAGAAAAGAGAATGAACCAAAGCAAACCTAATCCTAACACTTTGCTGCTTCCATCTCAGGTTTTACTTCTTTCCAACATCTGATTTGTTTAAAAGAATGTTAAGGTGCCTACATGTTTACTTTTAGCAGTGCTATTTTATATTATATACAATAAAGATAAGAACTACCAGAGTTTATTGAACAAGTTCTTTTCAAAGGCCTGACATGGATTATCTTATCGAATTTTTACAAACAACCTCTAAGTACATAACTATGAGGGTCACATAATGAGCAAGCTGTGACAACAAGGAGTTAAGTGACTTACCCAAGGTCACCTGGAAAGTAAATTGTGAAGCTGAGGTTTCCACCCCAGGCAGTCTAACTCCAAAGGTACTATTTTCCAATATAAGTTTGGGCATTTTAATAGCTACACAGTGTCTCCTGGTTATATACAGCACATTTTCTTGGATTCCTAATTTCTCCCTTCTCTCTCTCTCTCTCTCTTTTTTTTTTTTTTTTAACACAGCTCATTTATACACAAGACCCCTTCCCTCTGACCTAATAGACAATGGACAAGGGTGAAAGAACCACTGAGCCAATAGGAATCTGCTGCATAGCGTGGGTAACTCTACCCAATTTTCCATGATAATCTGTGTGGGTAAAGAATCTGGAAAAGAATGGAGGTGTGTATATGTATGGCTGACTCACTTTGTTGTACAGCAAAAATTATAACATTGGAAATCAACTATACTTCAATAAAACTTAAAAAAAAAAAAAAAAAACACTGAGCTAATCTGCTATTGTCCTTAACTTTTGGTGAGTACACATCAACTAAACAGAGGAAAAGAACCCTCAGGACACGCATGGCCAGAAAACAACCTGCCTGAAGTCAGCCCATTTACACACTGCCTGCTGGCAGAATGAGTCATAACTGCTGACCTGGGAAAAAACGAGAACAGTAAAAAATCACAAACTGAAGACTACCCGTGCCCAAGCAGAAAACACCAGTTTACATGTGAAAGGATACTTTTCTGTTTACAGCTCGAAACAAAGCAGTAATTTCTCCTCTAAAGCTGGTACAGTTGGGAGCCATTAACAACCATTAATGAGTAATGCTCTCTTGTATTTCTTCTGTATGTTGAAACTGTATACAAAGAAGCAACACTTAGCTCATTTCAAATGAATTCACATGAGATCCAGAACTTAGACTAGTAAATGTTTAGATTGCTGATCTCTGGCAAAATGTAAAGAAGATTTCAGGGCATGTGGTATTGGAATTCTGCGTAAATATATTCCATATATTAAAATTATAGATGGTAAGAAAAATTACATTTCTGAATAAGAAAATGTGTATATACTCCAAACCAATCATCTAATCATATTTGATATTTTCATATAATAGGAATACTGAAATCTGTAATCAAAATGTTTCAGGCATTTTCATAGCCATAAAAGGACATATAACCCAGAAAGGATTCTCTCTGAGAAAGGCATCCCCAAGTGCTTTTCGCTTTTTTATTAATCAAGTAAGTCCTCCTGGTGGCCTGGTGTGCCTACTGGGCTTGAATCCTGGGCTGGCTTCTCTAGGGGAAGCCAAATAGGTGTGAGCAATTCCTGACACACAGGAGGAAGCCATGGGATTCAAACCGCCAGAAGCTTACCTACTGATCAAAATTAAAATGAATGAAGCAATTACGGAGCTGTAGAAAAAGTGTGTAATTAACCTTAGCATTCCTTCTCTCAGTTTGAGTTATTACCCAAATGGTTAGTCGGATTGAGCTAATGTTACTTTTAGACAGAAGTGTTGAATATATCAGTCCTATAGCATGATTAAAAAACTGATTTATTTTTTTTCTTAAAGCCATCACAAATCATTTTTTAATGATTTTTTTATGAGGAATGTGAAGGAACTGGCCAAATTCACTACCTGCTAATGAACTAACCAGTATGAAGTGCATTAAATCAGATAAAAAAAGTTAAATGATGTCATTTATCATTTGCTTTATATGTAAGTCTCACTTATTTTTGCTAGATAAATTGATAGATGATAGATAATAAACTATAGGTACACATATTTTTATATGTAAATATATAAACCATATGTTTATGCACATGTAAACTATATATACTATCTAGTTGTAGGTTATATATATATATGTATATATATCATTGAATAGGAAGAATGAATGATGTCTTATTTATCTTTGTGGTCTAGTATCATATGCAATATATTTGATTAATCGAATTGCATCAACTTTGCTTTGACCATGCTCATTTTTCACACAGCCATTGAACTGCTCTTCAGTTCCATAGGTGCTTAGTCAGGTACCCTTTGTGTTTCTGACTCTGCTCAGGACCACCTTGTGGGAAGGAAAGGGGGGGCAGTTAAGAGACGACAAAATATCTGTCCCTAAGAAGCATAGGATCTAACTGATGCAGTCTTAGCAAACAGGGACCAGTCACAGAAACACAAAAATCAGTGTGCCAGGTTGAGGAAAAGTGCAAAGGGGAGAATATCAGGCACGAAGAGACAAGATTCCATCCCTGGCTCTGCCACCATGCAGCTGTAGGAGAGCTTAGTTTTTCTAGACCTCCCTTTCCATCACTGGAAAACGAGTCTGAGCAAGCCAGTGAGTCCCTCTGAGTCATAACATGCTGCACATCCACCATAACTCTACTGGTCAAGATGCTTAACTGGAAGCAACAAAATCAACCCCGATGACTCCAATTAAATAATGAAAATGAAATTTAAGTAAAGGTAATTGGAGAGCTTATAGAATCACCAAGGGACTCAGATGAGAATATGGGGGGGGAAGAAACAGCTATGACACCTGAATTACAACCTAAATAATGCCATAGAATCTGCTGCTACCACTGATCCTGAGATTTCCACACGGAAATTACCACACGGCCTTCAGTGTATGCTGGACAAGTCTGCTTGTTCTGAGGACATGGCAGGGACCCAGCTGCTGCCACTACCAAAAGAGCTCTGTGCTAGCCCAGCTTCCCGAGAAGGAGCCAAGACTGGGTCAGAAGCCACAGACCAGCTACATGTAAAGATCGGGAGATTATTGAATGGCAAATATATGCTTTCTTCCCTACCCAACCCCAAAATTAAACATGGGATTCTGCAAACACTAAAGAGTGTTCATATGCTGAAGAGATAAAAATGGTGCCTTATTCAAACATGGAGAACCCCCCTTTACATCAGAGTTATCCATACCAATAACACCATCCAGATATGGTGAAATATTAGCATCAAATTTAAACAAGCTTAGAGTACAAAGGCATATTTTCAACACATTGCAGTGTATTTCTTCTTGTTTCTCCCTCAGAACACTATATTCATAATTTTCTCATGAATACATATCACATTATAATGTGATTAGTGATGGGGTCTACCCTCCCCCCAAAAGACTATGCTTTGGTACATGCCTTATTTGTTTCTTTGCATTCTTGGCACATTTTAAAGATGAAATAAATATGTTGCCTTGTGTGGTTTTGTTTATGGAGGTTTGTAGAAAATAAAAACACATTTGAAGCTCATAGAATGGTTAAAGGTTAATTCCATTAATGTGTAAAAAATTCATGCAATCAATAAGAAAATTACTAATACTTTAAGAAATATTCTATACAGCATAAAACACAGTTCACTAAAAAAGAAATGTAACTAAATAGCAACAAATGTGAAATTTCAATAATCCAATAAATAGAAAATAATATGGGATACCATTTTTCATTTATCTAATTTGCAAGGATTTTTTCCAAACCATACTATATGTTGGTCAAGGATCCAATGAAAGGGGTAGATTCATGTATTTCTAGCAGGATATAAATTCATAATATTAAAGACAATTTATAACATATATCATGAGTCTTAACATTTTGATATCCAATGAGACTCAGCAATAAATATTCCAATTTCTATGCAAAGGGAAAGTGAAGGAGAAAAATGGTAAAAAATGTTCACTGGAGCACCATTTATAATAATAAAACATTAGGGCAAAAACATTACTTTCCAAAAGTTTAGAAATGGTCTGGAATATGATAAAATATTTACTTAAAATGTATTATGCCACCACTGAAAATGTTGTTTATGAAATATTCATACTGACAGGGAAAAATGTTTCCATATGTGTCTTGTACCGACAGGCATTGTAACTAATCACACCCCATTGCAATTGTTTCCTTACATGTCTGGCCTCTTATGAAACCATAGTCTCTTCAAAGTCTAGTATCTTGTCTTATTTGTCCTTTTTATCGTGAGTAACTCGAACACTGTTATCTAATTGGAACTCAATACATTGGGGAAGTATGAAATGAGTGAATGAATAAGTGAGCAAATACATGTGAGTATGTCATTACAAAGTAGTTTCTGTGAATGGTCTCTGCGTCTGCTACTTTATGTGTTTTGTGACATAGAATGGTGCCACAGAGGACAATTAATCAATATTATGCAAAACCTACACTCAAAAATCTCTTTTGAAATTCAATACCTCAACAGGGTGAACGCATGTTCCTCTCCCTTTTATTTTGTTCTGCAGGTATAATGCTAGACACAGTAAGTTCCTGATAAGCCATAGTACTGGCTAGATTTTCAAAAAGCCTGTATAATATAAATGAGCACAGATTTCCAAGGTCCTTGAACAATATGATAAAAGTTACACACACAGACACACACGCACACACAACCTGTTATACTCTCAGTGCCTGCCTGTCCCAAGTTCTTTGCTCAGCCCTACTAACCCTGAGTATTTCCTGCAGAGGATGCTCGAGACTGAAAAAACTGCTGAGCTCTCAACTGAGCGGTGTCAATCTTGTGACTTTCAGATTCAAAGCAATGTTGAATGGTACCCACTGGAATTACAGTCATGTGTGTTGTGCCAG
The DNA here is from genome assembly GCF_016906955.1 of Phacochoerus africanus. Classification (NCBI taxonomy): domain Eukaryota; kingdom Metazoa; phylum Chordata; class Mammalia; order Artiodactyla; family Suidae; genus Phacochoerus; species Phacochoerus africanus. The sequence goes on from NC_062554.1 coordinate 24,009,021, forward strand.
TTGTTTGAACTTCAGATCAGGCAGAGCATAATAGTATTACCAAGCTAGGTCCATTGCCAGACATAGCCAGGTGGCTTCATGACCGCATAATGACTACGACACATTGTGCCTGGATCAAGGAATTTTCATTGAATGGCTCATCTTCCTCAGACACTCAAAAATAACAGAAACATTCTGACCCCCTAGGTAGCACTGGGATTTACCTACATATCATTTCAATTATTCATGAGATGGTTTATGCATAAAGAGTTTGTTCCAAGGTTATTTATAGACACAAATAGGACAAATTCATAGAAGGAAAAATGTAAAGCGATGTTCACCTATCTACTCAGTCTATCACAAGCTTCTCATGTCAGATACACGGGCTCCAAAAAGTGACTTGTGATATGGACGGTCACCTGAGTTAATGAGGTAATTGGAGTCAGGGTGGAGCGGGTACAGAGCTGGAGATCTGAGCTGAAGGAATGAGAGCACAGGCTTTGGAGTCAGACATTAGAGTTCAGTTCCCAACACTGCTTTTATGAGCTGGATACCCTCAGTTATGCAATCAGTCCTGCTGCTGCTTCCTCATCTGTAAATGGGAATAATGATGATAATAATAATACCACTGACAATAATAATGATACCTATTTCATAGATTCATTGTGATAGTTAAAAGAGCCCACATTCATGGCTCTGAGCACCATTCATGAATCACATGGAATACTAAATATTACAATTTTGTTGGCTAAAATCACAAGTGTCCATGTGACTCCTTTGATAGGTCAACAGCACCTGACCACAGTGGAAAGTTGTTGCCAACCTGAAAAGCAGCATGGATTTTTAATTTTATTTCAGGAACAGTCTCATTAAGAGCCATGAGTTGTGTTGTAGGTCCAAGATGCAGCTCAGATCCCATGTTGTGGCTGTGGCAGCTGCAGCTCTGATTTGACCCCTAGCCTGGGAACTTCCATATGCCTCAGGAGCAGCCCTAAAAGCCAAAAAACAAACAAACAAACAAACAAACAATAAATAAATAAATAAAAATAAAACCCTCTGGCTATCTAACTAGAAGTTCAAATTTACATTAATAAATTTCAGGAAATATACTTTTTATAAAAAGCATCATCATTTTTTGGTAACAAAAGACATCTGAAAATTTTAGTGACTTTACAAACAATTAATAAAACAAGTCTTCCTGATATTCAGGTTCATTCTCTCGAAGCAAAGCCTTTAAAAAGGCATTATAGCTGCAAGCATCATTTTCTTCAAACATTCTGGTTCCCCCTACATTTTTTCCTTTACCCAGAAGTTTTTTAAGTACAGGGAAGGGAAGCTATGAGTAAGTTAGTATTTAATATTGTGGTATTTTGTCACATTTTCTCCACTACTAAAAATTGATAGATACCTAGTTTTCCTGAAAGACCAGTTTTCTCATAATGCAATCACTTAGATAAGAGAATTGACAATTTTTATTACCATTATAGTTAAGACCTATGAATAGGTAAATAAGAAAGACCAGAGTAGAAATTAATAGTTTTTTTAACTTTCCCATACTTTAGCTTCCTCACCTGTAAAATAGGAATAAAGTAGCACATCTCTACACACCAGAAGCTATTTCAGGCCCCAATAAAAATTATTTTATTTGCATAACCATCCTATGAGGAAAATAATATTATCATCCCCATTTTACAGAGAAGGCAACTGAGTTACAAAAAGGAAAAGTTACATGTGTTCAGTAAGTGTGTAAATAAGAATTCAAATCCAGGATTCTCAAACTTGCATTCTTAGTCACAATGCTGTATTTTGGAGTATAAAGAAGGAAATCATTAAAAGACATTGGTCTACAGAGTGGATCATAAACCTTTCCTGAAGATCAAACAATTTAAAACAACTCTAAAATTTGGCATTCCAAATTCCTTCATTCTCTAATCTGAAAAAACTCCCACTAGAAATTAACATTGGATTTCAGAACTTTATACTATTCTCCTGGGTTTTGAAGGCATCTGAGATGGAAATGAGTTCTGACATGAGGATTTGTGACCAGATCAATGTATAATTATGTTTTGGGTATAAAATTTTCCTGGGGAAAACTGCATTTAAGTCCTCCTAAGAGACTTCGCTCCAGCTTATGGACGATCAGTGATAAGTCACATTAGGAAGGGAAAAGAATTAGTGGTGAGAGGCAGCACACTGTTGAAGCTTTTGCCAAAGAATGCCCTGCCTCAGGTCAAGAGGAGAATCAACGTTGCTTTCTCTGTTGCTGCTGATTAAACCAGTTGAGTCTAAGTGGGTCAGACGTGCTAATCTCTCTGAATAAAGTTTATGTACTTTTTTGGTTCAAGATAAGAATAGATGGATATTGAAGATGATCTTTTCAACCAAGTCCATTCAATCTCTACCTTCTATCTCAGAGGAAAACTGTTAAAAAATATAAATAAGTATAGGCTTAGTTTGTAGTTAGAAGTATAAAGCAGCACAGGAATTAAGAGAAGACATAATCAATGATGATGATAATTGACTCAGGAGCCACCATCATATTGCACAACCCTAAGTGCACCAACCACTGTGATTATTCACACAATAAATGTTGCCCACCCCGCCTCCCTTTTTAAGGCCATACCTACAGCATGTGTAAGTTCCCAGGCTAGGGATCAGATAGGAGCTGCAGCTGCAGGGCTACTCTGCGGCCATAGCAACACCAGATCCAAGACACACCCGCACCTTCCACTGCAGCTTGAGGGAACACCAGATCCTTAACCCACTGAGCGAGGTCAGGGATCAAACCCACATCCTCACGGACACAATGTCTGAGCACCAACAGGAACTCCAATGTTGCCCTTTAGAACTGTGAAATATCATCACCCTAGTGTCAGTTACTGGTCTAATCACTTTTTACATACTAACTCAATCCTCAAACAACTTTATAAAGAAGTGACTATTGTGCCTCTCATTTCACAGATTTTTTGGAAAGACTAAATCCTACTCTGTAAGGCATGGAACCATAATTCAAAGCAAGACTTTCTGGTCCGAATCTACTTATAACCACCACAATGTGCTACATCTCTAGGAAGAAACTGAGAAAAACAGAATCCAAATAATAATAATCAGACTTAACAATGCACTTCAAGATGGAAGAAGCACCCTACAGCCTTTTTTTTTTTCAGCTGATGACAGTAGAAAAAAATCAACGGAATTTAATGCTTAACTACCTGAAGATGCTGAAAAATAAATAATAGCATGAGGAGTAGGAAAGAAAGTCAAAATGTGAAGAAGGACCCATCAGGGGCATGATTATCCAAATTTGTCCCCCTCCTTTTTCTATCAGCTGGAACAGAATGAGGCCCTAGTGTGGAACAGTGCAGCAGCACCCAAACACCACAAAGTCCTCTCTGGCCAGAGGATCGGAAAAGGATCCCCTGTGAACTGAAGAGTATGGGCAGCAGAAACATGTTGTTTCTTAAGTTTCTTGTTTTCTCTCTGGGTCCTACTCTTGGGCAACTCCGGTCCCCAAGCTTTACTGCTTCAGCATCAGTATGTGCACTGACAGCTCCAAAAGAACAAAAGAATGAAAAGAAATAAAGGAAAGAGGAAAAGGAGGGAAGAAGGAAGGGAGGGAGGAAGGAAGGAAGGAAGAGAAAGAGGGAAAGGAAAGAAAGGAAGGAGAGGGAGGAAGGAAGCAAATATCCAGAGAATTTCAGAAAATGGGTCCTGTGTATAAAAGTCTGAATAAAATCTACCATTTTTCTTTCTTTCTCTCTTGCCATTTCTCCCTCAGGACTGCCACCGTCACGTAGCACTTTGTGACAGAGCAGGAGGCTAACACTATAGGTTAACCTCATTTTTCTGACCAGTGAAACTGGGGAAAGAGGTGCTCTGTGTGCTTGGGGGTCGATTCTGCAAAATAAAGCCTGGAGAGAGGATCCTTGAATTCTGTGTGTGAACCAACACATGTCCCGGGTTCATATCCAAGCTGTGTGCATGGAGTAGGCACAAAGAAATGTAGCTAAGGCTATGAGAGTTAAACAATGTTATAAACCACCACTCAACTCCAAAACTAAGACCTGAAGGGCACACAAAAAGAGCAGACCTAAAACAGCATCACACAGGGTTTGAGAACTAAGTGAACCATGGATGTTAGCTAGAACCTGCTGTTTGAGTCTAACTTTAATGATTGACTGCTAAAACAAACCAAAAATATTTTTCAGAGGATTTTCACAGGGCTCAGAACTTGGCAGGAAATATCCGAAATGTCTAGGATACAATCCAGAATGAACTGGTATACCAAGAAGCAGGAATATATGACCAATTAAAATGGATAATTAACAGATGCCAACTCTGAGATGATCTAGATATAACTTTAAACCAACTATTATAAGCAAGCTCTATGAGATGAAAATAAGCACTCCAGAAATGAATTCTAAAGAGAGAAGTTCTCACTACCAAAATAAAAAGTGTAAAAAGGAACGAAATAGAAATTTTAGAACTGAAAAATAAAAATCTGAAACTTTAAAAATCCTCTAAATGAGATAAACAGAACAATGAAGAAGTCAGAAGCAAGAATCAATGTACTTGACGATGGAGCAATGGACGTAATTCAACCTAAAAGTTAATGAGAAAAGTTTTATATGAAATGAGAGCACAGCCTCAGGAACCTGAGACAAATATCAAAAGGACGAATATTCATAACACTGAAGTCCACAAAAGGAAGGAAAACATGTATGCACTTGCAAAAAAAAATATATATATATATGTATAATGAAGAAATAATGGATGACGATTTCCCAAATTTTCAGAAAGATACAAATGCATAGATTTTTATAGGTCTGTAAATGACAAACAAGATAGACTCAAAGAAATACATGATAGGAGTTCCCATCGTGGCTCAGCAGAAACAAATCCGACTAGCATCCATGAGGACGCAGGTTCAATTCCTGGCCTTGCTCAGTGGGTTAAGGATCCAGCATTGCCATGAGCTGTGGTGTAGGTCACAGAGGCAGCTCGGATCCAGCATTGCTGTGACTATGGTGTAAGCCAGAAGCTACAATTCTGATTCAACCCCTAGCCTGGGAACTTCCATATGCGGCTGGTGTGGCCCAAAAAAGAAGAAGAAATACATGTTAAAACACATCATAATAAAGCTGCTGAAAATAAATGATTATGTTACAGGAACACTGCTTCAAATGCATATGGACGTCACATCAGAAATCATGGAGGCCAGAGGACAGTGGAACGATACTTTTAAAGTGCAAAAAAAGAACGGTATCAACCTAGAATTCTATGTCGAATAAAAATGTCTTCCACACAATAAAGACAAAAGATTTTCCAAGTGAAAGAAAACATAGAGAATATGTTGCAATAAAACTTATCCCAAACGAAAGTCTAAAGGAAAATTTTCAGACAGAAGGGAAATGACACCAGAGGAAAGGTGAAAATTCAGGAGTGAAGGGAGAACGAAAGAAACGGTAAAGATGTAGGTAAATGCAAAATGATTGTTTCCCCTTTTGATTTCTTTAAAATACGAATGACTATTGAAAGCAAAAATAATGTGACCGTCTGGTGGTTAGTTCAAAGACCATATGTTACGTATGACAATTATAACAAAACAAGGAAGTTAAAGATGTCTGGTTATAAGGCCTCTATATTTTCTTTGAAGTGATAAAAAATTAACTCTAAGTGTATAATGAAAAGTAAGATATGCCTATTTTAATCCCTAAAATAACCTCTAAAATATAACACTCTAAGAGACAGCTGAAAAGTCAGTAAACTGGAAAGAAATATTAAAATATTTAAATTATCCAAAGGAGGTAGGAAAAAGGGAGATGTGAAACAAAATTATAGGAACAGAAGAAAAGAAAATATTTGACCAAAGTCCAATCATAGTGTATCATTTATTGATCCAATGAGTATATCACTCTTTTTCGTTAAATGTAATGAAGACACAAATTAAACAAAAATCATTGTCGTATTGGACAGGAAAGAAATCTGTACTCAAATATATGTTGTCTATAGGAAACATGTTTTAAATATAATGATATAAATGGTACAGCAGTGGAAAAAGAGATATCATGCAAATGCTAATCAAAGGAAAGCCACAGTAGCCATATTAATACAAAACAAACTAGATTTCCTAAGAAGCAAAATTGCCAGACATTACTTATGATTTTTAAAAGATCTGTCCAGAAGGAAATAAAATGTTAAATGCATATGCCCTTAAAAAACAAGTTTCTAAATAAATGAAGCCAATATTTTAATAAAACTGAAAGCAAAAATCAAATTTACTTAGTCTGTGAAAGACTCTTGTTTACGAATGGAAAAATAAGGCAGAGGGTGAGCAAAACATATGGCAATCACATCTCTGGCGAAGCATTAGCATCCAGACTACATAAAAAATGCTCACATCTCCATAATAAAATACAAACAACTGAATGTAAAGAGTGGTAAAATATTTGAATGGTAACTTCACCAACATGTGGTAAGGGGGACGTCAAAGTTGTGATTACATGAAAGATTTTGAGATGAGGAGACTGATTTGGATGACCCAGGTAGGTTTTATGTAACCACAGTGGTCCTTATAGGAGAGATACAGGAGAAACTGTCAGAGCCAGAAGGTGTAAGTGCAGAAGCAGAGGTCACAGAGGTGAGTGTTGTACACCTTGCTTTGTTGATGAAAGGGAGATGTTACAGGCCAAGGAAAGCAAGCAGGCTCTAGAAGCTGAAAAAAACAGCAAAACAGATTCTTTGCTAGATTTTAGAAGGAAGGCTCTATATGTAGATTCACCAGTACCCTGACTTTAGGTGCTAATTTTAGCAAAACCGATTTTCACTTCTGACTTCTGGGACTTGTCAGAGAGTCAATCTGTGTAAGGCACTAATTTGTGGTGGTTTGCTATAACAACAACTTGTAGAATATATCAAAGTTCATACAGATAGCAAGTATTTAAATGAAAAATCATCAACAACATTAACCCTTGGGTAAAGCCAAAACCATAATAAAATACCACCATGCAAATACTAGAATTAAAAAAGAAATAAAACCTAACAATACCAAGCACTGATGAAGAAGGTGAGAAACTAGAACAACCACACAATGCTGTGATACAGCTAGTCTGGAAAATAGTTTGACAGTTTCTTCTAAAATAAAACATACACCTCCCATATGATCCAGAAATTCCATACTGATGTGTTTATCTAAGAGGATTGATAGTTTATATTCACACAAAAACTGAATGCAATAGTTTATAGCATCTTTCTTCATCTCCAGAAACTGGAAGCAACCAAAAGGTCTTTTTTTTTTTTTTTTGTCTTTTTAGGGCCACACCTGTGGCACATGAAGATTCCCAGGCTAGGGGTCTAATCAGAGGTGTAGCTGCCGGCCTACGGCAGAGCCATAGCAACACGGGATCCGAGCCGCATCTGTGACCTACACCACAGCTCATGGCAATGCCAGATCCCTAACCCACTGAGCAAGGCCCAAGGATCAAACCTGCAACCTCATGGTTCCTAGTCGGATTCATTAACCACTGAGCCACAGTGGGAATCCCCCAAAGGTCTTTCAACTGGTGAATAGATTTTTTTTTTTTTTTAAGTTCAACCATCAGTATAACTATCAGTAAAACTCTACTCAGCAATAAAAATGATCAGATCAATTATTGAGACATGCAAAATATAGATGAATCTCAAATGAATTGTGTTAAAGGAATAAAAAGCAAATCTCAGAAAGCAATGTGCTGTGTAACTCCGTACATGTATAACATTCTGGAAAAAGCAAAGCTATAAAGGTCAGAGAACAGCTCAGTGGTTGTCTGGAGGTTGAGCCTGGGATGCTGCTTAACAAGAAAGGGACAGCAAGAGGGACTTGGAGAGTGATGATCATGGTAAGAGCTATTTGGCTATATTCACTTTTCAAAACTCATTATTACCATGCACTAAAAAGAGTAAATTTCACTGTATACAAACACATAATTGTTTTTCATAGTAGCAACAAACTTACCGTTTTCAATCTACATGTGTTCTGATTTCACTACAGAGTGCCATTGTGATTTTAAACAAATTGCCTTTAATTTTTATTAATTCTCTGGTGGGCCAAAAATGCTATTTCCAGACTATGGACTTGTACCTTACATCCTAAGACCATGAATATTATTACTATAAAAAAATACATCAGGAATTCCCATTATGGCTCAGTGGGTTAAGAACCCAACTCATATCCTAAGGATGCAGGTTCAATCCCTGGTCTCACTCAGTGTGGTAAGAATCCAGTGATGCTACAACCTGCAACATAGTTTACAGAAGTGGCTCAGATCCGGGTTGATGTGGTGTGGCATAGGCCACACACAAACATAAACACACGGGCACACAGACGCAAACACTGGTATATTTGTGCATGAACCAGTCATATAATAATTCAAATAGGGTGATTAAATCTCTAGGGGTTTGTGGCAGAAAAATAGAATTTGCTACCACTGGTTGACCATGAGCAAGTTTTCCTTTGGAGAAAAATGAAATCATTTGCTTCCCGATGAAACAGAGATAAGCCCCCCAAAGCTCGCTCTCTCTCTCTGTTGTTCACAATCTTGAAAATAACTACAACCACAATTTCTGGCAGAGATTAGGAGGCACAGCAGTTTTTATTCACTCCAAACAAAGATGCTTAGAGGTTTGTGCTTTCAGACGTACACCTAGGAAATACTCACTACAATGAAAAAGATGTGGACAGACCTTGAAACCCAGCAGTTAGCAATTTGGCCTGAAATAATATCTGTCTCTTCCTTGCATCACAGGTAGTTTGACTGAAATTAATGCAATCTGATAATTTAAGTCATTGATTCAGAAATTTTGCATTGAGCATGAATTACATGCAAGGCCTCACACAGCAGGAAAGTTAACAGAGGACAAAATGTGACACCTCCCATTCGTAATACAGCGTAGAGATCAGCAAAGGACTGCCTGCTTTTATGAATAAAGTTTGATGGGAGCATAGCCGCTCTCATTTGTTTATGTGTTATCTACGGCTGCTTTCATGTCCCAACAGCAGACCTGAATCATTGTGACGGGGACCAAATGCTCACAAAGCCAAAAATATTCACTCTCTGGCCCTTTACAGAGAATTTTGCTGACTCTTGGAATAAAAGTTTCCATTGTATGTTTTCTGTGCGCTTTTTAGAACACATTTTGAAAGCAGAGCAAAAGGAACTCAACGGAGGGTTGGATGAAGTCAGTGAAGGAAATTTTGGATGGTTCAAATTTTTCGCCTAAGTAATCAGATGGAGACAGGGAGTACTGGGGAGGAAGTAGATTTTCTTGTGGAGGGGTGTGAGAGGGGAGGATGGAGACCGGTCATGCTGTTCCGCAGTGGCACGGTCTCCTCACACCAGAACGTCATTTCCAGGCCTCTGAAGTTTTGTCTTTGCGTATTTTTACCTTTGATGTCTCTTTAGTACAAATAGTTACACATACTATGGTGACATAATATGGTGTAGTACGGAAAGAATCCTTTCTCTGGAGCTAGTCTACCTGGAATGGAAACCAGCCTTCAGCAATACAAGCTATCTTATATAGGGCAAGTTTTCCAACTTCTTTTTTGCCTCAGTTTCCTCATCAATAAAAAGTACAGTTGTGGGAGTTTCGGTCTTGGCTCAGCGGTTAGCAAACCCAACTAGTATGCATGAGGACGTGGGTTTGATCCCTGGTCTCACTCATTGGTTGAGGATCCTGCATTGCTGTGAGCTGTGGTGTAGGTCGCAGACGCAGCTCAGGTCCCACGTTGCTGTGGCTGTGGTGGAGGCCGGCAGCTACAGCTCCGATTGGACCCCTAGCCTGGGAACCTCCATATGCTATGGGAGCAGCTCTGGAAAAGGAAAAAAAAACAATAATAATAATATGTAAGTAGATAAGTAAAACGGAGCAGTTTGAATATTTGACGCTAATGCCAAAGAAATGTTGTAATTGATCAAAGTAAAACTGACTCTGCGTTGAGGACCAGGGGGAGAAAATCATGGATTGGCTCTAGGTGTCCTCATAAGCATGGACCTGAGAAGGTCCCAAGGCTGCCGCTCAGAGGGGTGACCACTGCAGGCACAGCCACAGACCCTGTGATCTTCCACCGATGGCCAAGATGAGCAAGATTCTTGTGGTTGCATGAAATTGCTCTTCACTCTTTGAAAATTATTTTCAGAGCCACAATTTAATTTGTTTTTACTAAGAACTAGACCCCAGATGCTCACTCCCAATAATTCTCTCCTTTACCTACCAAAGGTAACCATTATCCAGACTTTTATGGTAAGCACTTCCTTGATTTTCTTTGTAATTTCACCTCCAAATCAGGCATACCTAAAGAGAGTCATTTAGTTTCGTTTGTTCATCCAGCTACATATTGGAATTTTGCCACATGTATTATTTTCATTCTTTTCTTGCTCACAACTATATTTGTGAGAATCATTCTTGCTGTGACTAGAGTAGAGGGACACGGAAATGCCACCATATTTATATAATGATACTCCATCATACAAATATATCAGAGTGTGTTGATCTATTTTAAAATTAATGGCAATTTTAATTTTTTCCAGCTTGTGATCATTATAAATAGCATTTCTATAATACCATTTTCCACGTCTCTCCATGAATATATGCACACATGTCTGTGGGTATCTTCGTTCTCAGGAATGGAATTACCTCATCATAGGGTATACTTAAATTTAATGTATTGGAAAGCCAGACATTTTTTTTCCAAAATGAATGATCCACCAGCAAAGACTAAGTGTCCCTCTTGCTGCATGTATTCAACCATACACAGTATTATTCACATTTATAACTGTAGCCACTTTGATGATTGTGTAATGATATTTAACTGTGGCATAATCCAAATGTCCCTATACCTTCTAGAAGCCGTGGTAGACAGAGAAAGGAACTGAGTGGGGGGGGGATGTATTTTTTTGATTTGAAATTGTGGTAAAGAGCTCATGGATAGAGAATGGCTGAAGCTGGAGAGAAAAAAAGAAAGACTGGATGGAGCAACAGCTTGTCTTGAGGAGATGAGAGGTCAGAGAGGAGAGTAAAAGGTCTTGCCTGGAGCAGGAATAGTTCTTGTACCAGACGAGGAGTGAAGAAGAGCAAAGATAGGTGCAAAGCCAGGCCTGGGAGTGGGAGTGAGGAGATGGAGATACAATATAAAATTGTCAGATTTCCTGACTCATTTCCTATTTCACCCTTAAGGAGAATGTTATCTGCTAGGAATCATTGCGGAGGTAGGTGATAGAGATTGCTGAAATGAAATAGCTAGCTCCACAGAGCTAAGCATCTTTTTATATCCAGCACGTAATTGAGCATATAACCAATATGAAAACATCTAAGACTTCTGTGTAAACAGAGTTTAAGTTGTTAATTTGCCTACCTATCTTTCCTGTTGCAATGTACAATATCCAAGGTAGAAACCATATCATATTTCCTTTAGCCTGTTATAATGTCTGCTCTCTAATAGGTATGTAACACATTGTTGTTAAAATGAGAGTTTCTGCTGTGGTGCAGTGGGTTAATGATCCGGCTTGTCCCTGTGGGAATGCTGGTTCAATCTCTGGCCCAGTGCAGTGGGTTAAGGATTCAGCATTGCTGCAGCTATGGCCACAGCTCTGGCTTGGATTCGATCTCTGGCCTAGGAATTTCCATATGCTGCAGGGGTGGCCAAAAAAGAAAAAAAAAAAATTGGCAATGCCTGTGGCATGCAAAAATCCTGGGCCGGGGATCAAACCCATGCCACAGCAGTGACAACACCAGATACTTAACCTGTGCTGAGCCACCAGGGAATTCTTAAAAATAAATTTTCATAAAAAAGAGGAAGTTCTACAATAAACCACTTCTGTAATTTTCTTAAACATGCTTGGACATTTCTCAAGAAGGGATATGGAAAAGCTACCAAAGCTACTTATTTATCGAGGTTCTAAAGAACTTATGCATTTCAGTGCAGTTAAGGGACCCAGAAATCGAAGCCGCACTGAAACAAAAGACAATGTTGTTCTTTGAGAAGCCGTCAGAGGTAAAGCCAAGGACCATCCCACAGCTCGATGAGAGAAGCAACATGACAGACAATTGAGAGGATTAGACCATGAGCATTTATAAGTTCTGCCTGGGCACATGCAGAATAATTTCATGGAAGTAAGAGATGTGGTTCTGCAGGTTAAATAAGAGAAGGCTCAGGGAATACTGCTTCTCTTAAGAAAAATCCATCAAGATGGTGACATAGGTTGTTACTGACTTCATTCTTCTCACAAGAAAACCAACAAGCAAATATCACTAAACAAGGCACCACTGTGAAAATCCCAGACCTGAAGCACACACACACACACACATGTGTGTGCACGCACGCGCACATACACATGAGACTGAGAAGGAGAACATCAGAAAAGCAAGAGATGCTGCTACATTCTGTGGGCATCACCCCACTCCTAGGCCAGCACAAAGCCACACCAAGAAGGCCCCCTGGGTTTATGGTTGCTCCAGGGGGAAAAGAGATCCCCCAGCATTGAAGGAAGCTTCCTGAGAGGCCCACTCATGTCTTTTCTCATGGGGAGCACTGGGGGAAATCTGTGGGACTTGACCACCGTGTATTAGGTAGGGATGGAAAAGGGGGGTGCTGAGGCTTACAGGAACCAGCCCTCAGATCTTGATGGACCGTGCTCCTGCCAACAGCTGCACCCAAGCAAAAATCCCAGCCAGTGGCTCTGTCTTTCTGCACAGCTGAGAGAGGCCCTGGCTGGCCTGGGACCTCAGGTCTGCCTAATTTGGATCCCAGAAAAGAAACCCTACTGGCCATGGAGCCTTTTACCAGCTCACTTAGGAAAGAGTGCAGACTTCCTGTCCTGGCCAACTGCTGAGTGTAGCCTCCAGTCCCGCCTGACCAGAGAAGCTGGGCAGCCTTGGAGCCCACCCCACAGCCCCAACAGGGCAGAGAGCCGCACCAGCAGCTGAGCCCAGCCTCAGGGGCCACCTAACCAGTGAGCTTGGACAGTAACCCCAGCATCCCAGAACCCAGCCTGTGGCACCCCCAGAGCTATGGAGCCCAGCCCAGCCCAACCCAGCCAGAGTCTAACTTACAGCCCATCCCAGCAGTAAATCCCAGCCTGCAGCCCTGCGCATGGCTGATCAAGGCTTAGAATGTCTTGCCCATGACCCTGCCCCATCACAAAGCATAGCCTGAAATCCCACCCAACCAGGGAGCCCTGACAGCAACCTTGCCCAACAGCAGAGAACAGCCAGTGGCCTGCATAGCTGAGAAGGCTAGCCTGTAGCCCTGCCCAACTTCAGACACAGTCTGTGGCCCCAGCTGATGGCGGAATCCAGCCAGAGGCTCTGTTCATTCTGAAACACAGCTTGCAGGGACATCCAGTCTGGGAGTACAGCCTGAGACTCCACTCCACCAGGAGCAATTTTTTAAAATTGTATTCAAGTATCCATGTAGATACATTATCTATCATTAGAATTAGTTTCTCTCACATGAAAAACCATCTTGTGGGGTTTGATTGTGTCACATGTTGGATCTGTAAATATTCCCTCATTTTAATTACTACTAATGACAAACATCTTTCTATTTGAAAAGTAGCTATAACCTCACTGTGACGATATTCCTGGAGTCTAGCCTCCAGCTGTGCCTTAAAGGTATTAATGATGTTCTGTACAATTAATTCCCTTTATTCATTCACGCTTTCCAAGCTCTGTGTAAGGCATTGTCTTAGATTACATGGAAGACACAGAAATGAAGCAGAACCAGTTTTCCTCAAAAATACTAATAAGAAAGAGAAAGCAACTACATAACTCTCTGGCACACCAGCTGGAAGGTGATAGGACATTTTGGTTCTGAGACTCATTTGTACAAGAGCCAACGGATTCGACTGTTTCTATGACTGCCTTGCACAACTTGTGTCTTCTATGTATCTTTTAAAAGTTATATAAAGAATTTCTTGCAAAAAAACAGAAAAAGCTTTTGTTTTTTTAAGAAATCTGAATTGACGATGTACGCTAATGATTAAATGACTCTGTTCTGCCTACCCACAAGATATTGGAATTGCAGTTAAGTTGAATGCATCAATGCGTAAATGGTGACTAAACTATACAAGTAACTCCAGTGGAATTGCTGTGTTATTTTGTCCCACAAATGTCACAAACCAATTTAACAGCAGGTGTTCAAACTGTATTGGCACAATGTTTTTCATAGATTATTCTTCAGAATTTCATGAAAACTATATCTATCATGGAGATTCTTCATAGTGAATTATAAATGCTGTTATGAAAATAAATTGTCCAAAGTCAAAAAATGACTAAAGAGTTTAAAGGTAGGAGTAAGACTCTAAGAGCCTGGTTCCTATTTTTTTTTTATTAAAGATAGTTGATTTACAATGTGCAAATTTCTGCCATACAGCAAAGTGACTCAGTCATATATATATATATATATATATGCCTTAAAGATATTAATGATGTTTTGTACAATTAATTATATATATATGTGACACCTTCTTTTTTAATATTATTTTCCATCGTGGTCTATCCCAGGATATATTTCCCCATGCTATAGAGTAGGACCTTATTGTTTATCCATTGTAAAAGTAATAGTTTGCATCTACTAACCCCAAAACCTCAGTGCATCCTACTCAATCCTCCTCCCTTTTGGCAACAAGACTGTTCTCTATGCCTATGTGTCTGTTTCTGTGGGCAAGTTCATTTGCGCCCTATTTTAGATTCCACATGTAACTGATGTCATATGTTATTTGTCATTCTCTTTTTGACTTACTTCACTCAGTATGAGAATCTTTAGTTGTATCCATGTTGCTGCAAATGGCATTAGCTTTTTATGACTGAATAATATTCCACTGTACAGATGTACCACATCTTTTTAATCCATTCATCTCTCAATGGACATTTACATTGTTTCCATGTCCTGTCTATTGTGTGAAAAATGCTGTGATCATAGCAATGTATGTATTTTTTTGAATTACAGTTTTCCCCAGAAATACTGATTCCTATATTTTCAAATTCTGTTTCAAATGGACATTGGAGCCTATCAATGACAAAAGAGTAGGTTTTACAACAGGACAAGTCTTGTGTGTGAGTCACAGGATCTGACAAACCCAACAGCTCATGGGAACAGAGCAAAAATTAATGGCTTGATTGAGTGATGAGATGAACGTTCCTCTGTTTAGCATCTGTGCGATTTTTCTGCTTATATTCAGCATGTCTGGAACATCCTACACTATGTGGGCCATCAAGAAAACCACACTGAGCCCATTTAGCGTTAGTCCAAGACAATTAAAAAAAATTACAAGCACTTAGTTGGTTAGCAGCATAGTCCTCAATGGTTGTGTTCATCAGTGTCAGAAATTGGGTACTCAAAGGCTGCCATAGTTCATGAAATCTCTTTGGGGAAATGCAACATAGAAACCCGCACATGTACTACTTCTAATATACAAGAGGTAGAAGGTTGCCTGGAATGGTGAGTCATGGTAAAGCAGAAAAAAAATTCATCTGAATCTGGGGAGTTCAGTTTTACTGACAACGAAGACACAAAAGCAAAGGCAATGATAAGTTAATTACACTCTATCTCTGCCCTCACCCTCTCAGAAACTAGATTTATTCAGCACATTAAGCATGGAACCATCTTTTAGAAATGACTCGTATTAACCAGATCCTTATGGACTGATGTATAAACTGGTAGTTAATTAACATAGAATGAGAACTGAAATACCCATTGAGAACAGACACATAGAGATTACAGCCTATACAACCTCTCCTAGCAGGCAAGTAACATAACAAATCAAATTACCATCAAAATGCCAGTTAATTAATTGACAGACTATTCTAACTGCCAAGTGGAACAAACATAAAAATTCTTTGGCAGTACATTTCCTTTATATAAGCAAGTGGCATGGAAAACTGATAATCAGATGTTTGCTAGTATATCATAAAGCAAAATCAGATGTTTGCTAGTATATCTTGAAACAAAAGACACAGTTTGCAGTTTTAATGCTTAATGATTCAGGCATGGGTAGCCTGATCCACCTTCCCCTGGAACCAGACAGATGGTGTATATGGGAAAATGCAGCCTCTTCTTGGACTCTGCTTGGAAGACCTGAACCTTAATTGCTGGTGATACCCTCCTCCTCAAAGCCATCTTCCTAATATTTATGAATGGTTTCTAGTCCGTGTCCTCCTAGTCATCCCCTTGGCTTTGGAGTTAAATGTACATCCCAGCTGCTTTCTTCTATTCTGGATTTTAAGTATTGAAATACCTTATCCGTGTGATCCTACAAGATCTTGGGGTTTGAAGACGGTGATGAGCCAGGTTTCATTAAGTTTTGTGGTTTGTTTCTCACTTCCTTTTGCAAAACTATACCTTTTAAAGTCAGATGGCATACTAATTTTCCCCTAACCCCATTTTCTTGTTTTGGGGGCCACTTTTCTTCTTTAAAAGCTGTCTAGATCTCCCATGATGACTTTTAGGAAACCTCACACCTCCTGTTCAGAATCCATTATACATTTCTGGCAGTGTATTTCTTCAAGGCTGTTACTCTACCTCAACTAAGCCAGCTAGTCCAGTGAGGAAGTGACACTTTAAGACACACAAGTAATATATTTTTGACGTTTCCTTTAAAGATCTCTGCATGACCATGGTTACAAAAATGGCTTCTGATTCCTACAAAAGTTCACTGTCGGATAGGACATATGTGACTTCTCCGAAAGAGAAGTAATCATTCAATCTAGGAAGGTAAGCATTTTGCTTCGTCTTCTGTATTTGCAATCCCTCCCCCCACCCCCATCTGCACTGGAGTTAGCTTATACGATAACCACATAGAGCAAGACCAGGCGTTCTTAGTTTCTTTCTTCTACCTTCCCATCCAATTCTCGCTCCACCCCCATCTTTCAAATTATACTTGCTCAAAACTACATATAATAGGAAATTAAGAAATAAGCACATGACTGGTGCATACACATCCTAATGGCTGCTCATTAGCTACACACAAAAAAAATCTCAGCTGAGGCTTTTAAAATGAACACTGAAAAAAGGTGAAAATGTAGACTTGACATTCTGTATATTTTAACACAGTAAAAGGAGAACACCTGTAAGGTGTTTATCCAGTTGCCAGCATCCTTTCCAGAGAGAGCAGAGAGGGGGGATGGATGATAGTTTCCTTAGCCTAGTAACAACCCTTCAATTCTCCTTTTTGTCTTGTTTATTTTCACTGCAGAATAATCTCCTTTATGATTGACACATTCTTTCTTTAGATATGTTAATATTTTAACAATACCTTAACGCTTAGGACCTTATAGTTTTAGCCGGCCCAGAAATCATGCTTCTCCTTCAGAGGACATTCAGAGGAAAAACATTATTTCTTAGGTTTCAGAGTTATTTGATAACATTGTATCACCACTTCAGTGCATCACCTATTTTGCTTTAGAACATTTTCCTTTATTACTTAACTCTTTATATATAACTTTGTTACTGTATTCCATAAAAGCATGAAATCCAGGGCCAGATTGCCTGGATTCAAATTCCACCTAATCCACATACTAGCTCTGTGACTCCATACAAGTTATTGGACGGTTCTGTGTCTCTGCCTCCTTATCTGCAACATAGAGTCAATAATGATATCCTTCTGATAGGGGTGTTGTAAGAACAAGCCAGTTAGATCTAAAGTATTTGGAATAGTGCTTGGCACATTAACTCTTACTTATTGAGCTTATTCTATGCACTTGGGATAGAATAAAAAGAGATTCAGATATTGTAAAGTGAAAAAATGCACTGGAGATTTTGGGGGTTTCTGGTTTTTGGTGGTGGTTGTTTGGGAGTTTTTTGTCTTTTGTTTCCTTTTTTGGTGTTTTTTTTTTTTTTTTTTTTTGCACTGCTACTACTACTACTTAAAATATATATATGTGTGTGTGTATGGGGATTTAGTCCCATAATGACAAATTCTCTGATACCAGCTGCATGTCCTACAAATCAATTCAGTTCTGACACTAACTGCCTGGATTTAGCATCAGATTTCACAGGTTAAGTGCTCAACTCTCAGAATACTGTCTCTGTTTCCAAAGTAAACTGCAAGTTTCTGGTTGTCCCACGTGTTTCTTCCTTTTTTTTTTTTTTTTGGCACTGCATAGCATATGGAGGTTCACAGGCTAGGGGTCAAATTGAAGCTGTAAGCTGTAGCTGCTGGGCTATGCCACAGCCACAGCAATGCCAGATCTGAGCCGTGTCTACAAACTACACCACAGCTCACGGCAACACCAGATCCTTAAATCACTGAGCAAGGCCAGGGATCAAACCTTCGTCCTCATGGTTACTAGTCAGACTCGTTTCCACTAAGCCACCTTCTGACCACCAGCTATGAATCAATGTTCCCACAGCGGCCTCCTTGTATTTGATCATTTGTTATAACAGCTCACACACAACGCGGTGAAATACCTACTTACAGTTACCCGTGTATTTCATAGTGAGGGATATGGTAAAAGATACAGGTGAACCACCAGATGAAGAGGTGGGGACAGCAAGGTCCAGAAAGGTCCTGAATGCATAGAATTGGAGTGCACCACTCTTCTGGCATATGCACATGTTCACCAACCCAGAGGATCTCCAAAATTTTACCGTGGGGAGTTTTTTTGGGTTTTTTTTGTTTGTTTGTTTTTTAATGGCAGCTTCGTCACACACGCATAATCTATTACTAACTCAGTTTCCAGTCCCTCTCCCCTCTCTGGAGAATGAGGGCTGGGGATGAAAGTTCCAAGCTTCCAATTATGGTGCCCAGCTCCCACCCAGGAGCCCACCAAGTGTTGCCTCTTTAGGACATAAGATGCTCCTGTAACCCAGGAAATTCCCAGGGATGTAGAAACTGCGTGTCAGACACCCCGATCGCTTGGGAAATTCCCAGAGTTTTAGGAGCTTTTGGTCAGGAACCAGATTCAAAGACCACATCTTAGCTAGACCTGGGGCAGTGCCATCTTCTTATTTCACAGTTCCTTTCTCAACAGGAGATAAATATGAGGTTTTTATTGCATTTAAAGAGATGGGCAAATAAATAAAATAACCACAAGTTACAATGGGGCTGATGAAGGAAAGCGGAAAAGGAGTTGAGATAGAAAGTGATACAGAGAAATTCGTTTAGATAGAGGAGTCCAGGGAATCTTCTCTGAGATGTTAATGGCCCAGAAAGTGAATGATCACCGACTCGGAGAAAGGCAGCAGTGAGAACACTTCTGCCAGGAGGATCGCATTGCATGCAAAGGACTGGAGATCATGAAGGTTCTGAAGAGCTTGGTGTTTGAGTAGCCGAAAGAAGACAGGGTATTGGGAAAGCTGCAGTATGTTGTTGGTATTGTCTATAAAGTCAATCATCTGCAAACATTTGTGCAAAATTTCTTATTACATTCAGGAACTGTGTGGTCCAGGGCCTGATCCCAGTAGTTTCTCACAGTATTTTGTTGTTATAACTCAAGGCAGAACTTAGCAAGTTATCAAATGTGGGGAAAAACAAATTTAATTTAATTTTGTAAATTTACTGTGTCCACATAAGTGTTGGGATAACCTGTTTTCCCAAGTGTCTAGTGATTTTTACACTCTGGGTCCCAATTCCTATACTGTCATTTATAAAAAGATCTAAATCTGGATGCAAGCTGTAAAACTTGGCCCATGACACCATAAATGGCACAAAAAACCTGCTGACAAGGATCCCCTGTGATAAGCAGAGGGAAAGAGGCAGATTAGAGCCAGAGAAGGAAAGAGAGAGAGAGAGAAAGAACAAAAACATGAATGGTCAAGTTAAAAAAAAAAAAAAAAAAAAAGGACTGCAAAAACCAGGCAGGTGTGAAAGAGATCTAATGATTTGAGACATGAGAGAGGCTTACATAGAGTCAGATTGGACCGGAGGAAGTCACCCAGCCTGGATGGCTATCAAAGACAATGCTATGCTGCAGCCTCAAATGATTCTTCACTGTGGAATATCTCCATTGTGACTCTAGCATATTTTCATGTAAATTATCTGACCTGAAGATTTTCCCAGAAGGAATTCTGGCAGATGGAGCCAACTTCTAGAACACCATAACACCAAAAGCAACATCTGGTAGAGCCCCAGGAGCCGTTCAGTGAACCCTAAAATATCAGCCAGGTGGAATGCTTATTTGACCAGGTCACAGGGAAGACACAAAGGTATAACAGGAACACAGTGCAGTGATATGAGGGGCTGTTCTGCAGGAGGCAGTGTCTGTTGGGACTCTCCAAAGGTTCCTGATGTAGCAGCCCTCTCTTTATGATCAGACTTGGGTTGTGTGCCTTAGTCACAGGCAGAAATGTCAGTCACTTCCTAAAATAGGAGTAAATGAAGGTGCATGTACCATTGTTAACAATAGTCTTGCCATGAATTGGAGAATATTGATGGTAAGCAATTGATAGCAGAGATATTTTTTTTGAGATGTCCCTTGGCAAGGTTAAGAACACACTACTTCAAAAGATGTCACCTTGGCATCTGGAATATCGCAAACTGAAGGAATTTGAGAAATGATGAGACAGGAAGGACCTCTCTGACCTCTCCCATCTGCCCTGAAGCAGATCATCAGACCCTCAGTGAAGAGGCCCCCCCCTTTCCTGGAGGGAAGTACCATCTTTATCTCTGCAGACGGAGGGGCACTGAGAGGAATGTGAACCAACAGGCCTCGCTAAGCTCCCTCCTGTTTGCCACTCTTAGCTCTGATTCTTTCATCCTCAGACCTTTTCCATGACTGTCCAATCATCATCAAACCTGGTATCAAAATGCTCAAGCCTAAGAGCTTCTTCCAGTCTTCATTTTCTTGCAAAGGCACCCATGTCCTGTAAAACTTACATTGAATAAATTTACATGATTTTCTCCTATTAATCTGCTTTTGCTAATTTAATTTTCAGGCCCAGCCAAGGACACTAAGAAGGTCATGAAGTAGTTTTTCCTCCGCTGCATATGGAAGAAGAAAACTTGCAAAGAGTATATTCTTTTTTTTTTTTTTTTTTGGTTGCACCCGAAGCATACAGAAGTTCTCAGGCCAAGGATCAAACCCATGCCACAGCAGTGACAATGCTGGATCCTTAACCACTAGGCCACCAGGGAAATCCAAGGCCTATTCATGTTTAAATTCACCAATTCAGCCATTAAACAGGTATTTATCAACTTGCTTACTATATACAAGTCAGGAACTGGGGGTACAGTAGGGATACCATCCCATCATGGTTTAGATTGTTTCAGTAAATCTCCGTGCCAGACACCAACCATGCTAGAGTCCAGAACACATGTAAAAGTCACAGCTGTTACCCCCAAGGAACTCAGTCCAGTTGGAAAGACATATAGGTCCGCAAATACAATATTTCATCTCTCTGGTCCTTGGTTTACTTTTCCTTAAGATAAAGAAGAAAGTCTTATGTGATCTCCAAAATTCCTTCCCACTCTAAATGTTCTATATATAATCACAATCATTTGCTGAATGTGTTTTTACTTGGTCTTAGCCTGTAATGAGTTTACCATCCATAAGAATCAATAAAGTATTGGACAGAGATGAAGGGGGTGGACCAATGTTATAACTGGAAGGGAAAAGTATTTACATGAAAATAAGTTAAACTTCAGCACAACTTCATTCTTCCTGTCTTTCTACAAATGTGTTTTAAGTTCCTACTATATGCCAAGTACTATATTATTCTCTCTAAGTAAAATAAACATAGTTCCTGTCTTGTGAATCTACGTCCTTGGGCAAGTCACTAAAGTTTGTGTATGTGTGTGTGTGTTTCAGGTATAAGTTTAGGCTAATAACAAATCCAATGCTATTATGTTAATCAAGTGATACAGTGTACATGGGAAATCTATAAACATGATATAATTGATATATTACACTATTTTAATTCTTTAAGAATCTTACCAAGTCACAGTGCCTTGTACTGTACATATTGAGAGCATTAAAATACATACTTCATCAAATCTTCATTGAATCTGATTCAGCATGAAGAATGAAAAACCTCTGCCAATTAAACTACAACATAACACTAGGATACCATCAGTTGTAAGATTTCATTCTTACTTCAGAAATGTTAAAATACAAAAAAAAATAAATAAATTATATACAACTGAGAGGTGTGGCAGTCATCTAGCTGAGTCCCTGCTTAGCCTGCAAATACATGACCTTAGGAAATTGAAGTATGTGACAGATTAATTTCTTCTTAATCTTCTTAATAGGAAAACAATCTCTGTAAATATGAAAGAAACAATAGAAATAATTTGTGGGATCACATAAGGCATTTGTTTATTCTCCAAGAGATATTTTCACTAGTAAGCTCAGAAGATATAGTCCAAGACAGTACTATTCTGATAAGGCTTGTCGAATGCTCAATATTCTCTTGAAAATTCCTACGTAGACGTGGCATGGATTTAAGGTGCCAAAGGAAGTAATATTCACCACTTGCACTGAAGAATCTCAGAATTTGGATTAACCGTACAGATGATTTGTGAGTGAGTGAACTACCTTGAGGAAATTTTTCAGAAGTGTGAGTGGAGTGAGAGCTAGGAATCTGGGATCCGAGTAGCTTGAAATTTTTATCAGGGTCTTCAGTAAAGGATGCCTTCATTAAGTTTGCAGAAAGTGACAATTTTTAACAAGTAATTAAACCAGGAAAGAGAGAAACTAAATGCAGAGCAGACTTGATAAAGTAATTATCTATTCAAACATGCCAAGTCAATAGCTGGTACTGTTAGATACAATCTAGAAATTAAAAACAACCGTCTAAATATAGAATTGGAAACAATATGCAAAATAAACCAGGTGGGCCTAGATGTTGAAAAAATAGAGAACTTGAGTTTTGTACTTCTGTACCTGCTTAAAAGGGGTGTGGAGAAAATCATGAGAGGGGAAAAAAAAAAAAAAAAAAAAAAACTAAGGGGAAGGAAAAGTCATGGACAATTGCCTAGAGATAGCCTAAAGCAAGAGCTTGCCTCTCTTTGTCTGTGTAAGAAGGGTTATTACAAGGAACAACAGCCCCAGTTATGCTTTTTCTCTATGGTCATCAGGAGAAAATGCAGCACACACTGCAGAGAGGAGTTCAATGATATAAAAAGTAAATATAAAAGTACCATCAATTAAGAGTGCTGCTCTATTAGAAGTGATCAGATCAGAGTTCCCATCATGCCTCAGCGGTAATGAACCCATCCGACTAGTTCCTTACTAGCCCACGGGGGCTCTGGTTCGATCCCCGGCCTCCCTCAGTGGGTTGAGGATCCGGTGTTGCCGCGAGCTGTGGTGTAGGTTACAGGTGTGACTCGGATTCCGTGTTGCTGTGGCTGTGGCACAGGCCAACACTGGCGCGCAGGCCAGCAGCTGGAGCTCCAAGTCAACCCCTAGCCTGGGAACTTCCATACGCCATGGGTACAGACCTAAAAAGCAAAACTTTTTTATTTTTTTAAGATTCCACACATAAGTGACACCATGTAATATTTGTCTATGCCTGGTTTATCTCATTTAGCATAATAGCAAACTCAAGCATGTTACTACAAATGACAGGTGTTCCTTCCTTTTTATGGTTGAATGATATACCATTGTATATGTGAGAGAGAGAGAAAGAGACATTTTATTTATCCATTTATTCATTGATAGACACTTGGGTTGTTTTCATTTCATGGCTATTGTGAAGAATACTGAAATTGACATGGGAACACAGACATCTCTTGCAGCTAATGATTTAGTTTCTTTCAGATATATACCCAGAAGTGGGATTGCTGGTTCATATAGAAGTCCTATTTTTAACAGCTACAAGAATTTCTATACTGTTTTTCATAGTGGTTGTACCAGTTTACATTCAAACCAACAGTGAACAAAAGTTCATTTTTGTCCACATTCTTGCCACAGTTTATCTTTTATCTTCTTGACACTTAACAGGTGTGAAGTGCTAGCTCCTTCTGGTTTTGATTTGCATTTCCCTAATGATTACTGAGCTTGAGAAATTAACCATTTGTATGTCTACTCATTAACCATTAACTCAGTAATCATTTGTATGTCTTCTTTGGAAAGTGTCTACTCAGATCATTTGCCCATTTAAAAATTTCATTATTTGTGGTATTTTTGTCTTGAGTCATATGAGTTGCTTGCATATTTTAGATATCAAACCCTTAGTGGATATGTGGTTCACAAATGTTTTCTCCTATTCCACAGGTAGCCTTTTCATTTTATTGATGATTTCCTTTGCTGTGTAGAAGCATTTTTCATTAGAGACACACGTATTTTGTTTTTATTTTGTTGTCTTTAGTTTTGGTGTCAAATTGGAAAAAACCTTTGCCAAAACCAATGTCAAGGAATTTACTCTATGTTTTTTCTAGAAGTTTATGGTTTTAGGTCGTACATTCAAGTGGCCAATCCATTTTGATTTGATTTTTGTGCATGTTCTCCCTCATTCTTGACCCATGCCATTGTTATTCTTTCCTCCATATAGCATTTAAACCTAAGATATCTTATCTTTTACATTCCTCACCCCTGGTTATGATCTTCTTTTCATTTGTGCTATACTATTCCTAAAATCCTCAGGAAGAGAGAGAGACAAAAAAGACTCTGGTCTGTATCCAGGAGGGGACCACAATTATTCATACTTTCTCTGATTCTTCCAAGCCCTGCTACTTCTGTCTATCCCACTCCTAACAAATTGTGAGACACTTTACAAAATTTTTAATTCTCATAAGATATCCATTTGGAGCACTAATGCTTCTTTACTAAAGATGTCTATGAGACTTGAAGAAACTATAACAATGTCTTAATTCAGCCACAATATACTAATTAAGAAAAGAAATTTTTTTTAAATTCAGGAAGCCTCATATAGACTGTCCATTTCAAAAAGAATAAGAATATAGCAGATATTCTGCTAAAATATTTACCAGAGTGTTCTTTCCACAGATGTATCAGGTTATAAAATTAAACCTCTCTTTCCCAGGTAATTCCATTAAGCAAAAGTCACTGTGTGTGGTTTTGAGATTAGTGTATAATTACCTCTATGCATTAACATTCATTATCATGGGAAAATGAATCTGTGCAATCAACATTTGTTTAGCCATGATGTTTTGTCAGTACTTGGGTAGCAAATGTCACTAAGCTAAATAAAAGCATTTCTTACATATGCCTGGGTAATAGGAAAGACACTTGGGAAGTTAATTCTGTCCTGTTGCTGATTTCAAATGTCAGCTAGCTTTGACAGCTGCAATAAAAATTGGTTCAGGTCGTGTTGACAGCTGGTGAGGATGGGCTAGAGCAGACAATGCATTGTTGATTCAGAATCTTAGCACTGCAGTCTTTGAGTGGGGAAACTCCAGTGACTGACATGTAATTCAGTAACTGCTAAAATGAGTTATGGATCTTGTTAAATTGATCTACATTTTTGGATGACATCAAATAGGAAAAGATAATCCTTTCATGTCACCCAGACTCTTTGATAAGGCTCCTCAATGTAGTAGCTTAAGCCACAAGTTAAGGACAGAACAACTGATGGAATGTTTTCAAAGACTGTCCTCATGACTATTTATATCGAAACTGGCACCAGAGTTCTTGCTATATGCTAGACCAGGGGTCAGTGGACATTTTCTACAAAGGGCAAGAAGGTACGTATCAGGGTCCATATAATCTCTGTTACAACTACTCAACTCTACATTTGTACCATGAAAGTAGTCATACAGAATACATAAATGAATAAGTATGGGTGAGCTCCAATAAAACCTCATTTACAAAAACTGGAAGTGGGACAAAATTAACGAGAAGGTCATAGTTTCTTGACCCCTGTGCTAGATTATAACTTTGAAGAAAGCTGATAGTTGGTGTGAGAAAATAATAGTCTCACCAACACAGGTGCATTTGTAAGGGTCCTTTCCGCCATCTTTGGAGCGCTCTTGGGTTCTGAGTCTATCTAGGTATGGACTGGAGTCACACAAGTTTAGGCTCAGCCTTGATGAGGGAATGGGAGCAGAGCAGATACTATGAATCATACGTATGATTCATCATTTACGTCCGTCAGATAGTCTTTCCAATTAAAAAGAGGAAGTCTATTTACCTACTAGTTTAGCTTAAATATCCCATCCATGACAGTAGTCTGTTTAAAGGTTTATATTTTGTGAAGTAGGAAAAGCACTGAAAAAAAAAAAAAAAAAAAAGATTCCTAATTCTGGTCCAGTCTCACTGATAAATAAGTATGCAATTTGGGGCACTTCATTTTATACCTTTGGACTTGGGTTTCTTCTGTGCAGTGATAGCATTGAATTTGAATATTTCATGTCTCTTCCAGATCAAATGTTCTATAAAATATACAGATGATTTTCATTACTTATGTTCTATAAACTGATGTGGAAGATGAATTGGCAAATGCTAAGCCATTGCTCCTAGGAGACAAACAGAGTTATGTTCCTTAGAGCCTTTGGTCACAATATTTTTGTCAACCTATCAATACATAACCTAGTTTTATGTATATTTCTGTTCAAAGACCTAAATTTAATAAAGAGTATTTATTTATTAGCATTGAATTCATGGCCAAAAGCACTAAAACTCATGTTTTTAAAAAGCTTACCTAACATACATTTTCTCCCTAAGGCATTGCACAGCCCTATTACACCTCTTGCACATATAAGCACTAGACTGCACTGGAGCATAGGCTTGGGTGCCATTTTAAACAGTGAAATCAACAAGAAAAAGAACCAAGTGGGAGAAGTATGGCACTTAAATAACTGTGAATAGGACACTTATTTATAGTATGAGAATTGAAACAGGAAGGCAGAACATCACCTTGTTGCATTCACCAAGCATGTTGTGCAGTTCAGGCTTTTTGCCACTCAGAGTATGTCTGTGAATGACCCAAAAATGCTGCAAGTTTTGATTCGGGGGTTGCAAACAAATTGAGTAAGCAAGCAAATTTGTAATACAGAATCTGCAAATAGCATCAACTCTAATTATAAATAAATGTATTGCAAATTTCTGTGTCTGGTAACCCTATCTTATTTGCTTTTATATTCTCCATTGAATTTTATGCACTATCCCTCTTCAGGACTCTTCTGTATCTGGCTACTTGAGCCAAATGCCTGCAGTTTTTATGCATAAACAGCTACAGCAATCCTCTGCTTTCTGCTTCTTCCACACTGATTCCAGAGTTTCTTGCTGAAAACAAATCTAAGTTTTTGCTTTACCATTTAGCTAACCATGTCAATTCCTCATTAACTTTAGGATAAAGTTCTAAAATCCAAACTTCTTAGCTTACTATGTAATATCCTTCACAATTTAATCTAAACCTAACTCATCTCCTGACACCGCTCTGTTATATTTTATATATTAACCACTCTCACATTCCTATTTATCCATCCTTTTTTTTTTAATAGGCTTGTGCCTTTACAAGTGCTATTTTCTTTGTCTGCTATGCTCATAGCTCAAAGTTTATCAAAGTTCACAGCTCTTAATTCATTCTTGATTATCTTCATAAATTACGTTGCTTATAGCATCGACATTACCTGTTTACATAAAATTTTATGTCCTAAACCATCATCTCTTTAGGGACAAGAGAAATCTCTTATAGATATTTTGCATTCTAAGAACTCAGAATGAGGCCATGGTATAATAGTTGCTCAGTAAACCAGTATAGTATAAGCAGAAGCAGCATGCATTGAGTATCCATTGAAAATATTTAATTACTGGAGTTCTCATCATGGCTCAGTGGTTAACAAACCCAACTAGCATCCATGAGGACACAAATTTGATCCCTGGCTTCGCTCACTGAGTTAAGGATCTGGCACTGCCATGAGCTTATGAGGTAGGTCACAGACATGGCTTGGATCCTGCGTTGCTATGGCTCTGATGCAGGCCACTGGCTAAGGCTCCGATTGGACCTCTAGCCCAGGAAACTCCATATGCTGCAGGTGCAGTCTTAAAAAAGACAAAAAGACAACAACAACAAAAATTGCATTACTATCTGCTATTTACCAGCTATCATTCTAGATGTTATGAATAAGACTAAATAGGTAGAATTTGAGGATTAGGGACAAGTTCTTTAATTCTGTAAGATGTCAATGTCTTCATCTATTAAATGAAAGTAAAAATATCCTTTCCTCATAGGATTGTTGCAAGGAGCAAATGAGATAATTAAGAAGTAAATGCAACACTGAGCACTGTGCTTAAAGGGAGTAAATACTCAATACATCTTAATTTTATAGAACTTAAAATTGAATAAAGTATCAGTTATTTCCAAGGATGAATATCCAAAACTCTTACAACAAGTTCTTAAAATTTACAGAGTACCAGAATTATCTGAAATCAGACTAAAATTTAGACTCTATCCTAGGGAGGATAGAGGGGTTCTATATTCATAAACATAACATGATTTGCATAACTTTCAGAGTCAGTCTATGAATTTTTGACCTGGGGTTATTTTAGATCTTTCTTCCTATGTCATAATTATATTCTCAAACTTCCCTTGTTAATTTTTTTCCCAGTTCTTACTAAGGTGGCATAGCCTTTCTTCTTTTGGAAAAGAATATATTCTCTTGTGGCTATTTACACTAAACTGGTCTATTATCTGGCTGCAAGCTTTGGAAAAACCTGACTGCTTTGACTTAAAAAAGATGGGTTTGGGAGTTCCCGTCGTGGCGCAGTGGTTAACGAATCCGACTAGGAACCATGAGGTTGCGGGTTCGGTCCCTGCCCTTGCTCAGTGGGTTAATGATCCGGCGTTGCCGTGAACTGTGGTGTAGGTTGCAGATGCGGCTCGGATCCCACGTTGCTGTGGCTCTGGCGTAGGCTGGTGGCTACAGCTCCGATTCAACCCCTAGCCTGGGAACCTCCATATGCCGCGGGAGCGGCCCAAGAAATAGCAGCAACAACAACAACAACAACAAAAAAAAAAGATGGGTTTGTTTTACTCATGAAGCAAATTCTAGAGATAAGTGGATGCTGGAATTGGCTCACTGTCTCAGTATTAGGACAAATGTGCATGATATTTTTTGTCTTTTCCATCATGATTTCTAAATGGTAGCTATAGATGCGGCCACCAAGATTGCATTCAAAGCAAGAAGAAGAGAAAGAAGAAGGGACAGTATCTAAACTGAAAGAGCACTCTTCCTCCGAAAACAGCAGTGTAATCCTGTTTACGTCTCCTTGGAGGAGAAGATTATACCCCCTATCTGGTAAGACCATGCCAGGAAGACTGGGATAGCAAGGATTTTCCATCTGACTCAGTCATTACCATATCAAACAGACTTCATATCTGTTGGTGAGGATGAGGAGGAAGAAATAGATATTCTAAGTTCTAGTGCAATTTCCACACAAAGGAAACAGCCAGGGACAGGTTTCATATACACAAAAGGAATTCAGGAATGGTCAGGAAATATGGGCCTTTCTTAACTCATTTTTAAATAAATGAACACACTTATCTCTCTGACTCTAAGGTCCCCATTCAAAATATGAAACATATGGTATCTCTTTGTATTAGCAAAAATAAAAATTTACCTAATTCTAGAGTTTCCTAAAGATCATCTCTCCTGTGCCTCTAGGTCATAGATTCTCAAGAGTCGTGTCTTAAAAATCTACACATTTCTCCGAAAACATGACTTCTCTCATCCATGAGAATAGGGTGAGAAAGAGATAAAGATAGTGGGATAAAGAGGTGGTGACAGAGGAGGGTAGATTTACCACCTACGTGGTCAGCTTCCATGGGTAGGATAGGTATAGTTGTTAAAGCCAGAAAGCGACTTTAGGTTGATAAGAGAGAGTAGTATTTACCAGTAGGTTGCCCTGCTTGTGTCAATACAATTAGGCTGGTAATAGCTGCCTGCAGCATTTTATTGAGGAATCTGAGGCTAACATCTAGATTCAGAGGGAAATGCCCATGTAATTTTTACCCATATCTCTCATGAGTAAATACAAAGAAGCACAAGGGTGTCAAGGGTTTGCTGTGTCTCATATAGACTAATATATTCATGAGAGGTGAGGCTGAAGTATAGAGATTACCTTGTCCAATTATCTCACTTTCAAGATGAAGGAACCTAGATTATACCAGAACTTCGTTCCCTGCTTTCACTTCTCTGTCAACCCCAGGAGACATCAGGCACCAAGTCTGAAAAATAATTTGGGGAGTTCCCACCGTGGCTCAGCAGTAATGAATCCGACCAATATCCATGAGGACATGGTTTCAGTCCCTGGCCTCACTCAGTGGGTCAGGGATCTGGCATTGACGTGAACTCTGATGTAGGTCACAGACGCGGCTTGGATCCCATGTTGCTGTGGCTGTGGTGTAGGCTGGCAGCTGTAGCTCTGATTCAACCCCTAGCCTGGGAACTTCCAAATGCTGTGGGTACGGCCCTAAAAAGACAGACAGACAGAAAAAAAATAATTTGGAATCTCACCCTATTTGGTCTCTAGAGAAGAAAATCCCAAACATCACTAGCACCCCTTCCTAACATCACTAGAAGATACAGATAGGCCCTAAGATCCCTAGGCTATTAGACATGGAATTTATTAGTTATTCACTTAAAGTCCAGTTGTTTGCTGGAGAAAATGATGCTCCACTCCTTAGAGTCATGCTGGTATGCAAGCCCCTTCATCCTCAGGCTTAGGTCTCCTCTAGGATACCTGAAGTGCCCTCTACTCATCCCCAGATGGAGAAGGCAAGTGAGGGATCACCTTGGAGAAAGTTAAGGACCAGGTCTGTAAGAAACATGTATCACTTCCAATAATATTCCATTTGCCAGTAAGTCAGTCACAGGATCACACACAGAGAGCCTGAAAAATGTGCTCTAGCTATACATTATCCAGAAGGTAAGGAAACATGGGTTAAGCAAACAATTAACCTGACCTGGCCTTGAAAGTCAATCATCTTGCAGAAATTTTCTGGGGAAACAGTCACTAATTAGTTGCTGTGAGGATATGAGTGTGTATTTTGGACCAGTCTTTTAAGTTCAGAGTAGTAAGGAAAACAGATATAAAAACACATATATTTTTGTCTTCAACTTTATTATACAGTCAGCCTTGATTTCTCACTTAAAAGTAAAAATGATTTATTGGAAGTCAAATTGAGGACAAACATTTAAATCTGGGACATATATATTTCTTCTTTAACATTTTTCTTTTGAAGTAGTTGAAAATTCATGAGAAATGAGAACAAGGTTCAGAGAGGCCCAACATACCATTCGCCTACTTTTCTTCAATGAATACTCCTTATATAACTATGGAATAATATCAAAACTGACATTGCTATAATGTGCTAGGCTGCTTTGGGAGTGCTGAGCCCAGTTTCAGCACCCTACTGGGCCTAATGAAGTTCATTATCACCTGGTAGTGTTACTGAGGAGTCTGAGTCTATATCTGAACTCAGACAGGAAGACCCATGGGATTTTTCAGCAATAATGTTACAGTCTAGCAAGGCTGGAATTCTAGATTTTCTCCTCACTCTCTGTCAGCACAAGCAGGGTGGGGACAAAGTTTATTCTTTGGTGTTTGGCTCCAGTAGAAGTTAATGTCTAAAAGTTTTCCATCCTGCTGAGATGTCCCTTTGACTAGAAGAGCAGGCTTTTGTCAGGGCTTTTTGTGTCTGCACCCCTAGGTGTGTCTGAGATGCTGGCTTTTTCAGCTCCAAGCCCAGGATATTGGAGACAAAAGGAAATGAAGAGAATGCACTGCCATGTTTTCCTTGGGTCCCCATGTCCCAAGCCACTCTGCCTTCTTTTCACCACCTTTCAGAGTTTACCTGTGTCTCTTTTATATATAATATCCAGGGTTTTAAGTTGTCCTTACCAAGAGGAATAGTGAAAAGCATATCTTCCTGGAACCTGTCATATCCCATGTTGATTTATTTTTTTTTTAAACCCATAACCTCTTAAATAAAAGCCACAGATCTGAAGATAACAGACGTACCTTTTCTAGGCTTCATCTGTTCTTTATGAAAGCACTTTCCACCCTATGAAAGGACTTACAAATTAGAGCTATTAAGTAATTTTCTGCCAGAGATTTCACAAGTTGTAAAAAATAGTTCCATTTGTTTATGCATATGTACTTTTTATGGGAAACCTCTTGTGAAATTCTAACTTTTGATAGGTAGTCATTAAATGTAGAATAAATATTTACATGCTTAATGTATTAATGAATGAAAATCAGTGTATATGAACCTACAAATAAGTCACAATACTTTTTCTAATAGATATTTAAGCCAGTAATTTTTCCCAGCCCTTAAGATAAAGAATGCTGCTGACAGAGAATTATCTCTCCCAGCTGCCGCCAAAAAGATACCAAGAATTAAGGATATAGTGACTTTCACAAACATGCTTGTGGCTTCATGCCTTAATACAATAACAGCAGAAAAAAATATATTAGTGAGAAATCACAGGGGAAAAATCACAAATGGGGGGAAAACCTTGGATCACAGCAGAAAAGATAAAAAGACAAGTTGCTTTTGTGATAAACTCAGGTAGAGACAGTCAAGAGGGCAAAGCAGCACTAGTCATTCTAGAACCTTCACTCTGTTTCTCCAGCACTAGGCTTTTTAAATGTCAAATACAAGGTTACAATGACAGTTGTCAGCAGAGAGGAATTATAGACCTGTAAAACCACTCACTGCATTTCAATGATTTAGCCCTCTTCCCTCAGGGAAAAGCCTAAGTAAACAACACACAGATAACATTTACCTGACATTTTCTCTTTCTTCACCTTGATTGGTAATTCACCAATAATTCATGTTCCCTTGGGCACACCTCTTGGGATCAACATAATCCTCAGATATCTTGAGAGAAAGAGAAAATGGATAACTTCCTTTCTGCCACCAGCCTTCACTCAGATTCTGCTCACTAAATGGTTTCACTCTTAGCCAGGAATAAGGAGACTAACCATGTCAGAAAAGCATAGGTAACCACAAGCAGACTGGGGGAGCCTCAGAGTCCACAGGAGTCAGCTGACAAGCTGATGTGATTACCTCGACTCACTTTTTTTTTTTTTCTTTTTAGGACAGCAGGTGCAGCATATGGAAGTTCCCAGGCTAGGGGTAAAATCAGAGCTACTGCACTAGCCTACGCCACAGCCACAGCAACACCAGATCAGAGCCCCAAATGTGACCTACGCCACAGCCCACAGCAATGCCAGATCCTTAACCCACTGAGCCTGGCGAGGGATCCAACCTGTGTCCTCATGGATGCTAGTCAGATTCGTTAACCACTGAGCCCCAAAAGGAACTCCACCCCTACTCATTTTTGCCAATTCTGTCCAATGGGAACAAGTGACGGGTGTTTTATCTAGACAGAAAATCATGTCACTGCCACTTTTTCTTAAAGCTCTAAACATCCCGTAGCATCCATCTTCGTTATTCCCCTAAGCATGAAAATTTTGTTGCTGAACAAAGTATTTCTGAGAAGCTTTGACAGAAACCACTTGACTCAGGACAGAAACATTGCATTAGGTGTCTCTGCCTGCCCTGGCTCAGGATCTTTAAACCAAGCCTATCTATTCACTAAATTCACAGTGTAGCTGTTCCTAGCGAGAGTCTGGGACTGTATACTTTAGTTTCTGACATTGCTCTGACTCTGAACTCTGTTCCATTTCACACCCTTCCAAGTGGTAATTGCTTTGTCTCCCATTTCTGTCAACCTTATTTATTCACTGACTAAGAGCTGACATTGACCTTCTCGCTACTGGCCCCTTGTTTCTCTAAGAATCCAAACCTAATCTCTTCCTAATTCTTTCTGCAAGTGGCCTTTGTGGATAAGAATCCACCAGGCCAAGTTGATTGTGTACCAAACTTCCATACATAGGAATCTGACCTGTGTTCCCAGTTGTACCAAGAGTGAGACAGCTAGAGCAACCTTCCCTAGAAGAAGACAGTGAGAAGATAACAGGGTCTATAAAAAAATGTTTCAAACAACAAGAGGACTGACTATATTCTCCTTTCTGTTTTTATTATGCACCAGCAATTCTAAACATCGCCAGTCACAAATACTTCTAACTTCCAGGACGAACTGTTCCCATTGCTTCTCTCCCCATCTTGGTATACACAGCTCTCTTCTGTCCTGTTGAAAAATGTGTGTATCAGTGAACATATATGAATAAATGCACCACATGGTTTGAATTCTAAAATGTATAATAAGCATAATACCTGATAGGACACATTTCCCTTCCTTGTATTTCCTGAATTAGTCTTCTTCTTGACCTTTTCCTCATCCATATTGATTTAGACATCAGTTTCTCTAATTCCACAAAAACAAAACCTGTTGATGTTTTAATTGCATGCATTGAACTTACAGATCAATCTGGGGAGGACTGTCAACTTCTGACATATTGAGTTTTCTCAATCATGTGTATTATCTGTCTTTTTGTTCTTCCTTCTTTAATATTCTCAGTACTACTTTGTAATTTTCTCCAAAATGGACTAGCGTGTCCTTGTTAGATGAATTCCTTAACATTGTGTCTCTTTTGTGGTAATTATGATGGATTTTTTTTCCTTCTATAAATTGGTTATTTTTGGTATGTAGGGCTGCCCTTGATTTCTGTGTAATGAGCTTATACCAGGAATAATGCTGAACTCTCTATTTCTAAAGCTCGTCTATAGAGTCTACTATATCTCTTCCTTTCAGTTCTTTCTTTCAATTTTTCTTTTTTCTTTTTTCTTTTTTTTTGGTTTTTTGCCTTTTCTAGGGCCGCTCCTGCGGCATATGGAGGTTCCCAGGCTAGGGGTCTAATCAGAGCTGTAGCCACCGGCCTACACCACAGCTCTCGGCAACACCGGATCCTCAACCCACTGAGCAAAGCCAGAGATCGAACCCACAACCTCATGGTTCCTAGTCGGATTCGTTAACCACTGAGCCATGATGGGAACTCCCTCTTTCAATTTTTCTTGTTTAACTGCAATGCCTAGTTCCTCCATCACCACAAATAGTCACAGTAATAGCAGGCTACTTTCTGATTTTTAAATACTTAAAGAGAATGTTTCTTATATCTTATCATCAACTATGATGTTTGCTATGGACTATAATAGATATGCATTATCAAGGTAAAGATTTTCCTTCTTATCCTAATTTAGGGGTATTAAATCATTAATGAATGTTGAATTGATTAGTATTTTATGCATGTTATTAAGATAACAGAATTTTAAAGTAAAAAACTAAAATAACGTATTTTCTAATATTCAACTCTTCTTGCATCCCTTCTATAAACCCAACGTAATAATGACATATTTTGATTTTTTTTTTTTTGCTTAATGTTTTTTAGAATTTTCTCTCTATTTTTGTAAAGTGAGATTGAGCTGTACTTTTCCTACTTGCACTCATTGTTTGGTTTTGCTTTGAAGGTCTTGTGAACCTGTTAAAATATGAGGAGTATTATCACTTTTTCTCTATTCTCTGGAAATATTTATATTACATTGTGATTAATTGTTTCTTAAAAAATTAGTATAAAACTTCTGTGTGCCTGTGTAAAGTATACTTTTAAAATCTGTCAATGAATGCTTTTGTGTTTATCTTTTTGATTACTGAATTATAACTTAATTGCTCTGAAGTCAGAAAGTAAAATATTAAAACAGTAATTTTTAAATATTTGTTGAACTTTGCTTCATGGCATAGAACATGGGTGGCATACTTATGTAAAATTTTACATTAAACTTGAGGAAAATATGTAAAATATTCTTGGGGGAAAGGTTTTATGCATGTCCTTTTGATTAGGTTATTTCCCTTGAATTTTTCTTATTCTTATTAATGATTATATCTACTTGACCTATCAATTATTGAGAAGGAGATATTGAAATCTCCCATTATGGTGGTAGATAAGTCATTTTTTCTGTGTAGGTCTGTCAAGTTTTCTTTACATATTTTGAAGTTATATTATTTGGTGTGTATAATTTAAAAATAATATGGCTTCCTGGTGATAGAAAAGTGAATTAATTTTGCCTTAAAGTCTATTTTCTAGACATTAGTTAAGCTACACCATCTTTCTTTGGGTTAGTGTGATTTCAACTATTCTGCCTCCTACCTAGGCTCATAGGTGAAGTAAGCCAGCCCAATAAACTATATAATGATGGTCCCAGAAAAGTAATAAAACCTTGTGAACATCATTTGCCTCACTTATTATGTGTGAGGCCTCATTTATTATGCCTCACACATAATAATTCACACACACACTTATGTGTGAATCACACTCACACATAATAAGACTGTGATTATAATGATCACTAATTCTGCGATTTTTTTCACTCTTCCTACCTAGATTTGTGCTATGCCAAAGTCCTCCACTTACTTTAACTTGCATTTGGCCACCCTATGAAATAAATAATGTGAATGTCCAGACATTCCAGGTAATTCTATCACCCAAAATGGAGAGATCAACAGTCAGTGCCATTCTGTGGAAATTACAAAAAAAAAAAAAAACACTTATTTTTACAACTGTGGCTTTCATTGTATTCATCTAAACAAGATATGTGAGTTAAACTCAGTCCTGGGTTTTGATCTGGTTGGCAAATCTTCGGATTGTATGATAGCTAAGTAGAAACAGAAAGAATAAAGTTCAACCTGAAGGAAACAAGGGCAGAGATGATGTTTTTATCCCAGCAGGAGGAGACAATTTACAATAATTTGTACACCATTACCTGTCCTGAGGCCAAATATACTTCATTCAAAGGCTGCTGGCCAGCAAGCTTACCATCAAATATGACACAAGTCAATAAAAAAATATTAATGTTCTTATGTCTAGAACAAAGAGTAGTAGAAATTCAAAGCCAGAGGAGATACTAGGAGTCATCAATTCCAGACCTCTTATTTTAAACAGAAAATTAGAGCCAAAAGAAAGCGTGATTTATTTATTGGTTTTTAACATAGTGTGCTTCTGATAAACATGTATTGATCATTAATTTCCTTTACCTGGAAACCATCACTGAAAAGCATACCTTAAGCCTCTGTAGATGTGCAACTCCTTTTCACTGCTTTAGCCAAAATGTGTATTTTGCTGTACTAAAAAAATATTTTTGGTCCCTCTTTTACTATCACATCCTTGTATACATTGAAAGTAAGATTCAAAAACTATGTCGGCGTTGCCTTCATGGCGCAGTGGAAACAAATCCGACTAGGAACAATGAGGTTTTGGGTTCCATCCCTGGACTCGCTCAGTGGGTTAAGGATCCGGGGTTGCTGTGAGCTGTGGTGCAGGTCGCAGACGTGGCTTGGATCTGGCATTGCTGTGGCTGTGGCGTAGACCAGCAGCAAGAGCTCCGATTTGACCCCTAGCCTGGGAATGTCCATATGCTGTAGATGTGCACCTAAGAAGACAAAAAACAAACAAACAAAAAACTGTATTAAGACATCGGAAATACTCTGACTCAAAGATTATAAAAATTATTTTCTTGGAAGTATTTTTTCTTATTTCAACTACTTTCCTCTCTCTGAGTCTGACAGATGTTGTTTTTGCTCATTATCATTGGCATGAATGATTACAACTTAAGATTTTTTCATGTTATAAATTTATCTATAGTGACCCTACTCTACTTGAATTGCTTCCAAAACACCTCTTCAAGACCTTGTGGGTTCAAGGGTATGAGGGGTACGTACGCTTGGCATTGAGTTACATGGCTTTCTGTAATTATCCCTAATAGTTTAAAATATGAATGGAATTATAAAACAGCTAGATATTTTCTTTTAATTCACAATAAACTTACTTCATAAAAGAAAATAGTTACCAAAATGCTGACTTCTGGAAGCTTCTTCAGATAGGCCTAGTTCTTATAGTGCACAATAATTCAGAGATAAAATTATGCTTTTTGGAATTCTTTGCAGCAATAAAAGTATTCGATTCAAGATTGTCCTGACCTAGAGTTCCTGCTGTGGTACAATGGGATCGGCCGTGTCTCCAGAGCGCTGGGATGCAGGTTCAAACTCCACCCCACACAGCCGCACAGTGGGTTAAAAACCCAGTATTGCCACAGCTGTGGCATAGGTTGCAACTGTGCCTCAGATCTGATTCCTGGCTGGGGAACCCCATATGCTGTGTGTGTGGGTGACCCAAAAAGAAGAAAGAGAGAGAGAGATTGTCTAGGCCAGTGGTTCACAGACTGTGGTCCCAAGACCCGCATCATCAGCAGCATCTGGGAATTTGTTAGAAAAGCAAATTCTTAGCAGCCCTGGACCACCAATCAGAAACTCCAGGAGAAGGTAATAGGATTCATCAACTTATTTTTTAATATTTTCTCAGGTGATTCTGATGTACTTATGTTTGAGAACCATTAGCCTAGGCCATCCTCCACACTCCCTCTTTCTCTTTTTTTCTTTCTTTCTTAATGAGGGGAAATTACAGAGAGGTGTTATAATCGCTTATGTCTTCTTTGTATGTATGTGTCTTTTTAAGGCCGCGCCCACAGCATATGGAGGTTCCCAGACTAGGGGTCAGATTGGAGCTGTAGCTGCTGGCTTACACCACATCCATAGCAACCCTCGATCCAAGCCGCTTCTGTGACCCACACCACAGCTCACAACAATGACAGATCCTTAACCCACTGAGCGAGGCCAGGGATCGAACCCATGTCCTCATGGCTACTGGTCCGGTTCATTAACCACTGAGCCATGATAGGAACTCCCCCTATCTTAAATATTCTAATCCCTTGGCTTTGCTCAGGTTGCCCACACACTCACTAACAGACCCAGGGTGAGAGCACTTATCTCTTTACTCATATATAACTGAGACGTAGAATGACAGAAATGTGAGAGATTTTTAAAAGGCTTGCTATCACTGTATTCAATGTGTTTTACATCCGTGGGCTTCTCTTTAATAGATATTATAATTGTTTACTATCTTTTCTGCTGAATTTGAATCTCCATAACGTGATAGACCATATTCAATCATCACGAATTCCCCAGGAACTTCACAGTAACCTGTAACATGCTAGCTGCTTAACAAATATCTATCAATCAAATAACAATTGATAAACATAAAAATGGTTTCTATAATTTCAGACCTGCAATAATGCATAATTTTAAGCACA
Source organism: Phacochoerus africanus (assembly GCF_016906955.1). Classification (NCBI taxonomy): domain Eukaryota; kingdom Metazoa; phylum Chordata; class Mammalia; order Artiodactyla; family Suidae; genus Phacochoerus; species Phacochoerus africanus. Next base: position 24,047,986 of record NC_062554.1, read on the forward strand.
TCCTTTTTTTCAATCTGGTGAACTCTTAATGAAAACATACATATTATTCTGATCCTTTTATGAACATAAATTGACAGGTTTGGAAATAGTAAATAGTCCCTGGAAAGTGGAAAGAGTGACTTATAGTATTTAGAAGTATGTGCTAAAGTCCCCAAATAGAAAAATCCATGACATATATGACTTACTCTGACTCACAGAAACCCCTGGCACAAAAGAAGAATATTACCTTTTTATGAATAAAAGAGCAATTCGAGAGAAGATAATCAACTTAAAATTTTCAAGTACAGACCTCTATTACTTAATCTTGGCATTTAAGAAAATATATCTTCAACAGATAAATCAACCACAGTTCATCTTGACACTAATTTGAATATATATATGTATGTGTGTGTGTATACACACATTTATCCTTTATATGTCAACCTCTCTTTCTTCGGGTTAATTGAAAACTATATTCTAAAAGAAAATCTGAGACTTTACAGGGGTGCTTAGAATAATCCTTCATTTTTAGGACGATGTAAAGATAAGAATTCTAATGAATAACAATTAGAGTTTAGACAGGAGCAAAAACCAAAAGCTTAGGTAAGGCTGTATCATGTTATAATTCAGGATGAGGGCTCTGAAGTCAGACAGTTGCCTCTTTTTTCTGTTCTTCAAAATCTTGGATAATAATAGTACCTTCCTTGTAAGGATAAGAAGATTCAATGCATTAATATACATAAAGTACTTAGACTTAAATGTTAGCTATTATCACAGAGAACGGAGCACACACTTAGGACCTAAAGCAGGTTCTGCATATTCTTGAACAACATGCTTTCAATATTAAAAATAAACTAGCAACGAAGTTTAAATTTAATTAACTAGTTTTATGTTACAAATATGAGAGTCTCTCCTCTGATCATCCCCCCAACTGACAAGATTTAGGTCCACTGAGTGGCATTTTGTGTGAAAGTGCTTTGAATGTGGCAAAACACTACAAAAATGAAAGGTAATGACAAAATAACAAATAACCCCAATTCTTTGCCTAGCCATCCCTACTTCTCTAGCCTCTTCCCTTGCCACTCTCCCCATCCCCCGATAGACAAGATAGACAATAGACCTCCCCTGGCTCCCACCCCCACCCCCATGACTACGTTATGCTTTCCAGGGCTTCAAAAGCTGCCTCCCAGCAAATGTCCTTATGGCCAATTGCTTATCCTTTAGCCTCTTCTTAAACACCGTATCCTCAGGGACTCTTTCAGTCAGGGAGAGGTAGGTCCCCTGTAACATGCTTTCAATATTTACTGTGCTTGGGCTCTGTTTAGAATGAGTTACATACGTAACACCTTTCTGCATTGCCAGACCTCAAGTACCATGAAAGTGAGTTCTGTGTTCACTTTGTCCTGCACATAGCAGGAATTAAAAAAAAAAAAAAATCATTGACTGGGTGAATGAACCACCCATATAATCTGATAACAAATAAAGTGAAAGAAGATGTTAAAGAGAAAAGCCAGAATCCCCATTTTTTCCAACACAATCTTTTTATTTGTATGGACCTTAAAAAAAGAGTCCCCGGTGGGTTTTGTGGGAAAAGAAAATGTTTTTGAAGTTAGCCCATAGTAAATAGCTGAAAAAGAAGACTGATGCTGTATTTTTCCATAAACATACTGAAAAATTAAGCTGCTTCTGTATACATATTTCTAACTTTGTGTAAATACACAAAGAGAATATGTTTTCCTTTCTTGTATCTTAGTATGATTCTAAATATTGTTTTTAAAAACAGTAATCATTTGATTACTAAATTAATTTTAGACTCTAAAAATAACCCCCTGGCCCTCATTCTCATCAAAACCCTAGTGGAAGTCTTTGCATCTGTGCCAGACCCACCACACTTAGCAGATGTAGCAGCAACTGCCAAAGGATAAAGCAAGGATCCAGGTAACTTCGTTTGGTTTCTTTGTAGTTCAATGACAAAGTTGTAAATTTGGATGTTGTCCAAATTTGGAAGAAATTTCGAGATTGTTTATTTGAAATACTGTCTTGGGCCCAAATAGTGTCTCACAAGAGAAACGAAACCCTTTATCTAAGAAAGGACAGAATGTACCTTTTATCCTCAGCAAAACTTACAATAACAAGATTCGACTTGGGAATGATGACAGTTGATGTACCTGGAGGGAAAGTAATCTAACATAGAGTTAGTCAACTACTGTAAAGAAACTTGCAAACAATATCAGGGAATAAAACCTGAGGTTAGTATTAAGGAGCAAATTGATAGGAATTAGCAATAAGACAGTGCAGAGTCCATGGAAAGTCAATTAAGAGAAACTGCTGAGCTTCAGAGAAGTGAGTGGTCTCAAGAGTTGGGCTCTGCAGCCACTCCTCCCCTCCACAATGGCCCTGGGTCAACCAGCACCTCTTTTTCTTGCTGTCCCCGCTTTCCGTTTTGTAAAGCATCCTGCATTTCTTTGGTGTCTACAGCTCCTCATAGATGGGGAAACACCTAGATAGCAAAGAGGTGCAAGAAAGATGCAAGAGAGGAGAGTGGAGACAGATGGAGGCAGGATGAGAGAAGGAACAAATTCACTGATCTTTTATATACCATTTAGTCCTCATCATAATCTTAAGAAGTTTTTGTAATCGTTTTCTCTTTACAAATGGGCACACTGACATTCAGGGAGGTTAAATAACTTGCCCAGGGTCTCATAGCTAGTAAGTTTTGTGGCCGGAACTCAGCCTCTGCTCACCGATGCCAAATAGAAATGCAGAGACAGAGTTTTGAGTTAAGGAGGAAAAAATAGCTTTATTGTTTGCCAGGCAAAGGAGGGTCACAGCAGACTAAAGCCTTAAAGACTGTGTCCCCCTTAGGAGAGACTGGGAGGTGGTCTTATAGTTTGGGGAGTGAAAAATAGGGCCACAGATAAGCATCAGAGTAGAGGCAAGCTTGCATTGTTTTCAAAGATGGTGTTCAGTGGTCTGGTGTCCTCTCTTTGAATATAGAATGTTTCATTAACATCTTCCATTTGTTGGTGGTTTTAGTTCTGTAGAAGAACTCAAAGATATTGTTATTTATATTCCTTGGGAAGGAACAAAAGCTGCCCTGTGGTTTCCTGATGGCTCTTCTCTGGTCTCTGCATCCCATCCCTTCCCCGATTTGCAATGGTTTGAACTTGACCTTTGGAACTCACAGAAGGCCATGGAGGCTGAAGTTTATCCTTTAAAATCAAGAAGGGGGGGGGGGAGTTCCCATCTTGTGCAGGGGAAATGAATCTGACTAGGAACCATGAGGTTTCAGGTTCAATCCCTGGCCTCGCTCAGTGGGTTAAGGATCCAGCATTACCTACCATGAGCTGTGGTGTAGGTCACAGATGAGGCTTAGATCCTGCATTGCTGTGGCTGTGGCATAGGCCGGCAGCTGTAGCTCCGATTTGCCCCCTAGCCTGGGAACCACCATATGCCATGGGTGGTGCTGCCCTAAAAAGAAAAAAAAAAAAAAACAAGAAATGGGAAATGGGGGACACAGAAATGCTTGTGTGCCCAGCAGCCCACAGGACCCTGCTTGGTTTCAGTATCAACAACATAATTCCAGCCTGAAGTCCATGAATCTTTCCCATCTAATTTAGCTTCCTGTTGTCCCCTCGTGATTGGTCCTCTCTCTGTTTTCAATGTGCAAGTACATTTCCAAAGACTCCAAAATACCTTCTGAATGGCAGACACATCAGGTCCTTCCCCAACTCCCTTTTTCTCCTAAGCTAATCCTTGAGCCACTACTCTTATTAGAGTTTTTACATTCCACCTAAAAATATCCTAAACCATTCCAGTGTCCTATCATCTGTTTGGAGCATCACCATCTCCTTCGGCATGCTCATAGGTAGAATTGTGTGTTTCAGGACCCTTGTCTGCTTCGTGAAGCCAGCTCCATCTTACCTCAGGCACACAGTCCCTCACTCAACCCACTCCTTGTTTCTGTAACCATTGATCTTGCGGGCCATCTCCCCTGGAGGGCAAGAATTGAAGTGATCACTTTTGTTTGGTTCAAGAGTCAGGATGCTTTTACTGTGAAGGACCGGAGAGTAAATATTTTCAGTTTGGCACTCCATCCAGGCTCTGTTACATCTACTCAACTCTGTTTTTGTCAAAACAAAACAATATGTAAATGATGATGCTACTGAACCCCCAGGGTCTGGAAAGCAGCATTCAGAGAATGCTGATTATAGGTTTATGGGTTTATAACAGCTGGTTGTAGCTGTTTAGGAGGCAGGGGCCAAAAAAAAAAATCAATGAAGTAAAACAGGAAGTTCTGCTTTTCAGAGACCACGGTGAATAGTGAATATTCATATGTGGGTATGAATATACACCTGTATATAACGATACAAGTCTCATCATATAGGATTTACATTCTAGTAACTTCTACTTTTAAATCATAAAACATATCATGTCACTTTCATGTTTCCTGTATTTTATAGTAGCCTGAAAGTAACCTCTACATAATCTGGGTCCCCCAGCCTCCAGCCCATTCCCCTAACTCTACATACTTCTGTAACCACATTTTCTATTCTCTCCTTTACTCCCTCTCCACCCTGGCGTTCTCGACGTTCAACCATCACACTAGGCACGTTCCATCTTAATACCTTTGTTCCATGACTCCTTTTCCTAGAATGTTCTTTCTCCAGATAGCTTCCTGGATTCCCTCTCATCTCTTTCAAGTTTCTACTTGAATCTCACCTTTTTAACATTTTTTTTAATTAAAGGGTAGTTGGTTTACAATGCTGTACCAATTTCTGCTGTACAGCAAAGCGACTCTTTTATATTCTTTATGTTCTTTCTCATCATGTCTATCCGAGGAGACTAGAGTTCCCTGTGCTATGCATTAGGACCTTATTGTTTATCCATTCTAAATGGAATACCTTGCATCTGCTAACCCCAAACTCCCAGTCCATTTTTCTGCCTCTCCCCTCCCTCTTGGCAACCACAAGTCTGTTCTCTATGCCTATAAGTCTGTTTCTGTTTTGTAGAGAAGTTCATTTGTGCCATATTACTTTTATGCTAATGAATTTTTATTTTTATCATTTATTAAAGTATAGCTGATTTGTTGTTATTATAATTTTATGTATGTATGTATTTATTTATTTTTGCTTTTGAGGACTGTATGTGCAGCACATGGAAGTTCCCAGGCTAAGGGTCAAAATGGACCTGCAGCCGGCGACCTACACCGCAGCTCAAAGCCACACCAGGTTTTTAAATCACTGAGTTAGGCCAGGGAACAAGCCCATGTCCTCATGGATACTAGTGGGGTTCATTGCCACTGAAAGAAAGACAAATACTGTGCAATTTTACTTATAGCTGGAATCTAAAACAGCCAAACTCTTGGAGCAAAGAGTAGAAGTGTGGATCTGAGGGCTGGAGAGTCAGAGAGATGGTGAGATGATGGTTAAAGGGTACAAACTGTCAGCTGGGAGATGAGTAAATTCTAGGAATCTAACCTGCAGCACAGTGACTATGGTTAATAACACTGCAATGTGTACTTGATAGTGGCTAAGAGAGTAGATCTTAAATGCTCTTACCACACATAAAAAAACAATGATAATTTTTAAAAACAGTATGAGATGATGGATGTATTAACTAACCAAACATCTCTGTGGTAATCATTTCACCACCATATGTACTTATATCAAATCAGCATGTTGTACACCTTAAATTTACAAAACGGTATAGTCAAGTATATATCAATCAAAAGAGAAAAAGGTTAAAATAAATTCAATAAAAGAAGCAATTAATGTTTAATGTTTATGAAGCTTAATGTTTGGGAGTATTAGCCACCTGCTTCTCTCCTGCTAGCTATTCCCTATGCCACCATCCCTTGCAAGCCATTAACGTCACCTAAAACAAACACTTAGATCTTATTGACGTTTCTAAGACAAGTGAAAATTTCGACGAGTTACCTGATATTAAATATTCAAATCCTATAATTAACTCCCCTTGTTGATTTCATACTCAATCAGTAACCTTCTGATAATTTGGGTTTTTTCATGGCTCGCTCACAGGGATTGAAGGTAAAACTCAATGTGGTGCTATTACCTATTCTCTTGAGCAGTTACGTATAGTTCTCAGTGTAATTTTAAGAGTCTGGCATTCTGATTGATACATCCGTTTTCAGAGAGCTTTGTTATCAAAAGCCAGTCTCTCATAGGGGGACCACTTCTGGAACACTGTGATAGGAACAGATTTTGAATATGAAAATCTAAATTCCAAATCTTGTACAATATGAGAATTCCTTGAAGAAGAGCAAGAAACAGTGTGAAGTTAAGGATTCCACCACTGAGAATTACCTGAGACAGACCTGGAAATAAAAGTTATGGCTCATCTGAGAATAGTACTGGGTTTGTAGGCATCACAAGATGTACATATGGAATCTCTCCAGTGTTTTCTGGGCACCCATCTGTGTATTATCCTCTTCAGGGTTGTAAGCACAGAAATAATTACTGAATCTCCTTTGGATTTCTGAAATTTTGTAAATTTCTAGATCTGCCAGTGACTTTCCCTTTTCCTTATTAGATTATCCAACAACTTTCAATGGCTAAGTTTTACTTAAAATGTCTACAGTGAATCTTTTTTTAATTAAGATCACATTGATTTACAACATTATATAATTGTAACATTATATGAGTTCCACGTGTCCATTATATTTCAACTTCTGCATGCACTACAGTGCGCTCATACAAAAGTTTAGTTTCCACCCATCACAAAGAGTGGACAGACCATCTTTCCACCTTTGCCATCTCCCCAACCCCTTTCCCTCTGCTAACCACTACCCTGCTTTCTGTGTCTATTTATTCTTCTTCGTTTGGTTTCGTTTGTTCATTTAGGGATTTTTTTTTTCTATTATAGTTGATTTACAATGTTCTGTCAATTTCTGCTGTACAACAAAGTGACTCAGTCACATATATTTCTCTTATAGATGAAATCATGTGGTATTTACCCTTCTCCGTCGGAATTATTTCACTTAGCATGATACCCTCAATGTCAATTGTAATGTCTCAGTATTTTATATGTGTGTGTGTTTGTGTGTGTGTGTGTGTTTATATCTGTATGTAAGATATAATATCTTCTTTATCCAGTCATCCATTAATGAACACTCAGGTTGTTTCCATACCTTGGCTGTTATAATACTGATAAAATAAAAAGAGGCGTGCAAGTATCATTTCAAATTAGTGTTTTCCTATTCTTCAGATAAATATCTAAAAATGTGATAGCTGGATCATATGGTAGTTCTATTCTTAATTTTTTTTTTGTTATCCTGTATTCTTGTCTAGAGATCTTAGTTTTACTTTATGTTTTTATAATGATTTTTATTTTTTTCCATTATAGCTGTCAGAGATCTTAATTAGTTTTACTTTATGTTTTTATAATGATTTTTATTTTTTTCCTTTATAGTTCTGTCAGTTTTCTACTGTACAGCAAGGTGACCCAGTTACACATGCATGTGTACATTCTTTTTTCTCACATTATCATACTCCATCACAAGTGACTAAACACAGTAACCAGTGCTATACAGCAGGATCTCATTGCTTATCCATTCTAAATGTAATATTTGCATCTACTAACCCCAACTTTCCAGTCCATCCCACTCCCTCCCTCTCCCCCTTGGCAACCACAAGTCTGCTCTCCATGTCCATGATTTTATTTTCTATGGAAAGTTTCATATATTAGAACATATATATTAGGTTCATATATTAGATTCCAGATATAAGTGCTATCATATGGTAGTTGTCTTTCTATTTTTAATTTTTTGAAGAAACAGCATATTGTTTTCCACAGTGGCTGCACCAATTTACATTCTTACCAACTGCGTACAGGATTTTCTTCACATTCCCTCTTCTTATTCTTTGACATTTTCATAACGGCGATTCTATAAGGCGTAAGGTGTAATCTCATCATGACTTTTATTTTATTTCCCTAATAATTAGTGATGTTGAACATCTTTTTATGTTCCTGCTAGCCTTCTGTATGTCCTTTTTGGAAAAATGTGTATTCAAGTCCTCTGTCTATTTTTTAATAAGGTTTTTTTCTTTTTTTGCTGTTGAGTTTTATGAATTTTTAATATACTTTGGATATTATGAATAAAGGAGATATTATCATGGTAAATTATGCAGTTTCACATAAATATTTTAACTATAATAAATTAAACAGAATACTGAGCATTCAAAATTAATGATATAAATTTATTGATACAGTTGATGGAAGAGGAACTATTTCTGATTGTTGAGGGAAAGATAAGAAACATATTATAAAAAGTCAATAGAATACACCTGGAATCAGCACAAAAAATAAGTCAAGGTATCAAAATACTGTCAGTTAAGTAGTTTATATGGAGGTAACTATGAGGTAAAATAGTTGAAAGTTATTGCCTCAGAGAAATTGAATAAGTGAGTGGGAAAAGCAAATCTTTTTTTTTATTTTTCATTCATTATTTCAAATTCCAAGATATTCACAGGTATCGAATTGATAGAAATTAAAAGTAAAGAAAACATAGCTGAGAAAAAAAATTTGTAATTTCCCAAGGATTGATAATCATCGTAAAATATTTTGGTATGAATTGTTTTAGTCAATTATGTTCTATGCATAAATACATAAATACACTTTGACAAAGTTATAACAGTATACAATTGTTTCCAATTATATAGCATCTATGCATAAACATGCTATATATAGCATCTATGCATAAACATGCTATATATAGCATCTATGCATAAATGCTAATATACATTTTGACAAAGTTATATGGTATAAAATTGTTTCCAATTATAAAGTTATGAACATATCCCTTACCAAATAAATTTCTTCCACATTCACAGTGATTATGTAGGGTTCACAGTGGGTATTCCATTGTAGGAATATGCCACAATTTATTTAATCATCCTCTATATTTGGAAATTTGGGTATCAATATACATCATTCACTTAAAGAATAAGAGTGCTTCCCCTTCCCCAACCAATTAATTACCCTCTTGGAGGTGATATCACCCCTTTTGAAAATACTGAGGAAAGCATTCATTGGCTGTTAGTACATATTACCAAATTCTCCTCCTCAAAGTCATTATTGATTTCAAGCTTTTTTTTTTAGCAATATCTGGAGGTAAGTTTCTCCACTTCACAAGCAACCATACTGCTTGTAAAATAACTACCTGCATTGTTGTTTTTATTTTATTTATTTATTGTCTTTTTGTCTTTTCTAGGGCCTCACCCGTGACATATGGACGTTCCCAGGCTAGGGGTCTAATCATCAGAGCTGTAGCCGCTGGCCTACACCACAGCCACAGCAATGACAGATCCTTAACCCACTGAGCGAGGCCAGGGATCAAACCCAAAACCTCATGGTTCCTAGTTGGATTCGTCAACCACTGAGCCATGACGGGAACTCCACTAACTACATTTTTAAATAAAAATTTCTCAGTGAAAATCTTAAAATTATGTATTTGCTTATAAGTGCTCCTTAGCACCAAATGGTAGGAATGAAAGTATTTACTTTTTTTCAGATTTTGTCCCACTACTGTGGGGCAATCGCTCATTTTTAACTCAAGCAATTTACATTTAGAGGGTGTGCTTCTAAGTGTCATCATGGTTCTTACTATAATTCAGCTTGTTTTTAAGTTAACTTGCTATTGATTCAACCAGAAGGTCAATTATATCCTGTAGATCTTCTTCAGTTTTCAAATTATTGACCTGGTAAAGTCATTTTGTAATTAGACAACTTTTAAAAAGTGCTGTTTCTCCATAACTATAAAAGTAGCTTTTGAACTATTCTGACTTCTCCCAGACTTCATGGTTATTTGGGTTTTATACTGTTTTATCTACAGTAATTGTGTTTTATTGATGTATATCTTGTGTTTGACAAAGAAGGTGAAAGAATTACCTAGAACAGTCCAACCCTGCACTGAACTGGTTTATTAGTTCAGTATTAGATAAAAGCCATTATGAAACTATCATTTTTAAAATCAAAATGATTAAACAGTAACAATTCCATACTATTCATTCTAATAGTTTAGTGTTCCTCTATATACCCTAGAAAATAAATGAACGTTTAGAAAGTACTATGACTGCCTAGGTCCTGTCACATAGATTTTTTTTAACTGAATGAATTTTATTATATTTATGGTTGTACAGTGATCAATACAACCCAGTTTTATAGCATATTCCATCCCAACCCCCCAGCCCATCCCCCCCAAAACCTATCTCCTTTGCAAACTATAAGTTTTTCAAATTCTGTGAGTCAGTATCTGTTCATCTAAGAAGTCCATCGTATCCTTTTTTTAGATTCCACATACAAGTGATAGCATATGATATCAGTGTCTCACTGTTTGAGTTATTCACTTATCATGATAATAACTGAAGTTATTCACTTAGCATAATAATTTCTAAGCCCATCCATGTTGCTGCAAATGCCATTATTTCATTCCTTTTATGGCTGAGTAGTATTCCATTGTGTATGTGTACCACATCTTCTTGATCCACTCCTCTGTCAATGGACATTTACATTGATTCCACGTCTTGGCTACTGTACGTAGTGCTGCAATGAACATTGGAGTCAGTGTATCTTTTCGAGGCATGGTTTTCCCTGAATAGATGCCCAGGAGTGGGATAGCTGGATCATTAAACAAGTCGCCGCACCTGCAGCATATGGAAGTTCCCAAGCCAGGGGTCCAGCCACAGCCACTGTAGAAGCAACACCATGTATTTATGTTATGAGCCACAAGGAAAGTCATAGATTTTAAATATCCTGTTGAGATTTACATTCTTTACAAGGAAGCCAAAGACAATACAGCCTAATCACAGGGAATTAGATAAGTTATTTATTTACAGATTCATGCAAACACTGCAAAGCCTCCCTCCTCCAAGTTAGGAAAAATAGTCAAACCCAAACAAAATGTAGTGTGAAGAGAACATTGGAACAGAAGTCATGGGACTCAAATTACATTCCAGGCTTTTCCATTTCCTACCTGTGTGAGTAAGACAGGCAGCACTGCTTAGTCATTCTTCAGGTCTCAGTAATAGTTCAGGTATCAGCTCTCTAAAGAGGACTTCCCTGAGTATTACTAAAATTAGGGTCTGCATAGCACCCTTTGCTATCCTTTTATAAAAGCATTTATCATAGTAAACATCATTTGTTTAATATCAGTGTTCCTCACAAGGAAGAAGCATGAGGGCCAGGATATGGTTGTCTTGTTTATTCCTTTATCCCTGGTATCTAAAACAATGCCTGACGCACAGTAAATGACCAATTTGCCTTTCAATGAATAAGCGAATGAAACGCACTGAATAGTTGAAAGCCGCCGTTTCATCACCTTTAAAGGGCAAATAATAATGCCTGCCCCACCACTCCCAGGATTGAGATAAGGTGGTTGAGTAGACTCGCATGAAACAAGAGATACTCATTCCATCTCTCCACTACGAGACCTCTCCCACAACCCAAGAGGGCTAAGGTATGTGAAAGTAAACTGAATAGCTCTTTACAGGCAAAATTTAACATTAGCTTTCATAAGTGAAGATTTGGGGGGTCCCATTGTAGCTCAGTGGAAATGAATTTTACTATTATCCATGAGGATGCAGGTTCGATCCTTGGCCTTGCTCACTGGGTTAAGGATCTGGCATTGCCGTGAGCTGTGGAGTAGGTCACAGACGTGGCTCAGATCCTGCATTGCTGTGGTGTAGGCTGGCAGCTACAGCTCCAACTCAGCTCCTAGCCTGGGAACCTCCATATGCTGCAGGTGTGGGCCTAAAAAGACAAAAAATAAATAAATAAATAAATAAATAAAATTTTTAAAAAATGTTGTCATATCCATCATATAAAGATTTCTTTGGGGCATCACTCCATTGGACTAGGCTTCTCATGGCTGCTTATACATTTGCTATTTCCCAATTCATTACCCACACAATTTCACACCAGTCGCCTAACCTATACCCACTTGGCAATTTGTTTTCACTCATTGAGAATACATCCAAATCATAAAGACCCTTCATCAATTCAGGTAGAAAAACAGAAGACATTCTAGATATTCCAAGCAGAAGAGAATGTGGAATTAATTAATTGATTAATTAATACAGAATTAGAGGCTTATTCAGCCATTGGAAGGGCTGAGAACAAAGGCAAGAAGAGTAGCTACCAAAAATCGTAGCTGCCTGCAGCACCAAAGTGGGAAATTCTAAAAAATTTCCCACAAAGCTTTGCAAATGTCAAGAGTCTCCAGGAAGCAACCACTGAGGATCCCAATACAATACCAGTGATTGGCAGGATCTTGCCAAACAAGCTGCGAAAAAACTCATGCAGCTGCTCACAAATCTGCCTATAATTTCTCCAGGAAATAATGGTTTCTCTTAACTTTAAATGCCATGAAGTCAGAAGACTTCTGCAAGTAGATCAATAGGGGGCAAGAAGAAGAGTAGCTACTCCCATTTCTACCTCCTCTTTCCTAGATACTCCTGTTTTGGTGATGCTGGAGAAGTGGTGCCATGCACATGTCACTGACTATAAACAGTAGGTTCGATAGCACCACGGTTCTGCAAGGTGTTGTCACAACACCTGAGTTGTAACTGTGCCTTCAAAAGTTGCTGTGGGGGAAGAGGGTGCATATAAGACCAGTGAATCCTTTTATCATGAGACCAATCCTCTCTCCATCTCTTATATCAACTTTATTTTGAATGCTATAACATGGGAATAAAACAGGAAGGTTTTCTATCTCTCCCCAGAAGGATTTAGATTTTGCCTCTATCCCTCCTCCAATGGCCTTGGGGGTGAAAGGATGTGTCATTCTACACTGCACCCTCACCCCAACCGCCTTAAGGAGTTTCTTAGGAGGGAAGAGTCAGGGAAGTAGATGTTGTTTCCCAACGGTCCCCCAAAGTCAGCTAATCACTTCGAGCACATCTGCACCTCCAAAGGCGGAACCTCTTTCTGGTATTCAGGGCAGTGATTTTTATGTTTTATTTGCTGCTATATTTCTAGCACCTAGAAGTCTGCCTGGCTGGTACCTGCTGATACTTAATTGTGATGATTGGATGCACACATATTAAATAAGAAAGAAAGCCATAACTCAAAGGATATCATTTAAATTCAGAAAAGTACCTTAAGTTGGAAAATGTTTAGACAATATGGTAATTTTCTCTCTTTTAAGAAGACGTTCTCAGAGTTCCCGTCATGGCTCAATGGTTAATGAACCTGACTAGTACCCAGGAGGACTCAGGTTTGATCCCTGGCCTTCCTCAGTAGGTTAAGGAGCCTGCATTGTTATGGCTGCAGCGTAGGCAGGCAGCTGCAGCTCTGATTCAACCCCTAGCCTGGGAACTTCCATATGCTGTGGGTGCAGCCCTAAAAAGACAAAATACAAAAAATAAAATGAAATAAAGACATTCTCATGATTCCTCGCAATATGAATGTTTTCACCAATTTATCCAAAGTGTAGTATTACTTTAGGGACAGACTTCAGTTGAAAGCATCCATTGGTGGCTCAGAATATCAACATTAGTTTAATCAGAAACATGAAATCTGAGACTTATTCACCAAGGCAGGACTTGCGTAGTTGGTCTTAGGCAGACCTGGGTTTAAAATCTTACATCTTGCAGAAAAGACTTGTGGCTGCCTGATGGGAGGGGGAGGGAGTGGGAGGGATCGGGAACTTGGGTTTATCAGACACAATTTAGAGTAGATTTACAAGGAGATCCTGCTGAGTAGCATTGAGAACTTTGTCTAGATACTCATGTTGCAACAGAACAAAGGGTGGGGAAAAAAAAAAGTAATTGTAATGTATACATGTAAGGATAACTTGATCCCCTTGCTGTACAGTGGGAAAATTTAAAAAAAAATTTAAAAAAAGAAAAAGAAAAAAAAATAATAATAATAAAATAAAATAAAGTCTTACATCTTCTCTGTGCTAGTTGTGTGACTGTGGACTTAAGGCGACTTACCCTTTTTTACTTCATTTTCCCATATGTATGATTACGATAATTGCAATATCTACCAGTGTAACCATGATAGTTACCCTAGACATTGTATACATGCATACACATGTTACCATTGTATAAAAGCTCATACAATATTTATCAGTGGTAAATACTAAACAATAATTTTAATTTATCAAGCTTTTATTTTTCATGCTCTCATATGATCATATTTTGTCTCTGTAATAAGATCGTAAACTCTCCAGGATCAAAGAGTTGATTTTGAGATTTGAGTCCACTTTATAAGAAAATAGTGTGTGCACAGGCGAATCACGTTTAATGTAGAAATGTTAACATGGAAGACAAAAGCATTTCCTTTTGTATTTTTTTTCTCCCTTTCTATTCCTTAGAGTTCCCCTCCTTCCCATTTTTTTATTATATCCCCCATTATCTGGATTAGAATCTGGCTGAGAAACATTTGTTTTATCTTAGCAAAAATAGAACCAGCCTCCAGGGAATCAAATTCCTTCCATTCCACAAACTTTTACTTAGTCCTCTTTATACCCAAGACACAGTGCAAGACACAAGCATGGTGCAGACACATTCCCTGCACTTAAAAACATTGGACATTGGAAATCATCAGAAGCTTGGGTCTGAGACAACCTGACCTTGCCTAGAAGAACAGGAAATCTGAACTGTAACAAAGATCTGATACTTGGAACACCCCTAAAACATTTCATTGTTCTTTGTTCTTGCCCTTTCGAAATAATTGCAATATCTTACACTGACATGGTGGTCAAAGAAACTGAAGGCATATTCACATGTTTGACCTCATCATATCTTTGCTACACCCTTGTTGAGTAGAACAAATATATATGTATATATATTATATATATACATATAATATACCTATGTATATTTTAACTTAACAAATGGAGAAACCAAGGCTCAGAAGAGTTACATTTATTTAAAGGGATCCCACATGTTATTATTGCATGACCTGGAACCATATTTCAATTCTTCTGACTACTTAACTTTCTTTCCCCAGAAATATGAAAATTAGAAATTATTTAAAACTCTGGGGAGTTCTCATCATAGCTCAGCGGAAACGAATCTGACTAGTATCCATGAGGACTCAGATTCAGTTCCTGGCCTTGCTCAGGGGGTTAAGGATCTGGCATTGCCCTGAGCTGTGGTGTAAAGCACAGATGCGGCTCGGATGTGACGTGGCTGTGGTTGTGGCATAGGCCAGCAGCTATAGCTCCGATTTGACCCTTAGACTGGGAACACCCATATGCTGCGGGGGTGGCCCTAAAAAGCAAAAACAAACAAACAAACAAACAAAACCTCTGGGTTACAGAAGGAAGAAGAAGAAGCTTGCAAGAAAATAGCAGATGTGAGTATCAAGGGATCAGTACTGTCAGAAACCATGACCTACCTGAGGGAGGCTGTGCTGTAATAAGTTGAGGACAAGAACTAATGTCAGAAGATCACTTATCTTCTCTGTCATTTCAGATGAGAAAGTAAACCTCCCTGACCACTGCATACTTACTAGAATGGCCAAAATTGAGAACACTGACAACACCAAATGCTGGCAACAATATAGAGCAATGGGAATTTTTTTTCCTGCCACACCTGTGCATGCAGAAGTTCCCAGGCCAGGGATCAAACCTGTGCTAGGGCAGTGACCCAAGGCACAGCTGTGACCTGAGCCACAGCAGTGACAATGCTGGTCCTTAGCAAGCTGAGCCACCAGGGAACTCTTATATATTGTTGGTAGGAATGCAAAATGGTACAATTACTTTGGAAGACAATTTGGCTGTTCTTAAAAACTAAACATATCTTTACCATATGATTCAGAAATCAGGCTCCTTGGTATTTACCCAACAGAGTTAAAAACTTATGTCCACACAAAAACCTGCAAATGGAAGTTTATGACAGCTTTATTTGTAGCTGTCAAAACCTGAAAGCAACCAAGATGCTCCTCAGCAGACGAATGGAAAAATAAACTGTAGTAATCCAGAAAATGGAATATTATTTAGTAATAAAAAGTGAGCTAACAAGCCATGAAAACCATGAAGGCACCTTACATGTATATTCGTAGGTGAAAGGAGCCCATCTGAAATGGTTACATGCTATGTGATTCCAACTATATGATATTACCAAAAAGGCAAAACTGTGTAGGCAATACGAAGATTATAGATACAGAGGACAGATTCATGGTTGTGATTGTTACTGTTTTTCATACTTGCACCCAACTCAGGATTGCACCTGGCTAATGGGAGCTACCTAGCCCATAGGTGTTTAAGAAGTTCCATTCTGCTTCTTCCAGGAAAGCAATCAATTCTCCAAGAAGCTCTGCTTCCTTGTAGTGGAGGATGGTATTTAAAAACCAAAATCTGGATTCTGAGAATGCCCATTTCTACTGGGGAGTGTCTGCTTTTAGGCTTGCTCAGTGGACAGAGCTAGGAACTATGTGTATGGATAATAATAACTCATGCATTACATGCATACATATCTATATTCATTTCTGACTCTACCTTATACATATATATATTTTTTAAATAACCATGTATTACAACTCCAACCAAGCACCACAGGTTTCATTCTTATCCTCACCTCAACCCTTATTTGTAATTTATTTCTCAGACAATAAGAAATATGGCTCTTATTATCTACAATATATCTACTTATTTATTCAATCCTATTATACATATAAAGTAGTTTCAGAATTACTAACCTATACCCCTCTGAGAAATGAATTTACCCACTAGAGTACAGCATTCGTGAATAGTTCTTTTTGTCCTTAACCCTTAGTTTGTAGTCAAAATATCGTTTTCCAAAGTTATTTAGTTTGGTTTCTTTGTTTCTGACTTTATTCAGTGCAGTTATGTGAGTTATTTTTAAGATGGTTAGATCCCTTTTTAATGGTCTGCATTTCATTTTAGGTATTCTCCACAATCTGGTAAATAATTTACAATTTTCATACAATAAAATTGAGCCATTATAACACATATTTCTATAGGTTCAATAAATGCAATGTATGGTATACCATTACCACAGTTCCATATAGAACAGCTCCATTATACCCCAAATTCCCCTGTACTGCCACTTTATACCTAAGTCTTATTTCCAAACTCAACCCCAGGTAATCTGTGTTCCATCTCTATAGTTTTTCTTTTTTGTAGAACGTGATATAAAAGAAACCACACAGTGTACTGCCCGTTTTGTTTAGCTTCTTTAACTTAGCGTAATGGTTTCTGATATGATCCAGGTGCTTCTGTGTATCAATAGTTACTTTGTCTTACTATGAAGTGGTATTTATTGTATCAAACTTATACAGTTTGTTTAAACATGTTGGTGGGCATTTGGATTGTTGCCTGTTTTACTATCATAATGTTGCTATGCACATTCACACACGGGTCTTTGTGTAGACATATGTCCTCACTGCTCTTGAATAAATTAATAGGAGTTGGATTGCTGAATCATATGCTAGGTAAATCTTTCATTTTACAAGAAATGTCCAGTTTCCCAACATGGCTGTACTATTTTGCATTCTTTTTTTTTTTAATTTTACTCAATTGATGTAAACAATAAAAAAAAATCACCCACTTCTCTCCACCAGTATATATCTTACATTGTTTATTCATTCACTATGGACCCTTAAGATGTTTCCATATCTTTGCTATTATAAGTAATCCTTTCATCATGGGGTGGGAATATCTTTTAAATTAAGTGTTTTTCTCTGGATAAATACCCAGAAACTGAATCATTAGATTATATGGTAGTTCTATTTTGGATATTTTGAGGAACTTTTATACTGCTTTCCACATTAGTTGCACTAATGTAAATTACCACCAACAATGTATGAAGTTTTCTTTTTCTCTACATCCTTGCCAACACTTATTATTTCTGCTCTTTTTTTTTGTGGGGGGTGCTTTTTGTCTTTTTTAGGGCCGCACCCATGGCATATGGAGGTTCCCAGGCTAGGAGTCCAATCGGAGCTACAGCTGCCAGCCTACGCCACAGCCATAGCAATGCTGGATCTGAGCCACGTCTGTAACCTACACCACAGATCATGGCAATGCCAGATCCTTAACCAACTGAGTGAGGCCAGGGATCGAACCCATAACCTCGTTGTTCCTAGTTGGATTCATTTCTGCTATACCTCCATGGGAACTCCTGCTCTTTTTGATAATAACCATTCTAATGGGTACGGTGTGATAGCCCATTTTGATTTGACTTTCTTTGATAATTAATGATGTTTATAATTTTTCTTGTACCTGTTGCACATCTGTATGCCTTTGTTAGAAAAATGTCTATTTAGATCTTTTGCCTATTTTTTTTTTTTGGTCTTTTTGCTATTTCTTGGGCCGCTCCCGCGGCATGTGGAGATTCCCAGGCTAGGGGTCCAATCGGAGCTGCGCCATGATGGGAACTCCCTAATCTCTCTTATTTTAAAGAAAAAATTAAGGTCTACCATGACTCATATCTCCCTTTATTTTAAGAAATATTTTCTGGAAAGAGTTTTCTTTCCATGTGAAGATAAAAATGTCAGTAGTTGCTAGGAATTGGCAGGAGAGCAAAAAGATCAATAGGCAGAGGACAGAGGATTTTTAGGATAGTGAAAATATTCTGTGTATTTTTATGATGGATACATGCCATTATACATCCAAACCCATAGGATGTACAGCATCAGGAATAAACCCTAGGAGTTCCTGTCATGGCATAGCAGAAGCAAATCTGACTAGGAACCATGAGGTTGCAAGTTTGATCCCTGGCCTCGCTCAGGGGTTTAAGGATCTGGTGTTGCCATGAGCCGTGGCATAGGTCACAGACGCGGCTCATATTGGCATTAATGTGGCGGCAGCATAGGCTGGCAGCTGTAGCTCCAATTAGACCCCTAGCCTGGCCACCTCCATTTGCTAAAAAGCAAATAAATGAATAAATAAATAAACAAGCAAACAAACAAACCCTAATGTAGATTATGAATTTGAGGTGATTACAGTTTGTCAGTGCTATGAATCCCAGTTTTGTCATCTCAGTTGCGAAGAGGATGATGACAGTAAATGCCTGTGTTGCTCCTCACAGGCTCGTTATAGTGATCAAATGGTATAAAGTGCATTTAAAGCACATAAATGTAGCGAATGGATATGGTATCTATAAACACGTTAGCCATTGTCATTACGACTTGACATAGCTTGGCCTGATCTCATAAATACTACAAAACTACAACTAAGGCTCAGATAAGCCTCTTGCTGCAAGTGCAAACCCCATTCCAAGGTCAGAACATAAAAATAGTGGGAGAGAATTACCAATCCAAAATATAAAAGCATCTAAAACTAAAATTGTGTCAGACTGACCGGGAATAGAATTCTAGTTCAATGATACATGAGATAGGTAGTCTGCAGAAAGTTCTTAGACTTCTTTCAAAAATTTATTACCTTTAAAATGGAGATGAGACATACATTTTTAGTATTTTTGACAGAACTTAGTGAGAAATGTAAATGAAACTTGAAATACTGTGCCACATATAGATGTTTGAAATAGAGTACTTTATTATTCCTGTTTATACCTGTTTATACATTGGTCAAACTTATTTTAACATCTGCTATCTGCCAGATTTCATGCAAGACATAGGGGACACTGGCCTTTCTCTCCTCTGTGGCTTCTTTTAGAAATGATCATTTCAATGACTAAGAGCCACTATCAATATCCTATTTCCATAGAGTATGGTGATGCAACTCTTCACACCCTCTTCTCCTCAAAAAGAGCAATTGATTAGCAAGTCTGAATACAAATAAAATCTGCTGTGATTTAGCAGAGGAATCACCATGGTAAAAGGGAGAGAAGAAGAGAGGCGGATATAACCAGTATCAACTGAGTCAGAGATGAGGAAGAGGAGTTACCAGGTATCAGGCAGAATCGGAGGAAGCCAAACTCAGAAAGAGGTGAGGATTAAAAGAGATCCGGGTATGGGGTAAAGAATAGGTTTTCTTTGTTGATCATTTCATTCAATACATTCCTATTGTCTGCCTATTCTTTCCCACCTTGTGCCTCAAGGTGTTGAATCTAAGATACTCTTATTACAACCAGGGGGCGATGCCCAGAATTTAGGATTTATTACAAGCTATGGCTTAACGGGAAAAGATTTTAGATGCCATTACCAATCCCTGAAGTCATTTAGTCACCAGTATGAACTATAATGGATTATTGATCTCATAGACTATAAAGGCTCTCAAAGATCTATCATAGGCTATTGGGTTAATCTGGCGACTGAACATGCATACCTATTTTCTATTGTCTGTCCTCGTTCTCATGTATAATTCCTCCCTCTGGAGTTAATGGAAGTTATGTACCTGCTTCCAAGGGGAAAAGAACACTCTTTTAGGTTTCACGCTTCAAATCACAATGAAATAATAGCTCAGAGAATTAGTCCCTGAATGTTTAATAAATTTGAATCCTTCAAATGTCATATTCATTTGTATGTCCATCATCATTAAAATTGTTCTAAAGTAAGATCCTAACACATTTCATTTTAATTTAGATTCTTTGTGAAGCCATAGTACACACAGGTAGTAGCTCTTACATCCTTAGTGGTTTCATGTTTTTGTTTTGCATTTGTTTAGGAGTGTGTGTGTGTGTGTGTGTGTGTGTGTGTGTATGTGTGTGTGTGTGTGTGTGTGTGAGAGAGAGAAATAGAAACAGAGACAGAGAGAGACAGTGTCAGAGACGCGAAGAAGGCAAGAGTATCATGCCACTTTCTCCCAACATTCTAAAGTTAAATATCCTTAGCTGAGAGCCCAGTCATGATTTGCCAAAAGCAGACCCTGCCTGAAAAAACATACTCCCCCCAAAAATAAGCTACATAATAAAAATACTTGCATAGTTATCATCATAAAGCTGCAAATATATATCACCAATGATCTTGCACTATACACGTGAAAGAGATATTTCAATAAAGAGCAAAATACTGTCACAACGAACACATCTTTTCTGTACAGAAAGTCAATCGAGTGACAAATTCTCCGTAGTCAAACTGTTGACTTAAGGATTTCCCATCACGGCTCAGTAGTAACAAACCCAACTAGTATCCATGAGGATGTGAATTCAATCCCTGGCCGCGCTCAGTGGATTAAGGATCTGGTTGCTATGAGTTGTGGTGTAGGCTACAGCTGCAGCTCCAATTAGACCTCTAGTCTAATTGGAGAAATTTCCATATGCTGCAGGTACAGCCTTGGAGGGGAAAAAAGACAAAAAAAAAAATCCTCTTTAGGAATATACATATTCCTGATATATATATATATATATATATATATATATATATTGCAATATAACTCAGGATAATTATATGAAACCAATTATAAGATTTACTTCTTCCAAGCATCACTCTAGAAAGAGTCAGTATTAAGGAGGCTCATAGATGCTCTAACATAGAATCAAAACCATGCAATTTTATGTCCAGATTTAATTTTTCATTTGCTTGATGAAGAACTTGAAACCAGAGAGGTCATAGGACTTGCCCAAGCTCTTCCAAAAACAGGCAAATTGTGGGTAAGAATGCCCTTCCCTGTTTCTCAGACAATTTTCTGTTCCGTCTCTCATATCTCCTTTCATGCCTGATGGTCTAAAAGAAAACTATAATCAATACTTTCAGAGATTCTAGATACAAAAAATGTCTATTGTTTCAACTCACCTATATCTGTTGTCCACTTTCACAACTATATATATCATCAGTACATGCAATTTTAAACTAAGGATATATCTTTACATATAATGTCTATTGAGTTCTAATAATCATATATAAATGCAGTCTCACTCATTTAGTAAACTGTACTATTGCTTACAGAACATCTAGAATATTCTGTAGAAATTGTTATAGTATTCATTTCAGGTATAAATCAATAAGAATATACTAAAAATACTTCATGATAGAGAACAGTACAATTTCACAGATGGCCTTAAAAATCTGCTTCTCAGGACTTATCTAAATTCTTCTCACTACTCAAGATCTCGCTCAAGGTCTATATTATCCATGAAGCCTTTCCAAACATCTCATCCCCATCCCGGTCTGACATCCCGGCATTACAATTGTGCCTAAAGCTTTTGAGCATAGTGGCAAATTACTGTTTTTCAGTTTTTCATAAAGGTGACATGCGCCTTCCAGGCAAGTTTAATCAGGAGGGAGAAAATGTTCCCTAGAGCTCAGGGTTGGTTAATCGTCACCAGCTCTGTGACACCAAAGGAAAAGGGCCAGCTTATGAATTAAGGCTTTGAGCACACCGTTGGGATAAATACAGCAGACAGTTTCATTGACTCTCTTTATGAATCCAGGCATTCTACTTGTTTTGTCCAAAACCTATGTTCTGGCTAAAGACTAAGTCTTGATTTTGGTCATCCAGGCTTAGGTTTAATTACTTGAGCATGCAGGAGAGGAGAAATTAACTTGGAAAAGCAAAAATGCCATCATATTAAAAATGTCTTGCATTTTCATATTTGTGTTCACTCAAGAGTTTCACAGTCACATATTTTTCACGTTTACATATCACAGTTAATCCTTGCAATAGCTTATTGAATAAGTAATATAAAATAACAGCTAAGATTGTGAGTTCCCTAGTCAGAGACATTCTTGTTTTAATCTAACATTCTTTATGATATTAGTTTCCTCACGCTAAAGGGGGGGATAATAATGTCCTTAGTTTATTGTAAAGGTTAATGGAGATAATGCATATAAAGTAATTAACTCCTGGCAGAGAAAAACTGACCAGTAGACCTTAACTATTAATATTATTGTTTTCCTTATAATTATTGAACTGGTTATTGCAAAAGAATTACTTCCATGCCATTCCCCCTTATTCATACATTTCCTGGCATGTGACTTAGAGTCAACATTAACCAATTCCTGCAGTTATTTTGGGCGGTGTCATATTCACCCATACCTCTTCATGCCCCAAAGCCTTCTCCTTCCCTTACCTCAGCCACACAGGCATAGTTGTGTCTTCCCATTACCCAAATCTCTCTACACTCAAACAACTAATTCAAGCCTCCTTCTTTTTGACCATGGTGTCCTTGTCTTGCTTGCTCATGTCAATCATCACACCAGTAATTCCATTTCATTTAGACCTTCACCTACACAATTTACTCCCTTCCTGCCTCTTTTCATTCCAAGTTTAGAATTCATAGTCTTCACCTTAAACTTGCCGAAGTTAATCTTTGCTTCCTCATCTATTTTTCAATCAAACCTATGTCAAAAATCCCACCCCTGTTTTTATTTGTTTTATCCATTCCTGTACCTAGAAAGCTAAAAATTGCTTTGAGAAAATGACTTGACAAGGCATAATGAAACTACTTTAAAGTTATGGTAATAACCTCAGTAGGTCTCCTAAATACCTAAACAATTCTACTGTGCTTCTCTAGGTAATCCTACTTTCTGCAAAACCTATTTCAGACTTCCTCAACTGTATTCAAGCCTCTGAATATCAGAGTTCCTCCCTTGCTCTAGAAGGTAGCCTTATCTCTTAATTCATAGAACTCTTTCTCTCTCTCTGTCTCTCTCTCTCTCTCTCTCCCTCTCCCTCTCTCTCTGGCACACACACTCACACATCAACTCAGGAGCACAAACACATACAAACACCTCCTGAAATGTTCATGATCTTCAGGCTTTGACGCTAGATTCTTCCTTCCCTACATTTCTTTCCTTCTGAATACTACATAACGCTTTTCCCCAAGATGGTCTCACCTATACCCAAAGCATCAATCACTACCCCTATATCATGGACTTCCTAATTTATATCTCCAGCTCAGATATTTCTTTCAAATTCCAAATCTATATCCCAACCTGACTCCTTTGCATTTCCACTTGAATGTCTCAGTGGCATCTCTAATTCAACATGCTGAGAGCTGAATACATCTTCCCCTTCAAACCCATACTCATTATTTTCTACCTCAACAAAAGACAGGACCAGCTAGCCAACCCAATACTCAATTCAGGAATCTATAAATTATTCCCTAACTCCCTTTCCCTTTCAACAATTCTCACTGACAATACCTCGAATCTTTATTTTTATTTATTTATTTATTTATTTATTTATTTATTTTGCCTTTTCTAGAGCCACTCTTGCAGCATATGGAGGTTCCCAGGCTAGGGGTCTAATAGGAGCTGTAGCCACCAGCCTATTCCAGAGCCACAGCAACACAGGATCCGAGCCCATTGAGCAAGGCCAGGGATCGAACCCATCACCTCACGGTTCCTAGGAGGATTCGTTAACCGCTGCACCACAACGGGAACTCCAATACCTCGAATCTTTAAAATCCTGTTCATTCCTCCTCCATCCTCAGTAATACCACCACTACCTCTGCGAGACTCCAGTCTACACTGTCATCTCTCCCTGTAACTCTTTACGGGTCGTATGCCTCCTCATTGTTCATTATCAAGCCCACAGTCTACATTTACTTAAAACATAAATCTGATCATGTTGTTCTCATATTTAAGATCTTTCCAAGATTTTGCAACTTTGTTAGAGTAAAGAGTGTTCCTAAACATACATTGAAACTACCATAAAATCAGGTTCCTGCCTGTTTCTCCAACCTCATCTAAATTAATCTAACCCCACATTCCTAGGCTTGTATGCTACGATTTCCATGAGGGAACTGCCCATGCTATTTCATTTACCATCTTATTCTCAGTGAGTATCAAAATGCCTGGAACCTGGATGGTACTGAATAAATAATGGTTAAGTGATTAATTAGTAGCTAAGTGACTTGGCCAAGACTCTTAGTATAATAAAAAGGAAAGACCAAATAGAAAACTCAGAAAATTTTTCCAGCAGAGTCCATAATAGTCTCATCATTGATATGCTAGGGATGAGTTGACTTGACTATGGACCAGGAGAAAGGAAAGAAAATGAATGCAAGATATATGTTTACAATCCATTTGATCATTAATAGAATTAACCCTGATTAATTGGTAGTTCTAAATGCCACCAAAAATGGAGGAAGCAGATAAGGAAGAGGAAAAAGAGGATGAAGATGAGAAGGAGAAGAACGTGGAGCAGAAGAGGGAGGAAGAGAAGAAAAAAAGAGAGAAGGGGGAGAAGTAAGGAAGAGGATGGGAAAAAACAAGAGGAGGAAGAAAACATCTAAGGTTTGAAGAAATCATATTCTACCTAGCGTTATAAATTTTTCACTAGAATCATAAGATAACTGTATAGCAGGGAGCTTAAGAAACTCAAAACTGAAACTATTGTCTTTCCATTTCCCCCCTTAAAAATGCTTCTCTTTCATTTTATCTTCATTATAGTGGGTCCTGAAAAAAATCATCCTTTTTTGCACTGCAAACTTAAAAAGCTCTTGGCATTTCTCATACAAAAGAGGTGCCATAATTTCATGCCTTTGCAAACACACACTGTGAGCAATCAAGGGAAAAAGAAAATTAAAAACTAATTCTGCTGTTTATTCTACTCATTTATTTTATCAGTCATCTCATTCTTACACTGAATAACAATCAACAGGATTTGATAGACACGCCTAGGGGAGGCTAGACATCTTCTCTCAAAATCTCCAGAAAGCTAGAAAGAAAAGCCAAATTACAAGGCAATGGGGAGGCGTCTCTAATTATGCAATCAAAAGCACCCAGCACTAACATTTCCAGGCAGTGGAAAACTTCTGAAATCAGAAGTTACAATGGGATATTAATAATTTAAAACCTGGAGTTTCTCAAATATTTGACAGCCCAAAATCATGACAAGAAGGACCCCAGAAAAATATAGACTTAGAAGAATGGTGACCAGTTACTAACGTTTATCTGTCTGCAGCTCACCACAGCTACATGATTCTCCCTCCTTGAATTTTGATAGTTAGAGTTTACCTTGAGGCCCATGATGATTCCTTTAGTACAATTCTACTTACACCTCAGTATCATCAAGGAAATTATTTATAATGCCTGAAACCATATTATCCATTGGAGAAAAGGTCATCATTTCTGAGACTCTTCTCAAGAGTTTGGGTGGGAGTTGTACAGGATGAGAGTCATTTACTTTACCCTTAAATATCAACTTTTAAAGTAATAAGGAAGCCTAATTTTACTCAAAACAGTAAGAAAGTGGGCAAAAGAGCACACTACTAAAAGTGCTACTGAAACATGTAGATCTCAATCTTAAAACTATTACCTCTAATATTTGCAGCAGTGAATAGTAACAATTCATATATGTTTTATTGCTCTCTTTATCTCAATAAGTTTCAGTCAAGCAACCAATGAATTAGTATTTATCAAGGACTGACTGTAAGTTGCTTACCTTGGGAGAAAACTCTGTGATGGATATTTGCATGCAGGAGTTCATTGAGGATCTGTAGGGGAATAAAGGAAATAAGATTGGACCAAGGGAGAAGCTGAATTGTCATGGAGTCACAGGTAAGACCTTAGCCAGTCATAGATTCTACAGATAGCTCTAAAGCTGGATGAACCTTCACCCCTAAAAGCAACCTTCAGAGCGAGGCAAGGGAACTGGTAATTTTGTACCTCCCCTGCCCCCAATTGACCAGTTATTGAACACAGGCTCTCTTTAGAGAGAGAATCTCTTCAAAAGTGACTCATTTGAGGGGTGCCAATGATCTCGGTGACATAGCACAGCATGTACTTTAAAAACATATTAAATATGCTCCATGACCCCTCTGGCATCAGCAAATTATAGAGGATGCATAATTCACATCTAGCTCACTCCTACTTCACTTTGTGTCCCAGGCCAAATATTTATGAGGCCTGTGCAGATTTTCCAAAGCAGAGATAGTTGTTCCATCCTCTTTGTTCTCTCATCCACCACACTCATAGATTTGTGGTACTTCTTATCAAACTGAATCACATGTCATTGATTCCTGGTCTGGGTTCCACACCCTGCCGACGTGTTCCTTGAGGGTGGATTGCAATTTACATGTCATACTCCTAACTAAAATCTCCCCAACCCTCCTAATCTAAGTAATCATAGTTCATGTGTTATTCTTAATCAAAACAAGCTCTCAACATTCATCCTGACTCATAATTTTTGGTTTATTGGTTACTTGCTTATTGTCAGACAATTGGTGCAGCCATTGTTTTATGATCACAGTGAAATAAAAGTAATCATTTTAATAGCTGATGGTTTTGTATTTGTATGGAACCTAATTAGTGACACACAACAAATTGAATTCTGTTATGCTTCGTAATGATGTTAGAATGTAACAAACCACTTATTTTCCATGCCAAGAAGCCAGTTTCTGGACAACATTGTTATATTCCTTGTTTATTTCGAAACCTCAATTTAAGGTATTTATTTCATGGCTGTTTCTTTTAAAGCTTTTTTTTTTTTTATAGGAGTTTTAGATTGAAGGCAAAATTCAATGTGCAGGGTGGAAAGTAGAGGGGGACAAAACAGAAACACCAAAAGGGACTTGACTTTAATACCTAAGTCCAGGCTGGACCCATCACATATTAATCTGTTTGCCCCAAAATGTCTTCTGCAGACTCTTGACATGTGCACATGACAGTTCTTCAAGGAAATTAGCCCCACTCACTCTAATATGGGATAAACAATGGTGACATGCATTGATTCTAGCCACACAATCTGGGTTTGAATTTCAGTTCTCCTCTTGCAAACCATGTGATATAAACAAGAAATTTTATGTCACTCTATTTTCATTTGCTCACTTGTAAAACAGTGTTAATAATGGGAGTTAACTATAGAATATTGTAGGGCTAAGTGACGTAATTTATAGAAACTGCTTACAGCCACGCATGGAACATAAGAAATGCTATTACAGGTATTAGTGCGAAATGGTGTTATTGCATCACTCTTCACCTATCGCCTCTATAATAGCAAGTTAACTGAGGTAATGAGAATTCTAATAAAAGCAGAAAAGAGAATAACGAAAACCCGGAGTGAATGGGGTATTTATTCAGAAGTGAAAAGAGCACGTTACTGGAAGGAAAAAGCACCAGAAGAAGAGAGAGACAGAGTGGGATAATGAACAGTGCGAAGAAACATTTAACCTGATAATTAAAACCTTGGCCATACATGATGAAATTATATTAGAAAAGAAGCAGCCCTGTCCTTCCTCTTCTGCTCCTTTCTTCTGTTTGCACAAAATGGCCAATTGTCCTTAAAACTCAGAACTCAATTTAGTGCTAAGACCTTCAAAAGCCTTTAGGCTAGTCTAACATCAACTACTTCTAATATTGTTTCTACAGCAAAGCAAGTTCCAAATTCTAAAAAGGACTCTACAATTGAATGTTTAGATATGGTCTTTCACCAAGCCTTTAGCAACTCTAGTCAGAAAACTGAAGGAATAGCCTTCAAAAGGAGCCCAGGGAACAGAAATACAATGAAAAAGATTATGATGCTGAGGACAGTGGTTATTACACGGACCCCCAAATGGAAATATGAGTTGTAAGCCACTGGGACACTTGGAAGGCTTCCTGTTCTAAGAATGTCTGCAATCACACTGGTTATTGGGTGCCCAGAAAAGAAAGCAAGCACCAGCTAACCCCGGGTACTAGGGGTCCAACAGAGGTAAGAACAAAGGAAAGATCATTAAATAGCCTTTTTCAGGGCTCCTTAGGGAACATCGCCAAATTAAAAAAGAAGAAGAAGAAGAAGAAGAAGAAGACTGGACAGATCTATTACCCTAAATGCTCTGAACCATTGTTTCAGATTCTGACACCTTGAGCCAGTGCTCGATTTTTTGATAAGAAGAGCCACTTCAAAAAAGGTCATTTTGAGGCAAGGTGAGATAAATTCTTTTTCCAAAAATTATATAATTCAAGAAAAATCCTTTTTCTAGGAATTAGGTAATTCAAGCTTTCTAAATCTTCCAATTTCTTATGTCGAGCAATTACCCTTTGCCAAAATGAGGGTGAATTACTTATAGGTAATATCTTAGTTCATTTTAAAAAATCCTGAGTGACTGATATTACTACTCCATTTTATAGATGCAGGAAATGACAATCAGGGAATAAGACAGTTTGTTGTCTCTATAAGGTCAAAAAACAGGTTTTTGATAAACTTCAAATTCCTCACTAGAATCTGTTAAACCATATGGTTTGCACTAAAATGATGATGTTCTATAATAGTTTTTTGCTCCCTGCTTCCTAAATAAAGAGAGGATAATAAAAAACTGGAATTCCACCAAAAAAACTTTAATATTTTAAACTTTGTGTTTTAAACATAATAGACAGATGCACTGATGATTCCTAGAAAAAGAACTGCCTCTGGCATATAATTTACTAAATCACCTTTCCCAGGTAGATTACATTACAAAGCCTTGTAACAGATCATAAAAGATAGTAAATCCGGGGGGGGGGGGAACTTACTTCTTTTCCTTTAAGAAAAATAAAAACTAGTTGAAAACAAGTGATATAGTCTTGTTTCCTGTCCTAATACATCTTATATCATAGACACACACACATATCTTCTTTTTTTTTATTATTTACGTATTTATTTTACAGTCTTTTTGTCATTGTAGTTGTTTTATTATTATTATTTTTTCAATAGTTATTTCCCCAATACATTTTTTTTTCTACTGTACATCATGGTGACCCAGTTGCACATACATGTGTACATTCTGTTTTCTCACATTATCATGCTCCATCATAAGTGACTAGACATCGTTCCCAGTGCTACACAGCAGGATCTCACTGCTAATCCCTTCCAAAGGCAATAGTCTGCATCTATTAACCCAAAGCTCCTCAACCACCCCACTCCCTCCCCCTCCCCCTTGGCAACCACAAGTTTATTCTGCAAGTCCATATCTTCTTATATAATCTCATTTTCTCAAACAGAGCTGAGAATCTACTTTAAATACATTAGATTAACTTAGCCCTGTCTTTTCATATCATTAATTTATTGTTTTGTGCTGGCTCTCTATATGCCAGCATACATGAACTCTTAAGAGAAAAAAAAATTAGTGTCTGTCCCAAAGCTTAGCTAAACTTTATCATTTATTCTTTACAACTTGGTCCTTTGCCCCCTCTGCTCCCCACTTTTTAATTTTTATTTTATTTTATTTGTTATTTTTAGGGCTGCACCTGAAGCATATGGAAGTTCCCAGGCTAGGGGTTAAATTGGAGCTACACCTGGCTACCTATACCACAGCCACAGCAGCACTGGACCCAAGCTGCATCAGTGACCTACACCGAAGCTGCGGATGCCAGATGCTTAATCCACTGAGCAAGGCCAGGGATCAAACCTGCATCCTGCAACACCTTGAGCCACAATGGGAACTAGCCTTTGACCCTGACTTTTTTTTTCTTTTTAGGGGTGCACCTGCAGCATATGGAGTTTCCCAGGCTAGGAGTCAAATCAGAGTTAGAGCTGCCGGCCTATGCCACAGCCGCAGCAACACCAGATCTGAGCCACATCTGCGACCTACACCACAACTCACGACAATGCCAGATCCTTAACCCACTAAGTGAGGCCAGGATTGAACCCGCAACCTCATGGTTACGAGTCAGATTTGAATTTGTTTTCACCGCACCACAACGGGATATCCCCACCCCACTCCTTTTTTTTAAGATCTTTATTTTCTCTATTATAGTTGATTTACAATGTTCTGTCAATTTCTTCTCCTTTGACCCTTTTTAAACCTATGTTCCAAATTTACAATTAGAGAAAGAATCAAGAGGATGATATTGGTGTTATGTAGGAAAGTGTTTGGCCTTGATAATTTTAGTATGTATAATCATTAACTCCAGGAACCAGAATAAAATTTAAAATGCCATCTTTTAATATTATTTTTAAAGATTTTTAAAGATTCTTCAAGCCAGCATAAAAATAGGATTGGTGCAAGTGGACCGATGGAGACATATCAGACATGTAATTAAAGCTATAGAGGTGCAGAATACTGTCAGCCTAGACATGTTGTCACTGATAAAGAAAAAAACAAAAATGAAAGAGCTGCACACTTTTAAAAAATCTTTTGCCAGTTAAATACACCAAAAACATTCCAAGATTTCGGAAATGTTATACAATATGTGTCAGAAAGATGCCTCATTCTCTTTGCAGCTCTGCTCAATAGTTTGTATGTTCTCATCATTTCTGTTCCCTCCTCTTTTGATGATACACATGTCATGTGTCTGTGGACCTAAAGGGAAAACCCACACAAACTCAATGTCTGCATTGACAACCTTCCAGTTTTTCCAGAGGGAAGACAACATCTATTGAATTCAATACAATTTCATTGCAGTGTAACATCTACAGACGTTGCAAAAGGGAAAGGCACCTGTTCTGCCAACTAGATACATCATATATACTGCTTACTTTTCTCTAAATTCAAAAATGCTGCTGTTAGAACAAAGATTAGTAACATAAAAAAGTGTTTTTAAAGCCATGATTTGATTTTCAACCATGGAATAGTCAGTCATTCATTGATGTTGGATGAAATTTCAGTTTGAGAACACTGGAAGTTAATTTCCACAACATTATGTGTGGTACAAGAGTTTCCCATCAATCAAGATCTTATATACCTGGCATTATACATGGAAGGCAATGACTATGGCAAATATTTGAAAAAACTAAATGATTAAACAGGACTCTTTCCTTGAAAGTGGCAGATACCAAGTAGAAGCTAGCTTAAACAATAATGATAAAAGCAGTAACAACATAGTGAAAGCTTACTGTGTTCCAGTCATTTAGCTCAGTATTTCACATACATTAGCTCTTCATCCTCAGAACAATCCATGCAGTAAGTACTATTTTTATCCTTTTTTTGACAGACGAGGAAAAGAAGTTCAGAGAACTCAAGGCACTTGTCCACACCTACAGAGGTAGTAAGTGAGATAGTCTGACACTGAAGCCCGAGCTTTTAATTAGCTATGCCACTGGGAAAGAAGTGAGATTTATCAGAAGAAAACCAGGGGTGTTCACCAATCAAAGGAAGAAACATAATACCCACAAAGGCAAGAAAAAGAATAGGAAATAAAACCAAGAATTCTTTTACACCATAATCTTCTTGCCTCTTTGCCTTCTGCTCACCAGTAGTCTCCGTGTGGCAGGAAGAATGGGTTCTCCTGCCCTCACAAGTAGAGAGGAAAGGGCATAGCCCCATTATAACCAATATACAAGACTGAAAAATTGTACAGAAAGTCTCTGAAGAGAAAACTTCCTTTCAACCTGACACTGTGCTGGGGAAATGCTGCAAATAGCCCTCTTACAGATATAAAGTGGGTCAGAAAGACTTTTGAGCCATTCTGGGACCACATCAGGGGATGTCAGGAGGAGTAGCTCCTCATGGAAGAAAGTTATTGTTAACATAAAAATGAAAGGAAGTTGCGTTAGGTTGGAAGTAGCAGTGGATGTCCATTTTGCTTGGAGAGGTTCTGAATTCTAGCCTTGGCTCAAGTCTGGATGAGTCAGAGGCATTTGCGCATGTCTTTGCTTTATCCTGTGTCATGTAAACTGTCTAACAAGGGTAATTCCAACCTACTTCACAGTCCTTTCAAAGATGATAATATTTTTTAAAAAATTAAAAATCACACATGTGAGTTATGACCATTCCAACAAGAGAAGTCTTTGCACTATTTATGGGGATAAAAATATTTATGAACTAAGTAAATGGTGAGCAAGATTTCGGCTTGCTGGAGAGAAAAAACTCTTTTCAAGTACTTTAACAGCACTGCATAAAATACCCGACTTTAAGTGTGAAATGTATACTAGATATACATTTTTTTCTAATTTATTGGAGTAGATATTAAAAGCCTTTGGCTGACTGGAAAATCTATTAACAATTTTCATGCTTCTATAATAAAACAATTACACCAAAATCTTCTATAATACACTTTTCACTAATTTAATTTTTAATTTTTGCAATTCATTCTTTAATTCATCCATTCATGTACTTACTTATTCATCCAAGATGTATTAAATCCACAATAAGTCCAAAATAGGAAACCTGACTACATCAATAAACAGACAGCTGCTAGGCTATGACTTCACTCAACAAATCCTACCAAGAACAATGGGCTCAAATTTGCCCACTTTTGATTCTAACAACATCCTGCGTTGCTATAAAATAAGACTTTTTCCCCCTGAGGAACAATGAGAATTTTACAATAAAATTTGAATGTTCTAGAATAACAGGTAGGCCCCTCTGAATTTTGTTTCAAATGTGGCCTCACCACTACCCAGACTTTTGTAGCTTCTTACTGTTACATCAACACCCATACTACCTACCAGATGGCTTAGCCCATATTTGTCCCCTGAAAGAGTTAAAACCCATCTCAACAGATAAGAGAGAGGAATTCCTCCCTTGTGCTCAAGAAAGCATTTCAAGAGATATGTGGGCAATAAAAATTCCTTTGGGGATTTTGGAAATGCCTTTAATCATCTTATTCTTCCAAGCTCCTAATCTAGTTTGTACAATTTTAAGACCAAGTGACTTGACAATGTCTGCTCAAAGACTTACCTGAGGAAAAAGCATTCCTTCCTTATTCCCTTTAATAATACCCAACCTAAGAATAGAAATAAGAGCAAATGTCCTTCCTATTTGTCTAATGCATTATCATCAATCTCCCAAGATTAGGTTTGCACAAGCATTTTCCCTCAGATTAATAAATCTCTTCTTATATATAAATGACTCCCTGAAAGACAATTCTTCTCATTCCTCAGCACTTATAAGAAAGACTTCATATCCACCACCAAAACTTGAATGCATGTCACCATAAAAATAAACAATTCCAATAAGCCACTTCATATGTCATTAAGCAGACCATGAATATCTTGAAAGAACAGATATAAATATTGAGTCCAGCTGCGTCCAAATTTGCACGGAATTAAAATAGGTCTAGAAAGATTTTTTTTTTTCCTTTTTGGCTGCCCTTCAGCATAGGGAGTTCCCAAGCCAGGGATCAGACCCAAGCCACAGTTGAGACCTACGTATTCCTTAACTCACTTTGCAAGGTTAGGGATTGAACCTGGATCCCAGGGCTCCAAAGAGGCCGCTGATTCCATTGTGCCACAGCAGAAAATCCTACAAAGAAATTTCTTATCATAAACCTCAGTGCAGGTTTCTCCCACATTGATAAGAATCAGAGCAGCTTGTCCTTTAGAGTTATTTTATTCAGTGACGAGAAAGAAATTACACAAATATTTTGAAAGCCAAAATGATTCTGAAATAAAAAGGCTCCTCCCGAATGGATTTGGATATGAAATCTCTTGGGCCCTTTGGGCAGAAGAGGAGCCGCAAACTGAGATACAGCTAATTCTAAGGCAAATCCCCTAGAACGGTCCAATCTATGTCCCCAGAACATTTAAATTTAGGATATAATTTACACAGAAATCCTCCAAATCTGACACATTCACACGTTCTCACCGAGTGAAGTCATATTTGTTATTTAGCACTGGATGATGCTAACTGCTACTTGCTAAAAGTGGTGCAGTTTGTGACATTTCTATTTTAAACCTAACACCCTTTGTTAGAGTAGTGTCTGCGATGTTGTGTTCTCAATGCCCTGCAGAAGGACCACCCTTGTTTTCCAAGAGTAGCTGACAGATGCTTCCTTCATGATAGAGCCAGACGGTCCATCAGTATGTTTTAAGGGCATGTCCTGTTGCAACCTGAACTTTCCCATCACTTTGATGTGCTAGTGAAGAATTCTTATATTGTAATAGTCAAAAGGAGCTACTGGGGAAGGCACAGATCACACTGTCTTCTGCTTGCCCTTGAAGACGCCCCATGTTTGCTTCAGCAACCCCAAATATCAGCTGACATCTAAAAAGAAAGTGGGAATAGATTAGTCTTAAAAGCATTTCAAGGAGTTCCCGTTGCGGCTCAACAGGTTAAGAACCAGACTAGTATCCATGATAATGTGGGTTTGATTGCTGGCCCCACTCAGTGGGTTGAGGATATGGTGTTGCCACAAGCTGCGGCATGGTCACAGATGTGGCTTGGTCTGGCATTGCTGTGGCCATGGAGTAGGCTGGCAGCTGCAGCTCCAATTCAACCCCTAGCCTGGGAATTTCCTTATGCCATGGCTGTGGCCCTAAAAAGAAAAAAGCGGGGGAGGGGGGAAAGTGTTTCAAGAGAGAAAAAAGCTTATTATTCAGAAGAGAATCTCCAAACGTCTGTTTCTAAGAGCATCCTGACATGCTCTGTCCCTGCCTGCCTGCCCACTCAGCACGTACCATCCAAGCTTCTACATCTTTTGAGTTCCAGACCCACAAGGTTCAAGGATAGTCCTGCTTCCAACAAAACTGACAA
Source organism: Phacochoerus africanus (assembly GCF_016906955.1). Lineage (NCBI taxonomy): Eukaryota > Metazoa > Chordata > Mammalia > Artiodactyla > Suidae > Phacochoerus > Phacochoerus africanus. The sequence continues at coordinate 24,083,115 of NC_062554.1, forward strand.
AGAGTGGAAGCATCCCCGGGACTTTAGGTCTCAACTGAAGTGGCTCCTTGCCGGAGACTTGATCAGGTTCCCTCACTGCAGAGTTCACCGGAATCTTGAACTTTTCCTTCAGAGCACTCTAATTCAGCTGCACAAATGTAATGAAAGGATTATTTATATTATTTGATTACCATAGATTACTTGGAGGAAATGAATAAACAGATGTCACAAAAATATGGGAAAATGCCTGAGTTAAAATTATGAAAAAAGCAATTATTTAGAATGCTTTGCTCCAAAATACCTAATAAAAAAATGAGAAAAGAAAAACGGAGAAAAGGGGAGTTCCTGCTGTGGCTCAGCAGTAACACAACCAACTAGTATCCATGAGGATGTATGTTCGACCCCTGGCCTCACTCAGTGCGTTAAGGATCCATCATTGCCACAAGCTGCCATGCAGGTCACAGACATGGCACGGATCTGGCACTTCTGTGTCTATGGCTGTGGCTGGCAGCTGTTTTAGGACACAAGGGTGTCCCTAAAAAGAAAAAGTAAATAAATAAAGGAGAAGAAAGAAGGAAGGAAGAATCGGGTGGAGAAAGAAGGAAGAAGAGAGGCAAATAGAAAATGGTTCATTTGAGGGACTGGTCCGGGGTAATGATGGTTTAAGATGATGCTCCATTTGAAATTCAAACAATGCGATCCAGCTTGGCTCTCTCTTTTCTGAGTTCTGTCTCCATAGATTGGCTCCTTTTAGTAGCCTTGCTTCATGGTCATGTGCTTACTGGCTCATGCCTGGTAGAGATTAAGAGGAAATCTGCTTCCTTAACAGGTCAGCTAAAGTCACAGAATTAAGTTCTGTCAGCCACGTCTTGACTTAGCCACATGCCCATCACAGGCCCATCAGTGCAGCAGGGATTTGGGGACATGCTAATTTGTTTAAACCAATCAAACCTCTTCCTCAGAGCCCACTATAACACCATCACCTCCCAAATCTCATTATTGGAAAATTCAGAGCACTATTCAAAAGGCGAAAAGTAAGAACGGGAATGTTACAGGGACAAGGAACAAATGTCCATATCAATGACCGATTAGATTTTGCTCTATAAGCCACAAAGAGGTTTTTAGTACAAATAATCCAGATTCCGTTTTGTGACTGGCATTTACATGGAACTGTTAGGTTTACAGGGAAGCTTTGAATCAAAACAATAGCCTTTGACGACTGGCTGGAAATGGTAAGAGTGTAAAAAGGAAGATGGTTCCCAATTTTCCAGCTTCTTCTGTGGATTAAGATCAAAGAACAAGGAGAAGAATTTTAGGCTCCTAAAATCTATTCTAGCTACATTCTGTAGGAAACCGCTTTTATTTAAACAGAATTTTAGGAAATATTTGAGAAATGTGTTAATCATTGCCAAGGTGGACTTAAAGGGCTACCATCTCCCAAAAGCATGTTAAATGGAATTTCGAATCACAATAAACAAAAAACACAGTGCCTAAACCTGTATGTCCCCTATGTATTAGAGAAGACATAAAAGCAGGATAATATATTTCTAGAGCAGACTTTTGCCAGTATAAAACCTGAAACTCGACTAGAGGCACCCAACTTGAGGCTATAGACTAAATGTTTATAAGCCCCAAAATTCACATATTTAAATGTAAGCCCCAATGTGATTTATGTGGAGGTGAAGGCTTTGGGAGGTGGTTAGGTCATGGGTGTAGGGCCCTCGTGAATGAAATGAGCGCTCTTCCAGAGAGACCCCAGAGAACTCCCTTGCCCCTTCTGCTAGGTAAGGACACAGTGAGAAAACAATTATCAATGAACCAGGAAGGGGGCCCTCAGCAGATACCAAATCTGCCATGTCTCTTGGATGTGCCGGTCTCCTTTTCTGTGAGAAATAAAGGTCTCTTGTTTAGGTCATTCCGTCTATGTTATTATTATTTTTTTAATATAGAGCATCCCTAACAGACTAAAGCTAATTATTCCAATATTGCTTGTGCTAATCCAGCTATTTCACCTGAAGCTGAACTATCTACGTATCTAAAGAGTATGTCAAATAGCTTTGCTGTTTAAAAACAAACAAACACCAAGTTAGTGGTTTCAATGGCAACAAAATATTTAGCTCACAATCCTGTAGAATTTGGACTAGGCCTCACTGATTTGGAGCGGGGCGGGGAGGGGGGGGAGCTGAGGGTTTTTTTCCTGTCTTTTTAAGCCCGAACCCACCGCATATGGAGGTTCCCAGGTTAGGGGTCAAATTGCAGCTGCAGCTGCCAGCCTAAGCCACAGGCCCAGAAACTCAGGATCTAAGCCACATCTGTGACCTACACCACAGCTCACGGCAATGCAGGATCCTTAACCCACTGAGCGAGGCCGGGGAGGGCACCTGCATCCTCATGGATACTAGTTGGGTTTGTTAACCTCGGAGCCATGACAGGAACACCAAGGCCTCACTGATTTGGGCCTAGAGATTTGACCATAGCTGGGACAGCTGCCAGGTCAAATGGGCTCCCCAGTATCTCCTGTCTATAAAATGCCAGTAGGTTAGCCCAAGTTTACACACGGAGTATCCACATGGTTTAAACACAGAATGGCAGAGGAGGAAGAAAGCAAGACCCACTGTGCCAGTGCTTTTCCAATCTCCACTTACATTACATCTGAAAATGTCCACTGGCCAAATCAAGCCACACGGTCAATGTCAGAGCAGTTCTGAGAAGCATGGGAAGAGCAATGCAGGAGCAAAGTGGGCTGTTCTGACAGTCAATCCATCAGGGTGACCGAAAAACTGACCTAAACCAAGGATTAACCAAGCACAGGACTTCTCCTTACTTTTAACTTGGGAAAAAAAAAAAAAATCTAATTAAAGCTTTATAAATTCTTTGAGCTGACAAAAGCCAGAATAGTATGTCTTATTCTTTTCAGCAGCCAATTACTCCAAGACACTTGTTCTGGAAAAGTGTTGGGCGGTGAGTGTTTGCTTTCCTACCCACTTAGCATCCCTGCAATAGCCCTCTCTGCCACAGCCACAACTACCTGGCTAGGGAACTCCATAAGGCTTTTATTTTTTAACTAAAAAAAATGTAAGTTCTCATTAGTACCAATTTCATTCTGATCTTAATATTATCAGTGCTATTCTCATTATTAATCTGCACTAACTAGTTTTAATTAATTCCCAACAATGAATCTCTATCTAAAGGCTCATGATGACCTTGTTCAACTTGCTAATCAGATATGCTTAAGTGCCTGACAGTAATATCATCTGTTAAAAACTCTGCAGTTTGGGTGAATTAAAAATAGCTATCTTAATGTAGCTGAGAAAGTATTGAATTAAGAAATCCTTGGAGTTCCCGTTGTGGCTCAGCAGAAACGAATCTGACTAGTATCCATGAGGATGCAGGTTCAATCCCTGGCCTTGCTCAGTGGATTAAGGATCTGGCATTGCCATGAGCAGTGGTGTCGGTCACAGACACGACTCAGATCTGGTGGTGTTGATATGGCTGTGTTGTAGGCCAGCAGCTTCAGCTCCAATTTGACCCCTTGCCTGGGAACCTCCACATGTCACGGGTGTGGCCCTAAAAAGACCAAAAAAAAAAAAAAGGAAAAAAAAAAGAAATCCAAAAAGCCAACTACCCTTTTTAGCCATGAGGTGGTAACAAAGACTGGATTTACCTTCTCACTTGAAATAACTAAAATATATAGAATAATTTTACATTATAAAGAATTTATAAATTCTTAGAGCTGACAAGAGCGAGAATAGTATGTCTTACTCTTTTCAGCAGCCGATTACTCCAAGAGACCTGGAGAATAATTTTCAGATTTTTAAACAGACAGTTCAGGAGAGTGACACCTTAGAGAAAGGAAACCATACAGAGCCTATTACTTTCTGCTTTCTGACTGGGGAGCAAGAAGAGAGAACAAGAGGATAGGAGATTCAAAGATCAGCAGAGCTCCTCTCACATTTTCAGCTGAGCACTGATTGCAGCGTGTACTGGAGGCCAGGGAAGCAATCATCCAAAAGGGGCGGGTAGAATAATCCACGGGGCTTACGCAGGGCTTAGAGTAGTTTCTATTCACATCAGCTGGATTGGAAAAAGCTTATAATACACAGAGTGGGACAGTCATAAGGCAATTGCCTCAGTAGTAGGAGAAAAAGTCCTTAGATGAAAGTTGCCTTGGTCCTACCTAAAAGGGCTTGAAAGAGTCAGTGTTTCCAAGTAACTGCATCCCAGAATAAAAACCAGAAGTATTTGTAAAAATGGAAAAATATCTAACACCCCAAAAGGTAAAACTTACAATGTCTTAATCCTGATAAAAAGAATAATTAGGCCTGTAAAGAAACAGGGAAATATAACCCATACTAAGGGGGGAAATTATCAATGAAAATAGGCACAGAAATGACACAGATGAGAGAACGAGTAGCTAAAGACATGGAAACAGTAGTTAACTATAATCCTTATCACTATCATCCAAATGTTAAAGAGGATAAAAGAAAGCATGAGACAGTGGAGTTTTACATAGACTCTTATTTTTAAATGTATATGGTTAAGCAAAGGACCTACAATAGCCAAAATGACTTGGCAGGGAGGAAAAAAAAACGATATTGAAGAATTAACTACCTGATTTCAAGATTTTTTATAAAGCTACAGTAATAAGACAGGCTGTTATTGGTCTAAAGGCTGACCAATACATCAATGGAACATAATTGAAATATACCTACAGATTTATTGTCATTTGATCTTTGACAAAGAAGTCAAGGCAACTAAATGGGGAAAAGAAATATAAATAAGTGGTTATGAGAAAATATGTAAACATAAAAAATAAAATAAACTTTAATCCACCTCATACCACATAGAAAAATTTGCTAGAAATGAATAGAGTCTTAAATATGAGATAAAATTGTATGAGAAAAGTATAAGGGGACTTCATTTGCAAAAGCTTCTTAAATAGGATATAAAAAGCCTAAACTACAAAAGAAAAAAAAACAATAAATTAGACTTTATCAAATTTTTAAAACATTTGCTTTTCAAAAGATACTACCATAAAAATTAATAAGCAACCTAAAGTTCATGAGAAATATTTCAAATATATACCAATAAAATATTTGTATCTAGAATGTACAATACACTCCTACCATTCAACAATAAGATTTGAAATAAACATTCATCAAAGAAGAAATATGGATGGCAAATAAGCACAAGAAATTAATTAAAGAAATATAAATTAAAACTGCAGTAAAATACTAGGACACACCCACACGAAAGGCAAAAATGTTGCCAACGTTTTAGAACTAGAACTCTTCACACCCTGTTGATGGGAACATGAAATAGTTGCCACTTTGGAAAGCAATTTGACAATTTCTTAAAATGTTTAATGCATCTACCATACCACCAAACCATTCCTAGGCATTTACCCAAAATAAATAAGCTTGTACATACATTTTTTTTTGTCTTTTTGGGGCTGCACCCTCAGTATATGGAGGTTCCTAGGCTAGGGGTCAAATCAGGGCTGCGGCTGCCAGCCTGTGCCACAGCCACAGCCGCAACAACACCAGATCTGAGCCCTGTTTATAACCTACACAACAGCTCATGGCAATGCGGGATCCTTAACCCACTGAGTGAGGCCAGGAATCGAACTTGTGTCCTCACAGACACTAGTCAGATTCGTTTTCATTGAGCCATGATGGGAACTACCTGTACATACATATTTTTGTGGTAATAATCCAAGAGTGGAAACAGTCCAAAGTCCATAGTCAGGTGAATGTATAAACCAAGGATGGTATATTTATTCAATAAAATGTTGAATATGCCACTTAAAGTTTCTGAATTTCATTTTCTTCATCTATAAAGTAGAAAGGTTAGTTGGATTAAAAGGATTCTAAAAGATCCTTTCAAGTTTAAAAAAACTAATTGTTCTATTTTGTGTAACTATTATGTCAGCATAGTAGATTATATATTTTCTGCTTCTCCCTATGACCCATCCCCAAATGGCACTTCCTCACAAGATTTTATACACACACGCACATGCACACACACATGCACACACACACACACACTCACATATATATTTTGCTATTTTAGGGCTGCACCCACGGCATATGAAGTTTCCCAGGCTAGGAGTCAAATCGCAGCTACAGCTGCCAGCCTATGCCACAGCCACGGCCACGCAGGATCCCACCAGCGTCTTCTACCTATACCACAGCTCATGGCAACACCAGATCCTTTACCCACTGAGCAAGGCCAGGGATCAAACCCGCATCTTCATGTATCCTAGTTGGGTTTGTTAACCACTGGACCACAAAGGGAACTCTCTTACAAGATTATATTTATTGTTGCATGAAATTTTGGTTTGGAGATACAATTTTGTTTAGTCAATAAAATATGATTGGTTGTAAAATGATCTGAAGCTTTAAGAGTATGGTTCTGCCTTATCTATATACCTCTTCTATGAGATAAGCTGGCCTAATATAGACGGTCCCCTTTCAGCCTGGGTTCCATCATGAAAACGTGGAGCAAAGCTCTAGGCATGTGATGGACGTTAATGTAAGCTAGAAAGTAATCTTTGCTTTTATAAATCTCTAAGATTTGAGGGGCCTTTTGTCACTACAGCATAACTTAGCTCAAGATGACTGATAAAGAAACTAATATTTAAAAATGAGATGATGCCATCATGTATAAATCTATAAATATTTATACTGACTTCAGAACTCATTAGGGACACTGCTATTGTGGGCTAAAAAATGGTGATATAAGTTGTGCACATTTGGAAATATTTGGTAAAATTATCACTTGACATAACTTTGAAGTAAGTATTTAACCCAATAAACTTTTGACATTAAGAACTTGAAAAAAAAAAAACTTGAAAAACAGAATGTTAATAAAAATGAATTATAGTGGATCCTTGAAAAACATGAGGGTTAATCCATGTCTTACTTATAGTTGACCCTCCATATCTGTGGTTCCTCAACATCTGATGATTCAACCAACCACAGACTGTGTAGTGCTAGTGGATTTACTACTGAAAAAAATGTCTGCATATATGCGGACTTACCTTGTTCAAGGGTCCAATGTAGTTGTGTATGCCACCTCCTCTATCCGACTGTAAACTCCATAAGGGCAAGTGGCACCAATTATTCATTTTAGAGGAAGGTGACGAGCTCACAGGAAAAAAAAAAAAAAAAGCTGGTTTGCAAGTGGCACTTCAGAAGAATATAAAAAGTCTGGGATGTGTAAACTTGAGAAGATGGAACTGATCCTATTTCCAACTAGTAAGTAATAAAATGAAGTCCTCAAGTAATAAAGAGGGATTAAGATTCAGACTCTAAACCAGTACCAAATCAACCATGTAGCTGTAAATCAATTTTATCAATGATTGCTAAGTTGTCATCAGTCCTCTTCTCCTTAGCTTTGCAAGAAAAAACTCTGAGTGATTTATGTTTGCTGAGGCCAGAGCCATATACACCACGCTAACCTATTGTTAGACATATAATTAAGTGAAGATATTAATTTATGTATATATTAAGTGAGGAAATGTTGACTGACTCCCTTCATGAGATAGTAGAATCCATGACCATATGTTCTCAAATGAAAGACCTCTTCTACAGCATTTTCCTGGCTTCTGGCACTTCAGCCTTTCTTTCTTCCTTTTTTTTTTTTTTTTTTCCTTTTCTTTCCAGGGCCCTACTCAGAGCACATGGAAATTCCCAGACTAGGGGTTGAATTGGAGCTGCAGCTGCAGACCTACTCCATAGCCATAGCAACACCAGATCCTAGCCACATTCGTGATTTACACCAGTAGTGCCAGATCCTTTACCCACTGAGCAAGGCCAAGGATCAAACCCACATCCTCATGGAGACTAGTCAGGTTCTTAACCTGCTGAGGCACAATGGGAACTCTACTTCAGCCTTTCTTCCAGCAAGAGTTTCTACTAATAGTACAATCACTTTGATGCAAAGTGTATTCCTTAGAATACTTATGGTGTGAAATGTTAATATATTAGGTAAAAGTAGATTCTGTGGTCCAGTTAGTTTAGAAAGTACCTAAACAAGATTAGACGGTTTTATTTAGTGCAGGACTTCTCAGAGACTTTAAAATGCCCACGTAAATGATAAATCTCCAAAAGAGGGCATGATATACAATTGCTGAATTCATTTGACCACGGAACCTTTTTTTCTTCTCCTAGAGCATCTCACTGATTTTATAGTCTATGGAAAACACATGCAATTTAATACCCTAAGAAGAACTCTTCCAACATTGTTGGAAACCTTCAACATATACGAACATCTTTGCTTTGGGCCAATGTTGCTTCCTTTTGCCTGTGCAAGCGTGCTTCCTCTTGGGGAAAGAAGTGGTTTAGAACAATGATAACAAAGCTTAAATTTTTGCTTCCAGTCATTTTCTATGCTTACTGATATTCCATAAGAACTCAGGTAATCAATCCATCCTTTGTTCCCCCATTGTGCCACATTAGTAGCTCAATTGTAGTCTTCTCTCCAACTGAGATGCTGCCTTTTGTTGTCCTCGCCACAGCAACATGTGCCCCAGTTCAATAGGAAGGAAGCCAATCACGTCTAGTTGCTGGCCCAATGCCTGACACACCCACTGAAAGCTACACAGGAGCAGAGAGCCTTAAAAAATTTCTGAAAGAACTTAGGAACAGTGCTCCTCCTCCTTTCTCTTCCCTTCTGTGCTTTTCCCTCCTTTTCTGTTCTTGTCATTTATCCAGTACCTTCATGCTATATTACTGTCTATAGTTCCATCAAGCATTATTGCTCTTAGCTCCCTGTTAACTAATCTTCTCAATCTTTGCCAGATTTGCTCCCTGCTTTCAAGTCTTCCTGACTGTGTTCTTGTGGCTCCTTCCTCCCAAATTTCCCTTATCGCTGTATGTGTGAGCCTGCTTACTCTCAAGGTCTAATTCAAATGCTATCCCCTAATTGTTTCTGTAACTTTATGCAAGCTCTCCATCCTGTGACTGCATGGCACTTTATTTAAACTCTAGTTTTTGCACAAAGCACGTTCTTTCACACAGCACACTTATTTAAGTACATGTATCTCTTCTGGCTATAAGCTCCATGATGGTGGTGGGTAACACAAGTTGGTCACCTTTGGTTCCTCCTGTCTACACACTTTCTTCACCTAAAACATGTTCCAGAAGACACTGATACATAAGAGACTTCTGATAAAAATATAACCCGCATATTCACCTTGACTGGCTCTACCTTGGTTGAGCAAAACCCTCATACCTAGATTCAGTACCTCTTTAAGTTACCCAGAAAGAATCTATTTGCAACAAATAAATTGGAATTTATTAGTAATCAATACAGATTTTTGAAGGTGTCATATTTACATGACACACTCCAACACACTTTTTAAGTTCCAGTCCTATGCCTAGCTTCTATTAAGTTCCTATAGACAGACTACCTCGAGAGCTCTTCATCATTTCCACACCCAGAGCCAGGCACAGTGACTCTTTTCTTTTCCATTCCAAGATTTTCCCTCTCAAGCCTTGAATTCTTCTTGCTCCCTTTTTATACAGAGCAAGTTATTTCTAATTTTCCTGAGTCATATATAATCACCATCTTCAAGTCCTCTCCTTCCATCCCTCCTAAGCACACTCCAGCTAAACTTTTGCTACCAACAGGCTGCAAAAAACTACTTTCATCAAGGACTCAAATGATTCACAAACAGCTAAATCTCTGGGCCAGTTCTTAGCGAAGTGTTTGATTGTTAATCAGTCCTGCCTCCTCTCAACTCTTGTTTACTCAGCCTCCCAAAGTGTACATTTCCTCCTACTCAACTCACCCTTTCCCCTTGGTCTCATTTGGTGATTTTGTTTCTTCTCCATGGCGTCTAATGTTGCAGCCCCTGGAAATCAGTCATCAGATATTTTCTCTTCACCATCTACATTTGCTCCATTAGTGCCCCTGCCCAGGCTCATAGTCTATATATTAAATGCATGCTAACTCCCCCTAAATTTATATTCCAGCCCAAATTTTTCTTCAAAATTCAAAAATCTATATTCAGCTCTGTAATCAACATATCTCCAAATTAACAGTTTTTTAACGTTTTTTAATATCATATAGATACTATTAACTTGCAATTTAAAGAATAAATTACAAGGGGAAATTTGGTTAGCCTTACTAATCACTGCTTACAATATCTGTACTTTTTAAAATAGTTATTTTATTGAGTTATAATTTACATACAAAAAAGTACATATAGTGTGTCTATTTTATAATAGTTGACTATTGTAAATATCAAAGCAACCCACTATCTGAACAAATATATGTACCACTTCTCACGCAGTAGAAAATTCCTTCATACCACTGTCTGTCAGCTGTCCTCCGTCTGTTCATAAGAGGCAACCACTGTCCTAACGTCTATCCATAGATTTGTTTTACCTGTTCATACACTTCTACATGGAACCATATGGTATATATTTTTCTGGGTCTCAGTATTTTCACTCAGCATAATGGTGTTGAGATTCATTCTTTTTGTTGCATGTAGCAGAGGTTTGTTCTGATTATTTTCTGAGACTATTCTATTGTACAAACATGCCACGACTCACTTTTCGATGGAGGGCTATTTCTACTTTGGGATTATTAAGAATAAGAATGCATGAACCTTCTTATACCAGTGTTCTTGTAGAGAAATGCTTTTAGTTCTTCCAGTAAAAATCAAGAAGTGAAATTTCAATTCGCATTTCTCTGATGACTTACGATGTTGACAACTTTTCATACACATTTTTGCTATTCATATGTTATCTGTTGTGGATAGTCCAAGTCTTGCCCATTTTGATTGGATTTCTTTGATATTTTATTTATAGAACGTTTATATATTCTCAGTGTGAGTCCTTTGTCAGATATATAGGCTGAAAATATTTTTATAGGCTAACCTGTTTATTTCCTTAGTGGTGTATTTTGTTTGAGAAAATATTTATGATTTGATGTTATCTACTTCAAAGAGAAAGAAAAAAATGAATGACATTGGATCATACCCCATTCCTAAGACATGACTTAGGATGAATAATAAAGTTAAAATATAGAACAAAAAAGTTTCTGTATGTAAATATAGGAGAAAATCTCAGTGACCTCTGAAGTAGGCAGAGATTTCTCAGAACCTTTCCCTCTACCTTTTTAAAATTCTTCCCAAGTTATTGAAGGAAGCAAATCTGATTCATTCATCTGAGCTCATTTGTTAATGTAGAAAGGAAGGTATAAAATGTGGCCTTTCAGAAAACACAAGGAGGATACTTGGATAAATTCAAACTTAGGAGGATTTAGTACAAAAGGTTGGGAAGAAATTATTTTTGAGCAGAAGACACCACCTCATGTGCCTGTGTAAAAAACAAAACAAAAACCTCATATTTGTGATTTGTATCTTGTTGTATGAATAGTTATTTTGTGGTGACTAGTATACTGTAGATACCTGAGAGGACTAGTTTGCATCCCTATGAGTGAGATTTCTTGGAAAGAGGTGATTTCTTGGTGTCAATCATCAGGTAAGAGAAGGGTCATTGGAGAGGAAATAGGAAGCATGAAGAATGAGGAATTTCCACTTCTTTTAGATTGGAATAGACCAAGAATTTATCAAGAATGATATGCACCTGGCACAGGGTTTTTTGTTCAACTCTTTGCAGCCTTTGGGAGGCACAATTAATGTAACCTGCACTCTTTCCCACTGAGTTCAGAGGTGGATTCAAAAATCTTATTCGATACAATGACTCAAACAACTACTATTCATTTATTAGACTGGGCACATAAAGAAACAATCAGGAGCATTCCTCATCTAAATGCTTAGAAGAGATACCCTAATTGTACTTTTTTTATTCTTTGTTGGCCACCCTGGGCCAGAGATCAGACCTGAGCAGCAATTACAACCTACACAGCAGGTGCAACAACACCAGATCCAATAACCCATTGTGCCAGTCTGGGGATTAAACGTGTGCCCTAGCGCTGCAGAGATGCCACAGATTCCATTGCACCATAGTCCAAACTCCTTAACTGGTACTTTTTAAAGTGGTATTTGTTAGGTGAAGTCCAGCTGAGACTAGGAAGAAGGACACAGAGAGAAGATTTTACTTTTTTTATAGGGTTTCATATAAATGGTACACAGATTTCAAGCTCAGAAAAACAGGTTATAACATGCAACGTCACATTTTCCCGATTTCTGAAAATGCATTTATTGGCTTTTTGTTATCACTTAGGTTTTTTTTTTTTTAATTTAGTGTTTTGACTCTTGCCAATGAAATATCCATTTCCCAACCCCCTTCTTTCTCTTTACAAACAGCTCTGATTTTATTCCATAACCCAATTTCTTTCAATTTATCTCCAGTTGTAATTCAGGGGAGTCTCAGGGATTAAGTCCTGATCAGTCCAAGAAAACTATGCTGAGTTCCATTTTTATCACCAATGACCATTGCATATATAGGCATGCGAGCCAGTGCTGGTCAATGAGACACGTGACAAGTCTGGAGGCTTCTAGGAAAGACTACTTTGTTCTTTAAAAGGAGAAGATGAGGAAGGTAGTCCTCTTCTTCCTCTGCTCATCCTCATGCCTGAAAATGACTTCTAAAATCAGTGCAGTTATCTTGTGACTCTAAGTGGCACCAGCCTTAAGAGGATGATGGAACCAAGAGATTGAAACTGGATTGTATCATTGAATCCTTGATCTGATGGTGCTGGGGATCTGTCTCCCTCTGGACTTCTTGATATAGTCCCATAAATTTAAATCAATTTGAGTAGAAAATTTCCATTATTTATTACTGAAGGCATCCTAATATGCTTTTTTGTTGTTACTGATTTTTTTTTCCAGTAGTTCCCCCATTTTAACAGTTAAGCTATGGGGAATATATGAAAAAGGTTTGGCTCATATGTGATCTGAGTTAAAGGGGAGTAGAACAGTTCCATGTCCTGCTGTCCCCATCCTCAATTTGCCTGGAGAGAGTGCCAGTTTCGGAGAGTTTGAGTTTTATTTTAATTAAGGAAGATATTATTTCTCCTCAGACCTTCAAATCACACTAACGGGATCCTTCTCTAGCAAGGAACCATTCTGCTCAGTGACACTGGAGGGAAAAAAAAGAAAGCTACTTAGATGCCTGCTGACTTGGTGGGTACTTAGCCAGAAAAGGAGAGTCAGCTTCTTTGAACAATGATAAGATTCTAAGAAGTCACTTCTGTATCTGCCTTGCTTTCTATTGTAGAAGTTGGGACATGTTGAGGAGGCAAGATGGCTTTGATTTTAAACTCTCTTTTTTGATGCTAAACACTTAATGACATTTTCTCCTTCTGGGCTGAGGTTTTGCACATTCGGTCTCTGTCTTCTTTTTGGCTTACTTAATTGGAGCCAGAATCCCTTTTCCATCTGCCTTGTGTTAACCACTGGCTTTTCAGAACAATCTCATGGAGGTGGAACAAGAACAAAAATGTGATTCTTGGCTGCTGCTGAACTGGAAACTTAGCGGTAGAAGAATCAGCTGGGTGGAGACCACCTCATGAACATCCAGAGGGCTCCGATGGACCCCCCCACACGGCTCTTTCCCTGCAAACCTCTGGCATCACCACAAATGAGGTGGCCACAACTGTACATGTTTACACATAGTAAGGTTAATGTCCTCGCATACTATCTTTGCTCTCAGCTGTTATGTGTCTTCCACTCAACATTTCACTTATAATAATGACTTTCATCTTTGAACACTGAGTATGTGCCGGGCACGATGCTACCTCTTTTGCAGATGACCAGTCTTTCTGTCCTCACATACATCTTGTACAGCAGTGATTATACGTATTTTTTATATGAAGAAACTAAGCAAAGGAATAATCTGTCCACAGTCCCATATTGTACAAGTGGCATAGCCTTGATTTCATCCTAGCCCTGACTCCTCCACTAGTTCTCTTAGGCATGACACTTGTTTCCATTTTGTTTGGCATACCTCTCCCAAATATATGTTTCTTGAGAGCATATACCCAAAATTAGGTCAGACAGGGTAAATGCACAAGTGCTCACTGATCATCTATTGTTATTAATGAAGAATAATGTGACTAACACAGGCATAAGCAACTTTATTGATCCAGAAACAAGTTCTAGCTCAGTGACTCTTATCTATGAGGAAATTATCCTAAGTATGGTACTTAACTCAGTTGTTTAAAAGACATTCTCAATCAAGCTAGGTCTAAAATTTGGTTGCTGTAATAGATTTTTAGCCAACCTGCCTCAGACAAGAGGCTGACTCTATTTGTGCCTCTGGCTGTTTAAAAGAACATGAATTGATCAGTTGAAATGTATCACACTATTATAGTGTTTTAAAAATAGGGAAACCTTGACCTCTACTATTGGCAATTCAGTCACGCTGTTTTTATATGTGTATGTCAACAACAAGGTTCTCCGTTCTTGATAGGCTGTAGGATTTTCCTACATGATGAGCTTTTTGGTAGCAAGAACTGTGTCTGATTTATCTCAACTCCTTCAAGAATTGACACATTGACTGGCACAGAAAATATTCGACAAATATTTGTTCAGTTGAAGAAGGGTGGGGAGGCATAAATTAGGAGCTTGGAATTTACACATACATATTACTATGTATAAAATAAAAAACAAGGCCCTCCTGTAAAGCACAGGGAATTATCTATCTTCAATATCTTGTAATAACCTATAATGGAAAAGAATCCAAAAAAGAACAGATATATAATTGAATCACCTTGCTATACACCTGAAACTAACACAACACTGTAAATCAACAATACTTCAATAAAAATATATATTTGTTAATGTGAATTAAAATACTTATGTAAATGGAAGGAAAATACATTTTAGTTCCACATGAAAACAAATTTAAGTATAAAGGGGATTTTAATTGAGTATTTTAAAATGTATTTTTGTGATCCTGATATTAAGAGAAAACAGAGGCTGGAAAGTCAGACGGCCAGGTACTCAAGTCCCATTTCTTCATTAAGAATTGTTTGATTCTGGGAGTTTCCATCGTGGCTCAATGGAAATGAACCTGACTAGCATCCATGAGGACGCAGGTTCAATCCCTGGCTTCATTCAGTGGGTTAAGGATCCAGCATTGCTGTGAGCTGTGGTAGAGGTCGCAGGCGCAGCTCGGATCTGGCGTTGCTGTGGCTGTGGTTTAGGCTAACGGCTACAGTTCCAATTCAACCCCTAGTCTGGCAACTTCCATATGCCAGGTAAGTGGCCCTAAAAATTAAAAAAAAAAAAAAATTAAAACAAAAATTAAAAAGAAGAATTGTTTGATTTGGGGGAAAGAAAAAAAACCTGACTTTCTAATCCTCAGTTTTCTCTTCTATGAAATTCAAAGCAATACCTCATGGAGTCATGACTAATTGATCAGTTGAAATGCATCACTCTATTAGAGTGTTTAAAACATAGGGAAACCTTGAGCCTCTGTTATTATATAACTATAATAGCATTGCACAGTGTCTTTAAGCTCTGTATTAGTGAGCTTTTGCTGCAGTAACAATAAATTCCAAAAGGTCAGTGATTTATAAAAACAAACTTTCATTTCTTGCTCACAGTACCCATATTAAGAACTAAATAGTCATACTAAATAGTGCAACTTTTTTATATTCCATATTTTTAATTACTATCTTATTAAAAAGCCTTTGGGTATAATCTGTTAAATATGATCATTTAAAATTGACATGCAAAGCACTAAATTTCCTTATTTTCTATTTTTAATTTTAGCCTAAATATCATTCATAAAATAGATTTTTAATTTCATTTCTTCATGAAAACACATGGTTTAAAACAGCAGGAAGGCTGACAAAACTCTGCTGTTAATTGGAAATGTAGTCAGGGTGTTTGTGAAGTGACTCGAGAAGCCATGCTTCGCTGGGAAGTGCACGTGCAAAAACTTTTAGCAGAAAAAGTTTTAAGCAGGTCTTGCATCAAATTACCCCATTTTAGGGGTTGCTGTGGAAACCGATGAGCCCTCTGGAAGTGCAAAACCACGTTTGAGTCTAACGCATAGAACCATCCATACCATGAAAGCGAAGAACAGCTGGGGATTGAGGAAGTGTAAGCTGACATGTCAGACAGTAGCCAGACAAAGTGAGCCAGGCGCTGTCTGGAGAGCAAAAAAGGGGGGTGGGGGCTGGGAGAAATAACCAACCGAGCACTGTCAACAGAGTCAACAAAATGGACCAGCTGTTCATTCTCATCATAACAAGAAAATACGGAGAATTCCAGCGACGAGGATTAAATTTGCTGAGAGAATGAAACTTTCACAAGTCTAATGAATGAACGGGCCAGCTCTAAGAAGCCTCCTCTCAGAAGCTTTCAACCAGAAAGAGCAATGCAAGGATCTGGGCGATCCAGGGCTCTCATTGGTGACTGGTTTGAGATATAAAAGCTGATGGTAATTTCTCTCTCTTCCTGGGTATGACCCTCTGGCTTTTTGGCTCTTTGGGAATTGCATACTTCACAGGAGTTTGGTTGTAGCACAGTTTTTGTTGTTTTTGTTTTTGTTTTTTTTCGTGCACTGTCCCAAGGAGGAGGAGCTATACCTGGACCGAAATAGACTCACAGAGGCATCTTATGAGCATAGTCTTGGTAGTCCACTTGGTAGAATTTTCTGGGAGATCAGAGTTGTCTAAGGCATTAACTTTCTCTTTGAGGCAGTTTCCTGGTTGGACAAAGGTAGGACAGCTCTTGCTAAAATCACAGGTGTCAGAGAAAAAGATTTTGAAATCAAATGGGCTTCAAAACAGCATTCTTGAATCCTAAAGATCCGCAATACCCTCTTGTATACTCAGTGCTCTACGAAATCTTAATATGGGAAAAGAGCTGTTCCACTGTGTTTAATCCAATATTTCTCTCATTTAGTCATCAAAGTTTTTTGTCACTTAACACCTATTAAGTTCCCAAAATGATGTGTTTTAGAGTTCATGCTGGGAAACACTGGGGTAAATAGTCTCAGGACATTGTCAGCTGTAAAATCTTCATTCTATTCTATACTTTTCAACTTTTTTTTTTTTTTTTTGACAGTCCTGGGCTGGAAATCTCACCTGTGGCTGGGATCTAGAAGGAAAAGATTCAGTACCTCTGAAAGGGTCACTAAAACCCAGACGACGGCTTTGGTTGCACATATAAAGTGCAGTCAGGTAGTAACTACCGGTGGATTACTTTAGGAAGTAGGTGTTCCTCCAGCCTCCATCCAGAGAATAATTGAAATGCAAGTCAAGCTCTTATCCACAGGCAACACCAAGGTAATGGAATTTAAAAATAGCACAGAGAGCAAATGCGCTACAATCCCCCAGTTTAAAACTCAGCTTTATTATTAATTAACTGTGAGACTTTGGGCAAGTTACTTTACTTTTCTAAATCTCCATCCCTTTTTCTATGAAATACAAATAACTATAGTATTCCCAAAACAATACCTGACACATAATAAGGGCTTGATAAGGTTCAAAAGCAAATTTTTTTTTTCTTTTTTAGGGCCACACCTGCGGCATATGGACATCCGCAAGCTAGGGGTTGAATCAGAGCTATAGCTACCGGCCTATACCACAGCCACAGAAATGAGGAATCCAGGCAGCATCTGCGACCAACCTACACCACAGCTCTTGGCAACTCGGGATCCTTAACCCACTGAGCGAGTCCAGGGATTGAACTCATATCCTCATGCATCCTGGTTAGGTTTGTTCACCACTGAGCCTTGACAGGACCTCCCAAAAACAATAAAACAGGCAACTGCTGTAAAAAACCAAATCCTTAGTTCAGGCCTTTGGCTGCAACCTTATTTGTCGGAATTAAGGAGGAGTGAAGCTAAAGTTAACAACTGGAGTTCCCTAGTGGCTCAGTGGCATTCTCACTGCTGTGGCTCGTGTCACTGCTGTGGTATGGATTTGATCCCTGACCCCAGAACTTCTGTATGCCAGAGGCACAGCCAATAACAATAACAGTAAAATTAAGAAACAATAACATAGCAGAAAACCTGGTTTATGTCATTAGTTTTACTTGCTCTCACTCCAAATTTCTTCTCTCCACAATACTCTTTCCAAAATAGAATCACGTCATTTTCCTCCTTAACATCTTGCAGTGTCTCTTTATCATCCAGAGATGTAAATTCATGCACGTCACACCTGCCCTCACTTTCCCAATGACTGTCCCCTGCTGCACATCCCTCCCCCCGGCGGCGGCAGTTCACACGTAACCCCTGGGGTATCCTACACACCCTGTGCTCTGTCCTGGGTTGATGCCCTTAACACTTGAAACAGCCTTGCCTCCACTTGCCTCCTTGTTTCTTCATCCCAGACACACCTCGTGTCCCACCCATGGGCTTTTCCCATGCCCCCTCCCAGCCCAGTCCCCCAACAGCCTCCGCACCATCCCCAGGGATTCTCTTATCCCATCGCAGCCTCCTGGGGCTGCACTGAAACGATCTTCCGTGTCAACTCTCCAGCTCCCCGTGATTCCATTCATCTCTGTGTCCCCAGAGTCTCCCAAGAAAAGGCCCGGGACAAACATCTGTTAAATGAAGACAGAAGGGAAATAAGGAAAGGTTTCTGGAAACTGTTTGACTCGACGAACGCCTTTGTGGCATGAAAGATGTTCCCTTCCAACAAATGTTTTTATTGTTAATGATAACGTCTCCAGCAGAACTTGAGGCTCTGGGAGGGCCTAGGTTTAAATCCATGTTCCACTTCTTTCCAGCTCTGAAAATTAGAGCATGTTTATTCCCACCTCTGGGCCTGTTTCCAATTCTATAAATAATCATACCCAGTCCAGGCCTCAGGACAGGGGTGAGCCTAGAGGAAGGGCTTATTGATTATGTTATGCTGCCCTGTTTTCTGATTGTTTCTATGAAAGACCTTTGGGGTTTTATTATTATTATTTTATTTATTTATTTTTTGACCATGCCCGAAGCATGTAGAAATTCCTGAGCCAGGGATCAAACCCATGCCACAGCCATAACCAGAGCTACAGCAGTGACAATGCCTAATGCTAGCCCTCAGAGCAGTGAAATAACTCCTGTCCTGTTTTTCCTATTGTCTGTAGCATTACAATTTTTATTACCGTAATATCAAAAGATTAAATACAATAGTCACAATGTGAAAATGTTTTTAAACTATAAAGAAACACTGAACTACTAGTTGTGTTCATACTCTTTACCACATGTAAACTCAGTAGGTGTTTCCATTGTGGCTCTGTGGGTTAAGACCCAGACATAGTGTCTGTGAGAAGGCAGGTCCAATCCCCGGCCTCGCTCCCTCGGTGAAGGGATCCGGCGTTGCCTTGAGCTGCGGGGTAGGTGCAAATGTAGCTCAGATCTGGTGTTGCAGTGCCTGTTGTGTGTGTTTCAGCTACAGCTCTGATTCAACCCCTAGCCTGGGAACTTCCATGTGGTACCAATGTGGCCATAAAAAGGGGGAAAATAAATTAATAAATAAACTCAATAGTAAACTCAGTCAGTCCTGAACAAGCCTCTAGATATAGTAGATTGGTTTGGGGATGGCAGTGATATAAATGGTGTGGGCTACTTAGACATGAACATTGTAAAAATATTTCTGAATGGCTTCTCATTCTCGGTTAGTCAGTAATTTAACAGGGAGCAGAAGCAGGTCGAAGAACAAAAGCCTGAAGCTTCATTCACTTAGCCAACAGCTGTGACCTTGCAAGAACAGCACATGGGAGCCCGTATATATCAAGTCCTTTTTTTGGTTTGTTTGTATTTCCTCTCTTAGTAATGACATGGCTCTAGAGAGAGTCTGGTGAGAGAGGATCTGGCTAAATGGCTGGCCGGATGATTGATTAACAAGATGTTTTGTTTCCATTGTCTCAGAGATAAGCACAACCATTCTGTCCTTTAACTCCTACATCAATACGGTATCTTATAAGTATGAATAAATATAAAATACGCAGAGATGGAAACTGAAATTTTCTTTCAAAGAGCACAATTAAGGGATTGATTTTATTATTTATGCTAATCACCATAAGCACAATCATTCCCTCCCATCAACTAGAACCACAGAGAACCCTTTGGATCAGGAAGCTTTGGCTGAACAGCACAGAAGACCAGTACAGAAGCAGATGAGTTTATGGCTGGAGTCCTAGACTCCAAATCCACACTCCCTGCAAAGGGTGGCAGTGTGGCCTGAGCAGCTGGTAGATTTGGAGATCCCTGACCTTTAGTTTTTTCCTTTGACCTTCGGATTTAGCTACCAAGGTGGATGGCTATCAGCTACAATTAGGAATGCCAGGTGAAATACAGGACATCTGGTCAAATACGAATTTCAGATAAACATTGAACAACATTTTGGTATAATTTGGGATATACCTAGACTAAAAATTGGGAATATACTAAAAAAGTTTTGGCTTTATATCTGACATTCAAATTTAGTTGAGCCCTCTCTGCTTTTATTAAATTTGGCAACCCTGATTACAATCCATATCTAAGAAGGCCTTATTCATCTCTCTAAAGAGAAGACCAAAGAAAAGACAAAGGGTGGGTTCCCCCAGACCAGGAGGTCTTAGTCACTGGGCCACCTGGCCAACCCCTCTGCTATGTCTGACATTCAAGTCCAGAATGAAGTTGTTCCTAAGAGGTACCAGTTACTTCCTCACCTACCCAAATTTTACCCTTGTCTTCCCCTTAATTCTTACTCAGGTAGAAGTAAAAAATGGGAACAGGACTGGGTATTTCAGCCAATGCCACTTGGACAGTTCTCAAAGCAAACACTGGTAACAGAGAGGTTTGTAACAGAGAGAAATGGTTCATAAATTTCCTTGATCTTCTTAAGATGAATTTGGCAGAGAATGGAAGAAGATACTTCTGCTTATTTTAGGATTTTATTTTTTAGGGCTGCACATGCGGAATATGGAAGTTCCCAGGCCAGGGACTGAATCAGAGACAAAGCTGCCAGCCACAGCCTCAGCCATAGCAATGCAGGATCTGAGCCGCATATGTGACCTACACCATAGCTCACAGTAATGACAAATCCTTAATGCTCTGAGCAAGGCCAGGGATCCAACCCACATCCTCATGGATCCGAGTCTGGTTGGCTTCCAATGCACTACAATGGGAATTCCCAGTATATTTCTGAGTCGAGTTTGTGAGAGGAAAAGAATAAAAGTTTGAGAGTCATGAAAAGGAGTTCCAAATCCAGCCTCCAGGACACTAAAGTCATCTGAGCTCTTTTTCTCAGTAGTTTGATCTGTAAAATGGGACTATACAGTATCAGCCCTGCAGGGCTATTGTGAGGGTTAAATGGTATGACATGGGTAAAACTTAACATGTTGGGTTTGGGTTCACTTTTTTTTTTCTCCTGCATTCTTAACACTCTTCAAAAAGTCTATTCAGTATTCCATATTTGTGTTTTTTAAATATAGAATTAAGGCTCTGCTTCCCTCCACTCTCCCCTCCTCCTCAGGGAAGTGTTTATAGCCCAGGATACCTGCTTGGACAGCCTCTCTCTGCTCTCTCCCTGTAACACCCTTCCCCTCATATGTGTCTGCCCTACAGTTCTCAACTTTAGGTAGGAAACATTATATTTTCAAATCTGTAGATATTAAAATTGTCTGCTATACACACACACACACACACACACACACACACGTATGCCTTACATTTCGAAGAGAATGCCTGAAGATATTAGCAGTTATTCTCTGAGTTCGAAAGTAATGGCTGGTGGTCACTAAATGTTGTAAAGTTGTGAATACTTCCAAATTTTAAGTTTTTAATATGCATTAAGTTTATGATAAAAAGTTTTTGTTTGGAGTTCCTGTTGTGGCACAGTGGAAATGAATCCAACTAGTAATACATGAGGATGCAAGTTCCATCCCTGCCCTCGCTCAGTGGGTTAAGTATCCAGCGTTGCCAAGGCTGTAGCATTGGCTGGCAGCTGCATCTCCAATTCGACCCTTAGCCCGGCAACTTCCATATGCCACAGGTGCAGCCTAAAAAGCAAAAAGAAAGAGAGAAAGAGAGAGAGACAGGAAGGAAGAAAGGAAGAAAAGGTAGAAAGGAAGAAAGGAAGAAAGGAAGAAAGAAAGAAGAAAGGAAGGAAGGAAGGAAGGAAGGAAGGAAGGAAGGAAGGAAGGAAGGAAGGAAGGAAGGAAGAAAGAACTGGTTTTTATACTTAGTGTCAGAAAGATTCATGAACTACTAAAGATCTCATAACCAACAGGAGACAGAAGTGGACCTTGAATCTTGCTCTTCTGACTACAAACGCTGGACTTCTTCCCCTCTAGCATGCTGTTTTTCTGGCTTGTTCCACCTGCCCTGTGATCTTACCATATAGAATGATGAATATTCAAAAGTGAACACATCCCGCCTCCCATAATAGATCATAATGTACTTGAGAACAGGGGTGATGCCCTGTCCTTGTGTAAGATGCCGTCAGACACGTACTAAGTGCCGAGTCGATGTGGTGATTCCCTAGGAACGGTAATTTTTCGTTGTCTTTTCCAAACCTATCTAATCAAGAAAATGTAAAACTTCATTCCCTTCGCTCGCCTGTCCGCATAGCTCCACACAGAAGACTCTGGTTATCAGGACAACCCCCCTTTGAACATCTGCTCCCACCATAGCTAACACCACTCACACGTGCGTGAGGTCCTCATGTGAACACTCAGGGCTGAGAGCTGCCTTCGAGATAATCTGCTCTGCATCCTGCCCAGAGCCTGAGTGCCTTTAGATGCTCATCCAACTTCTGCACAGAGAAGATTAGTGCCAGGGACTTGCGATTTGGCAAGGCCATTTAGAGGAGAGCACAGGATTAGAATGTGCTTAGTAAATTAGGCTGAAGCCAGCCTCTCTAACTTCCACTCACTGTTCGTATGTAAACCCTCTGGACTCACTGAAATTCCCATCCTTTCTAATTTAAGACTGCCTTTCAAATGTTTTTAGATATATCAGGACCTCCTCCATGCTCCTCTCTCCTTCTTTTGGCTCAACACTGTAAAATATTTAGCCTCCTCCCCAATGATCATCTTCATCTACCTTTTAGTTTCGTATCTTGGTCTTGGTATCTTGAAGTAACGTGAGTATATTAGGGTAACGCCAGCTGCTGTAACAAAGAGATCCGTAAATATATACTGTCTCAAATACAGAAGTTTATTTCTCTCTTGTGTCATAGTCTAAGGCAGGTGTCCCTGGCTGGCAGTAGCTTTTCTCCACTTGGTGTTATGGATGCCCAGCATCATCACACCTCTTGGCTCTCTGATCTCCTATGGTTTCCTTATTATTGGTTACATCCAAAAAATAAAGAAATAGAGGGCTATGGAGAAGATATACCTGCTGCTTTTATCATTCTTTCTTTCTGTGGCATATGGAAGTTCCTGGGCTAGGGGTCGAATTGGAGCTGCAGCTGGGACCTATGCCACAGCCATGGCAACATCAGATCTGAGCCACATCTGCAACCTACACTGCAGCTTGTAGCAACATCAGATCCTTAACCCACTGAGTGAGGCCAGGGATCAAATCTACATCATCACAGAGGCTTAACCACTACACCACAATGGAAACTCTCTATACCTGGTTCTTAAATACTCTTTCCTACACGAAATTACCATCACTTCTGCTGATATTCTAAAGAAAAAAAAGATAACATGGTCTCCTCTGAAGGCAACAAGGGGGTGGAAATAGCCCTGGGGGGTGGGGACTGCTCCTGGATTGTCACTTCCCTGCAGCAATGTTACATTATTGAAAGACAGAAAAATGTTTACAGTAAGCATCTCTGCTCCACTGTAGGGGAAAATCAGATTTGCCAAGAGAATAGAAAAATGCTATGAGCCTCGGATGACAAGGTGACACTTGTCTCATAGGCCTTCTGTCTTGGACCCAGCTGTGCCACTACTGCTCTTACCATCATCCTGGTCCTGGCTTTTCTACTCTGCAGTATTGGAAGATTCACACATTATTTCATGTGCCCCTAAGAAAGCAAAAATACTGCTAATTTTTCTGACACAGTGATCTTGTACTCCATTTGCTGAGACTTTAAAATTTGAAAAGGGATGCGTCTTAGAATCCTACTCTATGATGTCTGCTGTCACACACACACACACCCACACCCACACAAAACACAGTATGTAGCTTGTTTTGTTATTGTTGTTTTGCTTCTACTTCAGAACTTCCATGTATTTTTCCTTTTATCCTATCTACCTATAGCACATAAGGAAGTGTTTTAGCAGTTTGGGAATCTCCCAACCACAGGAGGCTCATTGATCCAAATCATTCTGCCAATTTTATGTTACAAGGAGTCTGATTTGAGATGTGGATTTAGTGTGTTCAAATTCTATTCCCTTGTCACTGGAGTTAGCCAAATTGAACGAAGCCATGGCAATGGGTATGGCTGATGTAAGTGGCCTGAGAGTTTGATACAAAACTGTACGGATAATATTTTATCTCATGCTTAGTTCATTAAAATCAAACTACACCAGCAGGCCCTTCATAAACTTTTAACCTTGGTGATAACGGTTATAGTGAACTCACAAACTTTGGGAGGAAAAGAATTGGAAACACTCATTCTGCTGTATTTTGCAGACCAGGAAAAGACCTCTTCAAGTCTCAAAGATATTCTTCCAGTGGCCTCTCACGGGCCACAAAGGTCTCACTAGAAATCACTCCATGAAACTGTGGTGTGGAAGCATCTGATAAAGGGCAGGAATGTTGTCTGTGAGGAGTAGGTTCCCATGAAACTAATTCTTTTATCAGCCAAATCGATTCATGTTTATTGAGCAAGGTCTATGGGAAAAGGTCCCCTTTTAGGTGTTTTGAGTAATGCGAGGAGGGTATTTCAAGCCAAGAACGTTGTAGGGATAAGGCCGGGCTGAAGCAGGGTTCTCTGGGAGGTCACGGGGCAATGGTCGACCCCGAGTGCCCAGATGGGCAGTGGGGTTCACTCCAGTGTGAATGGCACTATTTTTTTTTAATTGACGTACAGATGATTTGCAATGTTTCAGGTGTACAGCTAAGTGATCTATTGAGATTCTTCTCCATTATAAGTTATTATAAGATATTGGCTATAGTTTCCAGTGATACACAGGAGGTCCTAGTTGTTTATCCACTTTATACATAGCAGTGTGCATCTACTACTGACCCCAAATTCCCAATTTATCCCTTCCCCCTTTCCTCTTTAGTAACTATAAGTTTGTTTTCTTCCAAAAACCCAAACAGGCAAGGTCTGCAAACTTTCTTTCAATTAGGTTAAACAATTTGTAGATATAAAAGCATCCTTGGATTCATTAGCGGAAACTTATGGCCCAGGCTATGGCACATGTTCAAAAAAAAAAGCAAATTAAGCAGTGTAGAAGCTGTGTGTAACTCAGCAAAGAGACCTGAGAAGAAAGGAAATAATACAAATCTCTAAGATGCTAACCACGTCCATAAAAACAGAAATAACAAACAAAAACTATTTTCTTTACCTCACCTGCCGTTCCCAACGTCATAGTTGTACACTGAACCCTAAAACTGGAAAATCTCCCTCTTCTCTTTTTTAAAGAGGGGAGAGATGGACATTGCTAATCTCTGATTTCCCCTCTTGCTGAGTTACCTTTTATTTGTCCAGCCATCAGTCTGTTCTCAAAGCCTGGTCTTTATAGTGGAGGCCAAAGCCTTCACAATAAACTCTGAAATTTCCAGGCAGCCAGGACAAGTGACCAGAACTCCTTGTTTCTGCCAGGAAAACAACTCAGGAGCTGCCTTCCACTTCCACTGGGACCTTTTCGAAAATTTTACTTGGAAGGGCACTGTTGAGGGAGCAGATGAGAGCTCAAGAGGCTTGTGGAATGTGAGCTCAAGTTTTTGAAGTTACTTCTCTTCCTGTGGGCTGATTTTTCAGAGTCAGGTTTTACTTTTAAGAGAGGAAATATGGAACCAGGCTCCACTCACACTTTAACTCATTTACCAGAAGGAAGTCATATCGAAAAAACAATAGAGTTGCCCCAAAGGCCCAGAGTAGGCATGGGGGTGGGAGAGATGGGGCCCTGGGGGAGGGAAGGATAGAGGGAGGACGAAAGAGAGGCAGAGTGCAACTCCAGCCTACAAGAAGAGCCCTGAAGCACAGCTTGGAGAGGCGTCGTGATTGAATTCACCTACCCCATACCTGCCTCAAAAAGAATACGTGGAAGAAGAAAAAAATTGGAAACTCGCAAAATTGCACTTCGAATATCATGAAAGGTTCATTTGGGATTCAGAGGACTGATCCTACTCAGTATGTTAAACAGATATGGGTTCTGGCTGCGGAAGTGGAGAAGAAGCGTCTGAGCAGTTATAAAGCAGAACCCTGTCTCGTGCTTTTCCGTAGGGAGGGGACTAAGAACAATCCAAAGTAGCGGATGGTTTCTGGAAGGACAAGTCTGCAAAAGGAGCATAAAAGGGCATTCCTTGGGGCAGCTGAGGATTTTGCTGGATTGTATTCTGCCGTTAGGTACTCACGGCAGATTTAACAGATGTGTAGGGAAGCTCTAGAGACATTTCTTACAAAGTTTCCTCTGGTTTCAGGGAGGGGATCCCCCCTCCACTGCCCCAGGCCCACCATTTCAATGTCATACCGGTGGGTAGGATTCAGAAAGTTAACCTAAGGGATGCCTGTGTCTTTCATGGGACCACTTACCCAGCACCGGGAGAGGTGAGTTCACTGCACTGCTCCCCTTTTGCAATGGTTATAGTTTGTTCTCTAACAATTTCAATATGGCATTTCCAAAAAAGTTTGAAAATACCACTCAACATAGTCTTATCACTCTTCTCTTTTAAAACTTTTTTCCTTTATTATTTTTTTTAAGCGATAGCGTATTCAATGTAATTGTTTCAATAGATAATTAGGCACAGAGTAGAATAAGCATCTGGAAACTCAATGCACCAGTGACAAAAGAGTATGATGAAGGAAAACTAAACAATTGCCTCGCCAATAGAAATATGCAATAAAATTAGGATTATTAAGGGGTCTTCTGTAAGAATAACAATCTGAAGACTATGCATTTCTATAACATCATTATCATCATTATTAAGATTTTTATTATTGGGTCTGATCCTATGAAGAGCCAAAGAAAATAAACTACTATCTGGGAGTAATTTGTTCCCCCATATGATGCGAATTAAATTTTCTTGGAGAACAGGGTCCCATTCTGAGCACTGGGAAGAGTTCACCTCTAGGGAGTCTATTCTAATGTGAGTTCAAGAGCAGAGGCCACAGCCAGGAAAACAGGAAATTGTGAGGCCAGCCCTTAACCAAAGGAGTCCCAGTCTCCTGCCTCTCACAGAAGCTCCCTCTGACTTAAAACACATTCCCAAGGTATTGCAATCTCTCCAGGCCACCTGATGGGCTAGATTATTCCAATCTTTACTGCAGAGATCTTGGAAAGTCCAGTTTTTCCAGGGGTGGCACCTTAGCAAAAGCGGGGACTTTATATCCTATGTAAGCATCTGGCACATTATCCCAGCACCCAGTAGGGGAGGAGGAAACAAGAAGCAGTTCTTTCCTCTTTTCAGCCAAACTTTCACTTCTTACATCCCCTAGAAAGGCCTCAGGATCCTCTCTACCCAATATATGCCTTATACATGCTCATCAAGTCAAAATGAACACATCACAACCCTGTCCCTGGCACAACACCATGCATTCGCCACAGACAGTTAAGAGCAGAGGATTTGTGATGAAACCACAAATCCTAGCTCTGTCACCTTGGTAAATCATCTAACAGTCTATG
Source organism: Phacochoerus africanus (assembly GCF_016906955.1). Classification (NCBI taxonomy): domain Eukaryota; kingdom Metazoa; phylum Chordata; class Mammalia; order Artiodactyla; family Suidae; genus Phacochoerus; species Phacochoerus africanus. Next base: position 24,110,752 of record NC_062554.1, read on the forward strand.
CGCCTTCATTTCCTCTTCTGTAAATGGGATGATGCTAAATTTAGATGAAATAGCGTGGATCACAGCATATGACTCAATGTAAATACCCAATAAATGGTAGCTTTAATATTATTTAATGCAATATTAAGGAACAACATGTAAGTCCTTTAGCCCTGGTAAATTTCTTCATAGGACAAAATCTTTCCAATATACAAGGTAATTTTTTTTTAAATAAATTGTATTGGAGTATAGTTGACTTAGAAAGTTGTGCGTACTTTAGTTTCAGGTGTACCACAAAGTAAATCAGTTATACATATACATATATATGTTCCTTTTCAAATTCTTTTTCCATATAGGTTATTACACAGTATCGAGTAGATTAGCTTGTGCTATACGGTAGGTCCTTGTTACCTATTTTGTGTATATGAGTGTGTATATGTCAATCCAACCCCCTAATTTATCCCTCCTGCCCCCATTTCCTCATTAGTAACTGTAAATTTGGTTTCAATCTTTGAGCATGTTTCTGTTTTATAAGTTCTTTTGTATCATTTTTTGGTTAGATTCCCCATATTAGTGATCTCATATGATATTTGTCTTTCTCTGTCTGACCTAAGTTACTTAGTATGATAATTTCTAAGTCCATTCATTCTGCTGCAAATGGCATTATTTCATTCATTTTTATGGCTGAGTAATATTCCATTGTATATATGTACCACATCATCTTTATCCAATTCCCTGTTGATGGACATTTAGATTGTTTCCATGTCTTGGCTGTTATAAATAGTGCTGCAATTAACATTGGGGTGCGTGTATCTTTTCAAATTATGGTTTTTCTCAGGATAGATGCACAGGAGGGGGATTGCTGGGTCATGTGGTAGTTTCATATTTAGTTTTTTAAGGGACCTCTGTACTTTTCTCCATAGTGGTACACCAGCTTACATTCCCATCAGAAGTGTAGGAGGGTTCCCTTTTCTCCGCACCCTCTCCAGCATTTATAGTTTGTAGATTTTTTGGTGATGGCCATTCTGATTGATGGATTGATGTGAGGTGATACCTCATTGGAGTATTTTGTTTGTTTGTTTTTGTTTTTGCTCTTTAGGGAGACACTTGTGGCACATGGAAATTCCCAGGCTAGGGGTCGAATCAGAGCTACAGCTTCCGGTCTACAGCACAGCCACAGCAATGAGGGATCCAGCCACATCTGCAACCTACAACACAGCTCAGGGCAATGCCAGATCCCCAACCAACTGAGTGAGACCAGGGATTGAACCTGTATCCTCATGGATATTAGTCGGGTTCATTTCTGCTGCAACACAAGGGGAACTCCACCTCACTGTAGTTTTTATTTGCATTTCTGTAATAATGAACATGTTTTCATGTGGTTTTTGGCCACCTGTATGTATTTTTTGGAGAAATGTCTATTTAGGTCTTCTGTCCATTTTTTGATTTTTTTTTTTTATTGAGCTGCATGAGTTTTTGGTATATTTTGGAGATTATTCCCTTGTCAGTGGCTTCATTTGCAAATATTTTCTCCCATTCTGTGGGTTGTCAAGGTACTTTAAATCGGGCATTGAAAGGGCTCATTGTTTTATTAAGGATCTTTTGGTTGCATTAACTAAAACCAACTTGAGCTAGAGTCAGCAAAGGAAAAAACATGATGAAGTGAAGGAGTGGAATTTTTAACAATATGTCTTAGAATCTAAGTAGCTGAATTGCTAGAGCAGCTCTGTCCAATAGAGGGAAATTTAAAAATGTTAAGTTTTCTAGTAGCCACATGTTTTTAAAAGGAAATAGGTGAAATTACTTTTAACCCAATATATCCAAGTATTATCATTTTAATATGGAATAAGCACAAAATATTAATGAGACATTTCCTTTTGTATTTTTTAGGGCCACACCCAAGACATATGGAAGTCCACAGGCTAGGGGTTGAATCAGAGCCACAGCCCCCAGCCTACACCACAGCCACAGCAACAGCAGATCCTTAACCCACTGAGTGAGGCCTGGGGTCGAACCTGCATCCTCATGGATACTAGCTGAGTTCTTAACCCATTGAGCCACAACGGGAACTCCAGATATTTACCTTTTTGTATACTAAGGTTTTGAAATCTGGTGTACATATTACACATACAGTACAACTCAATTTGGACTAGTCCATCTCAAGTGCTCAATAGCTAAGGCAGGGAGTGGCTGCCATATTGGAGAGCAGCTTCAGTGGTTCCTGGAACCAAGCACTAGAGATGGAGAAACCAGGTAGTAATCTCTCTGCTGGATTCCTGTTGCCCTTTGCTCATATTCTTCTTCCTTTGGGACCAGTTTTCTCTAATCTTTCTGTGCACACCTAAAATAGCTGAGCCCACACAGCAAAAGTATTTAACTGTGCCTAAGATACAGTCACATGTAGATGCTAACTCTGATCCAAATCCCTAATCCATCAGGAAAGGGGTCTGATGGACATAACTTATCATGTGTTCACCCCAGTTCCTATCAATTATAGGGAAGGGAGGGCAGGAAGAAGTATAAACACCACGGTCATCAGAGTTTGAAATATATAGCTTAAGCCTGCCATAAAGCACTAATTGATGATTCTCTGGGGTTTCTCCCATGGCTAACATTTTCTGCAGACAAAGGCGCCTCTCGTTCAATAATAATGGTTAAACTAAGTTGGTGCTTGATCTTTTTTCTTTTTTTTTTTTTAAACTGAGGACATTGGGCAGAGTCTATGAAATTAATATTGTAAATCAGGAATCAGAACAATTTCATTTGTGTATCTAAGGCAAGATAGTAAATATTTTAGGCTTATGGATCAAGAAATAAAATTGAGACTATGGAGCTATGGCTCTAACTTTCTCACTGGTAATTATTCTCACTAGTAAAGAGTCAATGACTTAAAAGAGTTTAGGAGAAAATTCTGTATTTAGCCCCTTATCTTTGGCACATAACCTCTCTAAGTCCATATTCCATTATATAAAAATTAGAATGATGATGCCTACCTAACAGTGACTAAAGCAAATAAACTACTTAGCACTGATAGGTAGGATAGGATAAGGACTCGGACATGGGTGATTTAAAACAGGCCCTTTATTGGTTACCAAAAACAGGAGGCCTGTGATCAAACAATGAAGACACAGGCAGGTATCAGAGGGGTCCTCTTCAGAGGACTTACCTATAGTCTTTTTCCCACGCAAATAAGATGTCCTCACCCAGAACCAATCAGAGGATCAAAACATACCCCCAATACAAAGATCAAAACAACACCCTGGTGCAGGGGGGATGGGACAGGAAATTAGTGGGTCTGGGGCAAGAGAATAGGGGTCCCCAGACAGGTCCATGATATAGGAATATAATGAGAGACCCAGTTGCAACCAGGACCAGTTCACACCCCAGGGCAGCCTGCTTCTCTGAAAGCAAAAATAAAACTCGCCTTATGCTGCTACCTGACTCTTAACTTTGACAGCGGCAACCAGCAGGAGCATTTTTTGCTGGGGACGTTGGATTGTCACTGCTGCAGCACCTCCCAGCTGGAATGACCTCCTGCCAGACTGCCTGCCTCCATCCTTGCAGGACGAAGCCCACTGGCTGTACCCCAGCACCACTACACACTTATCGGCCTGCACCTCCAAATCTTTGTTGTGCGTAGGCAAGGACAGAGAGAGAGCGAGAGAGAGAGAGAGAGAGAGAGAGCGAGCATTCATGCGCAGAGCAGGGAGCCTGACAGCATCATGCTTGGCACAGTTGAACCACTGAATACACAGTAGTAGTGATGCTGTAATAATGACAATGATGATGCCCTGATGGTGATGATGGTGGAAATGAATAAAATTCAAAGGGTCAAACCCAAGAGTTTCTCCTAGTAACACAAAGCCTCCTTCAGAGGATCTAAGTCACAAGTTCCTTCATCCCATTAGCAGGAATGCTAATATTTGAGTCTTATTGATACAATTAAATCTAAAATTGCCACAGCAGTCTCTACCCCACCCACTTCCTGTCACTTCCATTTCAGATATTTTAGTGAGGGGCAGCATTTCCTAGCAACGTGGTTCATAAAAAAACTGGTTTCATAAGCTAGATGTTTTACCTACAAGCACACGCTCACATATACAAAGGCACACATCATAGCTGCACAACTTGTATGGACAAAAAAGTTTAGGAAATATTGAGCTAAATAAAGTTGAAGATGTTTCCAAAAGAAGACTTTAAGAATGCTTTTATTATGACAATATTGATTGTGACAGTCTATGAGGGAGTTAAGGATATCATGTCCCAAAGGTATTTCCCCAGTTGTTTGTGGTGCCCACTTTGCGTGAAATATATTTTCAAAATGGTGAAAATGATAACAAGCATTCAGTGATCAATAGGTATGATAGGAATGGAGTAGGCACAGATATTGCAGACGTTCCAATGAAGGACCATAGGTAGGGAAATCTAGGGGACTCTGGGAGATCAACATAAATCAATAAATTGCTCAAAAAAGCCATCAGAACAAGGCAGGCTTGCTTGACTAGTGGAAGTGCAAGAACTGTCTCAGGTCATTGGGCGGGGGATGGGATGGGGTCTGCATTCAGATTCAGACCAAGGGCAGGAGTTTGAGGACTGCCCTTCTGATTTGAATACACACCTTACTGGATACCAGGGAGGAGCTACTACTCCCAGAAAGGAAGAGGCGGTCTTTTCCAACCCCCACTCCCCTAGGATGATAAAACTGTAGCCAAGGGGATCCTTAGGGAAGAGCTTTGGTACCTGCAAACTTGCATCTCTCACAAGTGTCTTATCTTAATCAAATCTAGTTCTTGTCTATCGCTTTGTCTCTCACTGAATTCCTTCTGCACAGAGGCATTAAGAACCTAAACTTCAGTGAGTCCAGACACTGGGTGAGTGATTCTATTTTAAAACCATGGTTCAAGTCCCAATCTGGGTTTAGGCTGGGTACAAGTCGTGGCACATGGGTAGGTTCAGGCTGTTAGTGCTGTCAGGTATACACCATGCTCTCTGCTAAGAGCTACTATTTCATTTGCTTCTTAAAATACTTCTCTGTGGTCAATATGATTCTTATAGCAATGCACAAATGAGGAACTCTCTCAAAAAATGTACATCCCCAAAGCTCAGACAGTAGGACCCAGATTTGAAGGAAGTAATATGAATCCAGAGCAGTGCTCTGGACCCATGTTAAGTATTAAACTATTGAGAAAATGGGTCCTGCGTGGCGTCCTGTAGTCTAGATCAGGAGCCAGATGAAGAATGAGAGGGTAAGTGGGGAGGCTTCATGCTCATAATAATAACTATCCAACTTTGCTCTTTCTTTTTCAAGTTCCTTATAGTCCATTTTTTGCCAGTATGAGGTTCATCCCACTTTTGTCCTGAGCCACCAGTTTGCATAATATTGAAATCAGAGTCTTAGAGTAAGCACCTTTTGTTTTGACTGTGTCTGTGTCTGCTGGAGGGCTTGTGGTGAAAGATCATATTCTTAGAGGCCAACAGCTCTTTCTTCAGGTACTGGCTCTGCCTAATAGCATGAGACTGTAGGCAAATCATAGACCATCTCAAAGGCTCAGTTTTCCCATCTATAAATTGAGATTAATAATAGTTTTAAGAAGTGAGTGGGCACACACATATAAATTTTAATGGCATTCCATAAGTTAATATTTGCTTATAGCTCAGTAGAGTATTTGGTCTACAAATTAACTTTCTATATATGCTAGCAATGGAATAGGATAGTTACACAGGTAGTTGTAGACGTCCCAATAAGGGACCACAGATGGAGAGGGAAACCTAGGGAACTTTGGGAGATCAACGTTAATAAAAGCTCAAGAGGACCAGTGGAAAGAGGCAGGCTTGCTTACTACTGGAGGTGAGAGATATGCCTTTCGAGTCATTGGGTGGGGGATGGGGTCTGTATTCAGCTTCAGACCAAGGGCAGGAGTTTAAAGACTACCCTTCCGCTGATTTGAATAACCACCATGACAGTCCTAGTTTGACCTTACGGGGTCAAATACTCGCTTACCATATACAAAAGGGGAGCTACTACTTGAAGAAAGAGGAAGAGGCAGTCTTTTCCCACCCCTCTCCCCTTGGATTATAAAACTGTAGCCCACCTTAACCTCAGGGCACAGCTTCCTTGTCTGCCCTTCTGCATCCTCACGAGCATCTTGCTTATCTTTTTTTTTTTGTCTTTTTGTATTTTTTGTTGTTGTTGTTGTTGTTGCTATTTCTTGGGCCGCTCCCTCGGCATATGGGGGTTCCCAGGCTAGGGGTTGAATTGGAGCTGTAGCCACCGGCCCATGCCAGAGCCACAGCAACGCGGGATCCGAACCGCGTCTGCAACCTACACCACAGCTCACGGCAACGCCGGATCGCTAACCCACTGAGCAAGGGCAGGGACTGAACCCGCAACCTCATGGTTCCTAGTCGGATTCGTTAACCACTGCGCCACGACGGGAACTCCCCATCTTGCTTATCTTAATAAATCTCTTTCTTGCCTATCACTTTGTCCCTCTCTGAATTCCTTCTGTGCTGAGACACAGAGAACCCAAACCTCAGTAAGTCCAGACACTGGGTGAGTGATTCTAATTTAAAAACCATGGGTTCAAGTCCCAGTTTGGGTTTAGGCTGAGGTAGAGTCCCAGCACATGGGTTCAAGCCCCAATCTGGCTTCTGGCTAGGTTCAAGTCATGAGTGCTATCAGTTTCATATTCCTTATTTAAATAAAGTAACCACATAAATAGATAAGGTTTTTAAGGGCACCTAGTTACCATTCACTAATATTAGATATCATTACTATGATGACTTATCATTATATCAGGAAAATTCATAAAACCTCATCAATTAGACATAATCAGGAAATTTATGATTGGCGTTCTTAGCAAAGAGTACTTGCATCTTCAAATCTTTTGTACCTTAGGTCCTCATATACCAGGAAATCATATTTTTCTGGAAATGTCAATCATGACTAGAACAGCTGAGAGCAGTTGAGAAATAAAGAGGCCCCTAAATCCTAAAATTACTGCTCAAATCTCTTGTATTAAAAGTTGAGTATTTTGTGGAACAGGAGAATCGTCTCTTCATTTACATACAATACTATGTGTCTTAGTCATCAGAATTCTCATAGCTCAGCAGATTAATAAATTAAAAGGCAGATGGCTACAAAAGACAACCATGCTGACCCCAGCGGTGACCGCTGACAGTTACACCGTTAAAAAAGAAAAACAAAACCTGCCCTATTAGAATTTAATGCAATTACGAGTTGCCATAATGCTCATTTTGAGTCATTGAAAAAAAGACACATTTTAATTTATGTTTTTAAGATAACATGGAGTTAGTTACAGAGTGTAGAAAGATTTCTTCCAAGAGTTTTTGAAAAATTTGGTTACACTTCAGTTACATAGAAAGTTCACCTTTATTACCCCAAATTGCCATGTGATAAGGTGTCATTGTATTTGATTTAGGTGATTAAATCTAGACTTTGAGGACATTGGTTTACACTTATATAAGCTGTCATTTATTTGCTTACTAAATAAAACAATGATTGAGCACTTTATTTTTTAAAAATCCTATTGAGGCATTATCTGGAAAATAAGATTTCTTTTAATTTTTTTAATTTTAATTTTAATTTTTTTTTTGCTTTTCAGGGCCACATCCACGGCATATGGAAAATCCCAGGCTAGGGGTCTAATCGGAGCTACAGCTGCTGACCTACGCCACAGCCACAACAACGCCAGATCCGAGCTGCATCTGCAACCAAAATCCCAGCTCACGGCAATGCCAGATCCTTAACCCCCTGAGCAAGGCCAGGGATCGAACCCACAACCTCATGGTTCCTAGCCGGATTTGTTTCTGCTGCGCCATGTCAGGAACTCCAATAAGATTTCTTTAATCATAAACCACATATCTAGAAAAGGTGCTTTTATAGAAACAAACTTCATAAACTGGGTAAGTAAAATATACTCCTAGCAATGCTAGGAGTGTGGAATGGAGCTCGGAAGCCTATTCACTGAAAACGGAAATTTTACCTTGTTAGCAGATTTCTAGAAGCTCAAATTACAATGGGTTAAATTTTTCTATAAATGTCAAATTGCTATGCAATAATTATTATGCATATAGAAACTTAGAGTTTGCAGGCCATGTTTCAGCCATTATTTCATTGGATTTGCACATAATGTGTATAACAATAATTACAACAAAAACGGCTATTTGTGGAACACTCTTCTAAAATTTTATGTAGATTATTTCACTTATTACTTCAAAAAATCCTATAGGTAAGTATCAACTTACCTAAGATGAAACCAAGGATTAGAGATAAGGTAACTAATCACACAGCTAATTATTTGCAGAGAATGCTGTTCCAGTATAAGCATGTATTCTAAATCATAATGCACTATGTCTTCCCAAAATTCCAAGTACTGGAAGTTTTTAATGTGATCATTTATAAGAAAATCAATCTCAGAGAAGTTTAAAAAATTGCCAGGATTATTAAGCAAATAAATCTAGGGGAAAACTCAGCATTTAGACTATGATTCCATATTTTGTTACCATCCTACCCTGTTCTTTTCACGTCTTATTTCAAGAAGGAATATTATGGTTCAAAATTCTCAAAAAAAAAAAAATCTGCAGGAATAAATCCCTACAGCATAGCTGCAAAGTGCCAAGCAAGTAGATCTCTAGGGTTTATGGGTGAGAACCTCTTAAAAAAACAAAAGTGGGGAAGGGACTTGGTCCATGGCCGCTTGCTAAGTCCAAGATTCTCCAGCTAGAAAGCCTGACTCACAAAAGTTGGAGGTTTTTGTTCTAACTGGAGAAGCACACTTCTCTCTACACCACATCCCAAATTTTCATTCCAGAGCAGTTAACATCAAAGCATCATTTACATAAGAGTGGGAGGAAGCAGTGCTTAGCAGCTCAGGCCTGTTCCACCTGCTACACATACTTCAGAAGGAATGTCACTCATGAGAGGAAATGTAGTCTGAGAACCTAGTTGGAAAGTAGTAGAAAAAAAAAAAAAAATTAGCATAATATAAAGCCTAATCCTTCCTTTTCCCTTTGTAGAAACCAACGCCTGCTCTGACTGACTGCATTGGTTAACTCACTTCCCAGGTGAATGGGATGGACGGAGCCACTGGTGGTCATTAAGGCTGCTCAGGCTTTGGAAGGACTCCCAGCCCTGACTCCAGCTGCCCAGCATCCTTAGCAAAAATCATAGACCGAAAAAAAATCAGGGTGGCTGGGGAGGAGGTTACCCCTTCTGAAGACGTATTCCCTCCCCATTCTGTGTAATTAAGACAAAACCCTAGGTTGTTCATTGAAAAGCCCACGGCGATAGGCTTCAGTGTTTAATTATGACATTCATCACCAATTGCCTTTGATGGAGAGAAATTCGGCCGTATTTCTGGAGGTGACTAAAGCCCAAGGTTATATTAAACAAGGCTGCTGGACTAGCAGAGAACAGCATGCACTCTGGCTGGGGCGGTTCGTTAAAGAGGTCTCCCTGCAGCTTGACAGCGGGGCCCTGCCCTGTGGCGGCCACAGCGAGAGGGGTGGCCCCTGCGTTGCCTGCGCACAGCGCTGTGTGTGTCCACAGGATGGAGGAATAAATGGGGACTCCTGCTTCTGATAAAGCCGGCAAGGAAAGAGGCTTCCAAAGGTAGGATGTTCGCATTTCCTTCTCTTCTCTTTACAGGGGCCAAGGGGGGAGAGGAAGACACAAAATTAAATTTCCAAAATAGAATAATGGTCTGCACCTTGACATTCTCAGAGGGCTTTGATGATTTTCTGAAAGAGAAAGAACGCTTCTTTTATTGACATTAAATCCAATGAGTTGTAGTATTTTATCATACTGGAACGGCTTCCTGTGAATTCACACCTTGCCTTATGTGGACTTTTATTATTTCATTATTATATTACTCGGTTCGATTTTAAGGAAGAAGAATTTTTACATGAATATTACCCTTTAAACTGTGATTATTCCTCTTCAGAGAAGTTTTGAAACTAGGGATAATTACTTCCTTGTTTCCCAAAGCACTTATGGAGATCCTGTGTCAGGTTATGTGCATTTGCAAACTTTGAGGTTTTGTGCTTGTCCTTGTTACGTAGAGTGTATATGATTCCATAAGTACTTTGAGGAGTTCCTTTAGCACATTTAGTAATGTTTCCAAAAAGCGTTATGTTAGCTATAGAGAGCAGTTTTAACAAACTGAACTTATTATGGAACATCTCAGCCTTATATTATAAATACCATAGTGGGTTAGGATCAGTTTATTCCGTTATTTTAGTGTAACAGTTAGCCTAACACAAGGACAATTATTTTTATTGTATAATTTTCAATAATTAGGAAGGTTTGGTAGCCTGTCTCTTCTGAAAGGTGAAAAATATATATGTATATTCCTCTGTAACAGTTATTTTACTAACCAAAAGATAGATAGTCTCATATTGAACCCAAGTAACATTTTGCCAAAAAAGAATGCTGTCACAAAAAAGTTTACCACCCCATGATAAGCATTGCTTAAGACCTCACTTTAGGATGGCTTTATAAAAACACTGAATGTAAGCCCTGTGAGGGCAGAGAACTTGGCTTCACTGACAGATGTTGCAAAAGCTCCTAGAACAAACTCTGACATAAAGTTAGCACAATTAAATATAACTTGAATTGCATTTTTTTTTGTCTTTTGTCTTGTTGTTGTTGCTATTTCTTGGGCTGCTCCCGCGGCATATGGAGGTTCCCAGGCTAGGGGTTGAATCGGAGCTGTAGCCACTGGCCTACGCCAGAGCCACAGCAACGCAGGATCCGAGCCGCGTCTGCGACCTACACCACAGCTCACGGCAACGCCGGATCGTTAACCCACTGAGCAAGGGCAGGGACCGAACCCGCAACCTCATGGTTCCTAGTCGGATTCGTTAACCACTGCGCCACGACGGGAACTCCTGAATTGCATTTTTTATTCTTCTCTTTCCCTCCAGATACCAATGCACAGGTTTTTGTGACCCAGCGCTCTCTCTCTCTCTCAAAACACACACATGCGCGTGCGCGCGCGCGTACACACACACACACACACACACACACACACACACACACCACACATGGTTGATACTTTTGGTGCATGGGGATCCTTGGAGCTGCTTTGGCTCCTGCTTTTTCTGACACCTTTTTTAGCCTTTTCTTTATTTGTCAGCCCTTTTCATATCTCTTTATTGAGATTGTGTTTCTTTAAAAATTTTTATTGAGTGAGTTCCCGTCCTGGCTCAGCAGAAACAAATCTGACTAGTATCCATGTGGACGCAGGTTCATTTCCTGGCCTTGCTCAGTGGGTCAGTGGGTTAAGGATCCTGCATTCTCATGAGCTGTGGTGTAGGTCGCAGACGCAGCTTGGATCCTGCATTGCTGTGGCTGAAGGGTAGGCCAGCAGCTATAGCTCCCATTTGACCCCTAGCCTGGGAACCTCCATATGCCACGGTGCAGCCATAAAAAGACAAAAGAAAATTATTGAAATATAATTGATTTACAATATTGCATTAGTTTTAGCTGTAGAGCAAAGTGATTCAGTTATACACACATATATATATTCTTTTTTACCTTCCTTTCCATGACAGTTTTTCATAAGATACTGAATATAGTTCCCTGTGCTAGAGAGTATGACATTAGCTTCTTAAATAAGCTAAAATTGTTATCTATAGCTTGCATCAAGGTATCCTAATGGAAATATTCGTTTTATCTCAAACTATCAGTCTTGTAACTCTATCCAATAAATGAAACAATCCAGGACATTGTTGAAAGGAGTTGTGGGGGGGGGGGGTGTTGAGGAAAGCAGTTGCTTTTGGTTTTGTTGTTTCCCTTTTTAATGCCATCTAAATTGGATTCTATTTCTTACAACCACCTGGATGGGAAGTGAGCAGGCTTACTGAATAATACCCAGCTTGGTTAGACTTAGAGATATGCCATATGGCTGCGCATTAATTGCTTATAATGATGCTTTAACTACAAATAATTGTAGTAACTGGGCCTTGAAGCGCTCTTAATTTACCTTCCCATCACTGCAGGCATTCCCCCTTTCTCCCCCCATAAAAACCCCCACTCCGTCACCAGTCCATTCTTCCTGGCCAGGATTTCAGCCAGCCAGGGGAGGAAGCAAGCAGTGACCCAAACAGCTTCCATTTTTCTGCCCATTTCTTTGTGAGGTAGCTAACTATTCCCATTCCTTGGAGGTCGGTCTCCCAGAAGGTCTCTGAAGCGAGCTTACTTAAAAGGCCAGTATCCTTTTAAGAGCCGAAATCATATGCAGAATAGCACATGGGTTAGATCCTATGCTTTGGGATCACTGCTTTCTGCCCAGAAATCATCAAAGGCTTTTTACACCAGGAAAGTAACTACAGAACCTGCTGCGTGCACAGGGTTTTCCTTGAGTAATTGGATATCATTATAGTACCAGGATTTTTCAACAGGGGGTCATGACCCATACGTGGGAGTTAAAAATTGATTCAGTGGATTGAAGCCAGCATTTCTTTAAACCTAACTTAAAATGTTTAGAATTAGAGTCGGTGGCTCTGAAAAAAAATAAAATCCTCATTTCATTTAAATTTCCCAAAGTAGGCAAAGCTGAAACCAGCTGTACAGGTGTTCTGAGCAAGCAGCACACACAAAATGTGTGGCACGCAGATGTATGTTAACACTGCTGTGTGCCGTCCAGGGGCACCTGGTTCTTAGACTGATCTGGCGGACCAGGTAAGAGACTGAGGTTTCCTGTGTTGCTGGGGGAGTGAGAGTGAGCCAGGAAGGTGGGCCTATGACATGAGGTTGATACTCTTTGCACATCTCTATGTTCATTTTTGTGCCCTGGGGTAAGTTCTGGGCTGCCCTTCCTGGGTATGGGTCCGGAGGTGACTGCTAGTTTTACCCTGGTTTTACATGTGAAAAACTTGCGGAACAAGTGGTTGGGTAACTTGGCCAAGGTTACACAACTAGTAAACAGCAGAGCTTAGAGATTTATGACTGCAGTGCTACATGGCTTTTTGTGAAGCCTCCTCGGGGGTCAAGGGTCTGTATCCTCAAAGCAGAGCATCTCGCTCTGTGCAAGCAGCCAAAACCACCCCATTAGTGCTTCCAGAGCATATGGTCTCAACGCAAGAGCAAAATGGGTGAGGGAACTGGGGCCCATTTCAATGCCTAGAGCCTCTTCTTCCTGAGCTGATTTCTTTTGGTGTTGCCAGAAAGAACTGCCTGGTGTGGGGTCATCATAATTTGATGTGGAAGTTTTGCTGAAACTCTCTACCCTTTCTCTAGTCTTTTGTGTCGTCTTCAGGCGTTCTGGCTCTATTGAACTTCCCAACATCTTTTAACTTTTAACATCTTTTGTCTTTTAACTCTTCCATCTAACACAAAACGATTTCATTCCCACCCTTAGTCACACTGTTCTCCCTTATTAAATATTTCATTTGTAATTTGCCTCGGATGGCTTAAAAATGCCATGACTGAATGCTGCCTAAATGACTGAGAACAAAAATAATCCCAGCTATTGAAAACAGCCAGCTTTTTCAAAATATATATCATAAAATCACTCTCTGAGAAGACCCTGGAGAGCAAATTAGATAGATGGCTGGAGTTCAATAAAAACAACTTTGAAATGTTTGGGGACCAGGTTATTACAGGCTTCTGCTGCTTACAGTCGGCATATTTCCTCTTTATTGAAAATCATAAGTTCAAGCTACAAATACTTCCTATTGACCTGAACTTGGTTGCACTTCAGGGTCCTTCTATCTTGACTACAGCCACCTGTAATATCTGTTACAGGGCTTGGGTGAGGTTTTAGGATGACTCAGACTTTTCTTTCTTTTTTTTTGGACTCAGTGTTTTGCATTGGACAGGTGGATTTTATTTTATGACATTCTTAAGATCCTGGAGAAGTAAGAAAACAGAAAACAGAGAGGTGGCATGGCACAAAGATAATCAGTTGGGTTAGAAATTCAAGGAAAGTCAGGTTCAGAGTTTTGTTCCTTGCTACACCCCTTCTCCTTCCCACCTGGCCTTTGATTTCCCCATGTGTCTTGTCTTCCTGTCTCCCTTTATTTCACTATGGTCTTCTTCTTTTTTTTTTTTTTGTCTTTTGTCTTTTTGTTGTTGTTGTTGTTGCTATTTCTTGGGCCGCTCCCGCGGCATATGGAGGTTCCCAGGCTAGGGGTCGAATCGGAGCTGTAGCCACTGGCCTAAGCCAGAGCCACAGCAACGCGGGATCCGAGCCGCGTCTGCAACCTACACCACAGCTCACGGCAACGCCGGATCGTTAACCCACTGAGCAAGGGCAGGGACCGAACCCGCAACCTCATGGTTCCTAGTCGGATTCGTTAACCACTGCGCCACGACGGGAACTCCTGGTCTTCTTTTTTTTTAAAAAAAAATTATTAAAGTACAGTTGACTTAACAATGCTCTGTCAACCTCTGCTACACAGCAAAATGACCCAGCCACTTTGCTGTGCATACATATATATACATTCTTTTTCTCATATTATCTTCCATCATGTTCCAGTACATGTGATTGGATATAGTTCCCTGTGCTACACAGCAGGACCTCATCCCTTATCCATTATGAAGGTAAAAGTTTGCATTTACTAACCCCCTTCCTTTCCTTTCTTCCCCAACTTCGGGGTTGAGGTTGGAATGACTATTCGGAGCTGAGTAATCCAACTGGGACGAACATTGCCAAAATGAGATGATGACAGCAGAGAGCAGCTCAGTGGAGTCTCCACTTCAAAGGGCATCTTCATTTGCCATTTAGTCCTTTTCAGTTATGAGACTTAGCAGACTGGTGGCCACGCTGTGCTCCGGTCCAGCATGAGGGACCCTCTGTACGGGAGGTGATAGAGCATTGTGGGTAAGAGCTCCAACACTGAAATAAGATGAGCTGGGTGCAGAGCATATTTCCATATTTCTATTAGTTAAACACCGTGACTTCAGACAAGGTTACTTAACTTCCCTAAAGCTCATTTGCAAAATAAGGAAAAACAACAGTATCTCCTCCATAGAATTATGTGCATATTAAGCGGGGTTACAGATGTAAAATAGTTAATGAGTGGCCCATTATGCGCACTCAGTATATGTTATTTTACTATCCTATTAATACTGCTACTACCTCAAGCCCAAACTGAGAAGTGGGAAAAGGGAAAAGTAGAGCTGCTCACAACCGGAAGTCCACTGCTGGGAGGCAAGACAGAAATGATTATGGAAAAGGCAGAGAAAAGTGGAGCTCAGAGCTATACGTGTATGTGGGCTGCAGGTCAGATGATGCCGGTGGAATAAGGGAATTTTGCATGAGAGAGGAAAGAGCCCTGGGCTCCTGTTCCAGGTCACACATTCTCTGCTTACACGGCCTGGCCTTGGGCTGGTCACAGGCTCCCTGCCTCTTGTTCAACTGAGTAGCTGTAAAATGAAACATTTGGCTACACAGACCTGCAAGGCCCCTGCCAGCTGTTAGATACTGTGGTGCACACTGGAAGAGGGAGTAAAGAGATGGACCATCCAGAGTCAGAGGAGGAAGGGCCCCTGCACGGTAGAGAGGGGAGGAGGCAAAATGCAACAGAGCCTGGGGAAAATGGGAGGGAGAGACAGATCTGGAAGAAAAATAATAAAAATTGAATGCAATTTTCCCCATTTTCTTTTGTGCCAGAGCATTTGTAGAAGGAATTCTCCCACATGGGTACAAGCTCCTCAAACACCTGAAAGTGTGTAAGGAGCATCCCTCATACTGCTAATTGCCCTCATAAAAGATGAAACAGTTCTGTGGGTATCATATATGGTGTTAGCCAGTGGTCTTACGTTAAGCCAAGGACATGCAGACAGACATATACAGAGGCACATTTCTAGAACATACACTACCCCTACCCCCAGTCAACTGTCCTCATGTAATATTTTAAAACTTAATTCTTTTTTTTTTTTGTCTTTTTGCCATTTCTTGGGCCGATTTTGCGGCATACGGAGGTTCCCAGGCTAGGGGTCGAATCAGAGCTGTAGCCACCGGCCTACGCCAGAGCTACAGCAACGCGGGATCCGAGCCACGTCTGCGACCCACACCACAGCTCATGGCAATGCCAGATCCTTAACCCGCTGAGCAAGTCCAGGGATCAAACCCGCAACCTCATGGTTCCTAGTCAGAGTTGTTAACCACTGCACCACAACAGGAACTCCTAAAACTTAATTCTTTAAATTGAAATTGTTAAAACATTTAATTAGATTTCCTATATAAATACAAATAAGATTTACTACTTCTCAGCTGGCTGGTTCTAAATAAGGGGTTCTAGAACAAACACTGTAAAATATTATCCTACCAAAATAACCCTGGATAGTTCTTTATTCCCATGCCATCCTGTACAGCAGTATCTTCCTGGAGCAGTCTGATTGCAATGTTAAAATATCAGTGTGCTCCTCTAGTGGTCTTTTTGCCCTTCAGCTTATTCCTCTCGCATACGCAAAATGACATCAGGAGCACCTTGAGGTTTTCTTGTCTTAGCTTGCATTATATTGTGTTATATTTTATATATGCATATATACACACTTAGCAAGTAGATACATATATACATACTTACTAAGTGTGTGTATATATGTATGCCCATGTGTCTATGTGATTTTTAAACTGCTCAACCTTCATGCACACACTTCATCTGGTTCAGCTCTTTGCAGATCTACCCTTCTTGTATTTATAGACAGTAGGGGACCCAAACCAAATCAAAGCGGAGCCCATGAATCAGGCTTAGGAAAATCAGCACTTCATATGACCTCTGACCACTCAAAGTGCTTCGTTAATGGGCACATAATCCAATCAGACCCAGTGAGAATTTTGCTGGGACGTGTGAACTTGCACAGAAAGCTGGGACCACCTGTAGACATCTTGCCTTCAAGAACGAAAGCCTGCCAAGGAAGTGAGCTAACACAAAGGAAGTAGCCCGAGGGATGGAACAAGAGATTAACCGGATCTAGTTTCCATCATTTGAGCCCCTGCATAAAACTTGAATGAGGTCAGTCTTACCCCTGGACTTTTTGACATACTCACTTGTTGCTTTAAAAAGGCTGTTGCTTGACATTTTTAAGATATTGGTGATTTAAGTATGTATGAGCCCATTACAAATCAAATGAATAGAGGCATTAACCTTTACCTATTTAAATAAAGTTATTGGTTTCTAATAAGAAGATATACTGAAATTTCTCTCTCTCTCTCTCTCTCTCTCTCTCTCACACACACACACACACACACAATGAGCTGACTTTGAAGTTGGCAAAGCCCTTTTTTTATTTCAAGTGTCAGTGACATTTTATTCTTTCTCACTGAAGCCTTGAAGTTGTCTGTTCTTTTCAAACTATCTTTTTATAGATGTTCCTACTTCTTAGCTTACCAATGAAAATTACAGCATTCTGAGATATTCAAAGCATGGCACTTCCAGCACATAAAGATCTCAGATTTCAGGAACCGAAATTTTTAGTTGACCTTTTTATTCCACAAGAACTTTATTTTGCCAGTTACGTGTCCTTTGAAAGAAGCAACTCAGATTTTACCTCTCTCCAGTTGTTTCAAATGTCGTTCAGACAGATCATAGGAGTACATTTCCTCAGGTGGGAAAAATTGTTCTTTTTGAGGATTCTTACATGGACAATTTTCAGATACAGATGATTTTCTCTCCAAAATATCCTCTCTCTAGTGAATAACCACAGAGAGTATGTCCAGGGATATCTGTGAGCAAGTGTGAACGTTTATTCGAATCTCCGTCACCCATCCTTGGCTTTCTGCCTCTTGCTTTAAGCCGTTCTCTGAGTAATTTCATGTATTCACATGGCTTCAACTACCACTCACATTCTTGTAACTCTCGATTATGCTTATCAGGCTCCCTACTCTCTTCTTCTTTTTTTTTTTTTTGTCTTTTTGCCATTTCTTGGGCCGCTCCTGCGGCATATGGAGGTTCCCAGGCTAGGGGTCCAATTGGAGCTGTAGCCACTGGCCTACACCAGAGCCACAGCAACATAGGATCCGAGCCGCGTCTGCAACCTACACCACAGCTCACAGCAACGCCAGATCCTTAACCCACTGAGCAAGGCCAGGGATTGAACCTGCAACCTCATGGTTCCTAGTCGGATTCGTTAACCACTGCGCCACGACGGGAACTCCCCTACTCTCTTCTAAATTAAGTTCTGAAATGTCTGGGCTGTTCCAGAAGTTGAAGACCACATCGATTCAACACTGAATGCATCGCCTTTTCAGTAAATCCCTTCTCTGAGGGACAGGGAATGTATTCGTTTGCTAGGGCTGCCATAATTAAGTACCATAGAGTCTGGTTTCTTCTGAGGCTTCCGGGTGTATAGATGGCCAGCTTCCTCTAGCATCTTCCCATCACCCTCCCTCTGTGTGTCTCTGTGTCCTAATCTCTTCTTCTTACTAGGATACAAGTCATAGTGGATGATGGTCCACCTTGATGACCTCCTTTTAGCTTAGTTACCTTTTTAAGGACTTTATCTCCAAGTACAGTCATGTTCTGAGGTTCTTAAGAGTCAGAACTTCAGTATAGGAATTTTGAGGGGAATGCAACTAGCTCATAACAGGCACCATGAACAGAATCATTTTGTTTCTCTGAGTCAAATATCGGAGAAAAACGGTGGTCCAAGAGTGGGGTGGTACAGTGGGAGCAATCCAGCCCAAGTACAGTCAGTTATGAGGTATGTGAGCTATAGACAATTTAAGCACAATAGTAAACTTGACTATTTGCTCTGGGTTTTTTTTTTTGTTTTTTGTTTTGTTTTGTTTTGTTTTTAAATCACCATGTGCTGGCAAGTCTAAACAGTGTTAGTGATACATGTAAGTTCTAAATAATTGCTGCGGTTACTCTTGAGTTTTAGTAGTATATACACAAGTCTCAAATGAGTCCATTTATTTTCTGACGTACTATAATAAACATTATATTCTTCATGTAAATTAATCCAGAGAACGTCCCATTAAACAGTTGACTCCCAACACATGTGGACTCCGCTACATCGAAAGAAACAGATGCATTTAAGCTTCAGGCACAGAGTGTGCCTTCAGTTCCTGTAATAATACATCGTCCTGCATAAAGCAGAAGGTTCGAAATAAACAACACAAACACAATAATGGCAAAGACACGGAAAGAGAACTTGGGTCCTTCATTGCTTTCATTCTGTGTAAACATCTGTGCTAAAAGTTTAAAATATTGAGGCCCCGCCCAGTGTCTGGGCCCTGCCACTCGCCGCTGTGGCTCCTCCTCCTCCTTCCATCCAGGCTCCTTCCCTTGGTCCTTCCTTCCTTCCTTCCTGCTGCACCTGCACGTTCCCAGTATGGGGCAGAGCCTTCGGCTGGCCAGCGCCACCTGAAGATCCCGGAAGCCGCCCCCACGATGGAAGAGGACCAGGAGCTGGAGAGAAAATTATCTGGATTGAAGACCCCAGGGGCTGAAGGCGAGAGGAACTCAGCCCTGGAAATGGTCCAGGCAGCTGGAACAGATAGACACTGAGTGACATTCGTTTTGCACAAGGAAGATCATACCCTCGGAAATTCTCTTGGTTACCTGATCACGAAGAACCCCGAAGTGGGATTTTGTGGTTACACTATGACCCATCCTTCAGAGAGCAAAATTAATTTGCTCATACAGACTCCAGGTGCCCTTCCAGCTGAGGAGCCCTTTCAGAGAGGCCTCACTGAGCTCATGACTGTCTGCCAGCATGTGCTTGACTAGTTTGAGGCCAGCATAAAGGAATATAAGGATCAAAATCGGCAGAAAGGAATCCACATTCTAGTCCCTTATGCCCTATACAGGGAGGACTGACCTCTAGGATACCACATTTGTGCTGTTACAAAACCCAGAAATAAAATTTGTGATGACAACATGATCTGTCCTGCAGAAAGTCCTGCTTCTACCTCAACCATTTCAGCTGTTGGAGTCCCTGCAAGAACCTCTGTATTTTTTTCTTTTCTTTTCTTTTCTTTTTTTTTTTTCTTTTTGCCTTTTCTGGGCTGCTCCCGTGGCATTTGGAGGTTCCCAGGTTTGAGGTCGAATCAGAGCTGTAGCCACCGGCCTACACCAGAACCACAGCAACACCAAATCCAAGCCGTGTCTGTTGCCTACACCGCAGCTCACGGCAACACCGGATCCTTAACCCACAGAGCAAGGCCAGGGATCGAACCCCCCAACCCCATGGTTCCTAGTTGGATTTGTTAACCACTGCACCATGATGGAAACTCTGAGAGCCTCTGTATTCTTCTAATACATTCCCTCTTTTATTTAAATGGGAAAAAAAAGTTTAAAATACTGAAAGAGTGTTGCACTTTGAGGTGTAATATTTTTGTTTAGAAAGCAAACAAAATACATTTGGACAAGACAAAGTTCTTTATTGAATTTGTAAATGACAGAATTTAAACACATTCTTTTTTTTAGGCGTTAATTATTTTTAAAGTACAAATCAAAAATAATGACTGTGGTCAATACAGAAAATAATTTTGTCATATAAAAGAAGGGGAGTTAAAATTGTGTACTCTGAGTATCAAAAACTCTAGGTACAGCACTGCCTAAGAGATATTCATGATCCATCCCTCAGCCTCCTTCTCCTCACAGTTTGATGAGTGAGGCTTTCCTTTGGATGCATTCTGCCTTTAAAACCTATCTAGTTTCTATCCTTTCCTCCTTGTCCCTGGTCCATGGTCTTATTTCAAGCCCCTGTATTTTTCACTTTCACTAATGCAATGTTCTGCTCGGTCTCCTGATCTGAAGCTTCATCATAAGAGCTCCCGTTGTGGCTCAGTGGTAACAAACTCAACTAATATTCATGAGGATGCAGGTTCAATCCTTGGCCTTGCTCAATAGGTTAAGGATCTGGCATTGCCTCAAGCTGCAGTCTAGATTGCAGATGTGGCTCAGATCTGGCATTGCTATGGCTGTGGCATAGCCCATCCAGCTGCAGCTCTGATTTGATCCCTAGCCTGGAAACTTCCACATGCCTCAGGTGCAGCCCAAAAAAGATGCACACGCACACACAAAAGTTTCACCATGTATTACCATTAAAGAACGGTGTCATGAGGCTGTTTTGCATTTTTAGGCTACTTGAGCAACTGTTGGTGAAGGGCTGTAAGAAGAGATTTATGTAACTATTTAGAAGACAATATATAATTCAAGAAGGAGATGATGTTGCTTTGAAGAAGGATGATAGCAGGGGAGATGGAGAAATACGGATAATTGAAGAGGTTTGTAGAAAATTGTATTTGTTTTCTAAGGCTTCGATAACAAACTTTTCAAAGGCTTCCACTGAATGGGTGGCTTAAACAACAGAAATTTGTTTTTTGCACAATTCTGGAGGTTAGACATCTGACGTCAAGGTATCGGCAGGCTTGGTTTCTTCTGGAGGCTTCTTCCCTTGACTTGTAGATGGCCGTCTTCTCCCTGTGTCTTCATGGGGTCTTCCCTCTGTGTCTGTGTCCAAATGTCCTCTTCTTATAAGATCATCAGTCATACTGCACAAGGGCCCTCCCTAATGACACCATTCCGATTTGACTACCTCCTTAAAGACCCTGTCACCAAATACAGTCACATTCCAAGGAACTGGAAGTTAGGGCTTAGACATAAAAATTTTAAGGAAGAAACTATTCAGCCTTATGGTTATGAGATACACGTACATCGTGTCTGGTGTAGAGTGAGGGCTCAGTGAGCATCATATACTATGTCCTGCCCCAGACATAACAAGCCGTATGTACATTTCAAACCTTGCCACACGCTCTTCTGCATCCAGCATTTTACTCAGGCTCTTCCTTCTGCTGGGACGGTCCCCTGGCCCCGTCACCCCCCGCCATTCTCCCTCAGCCTTTGCATTCCCAGCAACCTCACATGCATCAGTTCACAAGGCTCTGTTCCAACATGACCTCCTCCCCAGAAATCCTTCACTCTTCCCTTCTCAGGGCAAGATATCGCTCTTTTCTTTACAAATCTTCCGCGGCTGGTATGCATATATATCCACTAATTTTATCTGGTGGCACTGTGGCAGGTGCTCTAAATACCTAAATCCTCTAAAGCTCTAGCTCTTCAGAGTCAGGGCTGATGTCCTTCTTAGCCTCACTGGCCAAAACCTAGAGAAGTGCCTGGTCCGTATCAGTTACCAGTGTTTGTTAGATGAATAAAAATATGCTAAGCTAAATAAGGACATAATCTGTGTAAGAGTTTGCACCCTTGCAAAATACTTTCCTGTACAAAATCTCCGGTGAGCAACCCAGTAAGGGTTGCATGGAGGTATAATGCTGACCATAGCCTCTGGGGCACCCACCACCTGTTTCTCCCTGGCTGCTGAGTGAAATTTGGGTGGGTGAGGGAGTGGATGGCTACTTACATTATTATTTTTAACATTTAAAAACTTTTTTATTTTAAATTGCTTTATATTTACAGAAATTTGCATGACCATGACGTTGTAATATTCCCTGCACCCAGCTTTGCCTATTGTTTTTTGTTGTTGTTGTCATTGTTGTATTGTCTTTTTGCCAATTCTTGGGCCACTCCCACGGCATATGGAGGTTCCCAGGCTAGGGGTCTAATCAGAGCTGTTGCCACCGGCCTACACCAGAGCCACTGCAACATGGGATCCAAGCCGCATCTGCAACCTACACCACAGCTCACGGCAACACCGGATCCTTAACCCACTGAGCAAGGCCAGGGATCGAACCCTCAACCTCATGGTTCCTAGTCGGATTCGTTAACTGCTGTGCCATGACGGGAACTCCCAGTTTTGCCTATTGTTACCATCATACATTACTACGGTGAAATTGTTACAATTAATGAAACAATATTGATATATTATTGGAGTTTCCCGGTGGCCTAGTGTTTAAGGATTCAGCATTGTCACTGCTTGTGGCTCAGGTTCATTCTCTGACCTGGGAACATCCACATGCCATGAGTATGGCTGAAAAAAATATATACTGACACGTTGGTATTAACTAAAGTCCGTATTTTATTAGGATTTTCTTATATTTTGCCTGATATTTTTTTCTGTTCCCAAATGCTATCTGGGATCCCACATTACCTTTAGTCTCAGACCTTCCTTGTTTTCTTTTGTCTTCTTTTTAAGGCCACACGCATGGCATATGGAAGTCCCCAGGCTAGGGGGCAAATCAGCCACAGCCACAGCAATGCAGGATTTCAGCCACATCTGCAACTTACACCATGGCTCACAGCAACACTGGATCCTTAGCCCACTGAGCAAGGCCAGGGATCAAACCCATGTCCTCATGGATATTAGTCGGGTTTGTTAACCTCTGAGCCATGATGGGAACTCTGAAACTTTCCTTGTTTTTGAAGACCTTGACAATTTTAATGAATACCGGTGAGGTATGTTATGAAAAGTTCTTCAATTTGGACCTGATGTTATCCTCACAGCTAAACAGGGTTTATAGATTTGGGGAGGGAAGGGCATAAACATATAAAGTACCATTCCATCACATCATCCCAAGGGTACTGACAGGCTATGAACATAACTTTTCACTGATGATATTAACTTTGATCACCTGGCTAAGGTTGAGGCATGGTGTTTACATTATTAAAGTCTGGGAAAATCAAAAGAAGAATATTTTGTTACATGAGTCTATCACATGAAATTTAAATTTCAGTGCCCATAAGTAAATGTTATTGGAACCTACCCAGATTGAAGAGTTGTAAAACAGACCTCATGGCCTTATAAAGCCAAAAATATTTACCATCTGGAATTCCCAATGTGGCTCAGATGTTAATGAACCCCACTAGCAAGCATGAGGACACAGGTTCAATCCCTGGCCTTGCTCAGTGGGTTAAGGATCTGGCATTGCTGTGAGCTGTGGCGTAGGTTGCAAATGTGGCTCAGATCCCAAGTTGCTGTGGATCTGGCATAGGCCAGTAGTTGCAGCTCCAATTTGACTCCTAGCCTGGGAACCACCATATGTTGCAGGTGCAGCCCTAAAAAGACAAAAAAAAAATTACCATCTGGCCCCCTGGAATAGTGGAGCAAGAACTGGCTTGAAAGAAAGATAAGTGGGTTCAAATCTTAAGCTCTGGCATTACCACCTATGTGGCTTATTTTATGGTTGCAATGAGGATTATATAACAAAGATAATGTTTAAAACCTGTCAATAATTTGCATTTATTACTGCTCAAGAGGATGTTATTATTCCCTATTAAACAAAAAAACAACCAAAAAACAGATTCAGAGACATGGAATGATTTGCAGCAAACTGGTAAACTGCAAGTTGGGCCTTCAGCTTGTGTCTACAGGCATTGCAGCATGAGGCCACCACCAGCTTTAAAACCAGATGCTGCAGTGTGGCTCTAGGATCTTGATCTTGCTGTGTATCCTTGAGCAAGTCATTCTACCTCCCCGAGGCTGAGTTTTTTCATCCACGAAATGAGGCTAATTCATAATATGTGTGACATAAGACTGATTTGAAGATTAACTGGGCTAAGGTATATAAATTCACTGTCACAAAGGACAGAGTCAGGAAATAGGAGTTCAATTTTTCACTACATCAAGCTGCATTTATGGGAATAGAAACCTATTTGAATAGTGCTTTGAGAAAAATATAAAAAGGAAGGCAAAAACACCAGGGGCCAAAAAAATCAATAATCCTCTGATTGTCTCTTGTTTGGAATTATCTGTACTTTTTCCTGTGAACCCAGACACCAGGTATAAAACACAATAAACCAAAAAATGAATGGACAGCTCCCAACTGTAGGGGTTATGAACTTGAGTTGATTGCGGTAAAAGAGTAAGGATTCGTTGCTCCTCTGAATTAAGAAACCCACGACCGGAGTTCCCATCGTGGTGCAGCGGAAACGAATCCAACCAGGAACCATGAGGTTGCAGGTTTGATCCCTGGCCTCGCTCAGTGGGTTAAGGATCCGGCATTGCCATGAGCTGTAGTGTAGGTCACAGACACGGCTTCGATCTGGAGTTGCCATGGCTGTGGCGTAGGCCGGCAGCTACAGCTCCGATTAGACCCCTGGCCTGGGAAACTCCATATGCCATGGGTGTGGCCCCAAAAAGACAAAAAAAAAAAAAAGGAAATCCACAACCAAGATTTGTGTTGGTTGATGAACACATTTCTTCCTGTGATGGTCTCAGCTGCTTTGACGAACCTCACAGTTTCCAGTGCCCTTACCTCCTCCAGGCTTTGCCTCCAGTCTGTCCTGGTATCTTGATGTAAATCGCACACACCCATTCTCTCGAAGACTTTTCTTCTTTACTCCCTTAAAGGCTTCAGAGAAAACTACTTTGGGGTTAAAAAGTTAGCTTTTATAGTGTGTCCTAGAGAAGCTTTTTATTTCCTTTCAAGATCCTCCCTTGGCCTGCGTATTACCACCAAGACATTATGGGGCTTCCCTTGGATGCTGCCGGCATATTTGTAGATGCTTGTCTACAAATTAAAAATAATTTGAATAAATAATATCCTACAATGTTGTAAGTACTCCATGAAAAAATAAATGCTTACTTTGAATAACAAAACAGGACTTCAATTAGCTTTTAACTGTCTCTTATTCAATAGCCAGAGTGGGCTTCTTTGGGGCCAAGACCTGGTTGGCTTCAATCTCTGCTGTATCATAGTGTCCAGAACAGCTCTTGCACACAGTAAAGATAATAAATATTTACTAAACCATCGCTTGGACAGCAGCCAGGACAAAAAGGACCTTCAGTTTTAAGTGGTTATGATCTAACTTAATCATGATTATTCCTTCTCTTTCCCTACATTTTTCCTTCTCTGAATTTTTAGAGTGTGTATTGTGTCCCATTCCAGATACTAAGTGTTGGAATGCAATGGCTAACGAAATAGACACAGACCTAGCCAGTATATTACAGTATATTACAGTGTTCTTTAGGCACAGCACACATCTCAAAAGACTATACTCTTCTTCCCAAATCTGCCACCTCACAGTAACTACAGAGGTACGCAAACCTTTAAAAAAAATTCTTTCAGGAGTTCCCAACGTGGTGCAGTGGTTAACGAATCCGACTAGGAACCATGAGGTCGCAGGTTCGATCCCTGGCCTTGCTCAGTGGATTAAGGATCCAGCGTTGCTGTGAGCTGTGGTGTAGGTTGCAGACACAGCTCGGATCCCGCGTTGCTGTGGCTGTGGTGTAGGATGGAGGCTACAGCTCTGATTCAACCCCTAGCCTGGGAACCTCCATGTGCTGTGGGAGCAGCCCTGGAAATGGCAAAAAGACAAAAATAAAATAAGATAAAAAAATTCTTTCAATGTTGAGCTTTTACTGCGACCATGTGTGTCTTAACTACATACCATCCTCCAACATGGCTGGAAGGTCCACAGCAATTTCTCCTTCTACCACCAGCCATGCTGGATCACTCCAGTAGTTCCATGACTGGTCCAGCCTGGAGAGAGTTTGTGTTAAACTGTGAAGTATGGTTCCTCTCTTGTTGAGTGAGATGAGTTAATTACTTTAATTCTAATTAATGCAATTAATTTCTGATGAATAAAATTCCCACCACCATCCTAGGAATTAGTCTTGCAAATGAAATCGGATAGATGTTGGAGGAGTAATCCAGGCAGAGGGAGGATTTTGGGTGGGAAAGGCCTTGAGTACAATGAGTGTAGAGTGTGTACATCCCAAAGAGACATGACAGGGAATGAGGGACTCGAGAAGGTTCTCTATCCCATACAACCTATTAACTTCTGCTAAGTATTTTGTGCTGTAACCAGTGAATAGTACTTGAGGAGATTAAGATTATTCCACTGCTCTCAATGGCAATATCATTAGCTTCTTTAACTGAATGTCGTCCCTATTCGCTAATTTCATCCCATCTGGGAAAAATGTTAAACCCAAGTATTAAAAAAGTAAAAGAGGCATTCCCATCGTGGCTCAGCAGGATAAGAACCCGACTAGTATCCATGAGAATATGGGTTCAATCCCTGGCCTCTCTCAGTGTGTTAAGGATCTGGTGTTGCTGTGAGCTGTGTCGCAGGTGCGGCTCAGATTTGACTCCTAGCCTGGGAACTTCCATATGCCACAGGTACTACCCTGAAAAGGAAAAAATTTAAACCAATATTTTTATATCAGTCACTGGGAGGAACAGTGGTATCTCAGGCAGCTGTAAGCAGCTGCACCCCCTTCTGGTCTCTGGTTGGCATTGCCTCCATTCTTCTCAGTCACGTGGTGTCTTCTACCCCAGCTTGGTGAGCAGTAGGACACTTTCCATATCTGTTCCAAATTGCCTTCAAGGAAATGTCATGACATTTGGCAAAATGAGCAAAAGGGTTTTACAAATAAACTGAGCAAAATTAACTCAAATATAGGCTACATCTTTAAATAACTCAGATGTATATAAATTTGAAAGGGCTTTTCACGTCTTTCAAAGTGTGCTCAGTGCTCACTGATATCAGCATATATCATCCCCCTTACATGTTCCATACAGCATACCTGTCTCCCACTTATGTTTCCTCACGTGTGTGTGTGTGTGTGTGTGTGTGTGTGTGTGTGTGTAAGTGCTGTTTCATGAATGGAGGTTTCATTCTTGCTAAATGGCTATCCACAAGCAATTCTCCTAAATTTAGTTTCTTCTCTAGAAAAGGCAGATAACCTTCTCTACCTCAATTGTAAGGGTAGAATCAAATAATTATTATGTAACAACAGCAGGACATGAAAAACCTGATACAGAAGTTTTTTACTAATCTTCAGAATATGCTAATTGCCTTCCCTTTCCCTTTTGACAGTTGGAAGAAGCAAATCAAATTTTGTGTCTTTGCCTCATTTTGGGGAAAAAGAATAAGAATATGACATCGACCTTCATCATGGCATACTGAAAAAGGTCTGAAAGGATACAGTGCTGTGGAAATCGCAACTCTTCTATGGGGCAAACTGTCACCTGTCTGAACAGCACGCTTTAAAGGAATATAATATTCCGAAATGCCAGCTTTCCCCTCCATTGTCAATGCTTAATATTTGTTACCCTCAGAAATGAAAATGCATCTGTGAAGGCGTTCTTATGTTTCCATTTATCTTGTGAGTAATGGAATTATGAGGGAAAACTGGCTGGAGTTCAGTGAAGAAAAAGCTCTACTTCAGCTCCTAAAGACCAGGAAGAAAAGTCCAGGAGAACAGTGGGTCCTCTGGTTCTGTCATCTACTATGTACCACATGATGATACATGTCACCCAATGTTAACAGATTAGGTACAAACTTAGGGTAAAAGACTTCATAAGATTTTGTCTGGGTTTTAAAACAGGGATGGGACTTTGATAGCAGATGACAGGGAAGGGCATTTTAGGTAGAGGAAATACCTTGAGCAAAGGCCTAAAAGGCGTAAGAGAACAGGACATTGCCTTGAAACACAGGTTAGACAAATGATGCTGAACTCCATGGTGCAGGGAAGCTTAAGTTTACATAAGGTGGGAAGATGTGTAGTAAAGGAAGTGGATTCTATTCTGAAAGAGAAAAACAATAGGAAAAAATATCGCACTATTGGATTTTAAGACTTGCTATAAAGCTATCATAATCAAACCAAGATTAGGCAGGAAAGTTTTGGTATTTGCAAAGAAACAGACATACAGATCAATGGGAGGGAAATGTAGAGTCCAGAAACATACCCATATAAATATAACCATCTGAACTTTGATAAAAGTGCAACAGTAATCCATTTGAGAAAGGATAATTTTTTTAATAAATGGTGTTGGAGAAATTGGTCATCCATGTATTTTAAAAAGTCAACTTTGACTTAAACCACGCACATTTTATAGAGGGTAACTCAATCAGCTATAAATGTAAAACGTAAAACTATACAACTTCTAAAAAAAAAAAAAAGAAAAGAAAACAGGAGAAAAATCTTTGAGATCTGGAGTTAGACAAAGAGTTCTTAAAAATGACACCAAAATTACAATCTATAAAAAAATGACAAGCTGAGCTTCACTAAAATTTAAAATTGTGCTTTGCTGAAGATACAAAAGAATTGCAAGAGAGGTGAAAATATTTGCAAATCACATATCCAACACTGGACTTCACCCAGAATATACTTAATTTTTTAAAATTCAGTAACAAAGAAAATAACCCAATCCAAGTAGGCAGAGGTCCAGAAGTTCGCAAAAGAGGATATAAGAATGACAAATAAGCACTCAAAAAATTCAGCATCATTAGCCATGAGAATACTACAAATTAAAGGCCACTCTGTTAATCATTATATTCTCATCAGAATGGCCAAAGAAAAATGCTGCAAACTCTAAGTGCTGACAAGGATGCAGAACAATTAGAACTTTTGTATGTTATTGGTGAGAATGCAAAATAATACTGTCAAATGATGAATGGTGGTGCAGTGGTTAATTTTGTATGTTAACTTGTCTGGGCCACATTGCCCAAATATTTGGTTAAATGTTATTCTGGATATTTCTTTGGAGGTTTTATGTGAACAAAAGTAGTGTTTAAGTTGGTTGACTTTGAATAAAACCAGTTGTCCTCTGTAATGTGGGTGGGCCCCATCCAAATAGAACAATGACTGACCTTCCCAGAGCAAAAAGAAACTCTTTCAGCAGACTGCCTTTGCACTCAAAGTGCAATTCTTTCTTGGGTCTCTAGTCTTCTGTCTTAATTCATCAGATTTTGTATTCACCAAGTCTCTATAATCATATCAAGAGTGAGCCAATTCCTTAGGAGAAATCTCTTGAGAGAGATTCACATGTGCATACATGCATGTATGTGTATGTGTGAGTGTGTGTGTGTTCACACACACACATACCTGCAAATATATCCTATTCGTACCATTCTCTTGAGAACCTTAACTAATCCAGGCAATTTCTTATAAAGTTAAACATATATTTACCTTACAACCCAGTGGTTCTCCTCCTGGGTATTTGCCCTTGAGAATTCAAACTGATATTCACACAAACCTATATGCCAATATTCTTAGCAGCTTTATTTGTAATAGCTAAACCTTCAAACAACAGTCCTGCAAGTGAATGATAAACAAACTTTGATAAACTCATGCAATGCAATACTATTTAGCTGTAGAAAAGGAACAAACTAGTGATACTGGATGGATCTCAAACACATTGTGCTTAGGGAGAGAAGCCAGTTTCAAAGAGTTAATACTATATGATTTCATGTATTGACTTTATAAGAAAGAAAAAACAGTGGTGGAAAAATAGATCAGTGATCGCCATATAGTATGATAAGAAGTGTCACTATAAAGGAGAAGCATAAGAAAGTATTTAGGGGTGATTGCTTTTCTATAATTTGATCATGGTAGTTATTGTTATATAACACAGAAATATTCTAAAACTCGTAAAACTGAGGACCAATTATACAAAAAAATTTAAATAATTACATCAAAAAGACATTGACAATTGACACACGAAACCCTCCATTTTAAATTTTGATTCAAAAAGTAGAAATAAAGCCAAAATTAAAGAGTCTCTAGAAATGAAAATGAATGAAACTTATATATATATAATATATAATATATGATGTATGATATATGATATATATGATATATGATATATATATACATACATGAATGAATCTATGAGATGAAACTAACTCAGTTCTCAAAAAGAAAACAAGAATGTCCATCATCAGTTTTACGTAACATTGAACTGGAGGAAGTAGTCAAGACATTTAGGCAAGTAAAAGGAATTACAGCCAGATGATATAATGGTGTACCAGAAAATAACCCAAGAAAATAATCTGAAAACTACGTACACTGAAAGTTTTCAGAAAGCTTAGAGAGTAAAAAAAATAATAATAATACACAAATATCAATAGATGTTATACATATATGAAATATCTATCTACTAGATAAGTAACGAAAGAAAAATCCCACTTAAAATAGCAACAAAAATAACACTAGAGGGGAAAACGTAAGAACTGGGCAAAACCTACGTAAAGAAAACATTGTTAGCATTTAAGCACACAAAAGAAGAAAAACAAATGCAAAGAACATTTCTTGGAATGGGTTCAAGATTAACATCAGGAAGGTGTTAGAGTCCCCAAAATACCTTACACATTTAACAAGCTCCCAGTACAATTGTTCCTCCTTTGTTGTTACTGTTATCTTTGGGATAGGAAAGGAGAGGAATTAGGTTGACGGCACAGTTCATTAAAATTAAATAAAGAAACAAAAATACTGGAACAACTGAAAAAGAAGAGCAACGTGAGGGCTGTAGTCCAACAATAAATCATATTAAATTATCAAGCCACAATAATAAATACAAGTCTGGCACATGAATAGACAAATATGAAAGAATGAAAAGACTGAAAACGAACCCAAAGGCCTAAGTGAATTTATGTGTAATTACGATGACCTCTCAAATCACAGTGGAAAAGATGGTCTATTCAATAAGTGGTATGGAAACAACTAGATGGCCTTTGGGGGGAAAATAAGTTAAATGCATCCTATCACACAACAAAATAAACTTCAACTGGATCAAAGATTTAAAGATAAAGCTGAAATCCTGAAAGAATTGGGGGGAAAAACTTGAAGGAATTCCTCTGTTTTTCTTGCAGAGGAAACTTCTTCCTGAAGATGACTAGAAATAAAGTTTTGGTTTTTTCTTTAAATTGCCTTCTACCTGAAAAAAATTCTAAATGGCCAAAAAGAATCATAAGGGAGGAAAGAAGGAAGGAAGGAAGGAAAGAAGGAAAAGAGAGAAGAAAGAAAGAAAGAAAGAAAGAAAGAAAGAAAGAAAGAAAGAAAGAAAGAAAGAAAGAAAGAAAGAAGGAAGGAAGGAAGGAAGGAAGGAAGGAAGGAAGGAAGGAAGGAAGGAAGGAAGGAAGGAAGGAAGGAAGGAAGGAGAGAGAGATAGAGAGAGAGAAAGAAAGAAAGAAAGAAAGAGAAAGAGAGAGAAAGAAAGAAGAAAGGGAAAGAAAGGAAGGAAAGAAGACAGGCAGGCAGGCTAGAAGAAAGCCTAGAAGGAAGGAAAGGAGGAAGAGAAACTGGGCAAAAATGTAGGTAACTTGAATGATATTTCAAAGCACTAATATTTCCAATAAACAAGGAGCTCCTAAAACCTTACTAGGAAAAAAAAAAACTTTTTATTATAAAAACAACTTAAAAAATAAGCAAAGGATATGAACAATTATTTACATAAAATGAAATAAAAATATGTAAACAAAGATGCTCCTCACTCATAATAAAAAGGTACAAATGAAAATTACATTAAGATCTAATTGTCACCTACCGAAATGTCAAGAAGATGAAAAGTTTTAATAATACACTCCTTTGTATTGAGGTAAATTTGGTACACAACATTCTATAAGGCTCAGGTATACATCCTTATAATCTGACATCCGTATACCCTACAGAGGTCTAGCTGGCAGTTGTCACAGTTGACCCTCTTCACCCCTTTTGTTCTCCTTTAATTCCCTTCCCCTCTGATTAAAAACCAGTCTGATCTCTGTATCAGAGAGGTTGTTTTTGTTTTCTTGGCTTTTGTTTGTTTTCTTTTGCTCAGATTACACAAGTGAAATCACACGGTATTTGTCCTACTCCATCTGACTTATTTCTCTTAACATAATAACCTCAGGCTCCATCCTTGTTTATATATGGATTATTATTATTTATGTAAATTATACATATAAATTATGCATATGGAATGTATACTCTATATATGGAATATTACTGTATATATGGAATATTACTATACAAATAAACTATATATGTGGAATATAATTATATATATTTACACCACATCTTCTTCAGCCATCTTTCTGTCATGGATATTAAGGTACTTTCCATATCTTGGCTATCATAAAATGCTGCAGTGAACAAGCAGGTGGAATATCTTTTTGAATTCAGGTTTTTGTATTCATCAGATAAATATCCAGAAGGAAATGGGTCATATGGTAGTTCTTAATTTTTTTTTTTTTTTTGAGAAATACCCAGGAGTTCCCGTCATGGCTCAGTGGTTAACGAATCCAACTAGGAACCATGAGGTTGTGGGTTCGATCCCTGGCCTTGCTCAGTGGGTTAAGAATCCATCGTTGCCATGAGCTGTGGTGCAGATGTGGCTCGGATCCCGAGTTGCTGTGGCTGTGGTTTAGGCCAGCGGCTACAGCTCTGATTAGACTCCTAGCCTGGGAACCTCCATATGCTGTGGAAGTGGCCCAAGAAAATGACAAAAAGACAAAAAAAGAAAGAAATACCCATACTGTTTTCTGCAGGAGCTGCACCAGTTTCTCCACATCGTCTCCGATACTTATTTCTTGCCTTTTTGATAATGGCTATTCTAACAGCTGTGAGGTAGTATCTCATAGTGGTTTTGATTTGCATTTCCCTAATAATTAGTGGTGCTGAACATCTTTTCATGTGCCTCTCAATCATCGGTTTATCCTCTTTGGAAAAATGCCTATTCAAGTGTTCTGACCATTTTTTAATCAGGTTGTTTGGTTATTTTTCTTATTGAGTTGCATGAGGTCTTTATTTTAGATATTAACCTCTTATTGGAAGTAATGATTTGCAAATATCTTCTACTCAGTAGGTTGCCTTTTTGTCTTAACGATGTTTGCCTTCACTGGCAGAAGCTTTTAATTTTGGTGTAGTGTGACTTGTTTATTTTGCTTTTATTTCCCTTACCTCTGGAGACAGATCCATAAAAAAAGTTGCTAAGCCAGAGGTCAGTGAGCTTACCATGTTTTCTTCTAAAAATGTTATGGTTTCAGGTCTTACATCTAAGCCTTTAATCCATTCTGAGTTAATTTCTGTGTACAGTGTAAGGCAAGATCTAGTTTCATTCTTTTGCATGTGGCCGTCCAATTTTCCTAACATTGTTTATTGGAGACTGTTCTTTCTCCATCACATCATATGTTCTTGGCTCTGTAGTCATATTAGTTGATTAATTAATTAATTTCTGGATGCTCAGATCTGTTCCCCTGATCTGTGGGTCTGTTTTTATGCCAATGCCACATTGTTTTGATTAGTATAGCTTTTTAGAATAATTTGAAGTCAGGGACCATAACACTTTCAGCTTTATTGTTCTTTCTCAAGTATTGCTTTGGGATCCTCTGTGATTCCATACAAATTTTAGAATTCTTTGCTCCAGCTCTGTGAATGATGCCATAGATATTTTGATAGAGGTTGCATTGAACCTGTAAACTGCATAATAATATACTCCTGAAAATGCTGAAAGAAACAAGAACCCTCATACATTGTTTGTAAAGAACATTCATTGGTAAAATGCCTGCAAGGGGCAACTTGACAACAGCTATCAGAACTATATTTAAATGGATATTTTGACCTCACTATTTCACTTTTGCAAAATTCTGTACAGCTATTCATGTCCGGTTGTGTACAAATTTGCAGCCTAACTCGCAATATCAAAAAATAAGCAGTCATATTGTCCATCAGCTGGGACTGGTTCAATAAATTACGGTACATCCCTATAATGCAATATGATACAGCTGTGACACAGGATGAGGAGCTGTCCACGTAATACACAGAATGACTTCCAAGATATATTATGAAGTTGAAGAAGAAAAGAGCTAAGAACAGAACAATGTATACAATACACTACTTTTCATAAGACGAGTAAAAGCAGAGAAAGATCTTTTAGTGTGATTGTATGCTCATAAAGCAATTCAAAGATGCACAAGAATCTAAAAA
This sequence comes from Phacochoerus africanus, assembly GCF_016906955.1. NCBI lineage: Eukaryota > Metazoa > Chordata > Mammalia > Artiodactyla > Suidae > Phacochoerus > Phacochoerus africanus. Next base: position 24,145,298 of record NC_062554.1, read on the forward strand.
CAGTGGCTCCTTGGAGTTCCTGTCCTGGTGCAGCAGAAACGAATCCAAACCATGAGGTTTCGGGTTCGATCCCTGGCCTTGCTCAGTGGGTTAAGTGTCCGGTGTTGCCATGAGCTGTGGTGTAAGTTGAAGACACGGCTCAGATCTGGCGTTGCTGTGACTGTGGCATAGGCCAGTAGCAACAGCTCCGATTAGACCCCTAGTCTGGGAACCTCCATGTGCCACAGGTGCGGCCTTATAAAGACAAATGACATAAATAAATCAATAAATAATGAAAACCATGGCTCCCTATGTGGCTGTGGGTGGGAAGTAGGAAGGTGAGTGACAGATGGGAGGGAGACTATTATATAATTTTCTTCACAATTTAGAAATATATGAGCCTAATGAATGAATTGCCTATTAAAAGTTAATGTAAATAAATGAGTGGTAAGATTCTAGAAGTTTCCCTAAATGAGCTGAGTGGTGTAGTCACTCATTTATCCAATCCACAGATAGTTTTGAGGTGAGTTGTGGTACCTGGTCTTATAGACCAGGGGTAGTGAAACTGTCATGGATATCACCATATTTTTTTCAAACTCAGAATTTAAAGCCTTAAGCTATAGGACAACGTTAGCCCCAAATTACTGATATTTTCACATAACCTCATAACTTGCACTTCTGCTAAGACTTTGATCCTCAACTCTTATTCCTAAGCACTAAGCGTTAATCGGAGTCCCGTATGGCTGTTAGTGAATGGGCTCACTTGTATGAATAATGCAACGGAAGAGGCACTGCTATCTTCATCTCACTCTTCCATGAAGGCAGCTGCTGGCTTTAGCTCTCATTTCCAAGGATCACAAGATCGGCGAGGATTATGAACACACAACTTCCTGACTAAGAGCACTGGGAATCAATTAAAAAGGAATAATTGGTCCTTTAGCCTGTCTAATATACCCTGGAATAATAGGACGTTTCCTATTGGGTAACAGCTCCATGATGAAGCTCGGGTTTTTCATGCAGCTGGTTGAGATGTATCTTAGGCACCGTCTCCTGGATGACTGAATCTGTCACGGGTCAGAGGCAAGGATTCATTTTAATCATCCAGACACTTGATGATGTTTTGGCACTGTGGCCCACACTGAGCAGCTGTTGGCAGCAGCACTGCCTGCCTGCCGTCCTCACGGCCTTTCATCCCCATTCAGAGCTACTCACTGAGTGGATGTTGGTGAATACAGATTTTGAAGTAGAAAACGTTTGCCTCCCTTTAAAACTTTTCTAAAAATTATCTATTGTATATTTCACAGAAACAGTAGGCTCACAAATGACACATGCTGATTTATTTTTGAACAGGTGCAATAAAGAAAAACAGACTTATTTTCCCAACATTTTGTCACCAGCAGACGCTCACTCTTCCCTGTGTCTCCTTCACCAGATTTTCCCAGGCTCTGCACCATTTTCAGCCTGCATGATTGGGAAGCTCTTAGAAAGACCACATGATGAAATCCAAAGGTGAAGAGTCTAGAATAAGAAACCGTTTCAATTGGATGGTGGCTCTGTGACATACTCCTGAGCTCAGCTTCTTCCTATAAAGGAATAATGATGATACTGCCTTCTAGATTAAGTCTGAGTATAAAAAATGTGTATTAAAAGCTGCTGTTGCATCAAAAGCATGCAACATGTACAGATTATTTTTGTGTTATCAAGGGCTGTAACTTAACAAACCCAGCTCTTGCAAGGTAGGTCACACCTGAGGGTGGCTCCAGGAAACAGGTGAAATATTCCTTTTGAGAGGCAATTCTTCCTTCTCTTAATTTGATGACTATGCACAGACTCCAAGAGGGTCATTCCATTTTCTCTCAGTAGCCAGTTTAGTGGTATGAAATGAGAAAGCACCATTCTTATTCAAGATTTTTTTATTATTATTGAATAAGTGTCCTTTTAGTTTCCTTAACGAGGTTCCACTAAACTCAATGAGGCAGCTACCCATTGAGCACTGTCTTATCTCAGATCCCATGTTAATTGGTGTACAAGAAGGGCAGGATGCTTGCTCTTTTATAAATCCTAAGTTTCATGGGGCTTAGATAAAAAGAAGCAGGCAATTTAAAACAGCGTAAAACCTATGACAGTCAAGGATCTATAGAATGCTACAGAAACAAAATCTCAGACCAAGGTGGGGGTAGGGGGATGGTCTATAAAAGAACAGTATCAATGAGAAATTATAAAAGAAAGAGGCTACATAACCTTTTAAAAGAGATACAGGAGTTCACCAGGGGAATGGAGTACACAACGCTGGGGTAAGAGGAGCAGGATTCCAGACAGAAGCAACAGCAGAGGTGGGGTGAGGGACAAGAAAATGAAAAGTATTTTTTCTGCAAGGGTTGAGCTGCAGGAACCCTGCGGGGTCTTCTGAGTCAAAGTCACCTGTCAGAGGGCTTTAAGTAGGCGGAGCACAAACAGGTCTGGGTTTCAGAAAGATTGCTGTGACTGTACGATAGAGAACGGATTCAAATCAGCAAGACTGAAGGCAGCCAGATCGCTGGTGGCTGCTGCAGTGAGCCAGGTGAGAAGTGGTGTCAACAGGATCTTGGAATCAAAAAGGACTTTCTGGGCTGTACCCATCCCCACTGATAAATTGTAACAAATTTTACTGGACAGTAAAATTAAACATGTCAATGGATGGCAAACATCCTCAGTGGGTTTCGGTTTAACTGGCAAAGCATTCGCACGCACAGAGGCTCTAGCCAGGGAATCATGTATTCGAAACAACAACAACAACAACAAACCCAAAAAACCTGTAAGAACTGATATACACAAAGCAATCTGGCCTGACACAGCTGAAGCTCCACTGTCGGGGAGGTAAGGCGATGGAAACAAATAGAAAAATGACAGGAAGAGATGGTGGGTGTTTTCTGTGCCACCAGAAAACATTCTCAAATACCGGTCAAAAAAACTGAGTCAATGATGTTAGCTTGTGTCTAGCCTGAAAGGGTGGAGATGAGAGGGAAGTTCACAGAGGAGGACATAAAACCAAACATCCGTGTTAAGGAGGTTCTGTGGGTGAAGATACCGAGGTAGGAACATAGAGAAAGTGAAAGAGCCTGCTCAGGGAAATAAAAGCTGCGGGAAGAGGGATGAGGTAGGAAAGAATAGCATGCAGAATGTAACAAGACATAACACCCAAAAAAGTTGAGAGGGTGGAGATTACAGGAGGAAACAGTAGAGGTTTCTGGGTATTAAAAAAAAAAAAAAAAGGATAAATCCAAATCAGACCCAGATCTTAATTGGTGAATTTCTTTTGTCTCATCTGCATTCTATGTTAATACTCATGTGTGCATATGTATCGGCACAATTGTTGAGGGTCCTCAGGTTAGAATACAAACATTTCTTTTAGGGATTTGTTGCTCTCCATACAGATCCTTACCATGAGTTTCCTTCCACCTGGCACTCTTTCTTATCCTCGCTTTTTTTTTTTTCCACGAGTGCTTTCCTTCTCATACGTCCATACTTTTTCTCATATTGTGTGGTTTGCTGCTCTCTTCCTGATCCAGCTGTCTTCATGGTCCACCTGGTTCTGTTACGGTGCCCAAGCCAGCATACCCTCTCCAGGGCATGGGTCCACTCTGCTGCCTCTGGCCACAGCCCTCTCCACAGACCAGCACTTTCCAGCACAGGCTTCATTCAGCCGCTAAGTTCTAAAGCAAATGCTGCATTCCACAGTACAGGTGGCGTCTGTAGTTCTGTCCAAACTGGGAGTAGTAAGGAATGGAAATCTATTCCTTGAGAAACTCTAGCTTTGAAGCAAAAAGATACTTCTTCCTCTCTTTCTTTCTTTCCTTCCTTCCTTCAATAAAACTCCCATTACAGGATCATTTTTTCAAGGGACAAAACAATTATGCCATCTCTGGTACTTGTGGTTTCCTTCAAATATCTCAGAAGCATCAATGAGCAGGACTGCAATGGGTCCTTCTTTCCTGGGACGCTACACAGCAGTAGAAGGAATTTAGACTCTGCCAGTAGTGTTCATGGGATGCACAGAACCTGGTCTTAGCCTAACTCTTTCTTATGAAGATTACTGGATGGCACCTACCCTCTGCCCACACACATCTCAGACATTTCCTCCAAAGAGAAGAAAAGTCTTTTGTGAATGGACTAGAAAAGGCTCTTAATATTTCCTGACCCCCTTCAAACTAGGAAATATGCAGCAATACATTCTGGTCCATGTACTGAATCTTTTTATGGAGCTTAACAATTGTCATCGGTTCGGCAATTACTTATAATTCATTACATGTCAGGCCGGGGGAATCACTGGCAATCATGAAATATGTTCTCTTCTCTCAGACCTTACAGCCTAGTAGAGAAAAGAGGTAAATGAAACCAAATTATAAAGCATTGTGATAAGTGCTCTGAGAGATGAATATAAGCTGCAGCAGGAGCAGAGGGAAAACATCCATCTATTGATAAATAGAGCTGATGATAAAGAGGTGTCAACTGAAAAAATTGCAAAACCTAAAAGTTGAGAATTATGTTTTTTTGATGGACAAAAACTGAGGACGTAAGCCCTGGACAAAGCCTCTCAGATGGCTCTGAGCTACTGCTCCTAAGACGTAAGGAACAATGGAGGATATATAGGAGTTTTTGCAACAAAGACTGGGTTAGCGAACATCAGAAGATTACAGTTAATTAAAAGAAAACCAAATATCTCAAGTTAAGGAATTTAGCACTTTTCTTTGCATGTGAAGATGCAGGAGTCTGGGCTCATTGAAACCATGCCTTTGATATGCACCCCAAATGTCCGGGGCCACCAGCCTGTGCTTTCCCATCCTGAGTCTCCTTAGGAGGCGCCCTCAGGGGTGGCTGCAGAGGCTGATGGCTTGATGGCAGGCACCCCATTTCCATCCTGAGCTCCCTCAGAGCTCATCTTCAAGGAGGCTGCAATATGATGGCTTATTGGCTGCAACGTCCTATTTACTAATACGACAGTCAACATTTTTTTTTTCCCCAGAAAGAAGGGGTCAGAATTTCAGCTTAAAATCTTCCTAAATCTGTGGTCTTGGGCATATTATTCAACCTCTTTGTGCCTCAGTTTTGTAATCTGTAAAATGGGTGGATGATAAAATGCCTGTCACATGGGGTAGTTATGGGGGCAAAATGAGAAATTATATGGACAACACTGGGCACAAGACATGGCACCTAACAGTGCTCAATAAATGTTGGGTGACTTAGGATGCTTATTTGTGCTCCAGCAAAGCATCCTAAGTCACCCAACATTTACTGAGCACTGTTATTACTTATTACACATTTATTTGTCCAATTAGAACAAAGCCCTCCTGGATCCCAAATGTGCCCTGTCTTATTCCATGTGTTTACACTGTTCCTTCTACCATAGTTGCCTTTTTCTTTAACCACATAAAATCCCACGCATCCATACTGGTTTCTTATGGCTGCTTCCAGCTTCAGGGGATTGTCACATCCCTTGGCTTCTGTCCACACCACTCCAATCTCTGCCTCTGTGGTCACACTGGCCCTTCCTCTTCTGTCTGTCAAAACATTCTCTACCTCATTGTTACAAGGATACTTGTCATTGGATGGAGGAATATCCACCCTGATAATTCAGGATAATCTCCACGTCTCAAAATGCTTCACTTAATCATATATTTTTCCATACAAGGTAATGTTCACTCTTTTAACATGTGTTTACCATATAAGGTACACCCACAGGTTTTAGAGACTAGCAAAGGACACATCTTTAAGGCCACCATTCAGCCCAATGGACAAACTCTTAAGACCCAAATAAATGTCACCGCTACTGCGAAGCCTCCCCTGAGAGGCTCCAGCTCAAAGTAGTCTTTCCACAACCTGAGAATCCATAGCACTTTGCTTTTTACATCTTTTAACACTTTATTTTTCCTTAGCCACTAAAAATATTTTTTCACCAAATTAAATGTGCCCTACCAGACTTGTAAAGATTGCTAGACTAAAAATTTTCAATTTCCTTCCAAAATTAAGGGGATTTATTTCTTAAGTTCTTCGATGTTAGAGACCACAGTATTTCAACTTTACATGCCTGTGATGATGACCAAATTCTTCAGCAAATAGTGGACTAAAGTAAATCTCTGTTGCATGTATGGATCACTGGAGAGACCAACATAGAGATGATTGATTTTTTTTTTCAGCTTTTTAAAGTAGTTTTGCTTCTGAAGCATTCGGAAACAGGTATGTTTTGACCACAATATTTGAAAGAGTAGCCCTGTGACGATACAATCAAATAGAATAGCTTGCTGACATTAGGCTGCAATCTTCGGATTCTGAATAAGTTCTTCACATATCCTCCAGAGCAGGAGATAATGCACCAACATGGCATTTTCTCTTCATATCGTATAAAATGGAAAAACCTCATGTTCTTTCTCGCGGTGGCTGGGGACGTCCTTCCGTCTTGGGCAAAGCCAAGTAACACTCCAGGCATTGGCTTAATGGTAGGGAAGTCCACTTTGCAGTCAGCAGGACGCATAACCACATCACAGAATCTGCACACCACCCTGCTAGATTCTAATTATCCGTGATCGTGTTGAAGCCTGAAGGGTGAAGCGCAGTTATAAGGCAGGGTAGTAATGGTGTCCTTGATCGGACCGTCCTTTTGTAAGGTGCCAGCAGTGACTGATCTGACTGGCTAAACCACAGCCCAGCTGCAGCTCGTCTAAAGGACGTGTCCGGCCAAACATCAGACTCAGGCTACTCCCCACCCTGACCTTTTGCCCAAGCCGCTGGAAGGAACGTGGGCTTATGGTGCTGTGGTCCAGCTGCACGTTCGCCCATCAGCTCCTTGGGCGAAAAAGAAGTCTGCCGCTCCGCTCGACATCTACCTCTCAGCAGGGGAGGAACTGTCAGCTGCCCAGTCTTTAAATTTGACCTTTCAGATGTGTTAAACATGTCAAGAGGGATTGTGGAAATACCAGAGGGACGCCCCCCAAGACTTCTAGGAGGAGCCCCACGTGGACCTCTGGGGGCTCAGAGCTAGAGCAGGCCGTGTGCGCATGCGCCTGACAGCTGGTTACCCCCCCTCCCCGCCACACACAGCCAGACAAGAAGTTCAACCAGTGTCTGTGGCTTCGGCTTAGTGGCGCTGGATAGGCAATTGCCTAGCCCCTCTTGCTTTGTTTTTGCATTATTGGTTTTCAACATCTGTTAAGTGACGGTCAATCTGTATTTTATGGCTTTTTACAAAGCAATTTTTTGGAAGTCGGAGGCCTTGCCTTGACAAACAAAAATAAATATGAATAAAAACAAATAGAAATAACACGAACCTCCTTTCGAAGAGTCAAATGTGGACAAATGGCATTTTTAAAAGAAGAAAAGTTAGTTGGCTAGAGAAAGAAAGAAGCCTTGGTTTGAAAGAGGTGGACCATAGTTCGGCTCTGCCACTAACTGTGGGTTCTTAAATCAGTCACACATTTGCTCCAGGATTTATGTCTTCTTCCACCGTTTAACAAATTCAAGTATCTGCTATGTACCAAGAATTGTGCAAGAAAACTTCATAATAACTAACATTTTCTGGACATTTCCCTGTGTACCAGGAATAACACTGAGCCTTCTGCAAGCATTATTTCATTTGATGTCACACCAGCTCAATGAAATCAGTGCTATTACCAGCCCAGTTTACAAATGGGAAAACTATTATTAAAAAGTTTGTGTGGGGAACAGTTGAAACGAATCCAACTAGTATCCATGAGGATTCAGGTTCGATCCCTGGCCATGATCAGCGGGACGGGGATCTGGCGTTGCTGTCAGCTGTGGTATGGGTCTTGGATATGGCTTGGATCCCATGTTGCTGTGGCTGTGGTGTAGGCCAGCAGCTATGGCTCCAATTCGACCCCTAACCTGGGAACTTCCATATGCCATGGGTGCGGCCCTAAGAAGCAAAAAAAAAAAAAAGTTTGTGTGGAGTTCCCATAGTGGCACAGCAGAAGTGAAACCAACTAGTATCCGTGAGGATTCGGGTTCAATTCCTGGCCTCGCTCAGTGGGTCAGGGATCAGTCATTGAGATGAGCTTTGAGCTGTGGTGTAGGTCACAGACGCAGCTCGGATCCTGTGTTGCTATTGCTGTGGTTGTGGTGTAGGCAGGCAGCAGCTGTAGCTCCCATTAGACCCCTAGCTTGGAAACTTCCATATGCCTCAGTTTGTGTGGTACTAAGTTGTGTTACTACAATTCAAACTAGGCTCAAGTCTCCAAATCCCAGAGCTAACACAATGGACAGCCTCCAAGTTGCTCAGGACAGACAATTGCAGCATTGTCCGAAGCCATAATTTTAAAAAACCTCTGAGAAAAGAAAGCAAAAAGAACAGAATAGATTTTTATTTTTTTATTTTATATACCTGTCCAATATGGAAGGTCCTAGGCTAAGGGTCGAATCAGAGCTACAGCTGCCGGCGATGCCACAGCCACAGCAACTTGGGATCCGAGCCATGTCTGCAGCCTACAGCTCATGGAAACACCGGATGCTTAACCAACTGAGAGAGGCCAGGGATCGAACCTGCATCCGCCTGGATATTAGTCAAGTTTTGTAACCCACTGAGCCACAGTGGGGACTCCAAAAAGAACAGATTTTTGAAAGCATGTTTTGGTAATTTATAAGAAGACAGATTAGTCAAAAAAGATATAATGCAAGGAAGAGAAAATAAAACTTGTGAAGATGGTGTTGTCTAAAGAGTGGATTTTAAATGTTACCATAAGTTATTGAATGTTCTCCTATGTGTAATGATTGCCAGTTAGATCAAATTCCTCCAGCACCAGCAGGAAATTTCCTGAAATATTCTTGATTATAGCACAGCCCTGAGTGAGCAACACAGACACAGGAACACATGGCTAAAAATGTATCCTGGCCTTTAGAAGAGAAGATGTTTGACAGCTCTGCCTTAACCATGTGACAGTTCTCTATTCAAGGTTTGCATCAGAATATTTGTACCTTTCATTGGGAACAGATGGACCATCAGTTTAACGGTGAACGTGAACCCAGGCGTAGCAGCCAACAGTACAGTGTAGGAAGAAGGCAAGTCCCGAGGAAGCATAGGAGGAGATGGACACGAGGCTAAGGGAAGCTGCATACAGTGAACTGGTTTTTCATTCCACCTGTTTGTTTCTTAAATTTCAGAGTGTTTTAATACACAAAGCAGGACATTTTCCTTACAGACTATTTCTCATGCAAGTCCCAATTTTATCACCTCCACACTACCAGCTTCTCTGGCTAAAAAACTGATTAGCCCTGCTGGTGTTTCGGAGCATCTCTTAAAGCACGTATGTCAATTATTGTGTTTATTTGTACATCTACAGTCTACCTCCTCAAATGGATTAGCAACCCCCGATCCATGCACGCTGTAACCCAAAGGACATGGGTGTTGAAGTCGGAAAGAATCATCCAAGGTCAGAGCTTGAAAGTGATAGAGCTAAGTTAGCCTTTTGAACCTTTTTTTCTTCATCTGCCAATAGGATGTCAATAATATCTGCTTTAAGAGAGTTCATGTGAAGAGGAATTACGAGAGTACATGGGAAAAGATAGCATACTTCCCGTTACTCAAAAAAAGCTAATTATATTTTTAGTATTCTTTGTCCCTGGTACTAAATGCCACAGAATATGTGTGCCCCAGATTGCTCATTATTAACGGCATGAATACCATTTTTCCCTGTGGCTGAAAACTAAATTAATCAGGATGATAAAACTACAGAGAAGCTATGGGGAATACCCAGAATTCTCAGTGAGAAACAAATTGAGGATGGATGAAATTTGTCCTAGGAGGTTTTCCACGTCTGGGTGGTCCTGTTGTGTGTATAAAAGGTACAGAAGAGAAATGTGAGATCAGAACGCCTGCTTCCCAGGCATCCAGGCCATTCATTATCCTCTTCTATCCCCGGGGGCCCCAAGTTAAGGTAAGCACTCACTAGCGGGAGACGCCACCTCTAGACTTCCCCTAGGGGCAGCATTGTGCCCTTAAGCAAATTATTCAGTTTCCTCATCTTTAAAGGAGCAATAATAAATCTGTTTTAACAACTCTTATAAGGATTAAATTTGAAAATAAGAATAAAGTAACTGCAAAAAATATACTATAAACTTTTTATCCTCACTTAACCCTCTGAAATCTGTGCTAAAAATAAATTAATTAGTTAATTAATTTTTAAAAAGAATAATCAATTCAGCCACACCAAGGCGTCAACGAACAATGACTAGGTGTTCCAAGTGTTTCCGCTTCTGGTACCCATCTCTTTGGTTTACTTTTTCTCACAGTGGGACCGTTTAATCCCCACCCACACATTCAGACCTGCCCCAGCTCCCAGGAGTGCCCTGCTTTCCTATTAGAGGCATGTAAACACCTCTCTCCTAATCGGGGCTTTGGGAGAAGGAAGGAAAATAAATCTTTCAAATCAAATCACCCATCCATTCACTCATGCCATCGTTCGGTAAACAGGTATCAGGTGCCAGGCTCTGAGATAAGAACCAGAGACATGAAGACAAATAATAAAATAACAAAAATAACACTACATGGCCCATGCTCTCATGTCGCTCACCATTTAGCAAGGGAGAAGGTAGCATAAACAGATCAATGCAACGTAGCATGATGACAGCAAGGCAAGAGGCAGAGCATGCTACGGTGGAAAGATGCTTGAACTCTGTCTGTGTCATAAAGAAAAATGAGGCAGCTCATCAGTCTCCATCTCAGTGCTAGTTACTGTTTCTGAACTCTGACTTGTTATGGTTCTTGGAACCACCATGCCTCCGAAAGGAGTCCTGCTTGATTCCAGTTACTCCATCTCCCAGAGACCCACGTCTTTTCCCCATGTTCAATCCAATGATTAGGGCCCACAACTTGCTAACAGGATGCCTGTTGTTTTTTCCCATGTCTGGATCTCGAGACTGCCTACCTGCATGACCCTTCATAAGCTTGCTGGACTTACATCCAAGGTCAGCAGTTTTGTTTAGGTTACCCTGGAATAGCCAGCATGCTCTCCTGCCAGAATAGAATTTCTATCAGCACCTATGCTTGTCTCATCCATCCTTAGCTCCGGTTGCATCTTAACACCTTTTCCAGGTGAACTTTATGTGCCCTGAAGTCCGAGAACCACTGACAAAGGAAGTAAGGATCACACATACCTATGGCTGGGAAACAAAGGCCTCATGGGGTTCTTTCCTACAACTCTTCTTTCCCTATCTGGCGATTGAAAGCATTCCAGATCAATCATTGCTGAGTATTTGCTGCATGCTTGACCCTGTGGGAGACATTAGGGTGATAACGGTGGTGACTGCACAGCCGTGTGACTCCCTGCTGTCACATGTGTGACCCTCATCCTAGAATAGCCCCTCCCAACATATGAACAGTGGTAAACATGGACATGGAGGGGTGGTTGTCTCCAAAGTCCCACGGAGACTAATAGCAAAATTTGTGCTATGTTTTCCAAGGTCCCAGTATTGTTGGTAGTAAAATTGAATGAGCACTAACGGGTAGGCAGTTTCTTTTAGTCTTGTAACTCGTTCTGATCTTCAGAACCTCTTAGGAAAAACATATATATATACACACACATATATATATATGTATAACATAATTACACTTTAAAAATACTTTCAAGAACAGTTGGGATAAGTGCTAAAATAAATAAATAAATAAATAAAACATATCTACAGTCTGCCAGACACTGTATTGCATACAAATCCCAAGAAGAGGTGAATTAGAGAGAATTCTTGCCCTAGGTAACTCACAGTAAAGAAAGAACACACAATATAAAAACTGTCATCAGAGTTCCCTGGTGGCTCATAGGGTTAAGGATCCAACTTTGTCACTGCTGTGGCTAGGGCCACTGCTGCGGCGTTGAGTTCAGTCCCTGGCCTAGGAACTTCCACATGCCATAGGTACAGACAAAAAAAAAAAAATCATAAAATATAAATTATAAAATGCAGACTTCCCATTGTGGCACAGTGGAAATGAATCCAACTAGTACCCATGAGGATTCGGGTTTGATCCCTGGCCTCACTCAATGGTTCAGGGATCCGGCACTGCCGTGAGCTGTGGTGGAGGTTGCAGACGCAGCTCAGATCCCTCATAGCAGTGGCTGTGGCATAGGCCAGCATCTTCAACCCCTAGCCTGGGAACCTCTGTATACCAAGGGTGTGGCCCTAAAAAGCAATAAATTGATTAATTAATTAATTAATAAGGAAATAAATAAAATAAATTATAAAATGCACTGTGGGAGTTCCCACTGTGGTGAGTGGGTTAAGAATCCAACTGCAGCAGCTCGGGTAGCTGTGGAGTCATGGGATCAATCCACAGTCGCTTAAAGGATCCAGTGTTGCTGTGGCTGTGGCATAGGTCACAACTGAGGCTCAGATCCAATACCTTGCCCAGGAATTTCCATATGCCACGGGTGCAGCCATAAAAAAAAAAAGGAAAAAAATGTACTGTGTTCAAGTGATGAATTCTACTGGAGAATGCCTGTGGAAGAAGATTTTGCATATGCCTAGAAGTCAACCTGAAAAAATCAGTTCCACAATTTATAGACTATGGATGTAGAATCATCGACACATAGTCACCTCCACCTACATATCAGATTAGCAACATTTTTCAAGAAGAATATATTTCAAGACTTTCACAAATCTTTTGGGAAAGAGAGGAGTATGTAGCTATATTTATTGGTGCTAACGCGATGCTGAGCTTCCTGCTTAAAGTCTTATACATAGTGGTGTAAATAATTCTCACAACCAACCTATAATGTTGGCATTATTAGCATCCCCCCTTTTTTTTTTTCAGATGAAGAAACTGAGTTTCAGAGACGTAATTGCTAGATCAAGTGCCAAGCAGTGACATAGCTGGAATTTAAACCCAGATCTCTCTCCAGGGGGTCAAATCATTCTTGCTAGGTGTGGCCGCCTTGAACAGCCTTCTGCATTCCCTCTGTGACTGATCATATCTTTTTTTTTTTTTTTTTGGTTGCGTGCATTTTTGGTAGGATTTGTCTGGGTCCTTTGCATTCACTTTATGGCATATCTACTTTGGCCAGATGCTCTGCTGGATGTACTGGTGAAAGCAAAAATCTCCATCCTGGAGGAAGGTAATTTTTTAAACTACCTCCCACTGTCTGATGATTGGAAAATGTGCTCCTATTAATTACCAGTTGTTCCAGGGTCTATGTCTCATGCAGTAAATGAAACCCAGGAGGAACACCTACTTATGCCAGGTACCAGGGACACAGGCTCAATAAAGAATGGCCTTTGAACTCAAGGGCTCTACCCTCTAGCAATGGGAGAAACAAGATATTAGGCAAATTAAATCATTAATTTAATGGCAAAAACGTGATGGAGATACTGTGCAAAGGCAGGTGAGAGGCAGGGACCAGAGATGGCTTATTGGATGCAGGGGCACCTGCATGGAATCCAGAAGAATGAGTAGAAACCAGATAAAGTTGGGGGTAGGTGGGTTGGAAAGACATTCAAAGCATGAAGTTCCCATTGCAGCCAGCAGAAATGAACCCGACTAGTATACATGAGGATGCATGTTCAATCCCAGGCCCTGCTCAGTGGGTTAAGGATCTGGCATTGCTGTGAGCTGTGGCTGTGGTCAAAGATGCAGCTCAGATCCGAGTCCCTGTGGCTGTGGCATAGGCCAGCAGCTGCAGCTCCCTTTCAACCCCTCCCTTGGAAACATCCATATGCCACACATGCAGCCCTAAAAGCAAAAATAAAAATAAAGACATTCAAAGCAGAAAGCAATGTGTAAAGATCCTGAAGCTAAAGGTTTGCCTAAAACAGAAGGAGAGACACACTTAGATTGACACTCATGTTCCCAACACATTATGTGAATGTAAGAGCACAGGGTTGATAATGCTGGCTCTACACAATTCACAACAGCCCAGACATGGAAGCCATGTAAGTGTCCATCAAAGGAGGAATGAATGAAAACATGTGGTATGTATATACAATGGACTATTACGCAGCCATTAAAAAGAATGAAATAATCCCATCTGCAGCCGCATGGATGGGCCTAGAGCTTATCATACTAAGTGAAGTAGTCAGACCCAGATAGACATACATCTATCACATGACATCGCTTATAGGTGGAATCTGAAACATGGGGCAAACGAACTTGTTTACAAAACAGAAACAGACTCACAGACATGGAGAACAGACTTGTGGTTGCCAAGGGGTGGGTGGTGGGGATGAAGGAGAGATGGATTGGGAGTTTGGGATTAGCAGAAGCAAACCACTTTATCATAAAATAGATAAGCAACAAGGTCCTACTGTGTACCTTGAGGAATTATATTCAATATGCTGTAATAAACTGTGGCAGAGAAGAATATGAAAAAGTTATATGTTGTATATATTTTCAGTTATATATATATACATATGTATCTGAATCAGATCTATATATTCAATCCCAAATAATAAACTGTGACAGAGAAGAATATGAAAAAGTTATATGGTAAATATATCTTCAGTTATATGTATATATATGTGTGTGTGTGTGTATGTGTGTGTACGAATCACTTTGCCACAATCAAAAATTAACACAATATTGTACATCGACCATACTTCAATAAAATAAATTTTTAAAAAACACTGGCTCTAGCATTAGGCAGTGTGATTTCAAAACTGGCACTCTCCACACCTCGATGCCCTCACCTGGAGAATGGGCAGAGTAGCTGTAGTGAGGAAAGAATGAAGTCACGATCGTGCGCAACCACAAAGCCTGCCTGGGTAAGCATCCCTCCCGTTGCTGTTGGCATTTGGGTGACTCAGAGTGACAGAGTGGACCATTACCATCGGATTAGGGGCTTCTATGATACATTGTTTCAGGCCATAAAATACGACTGCAGAATCCCCCTCTGGGTCTCCGAGGGAGGATACGGATCCGTGCTGTTTATGGCATGAGAGCCGTCAACTCTCCTGTGATCAGGCCAGGCGCATCTCTGGATAACACATACAGGGGACGCAGGCACTGACATCCCATTTGGCTTTGTTTGCTTCCTGCCTGCCTCTCAGTGATCTTGAGCAGAACAAAAACGGACTTTATTTCATTGCACTGCCAACACTTCATTTCATTTCCCCAGAATAATTCTCTGGGTATATCCCTGGCTGTTTCTTATTTGTCAGTCCTTTCCCAGGGCAGCGGAGGAGATCTTAGAGGAGCGATGCTAAATCAATATTTGGGCTTTATGCAGGCCCTGGAAAAGCCCTGAATACACAGCTGGGGCCTCAAACTGCCTTGAACAAAACCCTGTCCCACAGAGTTAGCTCCTGACCTGGAGTGAGGCCTGGGCTGCGATGGCTGCTTCCCTGTGGATTGCCCAAGAGCCCTGGGCTTCAGAGGTTGTAACGTGTCTCATCACGACTGCTACCATCATCAGACCCCCCCTGAGACTGAGGCCTGCCCTTTCACTCACTGGCTCTGAAGTGGGGTTCCGTAGGTTCAGTTGGTTCATTCAGTCTGTTCTCAGCTCTGCTGTGTGACCTTAAGCAAATCATTGACTTCTCTGGTCTCCATTTTCTTTACCAAAAATGGGCTGATGAGCCTAGCGAGTCTCTAAAGTTACTACTCGTTCAGTGCTATTTAGAAAACCCAGTGCTCCGGTTCAGTGTGTTCACAGCAGTGCACATGTTCCTTCAGTTGGTCATTTATTTACTCCACAGATATTTCTCGCACACGTATTCATACTAGGCGCTCTGCTGCAGATACTACTGAAAACAAACAGAGTTCATGGTCTTTGTTCCTCTTGTTCTCAGGCAGGGCCTACAGACACCAGCCCAAGGATGTGATGGCAAATATTATGAATTAATAAAAGGTGAGGGGGAGGTGACTGATAACTCCTTTCAGCCCTCCTTGGAACAAGGGCAGGCTTGGAGATTTGCAGAGTCTCAGACACTGCGTGTAAATGCTCACAAAGACGAAGGGAGGTGTGTTTAGATGTGAGAAACCTGAGAACAGTTACTGAGATACTAAGAAGCTTTGAAACGGGGCCTCATAAAGAAGAAAGGAGGCGTTCCCATTGTGGCTCAGTGGTAAAGAAACCAACTAGGATACATGAGGATTTGGGTTCAATCCCTGGCCTCACTCAGTGGGTTTGGGATCCAGGGTTGACATGAGCTGTGGTGTAGGCTGGCAGCTATAGCTTCAATTCGACCCTAGCCGGGGAACTTCCATATGCCCTAAAAAGATAAAAAATAAAATACAGGAGATAAAGCCAGGAGAGAAGAGAGTAGAAAGGAGTGGAAATTTACCCAAGGGGGGAAAATGTTCTGCAAATAACTGAACGAATGTCCCATGAAAGATGAAATTTGTTCTAGACGATCTGGATCTCATGAGATAAAATCATGACCAGTGATTGTCAGTGGGAGGGAAATAGACTCAGGCTCAATACAAGAAATTTCACAAACCAAATATACAACAGAATAGGTTGTTTCAGGAGCAGAGTGAATTCCCAGGCAGGTAAAGTCCTGAAACCAAACATGGAAAGATGACAGGACAGGCAGAACACCTGGAACTTGGGTGACTATCTAGCTGAGGAATCAGCAGTCAGTGTGGTCAGTGAGCGCCTGACTCAACAAATTGATATGTTCTAGGCCCAGGACACATATGGAAGCTGCACCTGCAGGGCTGGAAACGTTACCTACATTTCCATGAAATTCCTCTCACTCTGAGAATCTAGAATGATATACATCTATGCATCTGAAAAAAGTTTGCTGTCTGTAAAATGATTTTGAAGACTATAAAAGAGTTTTCCTACATAAAAGGTGTTTTCCATCCACTTGAAATTGTAAAGGACCTCAATGTCCAAATCTATAAAATGGGAACAATAGCACTTATACCATAAGATGTGTTTTTTAATGATTAAAAGAGATAATGTGAATGAAACACCTAACACTGTGGGCTTAAACGATTTAAGTCAAGCCAAGACTTTAGAGCTGTGCCCAGTAGATATTCATGGTAACTTTGGGTAATAGGATTTGTTCCTTTTACTCTGTAAATGCCTCTTTAGATGAACAACACTTTCCCATGGTCCTTATAGAAGCTGTAGGGGAGAAAGAAGTTTGGGGAGAGAGAAAAAGCTAGAATTCCTGAATTGACTGGCCTTGAGCAATCCATACACACCCAGACAAAAGACCTATCTGTAACATCACACCTAGGTTAAAATTCCAAGAGTTTGGGCTTGGATGAGAAGAAATAGGAAAGAAAAAATAAAGATAGTTACCAAAGCTATCGCCAAATTTCCCTCAGTGTGTGGACTAAGTGAATGAAGCTGATAAAACCTTTTTGTTGCCTGTACCTCAAAAATGTCTCTCAAATCTTCCTCTCCTTCCTACGGGCAGTGCCATCCCCCACGGGACAGAGAGAAGTGACACCAGTTAAAGCACCGGAGCAGGCGCCAGAGAGAGCAGGCAGGATGGAGATTAAAGGCAGACCCTGGAACAATTTCCTGAGGGCTTAGTTTGTGTGTAACGGCAGACCTGTGTTGCTTGGTTAGGAAGGATAAGGAAAAGGTGTTAAGCTGGTTGAAACTATTGTAAAATCTTCCATTTGGAGCCACTTATCTGCTTCCGCCCATCCCCTATGCTGCTTAGCAGGAGGGTCTTGCAGGAAAACGAAACTGCTCATGTCTGCTCAGCGACTTCAGTGAACTTACCATGATTACAAGATACAAGAAAATGCCTCAGTTGGGCCAGCCTGGTCCACCTCCTGGGATTCAGCTCCTCCCCATTATTTGCATTTCATCATCTGTGCCTGTCACGTGGGATTTCCCACCATCCCCAGCGCTATCAGATTCCATGTGCCAGACTGTCCAGCCCACCTGGACCCGTGCTTCGACCCCGCAGGTCTCCTCCCCATCACACCCCGCCCCAAACGATCTTCCTGTTTATGTTCTCACTGTGCCAGTTAGAAAGCCTTTCTCCAATATCCCCAGCACTGAGCCCAACCCCTAGCCTCAGCTAGGGCTCCTTTTTCTTCGAGGTACTTTCCTTCATATCTTTAGAGCTTTTAGAATTAAGTCAGAATCTCACTCCCCCACCACATAGTGATATCTACAAATCAGGAAGTATATTATTATACGTCAAGTGTCCAGTGAGTGCTTGGCACTTGGCAGGTACCCTATACATATTTGGTAAATGAATAACTGATCAAACATTCAGCTTAAATCCCTTGGAAGCAAGACTCCTAATAAAAAAGAAAATATAATGCTGTTGATATTTGCTAAAATCCGTAATCTCGTTTATTTGTCCCTTTCCTGTTCTCACTCTCCCTGTTTATATTCTTTCTGCATTCGTACATTTATTTCAGGCTCGCCAGACACGTATTCATCTCTTTTGATTTAATTTCTCCCTCCATAGATCTGCCGTGCATGGTCATCTCAGCTACAGAGTCTCACATTCATAAATATCTGCGGGATGGTTTTACTGCTCAGATGCCTTCAACATGCTAATGGATAGTGTTTAAGAAGCCAGCTCGATCCGCTGCATCATTTGCTCGCGCTCACGTAGGACTGAGATGTGTCCATCGATAACAGCTCCCTTGGCGTTCAAATATAGATTAAAACACATAAAAGTAAAATAAACTTCATTTAGACTTAATAAAATTTAATGCCTCTCTCAAGAGTGCAAAAATATTTCCAAAGGTGGACACTTCCAGAAAGAGCTTCCCTGACAGGAAAATGTCCCTCTGGAGGTTCGTTGTTGGGAGACAGGCTCCTTGAGTGGCATTGTTCTCATCATTTCATGATTTAACGTGCCTAAACTGACAGCTTTATTTCTGCATTTTTCAAATGGGCAGCAGCATTTCCACAAAGGGAGGAAAAGGCACAGACACATCCTCCGTCTAAAGGAGCGCTTGCGTCTTGAGAGCATCGCGTCTTAATTGCAAGCTCACGTTAACGAGAGAAGCAGGGCAGGCGGGCGGGTGTCTGGGTGGAAGAAAGAGGTGCCTGTACACCCTTCAGACCAAACTCACTCTCACCTAATTGAGAAGCGGGGCCGTTTCTGGCTTCCCTTAGCACACAGCTGGGAGGAGCTGACATGTGGATTCCCTATTAACTGGTGCTGCCTGTGATTTTTGTGATTTAAGTGAGGAGCCGACTATGTTTTTCAGCACATTACAAGCAATGAAATGGATGATGAAGTGCTGTGCTCTTTTCCAGGACCAGCTGCACTTCCAGCCAGACGGGAGATGGACGGCCTCGCTTGACTTCATGGGACGCAGCATCCCTCCCCCAGGGATGGGGAAGGTAGCATAGCCAGCAGGTCCCTGGCTGCTGGGGAGGAGAGGGGGGGCAGTCACGGTCATTCTCCCTGGTGACTGAGCAGAGAGAAGTGCAGCCTTCACAAGCCACTGGGTGGATTTTCCAGGAACATAGACATACTATTAGAATTCCTAACCTCACTGGACCTTTTTTTCCCCCTTAATGTGAGGCCGTACAGGAAGCTTCTTCGAATCACTCCTAAGGCTTTATAAAAATACCATTGCAGCTCCAAGAAGAACTCAAGACAAGCAGTAGCATCTGACAGTAGTATGTCCAGGCATAACAGCAGTGGTCCAGTGAGAAGAGAGAGAGAAAACACAGAGAAAGATGGATTGCTCATATTCTCGGTGGTTTTCTCAGACGGCCTCTTGTTCTGGTGAAGGATGACTCCTCGTGACTTTGGGATATTGCAGTGAGCGAGGCTTGTGTGAGTTTGTTTTATTTCCTGAAAGATGTGGACATCTGTGTATACTTGCGTGTGTGAATGTATCCACATGGGCACACACATACACTCGTGTGGACATGAATATCTTTATGAGTGACAGCAAAGTCAAGGGTGTTTCCAAAGGGCTGTATCATGTTTTCTGAGAGCATAGTCTTATGGCTTGGGATTACACTGGAGCATCGTTTTTTGTAACCGCAGCCTGGGTCTGACTGGGAGACTGTGACATGTGTCTTCCGCTGACAGGGTTGCTCCACCAGGCTTGTGACTAGAAAATCTGACTACAGACAGGTGGATTCTGAGCCTTACCTCTTCATGTTTCTTGAACTTGGACTCCCATCCAGTGTGAGAGATCAGGCAGAAGTTTCTGGACAAAGGTAGGTGTATTCATTTTGCTGGGGCTACCATAACTAAATACCAGAGACTGGGTGGCATAAACAACAGAAACGTATTTTCTCATAGTTCTGAAGGGCAGGAGTTCAAGATCAAGGCCTCTGTCCTGGCCCTGAAGGTGGCCACATTTCAGCTGTGTCCACACACGACCTTTTCTCTGTGTGCATCTTCCCTCTTCTTAAAAGGACACCAGTCTTGTGGAAGTGTAGGGCCTCACCCTAAAGGTCTAATTTTTTTTTTTTTTTTTTTTTGCCATTTCTTGGGCCTCTCCCGCAGCATATGGAGGTTCCCAGGCTAGGGGTCCAATCGGAGCTGTAGCCACCGGCCTACGCCAGAGCCACAGCAACTCGGGATCCGAGCCGCGTCTGCAACTTACACCACAGCTCACGGCAACGCCGGATCGTCAACCCACTGAGCAAGCGCAGGGACCGAACCCGCAACCTCATGGTTCCCAGCCGGATTCGTTAACCACTGCGCCACGACGGGAACTCCCTAAAGGTCTAATTTTAACTTAGTCACATCTCTAAAGACCTTATTTCCCAATACAGTAGCATGCTTGGGATGCTGAGATGGTGAGGAGTGGGACTTCTACATTTGAATTTTGAGAAGACACAGTTCAACTAACAAGAGTAGGACCCTTCCGTGGGTATCACTACAAATGTCATCATCAAGGTTCGATCCAACTCACGGCTTCTGGCTGCTGGAAGCTCTGCCCTGGCAATGATGGGCTTATTCAAGTCATTCTGCAGATACCCAGGTAGAGCGATAGTCACTGTCTCCTGTTCATGGACAAAACAAAAGACCAGACCTGAAACTTAACCCACGTCACATCTTGTAAGGGGAATATGCCTAGTGGCATAATGAGACCATTTGGAGAACCGTGCATGTGACCGAAATACTAATTCCAGAAGAAATGCAGGCCAGCCCTGGTATAAAATTGGAGAAGCTCTCAGAGCCGCATTTTTCTGCCTCATTGAAATTTCTTCATCTGTTATCCTGTCTGCTTCTTTACTCCCAAATCACCTGTGGTACTGTAGAAAATAAAATTTTTAAAACTCCTTCTGCCCTTTGCCCAAATCTCCCTCAGACATTCAAGATTAGCTGTAGGTAGGATTCTTAAATAAGTTACAAAAGAAGTATTGAAATGCTTCATCCCAGGAAGATCTGTTCCTCCTTTGTGATGCCTCGATCGTATCATTAATTATCATAATATTATTATTAGAAAAGCAAAAACAAAGCTGAAATTGTTGACTTGCAGGCACTTTGCTAAGAGCTTTATATTTATTATCCCAATCACTTCTCACAACAGCCCTATGAATTATGTACTATCATTATTCTCATTAAGAAGATGAGAAGGGAGTTGCCATCGTGGTGCAGTGGAAACAAATCCGACTAGGAACCATGAGCTTGCGGGTTCGATCCCCGGCCTTGCTCAGTGAATTAAGGATCCGGTGTTGCCATGAGCTGTGCTGTAGGTTGCAGATGCAGCTCGGATCTGGCATTGCTGTGGCTCTGGTGTAGGCCGGCGGCTGCAGCTCTGATTCAACCCCTAGCCTGGGAACCTCCATATGCCACAGGTGCAGCCCTAAAAAGACCAAAAAAAAAAAAAAAAAGATGAGAAAATCCAAGCTCTCTCCATGGCCAAATTCTTCACAACTTGTTTTCTCTTCAGTCCTTAATCTGTCTAGCTCCTGATGGTCCAGTCAGTCAGTCCTCCATCCCACTGGATTAGGTAGTTCTGGTGCTGATCTCAACATACTCTAGCTCGTGTTTGCTCAAAGTCTCTGACTCCACTAACCCAGTCAAGCCCAAATCCAGCCCAGTCCCCTGGGTTGGCATTTTATTTATCTTCCCCATCTTCGCAGAGTGATGTCTGAAGGCTTAAGACTTATTGGGGCCATTTTTAAAAGCCCTCAACTAGATGAGTTCACAAGGAATTCTGATAAATAAAGACATTTTTCATCATACAGGTGAAAAAAATGGATTTTTTTTTTTTGCTGTAAAAACATCATGAACAGGCAATGATTGACTGATTAGTTTTTACGTATTTTTCTTTTCAAAAGTTTCCAATTGGATTTACCCAAATGGAAAAAATTCTCACATTAATGCCCCAACCAAAAAAAAAAAAATCGAATTGAATCTCCTATTGCAGAATATCATTAATAAAATAGAGGCCTTAAGAGGCCACCAGAGCCTTTTCTTTTCTTTCTTTTTTTTTCTTTTTTTTTTCTTTTTTTTTTTTTGTCTAAAGACTTTCCAGAATGGATTGTAGTTGATATCCAAATACTCAATAGCTCTGGTATTGTCATCTTTGAAGACACCACTACAATCAGACCTAGACTGTCCCCACTCAGCGTTAAGATCACTCTCTCTCTCTCTCAGAACAACGTGGTTGACACATTGAACTCCTATTTGTTTGTTTGCTTTTTTGTTACCTTATGCATTTTCCTTCTGACAGATGTGATGCCATCATTCATTCTAGATCTATCCCCTTGAAATGGGATAAGAGTGTGGTTGTCTTAACTACATGGAGGTATGTAGAGGGGTTCCTCTGCCAATCCAAATCCCCTGCTTCTAATTCATGTTGTCCAGTCTTAAAACAAAATAGCTGGGAAAAAATATGTGGGGACTCATAGAATCATTGAGTGTATTCCATAGTTGGAAGACTTTGTGTTTGCTAATTGGCTGTACTTAGTAGCTTCATCTCATTGTTGACCAAAGGTGCAGAAGGAGAAGAAATAAGAGTTGTAAGAGTTCTCATCGTGGTTCAGTGGGAAAAAACCCTACTAGGAACCATGAGGATAAGGGTTCCATCCCTGGCCTCACTCAGTGGATTAAGGATCCAGTGTTGCCATGAGCTGAGGTGTAGGTCGCAGACGCAGCTCAGATCCTGTGTTGCTGTAGCTGTGGTATAGGCTGGCAGCTATAGCTCCAATTCGACCCCTAGCCTGAGAGCTTCCATATGCCACAGGTATTGGCCCTAAAAGGAAAAAAAAAGAAAAAAAAAAGAATTGTAAAAAAAAATAATAAGTATTTCTTAAAACAGTGGAAGGAGGAAAATAACATTTCTGTTAGGTAGGAACGAACACTGTTCAGAGATTACATATAGCCATGTGTAACTTTATGCAGATTTATAAAAATGACTTCACTGTATGTAATACAACAAAGTTTAGGCAAGTTCAGCCAACACCAGATGCATGGCACATCAGAGAATATTCCATATGGCAAATAAATTCAAATGCACAGCCTCAGAGAAAGAAGTGAAAAATGTAGGCACCGTTAGTGTTAATAGAATTACTTTATGCCTCACATCAAAATCTATATTTTTTTGCATTATCCCAGAGTTGATAGTCATGGCATGCACATTTTGTCTCATTTCAGTAGAGTCTCTTCTCCTCTCCCACATCTATGAAATGTCCACTCACTCAGAGTTGAATTATTAAAATGCATTTGTCAGTACTCCAATGGCTATAAGTCAATGTCGAGTGCCCCAGTACATTTTTGGTCTAGGGTATGCTTCTCGAGTCTTTCTCTGCACACATAGCAGGGAAAGGAAAAGAAAAGTTGGCAGGCTAGAATTCCAGCTGATGAGACATATTCCCACATTAGAAAAACAATACACTCTGTTCCAGACACTTTTCTAGATGTGTGTGTTAATTTCTTCAGTTCTTGCTACAGCCCAACCAGAGAAGAGTTATTGTTATAGCAGGTTACAGATGAAGAAACCAAGGCACAGATAGAACCAGTAACTTAACCAAGGTCACCTCTAAAGACTGGGGAGCTTGGCTGAGCCAGGGCAATCCAGCTTGTGCAGTTAGTGCTCCCATCCTAGAGAAACAGACACAGCACACTCACTGCTCATCTTCTTGGGAAGCACCTGCTAAGCATGATAAGGGAGAACTATTCTCCCACCAGAACACCTGAACCATATTCCTGAATCTCTTCCTAACTGAACCCAAGACCCTGGACAACACATTTTATGCTCTCTGGCAAATAGTGTTTTAAGAGCACATAGTAGGTGTGAAGCATATTTGAACAGCTTTAAACACTATGAAGAGACAAAGGGTCACACGTTATTATTATTTATAAAAACATGGAGTGAGGGGGAACAGTTCCCTCTACCTTTCCCCAAACTTCATTTATGGCTACTTCATTGTTTACGTTTAATAATATGTACCTTAATAGTTTTCTGGAACTTAGTTTCTTATATTTAGATACCCTTTCAAGATGCACCAGGAGGAAAAAGTCATCCATTAATGCTTAAGATAAATGCATAATAAGTAAATTAAAAAGCAGCTATCCACAGGCTACCTCAAACCCTCTCACACACCACCAGGAAGCAAACAACAGATCTTTCTGGGAGTCTACATAAGTGGAAATTTTCTTATTTTCTTTCTTTATATTTCTTTTTTTCTACCTTCCTTTTTTTCATTCTTTTTTCCTTTCCTTCACAAATATTTAATGAGGACACACTCTGCATCAAGCAGTAGTCTAGAAAACAATAAAGAATCCAAAGTGAAGTCCCTGTTTCATAAAGCTTTCTTCCCACCACGGAAATAATCCACCAATGAAAGATACCGTTGAGCATGACGTCAGAGGCTCTGAGAGGAATAAAAAAGAATAACGAGGCAGAGAGTGAAGTTGGTGTGAGGAAACCTCTCTTCGATCCAGATCTGCCTTCCATATGCTTCGTCCACTTTGGTCTGTGCCAATGGCAGGAGGTGGCAGAGCAGAAGAGGGCGTTGGGCTTCTTTCTTCCCCACTTGCTCCATGCAAGGTCATTATTCATCAGTTCGGGGATTCGGTTTTGCCATTCTCCACTCAACTCTCTCTCTACGTTTTGGTCACTGGGGACCCTGATTGTAAGGGGAATAGGAGACTATTTAAGGCAGGGTGGCCTGAAGAGTCCTCTCTGAGGCACTGGCATTTTCCCTTGGAGCAAAGAACATTAAAAGACAGAACATAAGATAAGCACAGATTTTTGGTAATCCGCAATCCAAATCCTTCTGGAGCCCTTGGATACAAAAACCCAGAAACGAGCCATCAGAGAGCCAAGACAGTAAGCTGGGCTATGTGGATAAAAGCCAAGAGGGACACTGAGGGTGGCAGAGCCCGTCAGAAGGAAAAGATGCTCCAGATGGAGGGGGAAATGAGAGAAGAATGGAGCTGCTTCTGTACAGAAGTACCACCCTCTCTGTGGCCCATGTCTAAATACTCAACTCCCCAGTACATGAAAACCAAGAATTCCCAATATTTGATGACCTGGTTTGTCTGCACAGATAGCTACCATTTTGTTCCTCTCACTTGAAGCTGGAGTCTTGTTTTCAGTGTTCCAAGAAATGCTACTTGAAACTAAAAAGTAGTTTAAATATTTTGAGCTAAATGTCTTCTCCTTTTAATTCCATTTGCTTTAGGGTCACTTTTCCTTAATTTTTTATGGCTGGAAGAATGTAATTAATTCAGAGTGGTTACTTGGAGAGATTCTTTCCAGGTCCTGTTGGGCATACTGCAGGCATTTACTTGAAGTTGAACATAGGGCATAGACCTTCAAGTAAATAACTTCTCACATTTGATATTAATTCATCTAGATTGTTTTACTTTTCTGAAAAATACATACTAATGTTCCTAAACAGTGTGAAATATTTGTAGCATTGGTATTTCTGGAATATCTTGATCACTCCACAACTCTGTTTAGACAAGCACAAACTGGAGTTCAGCCTCCCAGTGCATTCCTCTGAAAATGTGCTCTTTTCGCAAGATTTTTCAAGCCTTGTGGATTTTAACGAGAATGTAGTAAATTGAACTTTCTGGGATGAGAGAAAAATATTTTTTTCATATTACTGTTATCAGAAACTTGACTTTCGGCAAGCCCTTCGCTCTAAAATTGGTCCTCACTCATTTGACCAAGCTTGTATGGTTTATCTGAAATTTTAAAATGTATGTTTTGCTGAATTTTGATATGGCAAGGGCTCTTTATTTTCCTTAAATAACCACTTTGAAAGAATGACTGGTAATTTAAAAACTAGTACTTATTATTTCAGAGCTTTCTAACATATGACTCATAGGCTGAAGGCTTGCCACTCACTCAACTTTGGCTAACGTGAACATTACCTCCTGAAAAATCTACAGAGATGTTTATGCATGCTATGTTAACTGTGGGCTCTTCTGAGGATTGACTGGAAATTAAATAATTTATGCTTTTTTCATTTTAGTTTGGGTTCCTATAAATTAAAGCCAAAATAGACATTGTATTTTTAGAGTAAGCTAGAATTTACTTTAAGAAATGTACTCGTACAAAGAAAACTCTTTGCCACACTTCACAACAAACAAAATATTGTTAACAAATGTGCCAGTATTTCTCTGGGCAGTTTAGATTTTATTTGGGAGTGTTCGTAGAAGTAAACAATCATAGACAATATGTCTTTGCTTAGCTCAGACTCTGGAGCTGGAAGGGGTCTTTAAAATTATTTGCATAAACTCTGCACTTTATTGACAAGAATACCCAGAGCTTGAAAAGAGAAATGAGTTAGCCAAGAATGGCATAATCTCTTCTGAATTTATGGAGAGGCACCCACGAATCCCTCTCTGCCCTCCTTGGAGCTTTGTTGAGGATAACTGAGCTGAGTCAGGCCAAGAAGAATCCTGGCAGGCTCATTGGAGACTCTCAGTGAAAAGGAAAAAGGAAGACATTATCCAGGGTGACAGTCTCCGTCCACACTTCGAATCTGGTCATGTCAGCTGTACATTGTTCCTCCTCACCTTAGCATGTCCCCACAGCTGTCATCACCTCCTACAGTGAATCTGAGACCCTGTGTGATGCTTTAATACGTAAATCAGGGTGTAGTTTGCCCTCTACAAGGGTTTCCATACAGCTGAGCAAGAGAGTACCCCTACAGGGATGGATGGGGCTCAAGTTTAGCATCCCTACTCCTCACTCCCCAAGCTGTGCCCTGTGGCATAAGGACATGTTGAAACACTCAATGGAAACACGAGGGATGCCCCTGCCCCCAAAGGGTTCCCAAGTTCACCTACAAGAAGTCATGTGATCGGATGGAGTCCCGGATAGTCTTCCATTTGGACTGTCTTTTGGGAAATGCACTTTTCAAGTAGGTAGCTTGGCTAAATGGTCTTCATTAATAAAAACTCTTGACTTTTTTACTTAAAGGGGCAAGAAGGAGAGCATCTCTCCCTCCTCCTTTATGCCAATTCTTCATAAAATTCCTAAGGGAAGATTTGGCCAGTTATCAGGATGTACAGGGCCCACTAATGCCATTATAAGTAACCCTTGAATTTATAACCAGGGGCTATTTTTCATATTCCAATAACGATTAGTTCTAGGAGATACGTGTACTGTGGCATTTTCTTAAAGAAGGCACTTTTACAAATCCATGCCCTTGGATATGTTTTAATGCTTCAGTTGTGTTTTGACATTTTCATGTCTTCATTAGTGAATTCCTGCAAATCTCTTCTCCTTGAAACCATTGCCTGCCCCCGCCACCTCTTTCAGAGAGCCATTTGCTCACTGAAGGATTAGGGCAATTTTTATTACTCCCAACAATAAAATAATGTGATGTCTTCCTTTGCCTGAACTATGAGGGCATCCATTATTCTTATGTATCCTCCCATCATGTTGAAAATTCAAGCTGGTTTAATTTAATTCAATCCATTGCATCACAGAACGTTAACCTGGACAAAGTGCCAACCATGCAGGCAGGACGTTGTGCCCTCCCTGTGGCCACCATACCGATTTTTCCTTCCTCTCCCCTCTGCTGAGGACTGTGGCTGTGGAATAAAAGAATGGTTGTATAAAATAATAACTTTTTTAAAATTCAGTGGTACCTTCAAGAGCCTCAGGATAAAACTGCTCTGTGAGTACTTGACCCAATAAGACACATCCGAGCAACAGGATAGACCAGGAAGAATTCTTAGAGCCACATTCGTGTTGATCCCAAGCTCTTAAACCCCACATCAGGCTGTATGCTGCTTCTGCAGCTTGGCTAGGGAGCCCCAAGAACCTCCACTGAATGCCTACCACTACTCCTAGGTATCCCAAACTCTCTTCTTCCGATCTATCAAGCTACCTTTTCCCCCACAATCTAACAGCCCTGATGAGGGGTCATGATCTCCACCTTGCTTTCTTCTAGTTTCACCTTGACAGAGGTCTCCAAAGCCCTCGCAGCCCAGGCTCTATTTATAATACATTGGAAGAAAATATATTAATGAGCTAAAGTCTAGATCTCAACAAGGTGAGTGAGGATGTTGGTAAATAATGAGATGAGGGAGAAGAAAATGATAAGAGAAAATTAATTCCAGATTACCACCTAGCATCCTTTAAATGTCTTCTTTGATTTGAATGTGAGATTCAGTAACAGTGGGGTTCAAACTCCCTTTTTTTTTTTTTTTTTTTTTTTTTTAACCATAGCCACTAAAGTAGACTACAAGTGATAAGGGCTCCGTTGGCCTGAGAGTCAATGCAGCTGCCACACCTGTCACCAGAAGTAGTGCAGGCTTTCTGCAGGACTAACCAGCTCAACCAATTTTATCAATGATTATGATGACTACCTATTCTTAATTCCCCGGGCACACATAGAAGAAGTTCAAGGTAGTCTGTGGGGAAACAGCTCCACGATGTTTGGTAATCCCTTCCTCTGGTCATGTATCCAGCAGAGTCAGGGATTTTTCCATATAGAAACCTGAGATGAACCCACCTGTGGCAGGCTCTGCCCCGTCCAGAGATTCTATCCTGAGCGGAAATAAAGACCACATGTGCCCCAGCTCTCCCCCCACTTTCCTTCTTCCACATCAGCTTAATCATCTGATTTATGACACTGTTACTTTTACGGGGGTGTTGGGGCCTCTGAGCAGACCAGAAAAATTAATGACCCTCTCCCCTACCTCAGTTCTGAACAAATTGAGAAATGAGTGAAAGATGGCATCAAATATCCCTTAATGCCTAGTAATGGTTGAAGTAGAAGAGGTTAAGTTAGCATGAGAGCTAAGGCTTCTTATGATTAACCTTCAGGCTAAGTCAGACTTACTCTTCTCTACACGCCCCCTCCAAGGCCCAGGCCCAGGCAGGTGAGACTGGCAGGACAGAGGGGAAATGAAGAAGCCCTGCTCCCTGGGCCCTTGGTCCCAAGAGGAGTTGGGGAGCTGAGCTTTGGTCTTCACAAATTTACCAGTCAGAGTAGGCACTGGTGTTCCCCAGGGTGCTGAGTGAATAAAGGGGTGGAAGACAGCCAGGAGTGTTGAGGACAAATTCCTTCTAATGTAAACCAGAGTTTGGAAGAGGCAACCTTCACTTAAAAATTGACCAACCCTTAGAGACAGAAACTGAATCTCTTTCTAGCTTTAAATTTTCATCTAGAGTTACTGACCTATCATTTTCTTTTCTTTTTCTTTTTTTTTTTTTTTGGTTCTACTTAGCCATTCCAGGAGCCATTTCTGCCATTTCTGGGATAGGTGCAGCCATGGGTAGCGGTTTTATTTCTCCTTCAATAGTATTTACTTTTGGACATTGCTGGCTAATTATATGACTTGGTCAACCAAACCAGGCTGGCCAAGCCTCCCACAGGAGCCACTGCAGGGACTGCCCAGAGACTATCATTTTGGTAGCCTGAAAGTCGGTTTGGAATCACAGCCCAGCCTAGTTCTTGTGGCTCAGTGTACAGAAGACTGTTCAGTCTGAGCACTTAACTCATTCAGAGCAGGGTGTTACCCAAACTGCCACAGTGGCATGGATTCCACCCCTCAGTTGAGCCAGCCAGCCCAGGATACCATTTGGGGAACACCTCTCACCCCCATTGTCTTCCAAAAAGCCCAACTGGATAGAAGGCAGGGTCTTGGTGTTAAGTTTGTGGGAATAAGGGTGGATTAGGAAGAGTTAGACTATTTCCTGATCAACATGATCGGTCTCTGTCAGGTGATACCCAGTGATAGCTGTAAATGTGCTGTTAGCAGAGCTCTTTGTGTGTTATACTCTATTGGGCATTTCCCAAGGTCAGGGAGGGATGGTGCCTCACTTCTCCATGGTTTCCTTTCTGTGCCTTGAGTGGTTCTTACAAGGAAAGGACACGGTGTGTCCCAGAAGGAACATGGTCTTTGGACCTTGATGAGCTTAGGGGTAGGGTTCAGCTCTCTCAGTGGTTTAGGGGGCACATCACTCCACTTTTCTGAGATTTGGCTTTCTTATCTGTAAAATGAAAACATGATAAGTACACCCCATATGTTTATGGTGAAAACTGAACAAGTTTACTTATGTAAAGTACTTAGAACACAACCTGAAAGACAGTGGCATAAAAGTTGATGAGACAAAATAAATTCTTTTTTGTGACAATCTCACCAAATTGGTGGTGACAAAACAACCAATCTGAAAAGGTTATCTTCAGATACACACTTTTGGTGTTTGTTTGTTTTTTTATTTTTGTTTTCATTTTTGTTTTTTTGCCTTTTCTAGGGCCACTCCCATGGCATATGAAGGTTCCCAGGCTAGGGGTCTAATTGGAGCTGTAGCCACCAGCCTACACCACAGCCACAGCAAAGCCAGATCCGAGCCCCATCTTCAACCTATACCACAGCTCACGGCAACGCCAGATCCTTAACCCACTGAGCAAGGGCAGGGTTCAAACCCGCAACCTCATGGTTCCTAGTCAGATTCGTAAACTACTGTGCCACGACGGGAACTCCAACTTTTGGTGTTTTATGAGGCAAAATTTTGACCAAAGAGCTTACCCTTCATAGAATTATCACTTTTAGGGCTGCACATGTGGCATATGGAAGTTCCCAGGCTAGGGGTCAAATCGGAGTTGCAGCTGCCAGCCTATGCCACAGCCACAGCCACATAGGATCAGAGCCACATCTGCAAACTACACCACGGCTCATGGCAACAACAGATCCTTAACCCACTGAATGAGACCAGGGATTGAAGCCACAGCCTCATGGCTACTAGTCGTATTTGTTACCGCTGAGCCACAATGGGAACTCCGAACTATAACTTTAAATGCCTGAGTAATAATTCATTCTTGACCTCTGTGGTCTAGTCTTGACCTTTTTTTTGATGGCACTAATCTAGAAGAGTGCTAATTTACAAAGGAAACAAATAGAAACCATGTCAAAATGAGATTTCCAGGGTGGAATAATAGGGAATAGGATTGCATATCTTAAGAACTTACATGAGACAGGTGCTAACATCCACTCAACAACAGCAGTACCATAATTTGGACCCATACCTGTCTGTTTCCAAATAACTTACTCTTTCCACTTAATCATTTGCCAGGCCAGTTAGTAGGTGTCTGCTAAATAAATAAACACGGTAGAGAAACCCTAAACTAATGGTAAATCTAAGTGTGCTTAATGAGAATCTCTTACTTTAATGATTTTTCTCCAGGCTGTAATTAGGGGAAAATATTGGGGAAAGTGGACTGACTATAGATAAATCTCACTTCTTTTATTTCTACCTCATCAATATTTATTCCAGCATCCTCATTCTCAACTAATCTCCCTCCTTCCACAATAGCACCCTTCCAGTCCATCCAAGTATTAAATACTACTGGGATTTGATACATACTAAGTACTGTGTAAGTACTTGTGGAATGTAAAATCTCTCTATTGTTTGTGGCCAGCATATTCTAAATTAAAGTCTTGCCTTGCCTTCTCCTTACGACACTTTGACGTATCCTCATTGTCTCCGTTGTTGAGACTGAAAGGTGTGTGACGTTCAAGAGGCTTCATGATCTTTATCCTCATCTGTAATCACACCATATGTTTAAGTCATACTGAACTGTTTGCATGTCCTTAAATATGTTCCCTCGCAAGATCTTTGCACATTCCCGGAATACTCGTCCTACGTTCTCTTTGCTTCTTGGCCATTGATTTTTTAGGTCTTCCTGTGAGGCAAAGCCTTCTCTGAATTCTCATGAGACAAGAATAGTTATCTTTGTGCTTCTTTGTTAACCTCTCAGATGGTGTTTATCTACCTCCATCTATCCTCTCCTTTTCTACTCATATTCCTTAAACAATAAGCATTTTGAGAGCAGTGGATCTTTCTGTTATATTCACTTTTGTATCTTAGGGCCTAGCCCTATCAGATTGTTGAATGAACAAATTAATCCGTCAGTGAGTGGGGTCATAGGCGTGAATAAAGAAGTGGACAGAGTCAATTCAGAAGACAATATATGTGCATTAGAGTCCATAGTCCTGAAAGGGTTGACCTTGATAGTTCCTCTAAAGTCAATACCTTTTCACACATCCATCTCCTAGGGAACTGTTAGACCATTTCTGCAAACAAGAAGCAAAATCAACCAGTATGAAAACGAAATGTTTTGTTGCATTAAATATGAGTTGGACATGCAGGAGAGAACATTTCTAAGTCATGGACTTTACAGTCAACCTTCTAGATCATTTTATATCTAAACAATAAACTGGTAGAAATTATCTAGAAATACATCCACTTTGTAAAAACTAAGTGCCTGCTCTGTGCCAACAGATCACTAAGCAATGAGGTTATAAATGCAATTAACACACACTAAACCCCTCTGGATCTTGGTTCCCTTACCCTAAAATTACTGATCTCATAGAATCATTGTGAGAATGAAATGAGTTAACTAGGAGTTCCCATTGTGGCTCAGTGGTTTACGAATCCGACTAGGAACCATGAGGTTGCAGGTTCGATCCCTGGCCTTGCTCGGTGGGTTAAGGATCTGGCATTACCGTGAGCTGTGGTAGAGGTTGCAGACGCGGCTACTGTGACTCTGGCCTAGGCTGGTGGCTGCAGCTCCAATTGGACCCTTAGCCTAGGAACCTCCATGTGCCACAGGAGAGGCCCTAGAAAAGGCAAGAAAGACAAAAAAAAAAAAAAAAAAGAATGAAATGAGTTAACTCATATAATTGCTTAGTATAACAGTTTGAGCCAAGTAAGCCTTCGAAAATGTGAGCCATGGTGAGGTGGTGATGAAGATGAAATGATGGTGTGGTGGAGATGCCACCACACGGAGCTTACAGTCTCACAGGAACATAACTGAACCATTGTTCTACAGTGTGAAAAGCACCATAAAAGAGGAATCAGGGACTTCCCATCATGAGTCAGTGGTAATGAACCCTGCACGTATCCATGAGGCTGTGAGATCAATCCCTGGCTTCGCTTAGTGGGTGAAGGATCCAGCATTGCCCTGAGCTGGGGTGTAGGTCACAGACATGGCTTGGATCCAGAGTTGCTGTGGCTGTGGTGTAGGCTGGCAGCTATAGCTCCAATTCAAGCCCTAGCCTGCAAAGTTCCATATGCCACAGATGCAGCCCTTAAAAAAAAAAAAGAAAGAAAGAAAGAAAAAGAAAGGAGTTTAAAAGACACACTAGTATAACAAAGAGAGTAATCAGCTTTGCCCAGGGAGGGTAAAAGAAGATGGAACCAATTATAAAGGCTTTATGGAAGAAGAGACAAATCTTCAGCTTAACGAGTTAGTAGGAGTTTGCAGGCAGTTGAAACCTTGTCTCAAGGATCTTAAGAATCTGATCCGGTTTTTAATTCCTCCTGTGATAAGAAGTGTCTTTTCCATAAACGAAGGTCTTAACAACTAGGTGATCTCATCAGGAGAAAACAAATACAGAGGTACAGAAAAGGTCTCCGCCCTCACTAAGGTTTATTTGTCTATTCCAGTTTTTCAGAAAAGAATCTAAAGTATTTCAATAAAATATGTTAATTAGATTGAAGTCTGGATATATTTTAAATTTTAATTTTTTTAATGGCTCCCCTATCAAAGGGGGATTATCTCTCTAATTATTTTCATGGCACCTATCACAGGTATCTTCCTGCTTTGACAAATGCATTCACTTTAAGGCAAAACATATGTGCCAAGAAAATTACAGTGTCTGTCAACCATGGAGGAATTTGGAGTGCAGGCTTTGCTATGAAAATCACAGCATGTGGCGTTCTAAGATTGTGGCCACTGTCCTAAGTTGGAATTGTAAAACTTTATGGAAACATTTTTTGGAAAAGGCTCTTTTAACCTGGTATTCATCAGTATTAAAATCAAATAGATACTCAGCCAAAGAGGGTCCCTCACTCCATGCTGTTTTCTGTTTTCCTTCGAACATAGGGATTACTGTGACAGAACTTCCTATCCCAGGCATGAGCCTTTCTGCTGCTAATGCAAAAAAACAAAACAAAAAAAAAAACACCTTCTTCCATCCCCAGTAAGCATGGGCAGTGTTACAATTCAAAGAAGGCTCCCTTTTCTGGGAGTGCAACTGTCTAAGGGCAGACTTGGCAAGCCATGGGAGCCTTGATTAGCCTTTGGTATCTTCACGCCTTCATTGAGGTCTCATCCCCATCTAAAGTTTGTTCTATTGCTTTCCCTCCTTTTTTGTTTTATGTTTATGATGTAAAGTCATTATTAATCCACAGGCAATAAACTAGCCTGAGAATAAGACCAATGGAAACGATATAGCCACCACTGACATAAAAAATACAGTTGCAATCTACCATAAACAGGCAAAACTGAGCTCCAAAGAGTGCTTCACTCTTCAGTTCATAAAAGGCGGAATGCTGTCAGCCCAGCCACAGGAGGACAATCAAACTGGCTTTCCTGGACAGGCTCGGCAACTCATTGATCAAGTCTGTCAGTTCAAACAGAGTTAGCAAAGGGAACTAGCCCTCTCTCCTTCCACTCTGGCAGTAGAAAACCAGGGGAGGCAGGGAGGAAAGGAGGGGTATGATGTGTGGATGTTAAGGCAAGCAGCCAGGCTTGGGGAAAACCATGGGGAAATTTCAGATGAACATGCACTGGGACACTCTGTATAATCCATCACTCATTACATGGAGCAAGGCAGCACTCTTAAAGCCTACTCCAGAGGTGACCAAGTGATGCAGTTTAGAGACCATGAACATGAAGGCCATATTTTCAAGTTGATAATCAAGTATAAAAATATATAGGAAAAAAATGGCAAACCAGGATAATCACCAAAAAATATATAGATATTATGATTGGCAAACCCATGAGATAACCCAATTTTCCAGTCAAATAGATGACAACGTACATAAACTCTGCTGATTATAGATGTTCATTTATTTCATCCATGGATCAATTTAATGACTCCACACATGCTAAGCCTTTTTTTTTTCTAAGTGCTAAGATTTAGGCTTTACACAAATAGAAGTGTGGCAAAGCGGAGATGACCAATGTAGTTTGAGATTAGGCAAGAAGCTTGAGGGGACTCTTGACAGACAAGGATTTCAGGCTGGCTCTTAAAGGTTAATGAGATTTTGACAGGCAGAGTAGAAGGCATCAGGATGTTTCAGAAGGCATAGCATCAAGGCTGGTGCAGTGGTGTGAATGAGTATTCAGGTTAAGAGGAGGCTAGTAAGCATGGAGCGTTGGTTTTTTGCAAGGGGACAGCCGAAGGTAAAAACTGAAAAGCTGGGTATAAGCACCATGTTAGGACTTTGGAATCTACCCTTATAGGCAGTGGGAGCATTTGAAAGTTTGTGCAGGAAGACACATGTTTTAGAATGCTAGGTATGCATTCAATATATATTCAGTAGCCTCCCCCATGTTTATCCTCCCTCTCTAGAGGCAGCTCAAGTACAGTATCTGGTTGATGTAGGAGAGAGACTGAGGGCAGTAAGTAAAAAGTTAATAACATCTAAGTATCAATGTGGTGATATCCCAATGGATTAAGAGACAAAATAAATTGAATTCTTTATCCATTGGATACGGAGTTTGGGGAAGAAGACAGTTTTAGATCTGTGCTTCCTCAAATATGATGCCCTTATGAATCATTTATCTTATTAAAAGGGAGATTCTGGTTCAGTATATCTGGGTAGAGACTAAGATTCTGTATTTCTGACAACCTTGTGCCCCACGAGTCATATTTTGAGTAGTAAAATTTGGGAACACTCTAGATATACCATCCCTGTGAGGCTGTCTGTATGATGTTTCATTAAATGTGATGCGTTTGCATTAGGGGAAGTTATTGACTTCACTATTAGACACATTCAGTTAAAGGCATGTGAACCAAGAGTTAGAAACTGGATTGTTGTTTTAGAATCGAGGCTAAAGCTTGGCCTAAAGAAATCCCTAGAGGAGAAGAAGATGGCAAAACCAGAGTGGATAAGATTTCCCCACTTATCTTTAAAAAAAAAAGTAGAAAGAAAAGAAAATGGTAGAAAAAGGGTTTAAAAGACTATATTATGCCCATCTGGGGGAAAATGAACAATTAATAACTACTTGTGGATGGAACTAATGATATACCCATATTCAAATTGAAAATGGAGAAGAGGAAAAAAAGGAGAAGAAGGAATCAGAACAGAGACTGAGAGGGAACAGTCAAGAAGACAAAAGATCGTTGAGTCACAGAAGGCAAAAGAGGAAACGCCTCTTGCTGAACGGGGAAGATTCAGGAATGTCGCATGTCTCTGAGAGTTGGCCTGGACTCATAGGACGTGGTTGTGGCTGCTGTGCAGTGTCCCGCAGACCCCATCAGGCCTGAAGCCCTCATCCTCCCGGCTGCTGGGAAAGTCAGTTGTGGTGACTCTCAGCTAAGTCCTTTTCCAGGAATCGCCTTCCCCAGAAAACAGTAGCCTCCACCATGTTTATCCTCCCTCTCTAGAGGCAGCTCAAGTACAGTATCCGGTTGATGTGGGGATATAAAGGCCCAAAGCCCCTGTGCTGCCCGGGGCCCCAGCTCAAGAGACCTCCCCTCTGCCCCTCCCCTTGGAATCAGCACAGCTCCTTGTTGAAACAGCAGGACGGTTCAGTTCTGCCCAATCCTGTTGGGTACATTCCCTCACAGGTGGTGTTTCCTAGAGCACTCCTCAATAAAAATCTCATCTTGTAGTCTATTTTCTAGAAACCTGACCTAAGACAGATGTGGGGTTTATTCCTAGAGATTTTATTGCAAGAATCATTCCTATTTGAGGCTGCATCCCCACAGGCCTTTTCCTGAGATCTCACTGCTGTCTCTCCCTCTCCCTCTGCATTTCTGCTTCTGAAATTGTCCTGTTAGGTGGTGCCACACCATCTGTGGAGAAGAGCCTGGCAAATTCAGGGGGGGCATTTGCTACAGTGAGGTCATATTCCCAGCTGCTGGGTCACGTCTTCCACATCTTCACTCGCTCCCCCCACTCCTCATGTGCAGAGAGCTGTTTATGGCCCAACCTCCCTCCTTCCTTGATTCGACTATCCACCTGCTGTTGCAGAGAACAGCCATTATATTATGTATCCTCTAAAATGGAAGAACACGAAGCCCACTAATTAAAACTGCAGATCAAGCTGAAATGAAAGGCATAGCAAAACCATGAAGGACAGGCAAGGAACATAAAAAGCCTGCAGCGCTTAGAAATATGGGCAGGAAATTACCAAATGAGCCTCAGCGTGGAGGCCTGAAAGCTAATACCGTTGGAGGAAAGGAACCTGAAACACGAAATCTGGAAAACAAGAAGTCCGACAAGGAAAAGAAAAGAAAAGAACAGGCAGGTGATATTAGACACTTCGACAGGATCTTCTGGCGTAGGGAAGCAGAATAAAAACCAGAGTGTAATTCTTGGCGGCATTTTAAGTCACACTGCCACACGTGGTCCCAAGGTGATGCCTTTGTGGAGCTGCTGTGAGACAGACTGGGTTTGGTTTCCAGGTGCTTGGGTTCTAGAGTGAAAGAGACAGACAGGAAGGGCACCTGGTAGCCACAGACAGAAACAATCAATGGATGGGAGTGATCAAGTTACAAGAAAAGGAGATGGATTGAGAAGCTCATCTGGTGCCGAGGGAAAGTCGAGCTGATGTCGATCGTAGGAGCAACATGGGCTCTGATGAGAAAAAGACTGTGCCAGGGTGCTGCTTGTCAAAAGGGAACTAAGCCTGGGCGAGGAAAAGGCAGTTTTGAAACATTGGCAGGAACTTATAAATGGGCAGCAAGCCGGGTACCGTCATCCAGCATGAGCCGTGAAAGCCCACATGGTCATGGAGGAGAGGAAAATGCACACACACAGCCCTACAGGGAGCAAGTCTGAACCTGAGACCATTGTGACCTGCTGACAAGGTCACACCATCAATCCAGGTGCAGAGTCAGTTCAGATAACATCTGGTCTATTTTCTCACCTTTAATCGATTCAAGAAAAATGGTTGAACAAGTAGCATGCTCTTCCATAGGAGAGTTGAGAGCTGGGACCTTGTCTTGTCTATCTCTGAGTTCCAAGTGTCTAGTGCAACAAATATGCTTATTCAGTGTTTTCTGAATTAATTAATGATGGGAAACTGGAAAAAAATATTCCTGCAATGAAGTTCCAGAACACACTGTTGGCAGTTCAGAGGCTCAGCACTTCTGAGGCTCTTTGGGAATTTTCCCCAAAAGGTTCATATTCAAGAAGTAGATCTGTGCTTCTCTGCC
Organism: Phacochoerus africanus; assembly: GCF_016906955.1. NCBI lineage: Eukaryota > Metazoa > Chordata > Mammalia > Artiodactyla > Suidae > Phacochoerus > Phacochoerus africanus. The sequence continues at coordinate 24,183,752 of NC_062554.1, forward strand.
TGTCCTGGGCTCAGAGCATCCTTTATTAGGGGTAGAAAACCCCTCAGCATGGGGTTGGGCAGTCTCTTACATTTTAAAATTAGATAGCTTCTTTCTTTCTAAGGTCCAAGTGAGAAACGGAAGAAGCTGACAGGAAGCATTCATTAATTTACTGAACAAATGTTAGGATGCTGTATAGTTTAGCAGTCAAGAGCATGGACCTAGAAGCCAGATGGCCAGATTTCAAATTCTAGCCCTACTACTTCCTTCTTGGGTGTATCCTCTGGCAAGTTATCCAACTTCACAGTGTTTCATTTTCTTTGTAAAACAAGGATAATAACAGTTCCTGATGAATGAGATTGTTGTGAGGATTAAGTGAACAAAATCCATGTAAAGCATTTTAGAAGAACGCTAATCAATCTTTCTTCTTTGGGTGTCTTGTGCATGTGTTTTTGTGTGTGTGTGTGTGTGTGTGTGTGTGTGTATGAATTGAACACATGTTATGGGCTAGGGACCCTTGCACACTGGGGAGACAGTGGCAAGTGAGAAAGGCCAGAATGAATGAGGTCGTCACTTTTCGTTAGAGAGTCAGATTCTAAGCAAAGAAGGGAGTAAACAAAAACACTAATTTCAGATGCAGATGAGTTCCACGAAAAAACATGAAATGACCTGGTGGGCTAGACGAGTGTGGGGCGAGTCCAAGGAGCTGTATTCAAGTGGCCAGAGAAAGACTCTTTGAGACATTCTGAGCTATGATCTGAATGACCAGAGGGAGCCAACCATGGGAGGGTCTGGGGCAGAGGAAATGCTGTGTGCAGATGTTGCCTGAAGATGAAGCAAATTTGTGATGTTCAAGGAAGACAGAGTGTACAAGGACGTGGTGACAAACGGAGGAGAGATGGGTAAACTCTAGGGGATAAGTGTGGGCCAGATCATGTTGAGCTTTGGTGCCTAAGATAACAACTTTGGATTTTGTTTTAATGCAATGGGAAACCACTGGAGACTTTTAAGCAAGAAGTGACATGATTTGATTTCAAAGTTCAAGGATCACTCTGGCTTCCATGTAGCATAGACTAGCCGGTCCAAAAGACGAAACAAAGCAGCCATGGGGATGCTATTGGCTACTGCAGAATCCAAATGAGTGAATACCAGTTCAACTAGAGTATAGTGTTGGAAATGGGGGAAAAAATGTGATGAGTTTAAATTATATCTTCGAGCAGAACTCATTGGGCTTTCTGATGGGATGACAAGGGAGGGAAGTTAAAAGTAGAAGAAACTATTGACATCATTGTCCGGCATTTGATTAATACCTGAAAGAATTAAAAAAGGTTTAAAAACACTGCACACATACAGTACCTGCCTTTAAATGACTTCTGTATTTTTGAGAGACCTGGTAAGAAATAGAATCATACCCAACTTGAATGACAGGATAATCTATAGAGGCATGAACAAAATTAAAGGGACCAGGAAGAAGGTGGAGAACACAGCAACTGGGAAGAGTGAGAAATTACCAGAAGCCACGCATTTGTAAAGGCAAAGGGGAGAGAGTCAAATTGTAATGAGGTCCCGGGAAACCTGGGGTTGAGGAGCAGGGCCACCTGGCAGGAGATGTAGTCCTAGAGGAACATGGCACTGCCCCAAGATGTGGCCTGGAGCCTAAAGGAAGTGCAAGCAGGGAGTCAACACTTTGTAGTAGGCCAACACGTTGACCTTCATGCGTCAACATCCAGCCCCTGCCTCCCATAACCCCACTGGAAGCCAGACAGCTGAGGAGCACCTGTGACGATCTGAAGTGTCCTTTTCCCTGGGGCTCAGAAGAGAATAGAGAATAGCACAGGATAGATCTGGTATCTGACAGTGTAGAGCCAAAGTTAAAGCATAGAAACCTGCAAAGTTGTTAAAGAAGAAAGAAAATATAATCTGGAACAAATCTAATTCCAACTTCAGGGTTTTCACCCAGGCTCAGCCCAGAGTCTGCCTCCAATTCAAATCCTTTCATGCAAAAGATCCAAGGTTGCCCCCTGATTTCCTTTCTTCTCAATGTGGCCGCTACCCTCTCTGATCTTTCTTTCTTTCTTTCTTTCTTTTCTTTTTCCCAAGCATGGGAGGGGACCATAGTTATAGAGGGTGATTTAATATCTTTGCTACCTCTGAAGCAAAATATACACCACTTCTTCATTTTAAGAGTTCTACCACCAAAGACTATGGAGAAATATACGAGGATAACATACAATAACTAGCAGAGGGAAGTTCTAAAACTCGCAGCTCTAACTGCCATGGCCAGGGGCCCACGGTGCCCGAATCCCACTGAGACTATAAATTCAGTGGAAGCCCATCCAACATGTCTTTTGTTCCCTCTTTCCATCTCTTTGATTCGAGGTAAAATCAGTTAAGCAGCCCCCCACTCCTTCCAGCAGAGACAACACATAATGCCACGTTTTAATAGAACAGTTTGACCAAGAAACCCCACCTCACCTGATCAAAAAGCTCCGGAAACCTCTCTCTCTAGTGGGTTTTCATACAACTGCTGGTGGGAGAAAGTTTTCATGACTTACCCTGGGTCCTGTGCAGGGTCCTGGGTCCTGCATCCCTGCCCGTGTCCACATCCACCTTCCCCCTAGCTGCCTAATGCTAAGCAGTGGTGCAAGGGCAGATCCCAGTCTCTGAGGAGCTTCTGGGTTCCCACAGAATGTGATTTGCCTCATCATCTTAGATCCTGCCTCTACTTTGATTTCTTAGCAGATCTGAGGCTTGGGATGCCTGTGTGCACAATAAATCAATGGCATTTTAAGCTTTCCCTGTGGCCTTAATTACTATGCATCCTGGTGCAGCATGCTGTGCTGATCACATTTATGCCTTCACCTAAATTCTTAATGCTCCTTCTCAGTGCCAAGAAATGGGATTTTTATGAAAATGTAACTCTTACCTTAACCCACCAGATGATTGCCACTCTTCCATGAATTCCTGTTAGAGTCGAGAGCCTAGACTATAAGCTCGATGAAGATACAGACCATGTCTGCCTCAAATATGACTGTTTTCCCTAGAGCCTATCATCATACCTGGTATACAGTTAGTGCTTAATAAACATCTGTTAAATATTAAATAGCAAAGTGTTTTGGAAATGGCATTTGTTAAGTGCCAGCCTAAGTGTGCGCGCACGCGCGCGCACACACACACACACACACACACACACTCTCTCTCTCTCTCTCTCTCTCTCTCTCTCCATATTCCTATATCTAAGATGTTCTCCAAGCTACTTAAAGCCATATTTAGTTCAAGACATCAAGAGAGTTATCGGTGTACATTTCTTTAGAGGGACAAGACCCGAAAGCTTTCCCTTGGCCATGGCACAGCCCCATCCCTCTCCAGCTCCGTCTCTGCCAGTCCAGGGAGTCTGTGTTCTGACAGTCCTTGCCTATTCACTTCCTCTACACAATTAAAGGGAGGAATTTAATTCAAGCTCTTCTGTCACTATTACCTCTGCTTCATCAAGTTTTCCATAGAGTAGGACTTCTCTTCCCAAGGAATTTTTATTGACCATTCCAGACTAAGCATGTCTATGACTTTATTCCAATCTTCTTCTCCCATAGCGTTTTCCTGTATCTCTTCCCTAACCAAGGCTCATTGTGTCTTTCTTCTAACTCCCCTACCTCGAGCCCCATCCTCACATGGTATACATGGCCCTTCTATAGTCATTGTCTTCTTGCCTTGTTTAATTGCATATTTGTATCACAACTAGACTATAGTTGTCTTCAGGAAATGCCCTGTCATTCTAGCTTTCTGTCCCATCACACACATGCTGTCTCCAATCAGAAATGCAATCTTTGGAGTGCCTGTTGTTGCTCAATGGTAATGAACTCGACTAAGTTTCCATGAGGATGCAGGTTCTATCCCTGGCCTTGCTCAGTGGGTTAAGGATCTGGTGTTGCCTTGAACTGTGGTGTAGGTCTCAGAGGCAGCTCGAATTGGGAGTTGCTGCGGCTGTAGTATAGACCAGCAGGTGCAGCTCTGATTTGACCCCTAGCCTGGGAACTTCCATATGCCTTGGGTGCTACCCTGAAAAAGACCAAAAAAAAAAAAAAAGAAATAAAATGCAGTCTTCTCTTTGATCTAAGAGCTACTGTTTTTTTCCAACTTTGATCTGTCAAAATAAACGTTATTTGGAGCAAAAGTCTAAAAATAGGGAAAAAAATAAAGTTAAGCCCATGAAGGTACAATGCTCTCTAAGAAGTGTCCTCTCAGAGCTCCAGGTTAAATGCTACTTGAATCCTGTGAACTAGAATTCCTCCGAGAGTTCCTTCCACCTTCCTCAGGCACCACACCTCTTGTCCCCACATCTCTGGTTTTGCAAAAGCAGCTTAGAACCTGTCTGCAGGGAGCACAAGCACAGTAGTTTAGCAGATGGGTAGAAATGGCAAAAAATACCGTATTGACAGCCATCCTCGTATTGCAGGTCATGAATATACCGTTATACACATAGAGTTGTGAAGAAGTAAGTGTTGGATAACCTAGGAAAGAAAGCAAGAAAAAAAGAAAGAGGAAAGAGAAAGAAAAGAAAGAAGGAAGGGAGAGAGGAAGGAAGGAAGGATAGAAATGACAAATCTTACATTTATACTTGGCTAAACGTCTAAGAGTAACTGATATCCTTTCTTTTTTTTTTTTTTTTTGTCTTTTGTCTTTTTTGTTGTTGTTGTTGTTGTTGCTATTTCTTGGGCCGCTCCCACGGCATATGGAGGTTCCCAGGCTAGGGGTTGAATCGGAGCTGTAGCCACAGGCCTACGCCAGAACCACAGTAACGTGGGATCCGAGCCGCGTCTGCAACCTACACCACAGCTCACGGCAACGCCGGATCGTTAACCCACTGAGCAAGGGCAGGGACCGAACCCGCAACCTCATGGTTCCTAGTCGGATTCGTTAACCACTGCGCCACGATGGGAACTCCTGATATCCTTTCTCACAGCTGATGTTTACAGTAGCCCTGTTCAGTAATCAGGTTAGTTCTCAGCCCCCAATTCATAGATGAGGACACCGAGGACCAATATTTGAATTGCCTGCAGTCACATAGCTCTAAAGAGTAGAGCCAAGTCTCAAAATTAGGCCTCCTTACTCCTACATCCAAAACTACCAAACAAGTTTCAAACCTTGAGGGAAGAAATGATATTTCTCTTAAAAATTCTATTTCCCAAGTAAGGCAAATAGGCAAAGAGAGTAGACACCAGAGTTCTTTCTTTCTTTTTTTTTTTTTTATCTTTTTGTCTTTTTAGGGCCACACCCATGACAAATGGGGGTTCCCAGGCTAGGGGTCGAATTAGAGCTGTACCTCTAGCCTACACCACAGCCACAGCAATGCGGGATCCGAGCCACATCTGCGACCTACACCACAGCTCATGGCAACACCGGATCCTTAAGCTACTGAGCGAGGCCAGGGATAGAACCCACGCATCCTCATGGATGCCAGACAGGCTCGTTAACCACTGAGCTACAACAAAAACTCCCAAGTTCATACTAGGAATTCCAAGGTCAAGCCTCTGAGAGCCACATTTAGGTTTGCAGGGCCACTGAAAACCAGAAGCATTTCATCCTGAACGCTTCCAAATTTCACCTGAGCTGGGACTGCTCTTGGGAAACAAAAGCTGCCCTGGAGCAAAGGAAATCTGCCTGGCCATCAGCACTAACTCAGGAAAGGAAGCCCTATTTTATCCCAGACCTCAGCAGAAGAGGCCAGCTAAGCACTCTTTTATCTACATGCCCTAGTGCCTTCACTTATCACTTCTACAAACAACTGATAATTTATACTGTTTCCTTACGCAAGATCTTAAGGAATTTCCAGTATAAACCTGCACATTTCCAGGCTCTGCTACTTAGGAATGTAAATTATTTACTTGTTTGCCTTTGATATGTTGTTATTATAGCTTGTTACCAACAATTGGGATTTCCTGGAAGAGAAAATTGTACATCTTTCCCATGAAGATACATTTTAATAAAGCATAAAAATTTTCAGCCCTCAATTATTCATAGTTGTACAGGGAATACTTAAGATTCTATTCAACAGAAAGAATCTATGCAGAGATTTATGCATGTTTTGTGTTGCCCAGGAGAACGGCACACACAGGCTTCAGATTTGCATAGCCAGAGAGGTTGCTAGGTCTCAGGTTTTAATACTCCTCAAATCATCTAAAACTTCTAGCACTTAAAAATAGCTGCTATGTGTGTGGACCTGAGATGAGGATGACAAAATTCCTTATGGTGTCAGAAGAAAGCCATTTGCTAATCTGTAGGACAAAACGACTGGCAGTTACTTGGACAGAATTCAGGTGAGATACACTGTAAGAAAAAGAACGCAGGAAGAGCCTTTGAATTTAAAACCTCAGGCAGAAGTTCGCAGAGGTTTGGGAGCTTGCCTAGGACACCTAAAATTAATATTTAAACTGATTTCTCAATAGCAACAAGCCCAAGAGGGAATCTACCAAAATTTAAAAGTCTAAGGATGCGGCCTGGCTTAGGATTTGACACAGGCCATCTTGTGGTTCTTCTGCCTTCACCCATTCCCTGGTACGCATCAGCTGAGTTCCATGCAGAAGAAACATGATAAACAAGTACATGGGCGTACGCAAGGCCAGAACTAGCGTGCCAGAAAGGGAACTGTCCCATTTGGGTGAAAAGTTGCGTATCTAGAGGAAAGCGTGAGAGTTAAGGCTGAAGAGGCAGCTGCGGACTGCGTTGGGGATCCCAAGCCACCTTCATGATCAGTGGTCTGCCAGAAGGACAAGAGGCGCTCAGAAAAGTTGTTCTCCTCATGATTTCAGTTTATGACAGAGGCGAATCAGCAAAGGTAACAAGTGCATAGGGCAGAGTCCCGGAGAGCCAGAGTGCGTGCCTCCAGTTGTCCTCTCCCAGGGGAGTCTCAGGGAGGGCACTCAATTCTGCCAGCAACAGTGTGTGGCAACAGGTATCAAATATTACACCCAGGAAAGCTCACTCAAGCCACAATGTCCATGGTTTTAATTGGGAGTCAATGACACAAGCCTGGAGCATTTGACCGAAGATACTTGGTCTACAGACTCTCCAGGGGATGAACTGATGGCCTGAGAACCCATCATAAATCACATTGTCAGCATAAACCATCTGTCCTGTCCCAAGTCCCCCAAATTGACTGAAATAAATCTTCCATGCCCTCCAACAGAGTGGCATATTAAAAAAAATTATCAAGTTATAGGAAAAGTTAAGCTCTACTAACACTCACATAATATTGTGAGTCGAAACCTAGCTCAATTATGAGATTTTTCTTCGATCATGTAAAATGTGTCTCAGCCAGCACCCCATGCCCATTGGCCTACACCCCATTGTGTATAATAATAAGTTATGCATCTATCTCCCTGAGATGGACTTCCTAAGAGAAGAAAATCCATCTTATATGTCTTTCTAGCTCTCGTGGTGCCTAGCACAGGTTTTGGACACCCAAATACCTTACTGAATTTGATAAATGAATAAATGTTACCTTAGAAAAATGGCAGTATGGGAAACTGAAGTTGGTGAAGACAAACCATGATCCTCTCATTATGCAAAGCAATAAAATCAGATTTCTGCCAGAATCCCGGACAGAATTTTTCAATGCAATTTGACAGGCTTGCTTCACGACCATATCAATCCATGAGTTGTCCTAGATTTGTGTGGACACGCTCGGGAAGCCAATGATAACATGAGCTTGACAAAGGGGGAAGTTTTATTTTTACAGTGTGAGACAGAACATGCTGGGAAGAAAAGGTCCTGTTTCCACCCGAGTGTATGAAAACTATCCTCTGAGTGGCCAGCAATCTCACCTCTCTCTCACCTTTTTCTCTCATGTATGTTAGCCTCTCAAGGGTTTCTGCTTTGAAAGGCTTTAACACACAACATGCACACACTCAAATAAGAGCCTACAGAATACACATTATCAGAGAGGAAGCATGGCAGAGCAGAAGAAGAAAATAAATGACCCAAATTGATAAAACACAAAGAAATGTCCACCCTATGTCTGAGAAGCAACTGCTGTGCTGCAGTGGCTATGATGCCGTGTTCCTTTGCCACTTTGCAGATTGCTAAAAGGCAAATGTATCTTTCCAAAGTTAAATATTACATTTTTCTTTCCTTTGAGTCTATATTTAACTTTAATTTCTGATCAAACTAACTGCTTGTGGGATGACAGAAATTCATTACCATGTGAAAAGCATTTCTCTTGGTGGCATGTACCTGGAAGAGGAAAAAAATAGAACAGCCACGTGAAAACCACAGGCTCAAGTTCACGGTGAGCTCACTCGGCATCACAGAAGTCTGTGATTTATTAATATATGCAAAATGCCTCCATAATTCGTTAGATGTGTAGTTAGCTGAAAAAATTAAACACTGCCACCGAGTGCCATTTAAGGAATGATCAAACCAGTTCTGAGCAAGTAAGAATGGATGTGTGCACTTGGCAGAATTTCAAACAAAGCTGAAATTAGGCATTTTCCATCTTCCTCCTGTGACACAGTTTAAACCCATCCAGAAGCCACACTTCCATGGCTGAGCACAGAGGTCCCTGCGAAGAGACGTGGTTTCTCTCACCATTTCCAACGTCCTAGGGGCCCCAGACCCTGCTCCAGAGATGATGCTCCAGACCAAGAAAAGATGTGGTTGTAAAGCACCTCGTTGAGGCATTAGCGCGTTGGAACTGACATGCAAGATGAGTTAGTCCAACTCCAGTCTGATACCCAAATCCTTTCTTTTTATTTATTTATTTTTTAATCTTTTTTATTTTAGGGCCATATGGAGGGTCCCAGTCTAGGGGTCCAAACAGAGATGTGACCACTGGCCTACACCACCGCCACAGCAACGCCAGATCCGAGCCATGTCTGCAACCCTCCCCACAGCTCATGGCAACACCGGATCCTCAACCCACTGAGCCATCAAACCTGAGTCCTCATGGCCGCTAGTCAAGATTCATTTCCCCTGAGTCACAGCGAGAACGCCCCCAAATCCTTTCTTTCTTATCCCCGCCAAGTAACCAGGCATTTTCTGTTGTTGAGTCTCAGGGTGGGCCACCCAAAATATGCCACAATGGCATAATGATTATCTTGAATTAAAGTTACTTAAGAAACAGCCAACGCAAATGGAATACTCTGACTCTCCTTTTATTTTTTGTAAGAAATAAATCTCTCCTGGAAAAGATGACTTTCTTGGATCTGGAGGTAAAAGAGCAACCTTATCACCAGAGTTAGGGAATTCCGGGCCAAGAAGCCTGTATGAGCAAACCCTGTTCTTTCTCTAATTTACTACCCCACCCCCAAATTCTGTTCAGATTCTTCTCTAGACACCCCAAATCTAAAGTTCTTTGTCCTGTCAATTCATCTCAAATGTATTACATCTTCGTTTAAGAGGTAAAAAAATCTGCCCGCTTTAGTCACTTCTTGGATCCCCCTTCTTCCATGTGCATGGATTAACAACGTGTATTTCGTTTTCTCCTGTTAATTTGTCTTGTGTCAACTTTATTATTAATCCAACCACAATAACCCCTCCTTGACACTGTGCTGGTGAATCACCCCACAGCTGAATAAAGAATCTCTTCCATCTTTTACCAGGGACTACTTTTTCTAACACCTCAGTTACGACACAGACATTCACTTTACAGATTGTTATATTTGGGGAAATCGACATCGGATGATGTTACAACAACAGCAACATTGGTATTCCTCTAGTGCTTTCAACCTGCCAGACTTGATGCCTTTACAAATCCAAAATTAGGTACAAAGTTAATAGTTATTTTAGAATGTGAAAAGAAATCACAGTAAACTGCAAATTTTGAAAAATTTACAAGTCCCCAAAGACGTGAAAAAATCCAGAAAACAGTATTTTTCTCCAATATCTTCATCACACACCTCCATCATGCGTGCTTTTTGATTACCCATTCAAGTGACAGTAATCTTGTAATGTCATTTTTGATGATGACAGTGGTCATTCCTCTCGTATGGTTGATGGAAATTTGTTTTTGTTGTTGGTGTTGTTTGGATTTTTTGCCACAGCTTCAGCATATGGAAGTTCCTGGGCCAAGGATCAAATCTGAGCCACGGCTTCAACCTACTCCACAGCTGCAGCACTGAAGGATTGGTAACCCACTGTGCCCAGCTGGAGATCAAACTCATGCCTCTGCAGCAGTGGCTTAAGCCACTTCAGAGACAGTGCTAGATCCTTAACCCACAGGGCCACAGTGGGAACTCCTAAAATTTGTTTTTACTATTTATCATTTAGGAAACCCATTTTTCCAGCCCCACAACCCATAAATGGTCATGCCAGTGAAGTTTGTAGAATTGCTGTCATGGTTGGGAAAACCCGGTTCAAGTGTTTTAATGTCCAAATGGTAAGATTCCATCCTGAGGGATGTTCATGCTTTTCTAGATATGAGGAGATGCAAGAATTGGGCTTATAAAATCTTCTCCTAAAAATATCTAAGTACCTGAAGACCTGTTCTACCAGTTTTCCCAAAGCACAGAGTGCCTCCCTCCTGATCGCCGCCCTGAGCTCCTTTCAGGGGGTGTTGAGGGCCAGCAGCTGCAGTGGCTCAGGATTCAATCCATGTAGAGGCAGATGGCCAATCTCCAGCTCACACCAACCCTGCCTTCCTGGAATGTATTCAAAGTAGTCTTGGAGTTCCCTTCATGGCTCAGGCATTAACAAATCCAATTAGGAACCATGAGGTTGCGGGTTTGATCCCTGGCCTTGCTCAGTGGGTTAAGGATCCAGCGTTGCCATGAGCTGTGGTGTAGGTCACAGACAGCGCTTGGATCCCTCGTTGCTGTGGCTGTGGCGTAAGCTGGTAGCTACAGCTCTGATTAGACCCCTAGCCTAGGAATCTCCATATGCTGCCAGTGTGGCCCTAGAAAAAACAAAAAAAACAAAAACAAACAAACAAACAAAGTAGTCTTGAGGAAACTTCTTTTCATGTATAGCTGGATTCAGGCTGGTAGTATCTTGTTTATAATTTTATATCTATGTTTGGGAGGCTGGTCTGTTACTTTTCTTTCTTATTGTGGCTTTGATTTGGGTATTGCTCAGGTCTGAATGATTTTATCTCCCCAAAATGTGTATGCCGAAACCCAGTACCCAATGTGATGTGCCCAGTCTGATATTAGTGCCTAGTGCCCAATGTTATATTAGAAGGTGAGGCCTTTGGGTGATGATTAGATCATGAGGGCATATTATGAATGCGATTAATGAACTTAGAGACTCCAGAGAGCTCCTTTGATTGCTGTGAACATGTGAGGATTCAACTAGGGAAGTCTGTGACCTGGAAGAGGGCTCTCAACCAACAATGCTGGAGCCCTGATATCAATTTCAGTCCAGTGTGAGTGCAAGTTCCTGTACCCAATGCACAGCCAAATAAACGAAAAGGTCAGAGTTTGGAGTAGAGAAAGGTTTATTGCAGGCCATGCAAAGAGTTGGGTGGCTCGAAGCCTGAACTCTCCAAACTAAAATTGTAAAGCTTTTTAAAAAGTCAAGTGATGGAGGTGGGTCACAGGGTAAGTGATCAGCTCCTGCACAGTTCTCTGGTTGGTGGTGAGGTCACAGAGCAATGTCGCAGGGGTTAGCGTTATCAATCCCTAGGAGCCAGGAGGCCTAGGGTGGCGACATGCCCCTGGTCATCAAGTAGTTAAATTCTTCCATTTGGCTATGGTTTTAGCATCTGTAAAACAACTCAGGAAATGTGCATCAGGTACCATTATCTAGGTCCTTCAGAAAGGAGCTAAACCAAGAACCTGGGGGGAAGGGCCTGCCCCAGGAAGATCCCATAAGGTCCTGCTTGGTTGCACTAGAACTATGAAAAATACATTTCTGTGGCTTACGAGCTATCTAGTCTGTCCTATTTTGTTACAGCAGCCCAAACAGACTAAGACAGCTTTCAAGAGCATTCCACCTTCCTAAAGCCAGTTGGGATGGTTCATACTTTCTACTCTCTGGAAAATTTGTATGAGATTAGCATTATTTCTTCCCTAAATATTTGGTAGAATTCACCAGGTGAACTACCATGCACCTGGACTTTTGTGTAGAAAATATTCTAATTGTAAATTCAAGTTCTTTGAGAATTCTTAGATTGTTCAAGTTATGTTTCTTTTTTATCAATTTATAAAACTAGGTTTTCCTAGTAATTCATCCATTTGATCCATATTTTTAGCAATTATGGCATAACCTGCTCTTAATAACTTTTTAAAATTTAAATCTATTAGTAATGTCTTTAACTCCTGATGTTGATTTTTGAGGTCTTTTCTTCATTTTGTGGTAAGTCTTGCCAAGAGTTTACCAATTTTGAGTCTTTTCAAAGAATCAAGCTCTGGCTAATCCTCTTTATTATGTGCTTGTTTTCTATTTTATTAATCTTTGCTCTTATTTTTCATATATGCCTTTCTTCTACTTAATGACTGTAATTTCCTGTTCTTTTCCTTAAAAGGTTTTCTTGACATGGTATGTCCACCTTATTTTTAATTATCACACATTAGTTGCCATTGTTGTTGTTGTTATTTCAATTAGGGCTTATTCAATTTTAACAGTATGTTGATGAATTTGGCCAGGCTTGTTGTATTCTTAACTTTATCCTTATTTTTATTTTTTCCTGAAGTATATCCTTCTGCAGGCTCTTTCGGTAAAGTTCCTTGAGTGGAATATTTCCAGTCACTTGCGTCTGAAAATATCTCTATTGCACTATGTATTTCTTTGGTCATGCATGGAATCCAGATTGACAGTCATTATTCCATCAGCCCTAGGAAGATATTATTCAATGCTCTTCAAGCATCTGTGTTGCTGCTAGAATTCAGGCCTCGGCTTCATTGTTATTACTTTGTTAACAATTTTTTCTCTTCGATTGCTTAAACTATATTCTCTTTGGTTTTGGTATTCTATAAAGTCACTACCTTGTCTTATTTATTCCCTTCAGGCTTTGTATATTTCTTTAACCTGAGGATTAATATTTCTGTCATCTATCCCAAAACATTCTTAGACAAAATATTTTTGAATATTGCTTCTTCCTCATTCTCTCTCTTCCCACCTAGGAATCCCACTAGATTTGTTAGATTTAATCATCATGTCAATTTTCATTTCTCTATCATTTTTTTTTCTTTTTGGCCTCACCTGTGGCGTGTGGAAGTTCCTGGGCCGAGGATTGATAGAACCCTTACACAGCAGCGACCCAAGCCACAGCAGTGACAATGCTTGATCCTTAACCCTGTGAGCCACAAAGGAACTCCCTGTCTCTCTGTATCTTTGAATAAAAGCTTTAAATATAATCTACATAATATAAATTAATCTATGAATTCTTATTTGATATATTTTGTCATTTTTTTCCACTCCATTTGAAATTTTTCATGGTAGCCTGCTTTTCCATTTTTATTTGTACTATTTCAAGTCTTTAAAAAATTATTTTAAACATACGCTTTTAAAGTCCTCCGTATTTTTCTATTATCTGAAATCCATGGGGGGCTCATCTTCCAGGTCTGTGTACAGCATGTGGTTAGTAATTTTTCCTGGGAGCTTATCTGCACAGCAGGCTTTTTCCTTGTGCACAGTGTACTTGTTCTGCATCCTGGGAACATCCTTGTAATGGGCTTTGTATTCTCTCCTGCCAGGACCTCTGAGGATTTTTCTAATTTAGTCCCACATGCATATTAATTTCACGACCCTGGTAGTACAGGCATTGGACTCTCCATCCACACCTGAGGAAGCCTTGAATCTAGGATTGCTCATGGGTAACTATTGCTTTTCTTCTCATTCAGAACCAAGAAGTCACACTCTCAACAACTTTACATTGGCTGGTAGAGGTGTTTTTCCCATCTTTTTTAAAACGGCAGCCTTTCCAGGGCCCCAGAGTTTCCACGCTTCTAGCTTAGTATTTATCCAGTTTTAAATTCCCTCTTTGTTTTCAGCCTGTGAGAATTTCCGCTTATTTCTTATCAACTCAGATGCTTTTTTTTTTTTTTTTAGTCATTTGTACTTAGCATTTCTTTACATCTGGGATAAACAGGCTCTGTTAGCTAAACCCACCATAATACAATTAAAAGACATCTAGTTTTTTTAGTAATAAAAATATTAACAGAAATAAACTCTAAAAGACTTTTAAAGCTAAACTTTGCTGTTCTGAATTAAGCATCAATTAAAAACACAGGTTATAAAGCTGTAACCTGGTATGGAATTCCAGCTCGACTCCCATTTGTCTACTCAACTTGAGGAATTAACTGTCTGTGCCTTTGTTTCGTTAAATATAAAATAGGGATGATAATAGCAGCCACATTTTAGGGTTTTCTTAACATTACATTATTTTGATACTTAGAGAACTTCATTAGGCACATACATTAAGTACTTAATGAGACTTAATTGATCTCATCTGCTTTACATTATCATATTAAGTTCTATACATGGAATCCAACCCAATTGTTTTGTCAACCACTTACAGTCAGATGTCATATTCCTTTTGCATTCTCAGATCCTACAACAATGTCTGGCAAATAATCAGTATTCCTAAAATATCTGTAGGTTAAAAGTTGTTTTGAAAATTTCTCTCTCAGAGTCCCCATTGTGGCTTAGCAGGTTAAGAACCAACATAGTGTCCTTGAGGAAGCAGGTTCCATCCCTGGCCTCGCTCAGTGGGTTAAGAATAAGATGCTGCAACAAGTTGCAGATGGGATTTGCTGTAGCTGCAATGTAGGCCAGATGCTGCAGCTCTGATTCAACCCCCAAGCCCAGAATTTCCATGTGCCACAGGTGTGGCCCTAAAAAGAAAAAAAAAAAGGATCTCTTTCTATCTATCTTTCTATCTTTATCTATCTATGTCTTTATATCAGTTGCTTGAGTTCTACGACTCTAGTTCCCAGAGTAATAATACTAAAATAACAATAGGAGTTCCCATCATGGCTCAGTGGTTAGCGAATCTGACTAGGAACCATGTCGTTTCGGGTTCGATCCCTGGCCTCGCTCAGTGGGTTAAGGATCTGGCGTTGCCGTGAGTTGTGGTGTAGATCGAAGACGTGGCTCAGATCTGGCATTGCTGTGGCTCTGGCATAGGCCGGTGGCTACAGCTCCGATTCGACCCCTAGCCTGGGAACCTCCATATACCACAGTTTTCGGCCCTGGAAAAGGCAAAAAAAACATACTAAAATAATAATAGCTTCCTCAATAAATTACTCAGAGAATTTCTATAGCAAATCTAAATAAAAATCTAATTTGAAAATTTAATAACAGCAGTATTATAGGAACAATAATATAGTAGTAAACATTTAAACCTATTAAACATAAAAATATACATTTTATATAAAATGCTTCCAAATAGATATATTGATGAAAAAAATGAAAGATACTTCATATACAAATGATGTATTAGTAATGATTGCTGGATCTAAAATCCTATGTTTTTACCAATAAAAATTAGAGAGTAGGGGAATGATGACAAAAATAAGACACATTAACTTTCTCATTTTTATAGAGAAAAGTTAAATAGATTAGATCAAACTTTTTCAAATTGTTCTGACTATAGCCCACAGTAAGGTGCACATTTTTCATTACCATCAGCTCAAACAAATGCCACTTTCTTATCCAACTTATTGATATATTTGAAGGTGAGGTAAAATGACTTTTTAATGTGGCCAGAGTTAAAAAAAAAAACAAAAAACCACTTGAAATGCACTGCATTAAATTGGTTTTATGTCCCACTAATGTGTAGTGACCCACATTTTAAAGATCAATGAATTTGACCTTGCTTTTTCTTTTTCTTTTCTTTTTTTCTTTTCTTTTTTTTTCTTTTCTTTTTGCTTTTTTGGGCCACACTTGCAGCATATGGAGGTTCCCAGGCTAAGGACTTAATCAGAGCTGCAGCTGTTGGCCTACACCACAGCCACAGCTACTTGGGATCTGAGCTGCGTCTGCGACCTACACCACAGCTCATGCTCACGGCCACACTGGATCCCCGACCCACTGAGCAAGGCCAAGGATTGAACCTGCATCCTCATGGATACTAGTCACATTCCTTTCCACTGAGCCACAATGGGAACTCCTGAGCTTATTTTTTCTTCATTTTTATAATTAAAATATGTTGGTTCAAGTATTACTTTACAAACACATCTATGAAGTAGGATTTTTTAATACGGATGTGGAAGATAATTACAAACACATCTATGAAGTAGAAATTTTTTTTTGTCTTTTTTGTCTTTTGTTGTTGTTGTTGTTGTTGTTGTTGCTATTTCTTGGGCCGCTCCCGCGGCATATGGAGGTTCCCAGGCTAGGGGTTGAATCGGAGCTGTAGCCACCGGCCTATGCCAGAGCCACAGCAACGCTGGATCCGAGCCGCGTCTGCAACCTACACCACAGCTCACGGCAACGCCGGATCGTTAACCCACTGAGCAAGGGCAGGGACGGAACCCGCAACCTCATGGTTCCTAGTCGGATTCGTTAACCACTGCACCATGACAGGAACTCCTGAAGTAGAATTTTTTAATACGGATGTGGAAGATACAGTCTGAAAATATATTTCAGTAAAAAAATGTGTCAACCAGGAAACACATGCACAAAACAGGGGAGCATAAAGCAACATTTAAAAATAAAATAAAACATATTTGTTCAAAGTGGATGAAAATAGATTAAACACCCTAATTAGACAAATAATCTGAAACTAATTCCAAGCAATCTGATCACATGTTGTTACCAATAACAAAAATCAACAGAAACTTATAATGATGAGATTTGGTAAAGACAGAAAAATATGGTTTAATATATCGAAATCAGCTCTACTAGAATTCCAGAGAAAATTCATTGGAGAAGGCAAAATATATTTTTGTATAAGGAGCACACGTCAATGAGAAACTGATACAATTTTTATCACACACCATCAGTAAGACCATCACACGTGTATATATCATTTATCCAAGATGCTTTTTCATAAGTCAATATTGTATGTGTTATCTATTGCTGCATGCATTTTTCCAAAATTTAGTAACTTAAGCAACAAACATTTATCATCTCTTTGGGTCAGGAATTCAGGAGCAGCTTAGTGGCTCTGGCTCAAGGCCTCTCATGAGGTTGCAGGCCAGATGTTGGCTAGGATTACAATCCCTTGAGGCCTTGACCCCACTGAGGATGCACTGCCAAGACCACTCATTATTCACACGATCATTGACAGAAGACCTCAGTTCTTTACCCTGTGAGCCTCTCCACGGGGTCGCTTGAGTGTCCTCACAACGTGGCAACTTGCTTCCCCTGGAGAGAGTAACCTAAGAGAGAGAGCAAGGTGGAAGACGGGGTTTTGTAACCAAGCTTCAGAGATCATACGCAGTCACTGCTGCTGTATTCTGTCCATCACACATATAACCCCTGCAACACGGTAGAAGGAGGCTCCGTAAAAGCATGGATATTTGGAAGCAGGAATTATTGGAGATCAACTGACCAACTTGAAGAAGGCTGGCTATCACAAGTTTAAAAAAAAAAAAAAAAAGAAAATACCATGCCCCAAATGCACAAAGGCTATTAGGTTTCAAATCACACAGTAAGACATACAAAAACCAAACAAACAGAAAAAAATTCACTAATAATTTTTACAAGTAAATATGGTAAATAATACCTGCCAGATTGTAAAAATTAAAAAAGCTCCTAAGTGTTGATGAGAATAAGGAGCGATAAAAATCCTTAAATTTCTAGTGGGAGTAAAAATGATTTCAGCCACAGTCAAATCCAGCATTATCTATGAAGTTCTGAATACCCACGTATCCAGCAATACTGCTTCATAGCATTCCTTGCTCTACCTAAAGAACTTCTCACTTAGACCCACCAGAGCCCATGTCCAATAATGTTTTTAGCCAAATAATTTGTAATAGCAAAGAAACTAGAAATATGATGATCGGCAGGTGTTTAGTTATCTCTCTGTGTGTTGAATGTTGTAAACATTACTTTTTCCTTCTTCCTAGTTCTTTAGTTCCCAGATTTACTATGAGGAGTAATTTCAGGAACAAATAAAAAAATCTAATGGCTACAACAATATGAGCCTAGAAGTAAGGTGAGTGAAAGGAAGAAAGAGCTGGGAATACACGTTTAATAAGAACCGTTTCAGAAACAAAGCGGACAGTTATCCCTTAGCTTTCTGATGAAGTGTTGAAATGTATAAAAAAATAAAATAAAAGGACCAAGTATAAATCCAACTTATTAGTACATGGGTGGCTACAGTGACCTCATGTAAGTGTCAGCTCTGGATGTTAAAAGGGCAAAACCGAAATGCATTTTTGTGATGACCCCAGGCTTAATGATGGGGTCAATACTAAAAAATGGAACCTTTCCCAGAAGATAAAATAATCCCATACCTTACGATTCTCAGGAGCGCCTCTAACTCAGATTTCCTGACATCTAGAATACACCCAGCCATTATTCCAGACATCATTTTCAAAAACCACTGTGGTTTATAAAGTGTGGCACCTTAAGGCATCACACATGTGGTGCTGCCATGATGAACTGGCTGGGATGGGAGAGAGTGGGAAGGCATGAAATGCTTTCAGTAGCTTCCTCCCTTCTCAGCAACCCCAGTTCCCAGACTTTCTCCCACATTCTTTGCCCAATCCCACCTTTCCCTTGGCAGGAGCCCAGGGAGCTTCACCCAATTCAGACTCCCCACTCTGAGAGATTCTGGACTGCTCAGCCCTGAAGCTCTTGGCAGGGACCTGCTGGCTCGATAGCTAAGATGGCTTGACACTATGTCACGTCAGGCTCTTGTCCTCTCCCAGTCACTGCAGCCCATCTCCAAGACAGGGAGTGCTTCTCCCTTTGGAAGGACTTCTCCACGACTTGGCGCAGTGGGCTTTGAGTTTTCAACTTCCTGTGGTTTCTCTAGGGATGTAAATCATGTTTTGGATACAGTCTTCAAAGTAAATCAGCTTGGAGTCTAACAGTGGACGTAAACGATCAAGCTCACCATTATAGTACATTGTGATCATTTTTGTTTGTTTCTTGTTTTTGCTTTTTAGGGCCACACCCGTGGCATATGGAGGTTCACAGCCCAGAGGTCTAATCAGAGCTATAGCTGCCAGCTTACACCACAGCTACAGCAATGCCAAATCCTTAACCCACTGAGCGAGGCCAGGGATCGAACCTGCAACTTCATGGTTCCTAGTTGGATTCGTTCCGGCTGCACCACAATGGGACCTCCATACTGCGATCATTTAAAACACTTCTAGAGTATATGTTCCAGTTGTTGTTATAAGGGCTTCAGCTCAGTTAAGCTCAACAAAAGTGTTCCCATTTTAGAGATGAGAAACCAGAGGCATAGAAAGACTATCCTCAGAGTCCCTGCTCTTAAATACTACTCGGCATTGCCATCAGTGATGTGGAAGCACAGAGGAGGTACATGAACTGGTGCTTCAGAAGCTGGGAAGAAGAAAATACAAGCAACAGAATTTGAACAGCATCTTTCACTCCATAAAACGCCAGGGTTCATTCAGATCTTTTCATTGGCTGGACGGAGACCACGACCTTCTCATTCCTTTTAAGTATCACTCATCAATGCACTCGCAAAGAAAGTAATATTCTCATTCTTATATACAAAGCTGGATGACCTGGTAGAGCCTCCAAATTAGCCCTTGTTGTCCATTATAGAAAAATGGGGGAGCAAGGGGAGGGCTCTCAACACAAGGTGGTCCTGCATGACAACGGTTCGAGAACCTCAGCCTCAACCATCCCTCTCCTTGTGCCTGGACGCAGCTCTCTCTCCATCTTGAACATTACCTATGAGCATAACAGCAACACAGCATCAACAACAACAGCAAAAATCACATTCTTCCCTTTTTGTGCACTTAACTGTGTGCCAAGTACCAAGCACTTTATAGGAATGATATCTATAAATCTTCAAAACAATGCAGTAAAGAGGGCTTGTCTATTATAATTGCATACATGAATCTTAAAAATGACCAATATCAAAGAAATTCAAATTAAAACCACATCTACTAGAGTAGATGCACACTATTACATTTAGAATGGATAAGCAATGAGGTCCTACGGTACAGCCCAGAGAACTATATCCAGTCTCTTGAGATAGAACTTGATAGAAGATGGTATGAGAAAAAGAATATATATCTGGGTCACTATGCTGTACAGTAGAAATTGACATGACACCGTAAATCAACTATACTCTAATAGAAAAAAAATTTAAAAAGAGACAGAAAAGGAGAATAATAAAATAAAATAAGATCACACAGAGCAGAAGTGGCAGGTCTACTTTGTAATATGAGTCTCATATGCAAAGCCTTTGCTCATAACCATTTAATATACTCCCTTTTTTCTCCTTATGCCAACTCCAGCATGCCTTGTTTGAGAATGTCATGCCTGAGGCCAGCTTCCCACTCCAGAGAAGCCCATCATTCTTGCACACATGGATCCTTTGAGCCTCACAGCAGCCAATTCAGCCAAACCCCAAAGGAAGGCACAAATGTATTTTGTGCAAATGGACTCTCAAGCATACCCCAAGTAGATGGTTACACTGATTTCACAGGGTTTTTTGTGGCTTTTCACATGCAGTTTTCCAGGAAAACAAATTATTCAAAGGACTAAAGAAATGGCCCAAAGGAAAAAAGAAATAAATACACCTTCAAACACGGGTGATGGACACATGCATGGCTCTGGATGTCTGTGAGCCAATGTCCTAAGTCCTCAGCATCCAGTGTCTTCCTCCAGTTCCACTCATGATCTTCAAATCCAGGTCCCAGAAATGCTGACAAATTCCCCACTCCCCTCAAACAATGGGCATTTTCTGTCTTCCATCAGTTTTTCTTGCTCTGCCCTCTATGGCGTGCCTTCCTCCCTTTTAGGCATCTTCTGTCTGCCCGAATCAACTCACTTTTAAAGCTCAGTTTAAATTCGTTCTTCTCTATGGTGCCTGTTGCAGTAGTCCCATTTTGATTTTGCTCTATTTGACAGAACCATTGCATTTTGTATAAGCTTCTTTTGCACCCCTATAACACTGTGATATGTGTACTGTTTGGAGTTCTTTATAAATATGCCTGCCTGTCTTACTGGATTTAAACTCCTTATATAAATTTCTATACACGTATGTTTATGTGTGTATATGTATATGCATATATATGCATGTGACTTTACCCCAGGACTTTCCCCTTCTGTAGTTTCCAGCATATACTAGAGGCTTAAAATAAATTTTCTGAATAAAAGAAGAGCAGATGAATGATTTTTTTGCCTAGTAACCCTTATCATGGTTAAGAATATAAATCTTACTTAAGGAATTGCATAAAAGACCAAATATTTCTTCTGAAGCACACATTAAACCACACACGTACACACAGGGAGAGAGGGCAGGAAGGAGAGAGCGAGCCAGAAAGAAGCAAAGAACTTATAGATATAATATATGTGTATGCTTTTTAGTCAGATAATAATAATAACAATGAATGCATGATACTACCAGGTACTGTTCTAAATGATTTACACAAATTAACTCATTTAACCTTTACAAAACTCTGAAAGATAGACATGATTAATATTCACATTATACAGATGAGAATACTGAGGTGCAAAGAAGCTAGGAATTTGTGGAGTGAGTTGAGACCTGCATATTATAGCCATCGCGGATCCTTAAGACACTAACCGTATAAGCCTTGAGCCCATTCACCATTAAATAGAAGGGAAACACCATTTATAGTGCATTTGATTTTTCATCCTTTTCACAGGAGGCCCTCGGCTGTCTTATCCGTCTCTGTCTTCTACCATCACCCAAAAGCAAATACTATAAAGAGTCATTATCTTACTATAACAGAGACACGTAATAGCAGAGTTGATAATGAAGAGACACTTCAAGTTACTTTTAGGTAAAACAGACTTATGGACTGGCCTTAAATCCTACCGTATATGATTTACCTTCAATGGAATATTGAACTTAAAGGAAGTGGGCATTTGTTTAAAAGTAAAAATTTTCGGAGTTCCCTTCGTGGCGCAGTGGTTAACGAATCCGACTAGGAACCATGAGGTTGCGGATTCGGTCCCTGCCCTTGCTCAGTGGGTTAACGATCCGGCGTTGCCGCGAGCTGTGGTGTAGGTTGCAGATGCGGCTCGGATCCCACGTTGCTGTGGCTCTGGCGTAGGCCGGTGGCTACAGCTCTGATTCGACCCCTAGCCTGGGAACCTCCATATGCCGTGGGAGCGGCCCAAGAAATAGCAACAACAACAACAACAACAAAAAAGACAAAAGACAAAAAAAAGGTAAAAATTCTCCTTATTTCCAGGTTGAAGGGAGTCTTTAAAAAAGTGTCAAGTAACAATTAATTACTTTACAATTAATAAATGTTACTTTTAGGCCACAAAACCCTGGTTATTTCCACCATGACCTTAGCTCCCTAGATCTAGAGAATAAGGACATTTTAATTAAATGCTAAATTCAGAACAAGAGAATTATGCGGGTCTAATTCCACTAGCACTTAGGAGATGTCTCTTTTTTTTCCTGCATCTTTCTTTGAGCCCTTCTGTATCACTGTCACACACAGTAAGGGCTGGACTTCTTTTCAGTGTTTGGAGCTGAGGTACATTCTGCTTTAGGGACATAGTGAATACACTACACAACATAGATTCTTACTTTTACCAGCTGTGGTAGCCCGTCTCGAAGATGGACCCCAGCAATCTGTGCCTCAGCATATTCTTGCCCACATGCAGCCATTCTCCAACACACTGAATAGGGCTGATTTTGTAAACTTTAGGATGCCATGGTAACTGTAGAGCGTGCCTTCTAAGGTTAGGTCATCAAGGATGTTGTGGCTAAGATTTTGCTCACTTGCTCTTGCAGAACCCAGCTGCCGTATTGTGAAGACACACAAGCAGCCCTCTGCAGAGGTTCATGCCCCAAGGAGCTGAGGGCTTCTGACAGAAGCTAGGAAGAAAACTGAAGCCTCATGCCAATGGCCATGGGAGTGAGCCATTTTGGAACTGGATTTTCCAGCCCCGGTCAAGTCGTCAGATGCCTGCAACCCTGGCCAAAAGCATAACTATAATCTCATTAAAGACATGGTTCTCATTAAAGCCAAAACAAGGCAGATAAGCTATTCCTGAATTACTCATCTATGGAAACTGCAATCATAAATATTTATTGTTTTAAGTCACTAAATTTTGAGGTTACACAGCAATAGGTAACTAATATGCAGTTTTAGAATTGATGATAAATTTTGTCAATGCTTTTTACCCCTTATCACCTTTTGTCAAGAAGTCTTGATAAAAGTACTACAGCTGTAGATTAATGCTAAAAGTAATTATGCAGAGGGAGTTCCTACGTATCACAGTGGGTTAAGGATCCACTGTTGTCACTGCAGTTGCTCAGGTCACTGCTATGGTGCAGTGCAACCCCGGGCTCGGGAACTTCCACATGTCATGGGGACAGCCAAAAAATAATTTAAAAATGAAAGTAATCATGTAGCTATGAAGAGCTTGAATTGTCCTAGAACCCGGGCCTGTCTGTTTCCAAAGTCTTGTCCTTAAATATTATACCGAAGCACCCCGATTTTTGTTAAATCATCAAACTGGTAAGAACAGCTATTGGTCTGCAAGGGTCTTCCATACCAGGAAATAAAACCTCTCAGGCAGCATGTTCAGTGTTTCAAAAGATTTTGTTTCTTTTTACTATCTTATTAACTACTGCGGGGGGAAAAAAGTGCTTAAAACAGCCCATATAAAATTCATGTGGTCTGTATCACGTGGTGGGTTACCCAATAACCCCCTCTCTCTGCAGTCACTATGGGGCTGTTATTTGAGGAAGTCATTATTCCAATACTTCACATTAACTTAGACTAGGCTTATGAGGTGATATTCAGCTGCCAATAGGAGGGTTCCTTTTATCCCCATCTTTCTTCTCTTAGGCCAAAAGTAACACCCAGTATCCATCTTCACAAGCAATGCACAGTCACCTCAGCTGAGAGTGACAGAATTATCTGGCAACACAGCAAGACTTCCAAAAAGGATAATGTTTAGGTTTTGCATTTCCAGCTCACTGCCATCTGTGGATAGGGTTGAAAAGTCCCAGGAAGGGCTAATGGATGGAATAGCAATTTGTTAAACAGCACATAAGATAAGACAAAGGTAGTGTTAAAATAGTACTGATAATGAGTAGCCTTATATGCCCTTTTAATTTTATAAAATCTCTTTACACATATTTGCTTTCAGGAGTCTTAAACTTCTCTAGGAAATGATGGCAGTGTCAAAGATGATGGCAATGTCTACTGTTGCTATCTCTTGTCTTACAAATCAGGACACTGAGGCTCAGAGTAATCCAGAAAATCACTCAGAGTCATGAAACCAATAATGGACATGGAGTTCAAATCCTAGGCTTGATTTCATACCTAATACTCTTCTCTGAACGCTACTTAGGTATCTGCCATCTTTGTACATGTCACTCAGGGGGCACCCTACCTTACCAAGAGTACACCCTCAATGTATTTTATTTAATGCCCCTGAAAAGGGGATGGAGCTTATATTGCAAGGAAGGGAAAACAGGTTTTCAGGGAACCCCATCCCTTTCTTTACTGTCTTTCTTCCCTCTGTGGATCTCGGGCAATCAAATGAAAAAAAAAAGAGAGAAGCAAATGAATTGTCTTGGAACTAGATTCCAGAATGATACCCCAAATGGAGATATTTTCTCTTTTGCCTTGTTTCATTCTTCCTCCTTACAAATGGTGTGATTATTTTCTGGAGAAGACTAGGCATTCCCTGGATGTTTTCTTCTAGGCCTGAGGGTCATCTTGAGACCCCCTTCCCCCATCACTGCCTGCACATTATCATTGAAAAATCAGAATGAACTCTGGGTTATGGCAGCCTGCATTTGCCCAGAATCCCTGGCTGGGTCCTTCCTGTGTGACTATCCTTCTGTCAGTGCAGCACTGTTACAGTAATGAACAGCTCACAAAAGTGGTAGCTTTCATTCAACTCAGCCAGCAACATCCCGGCCCATTCATTAAAGCCAGATTCCCAGATAATCTCATAATACTTATGTGAGGTCTAGGTGAACATTCTATTTTAGGAGATAAATAGCAATTTCAGTGCAAGTGTGAGTACCTGATTTTTCTCTCCTCCCACCTCCCCCTCCTTCTCTCTTCCTCTATTTCTCCCCGGAAGCAGCACAATTGCTGTTAGATGCTTTATGGCAAAGGATAAGACAGTCCCATCCAGGGTGCTTGCTCTGTGCTTCTCTTGTCTTTGTTGATCTGTTTACCATGAATAAAGGCTTTATGAAGAGTTAATAAACATTTTATCTGTGTTCCTTTCATGGGAATGGAACACCTGAGCCAAAAGACAGTGGCAGTTTGGCTTGTGTGTTGGGTTCCTTTGTGACTGCACCAAAGCTTGCATCTTTGGCATAAGTTCACTTACAGAGTGACTCTTGTTGTTTATCCTTTTATTCTTTGTACTACTTTAGAAGGTAATATTTAAATGCATACTTTTTCTAAGAAGGAAAAAAACGACACTGTGAAAGAGACCACTGATTGACACTACTTTGTGTGAATGGAAACATAGGCTGATGAAGAAAAAGAAGTCACATCATATTTCTATGAAAATGTAAGCCTAAGAGCTGGGCTGAGCTGCCCAGCTTCACAGCTTCGCGGTATTACTGCTCATTGATCAGTGTGCTTTAGTTTTCTTTCTTTTCTCTCCGCTCCCCCCCTCCTTTTTTTGTTTTGACTCCTAGAGCTACATTTTTCACACTAAAATCAAATTATGCCTCTTCTCCAAGGGACTGTGAGTTTTAGAACTATGTGTTCAAACTGCTAATATCCAAAGGGCTCGGGTGACTGTGCGACAGGCAGTTCTGATGTAGATTGTCCTCTCCATGTAAAAATACAGTCTTGAGCTATTATGTACAATGGATATGGTTTCTGGGTGTATGTCCAAAATGATTTAAATGCCTCAATATATGACTGAACTTAGATGAATACAGTTAAAATACTGCAAGCACCTTCATTAATTAACCTTTAAACTTCTATTGTTAACCAGAAACCCACTTTGAAATTTGGACTACATTTTCCATGGCTTATAGCCATTGTAGCCTATCACTGAGATGTGATATACCAGAATTCCATAAGCACATACAAATCGTACAGCCCTAATTTTTCTCAAAGGCCAGCCTTCCTTAGTATTTTCACATATTTTTTACATGCTCATTATGGAAACATAGGATTGTTCTGAAATTGAAAATGGCTATTTCTTAACTATAGAACTAAAACAAGATTCTAATACATGTGCTCTTCTTGCAGACATCAGTGTGTATGCTGCCCTGATGGTAAAGGGTGTCAGATTATTACCACTAAAGTTAAATGGTATTTGTAATTGCACCAAATGATGTTATAACTGGGGAATATTCTCCCATTAAAAATATCATATACATATTATATTATATATTATGTTAATGATATATTTATATTATATTATATATAATTACATTAATGTATTAATATAGTAATATGATTATATTAATTATATATTATTATAGTAATATTATACTGATATTATTATATTATATTAATGATGTATTGATATATTATGTGCATTTACATAATACATTATATTTTTCCTGAATTTCCATTTTGTATCAGCAAATGACTATCTGAAGGGACTCTTCCAGAATACACTCATTTGTTGACACAAATGAGTAGGGATCAGTAGAAAATAGGACCAGAATCTGTGGCAGAGTCCCAAACTGGCTGGCTCTGTGCCTTCAGGACTGAGCTAATATCACTAAAGAACAGTAAAAGCAAAATTCACAAAGATAAGTTATTCAGGGCTTGGAGGCAATATTTCCAAAGATTAGATTGCATTCATTGGCAATACTTTTCTTGAGTTGATTAACTTAAAATCAATATAATAATTTTGTCAACACTGCCTTTTTAAATCCTTGCACTCTTTTTTAGAGTAAGACCACTTTATAACTTTAAAAAATTGACTATCATTAACATGTTCTGTGTGGAGTTCCTGCTGTGGCTCAGCAGAAATGCATCTGAGTAGGAACCATGCGGTGTCCTAGCCTTGCTCAGTGGGTTAAGGATCTGGCATTGTCGTGGCTGTGGTGTAGGCCAGCAGCGATAGCTCCGATTCGACCCCTAGCCTGGGAACCTCCATATGCCACCGGTGAGGCCCTAAAAAACACACACACAAAAAGAAAGAGAAAAAGAAAAAAAGAGAAAATGTTCTGTATTTTGCTTGCTTGGTAACTGGGTAACTGGGCTTTGGAGTTAGCGAGACCCTGTTCACACTCGAACTCTTCGACATCGAAGGAAACTTCAAGGAAACTTCTAGTGTTTTCCAAGACTTCGTTTCTTCATCAGTCCAGTGTTGATACAGTCAACTTCACAGGGTCGTTGTGAGGTTTAAATGAGGTAGGGTTTACAGAGACGGTAATTAGAGGTGTTAGCACATAGTAAAATCTCAAATAATAAAAACTATTGTAAGGGTAGTGAGTCTACTTTCCAGTTTACTAGTGGCCCAATCGCTAGCAAATATTTAAATATGGCCATTTTAATTGTATTTCATAAGTAGCATTGCTTCAAGTATCATAGAATCTATCACAAAACTATGAGAAAGTAACATTTAATTCATTGAGAAGATATCAAAAATCTAAAACTAAGACATCTTTTTCTTAGAACAGTATCTCTCTCTCTTTCTCATTTTCCCCAACACACACACTCACACATCCTCCTGAAAACAATACTTCCTAATTTCCTGCAAATCCACAGCTATCTTCAGAGGAAAATCTGAAAAGCCTACAATCAGGTGCTGGTGAGGGGGCTAAAAATTATAGATTCTTCTCTGCTAATTCATGTTTCCTACCTAGTAAAATGCAACTTGGCTGACATAGCCCAACCAGCACTGAATTCTCCTCTATTCTAAGTTCCATCAGAACTTAAGAAGGTAGTTTGAGATATTTCCTACTATTCTTAAATATAATAGTCT
The DNA here is from genome assembly GCF_016906955.1 of Phacochoerus africanus. Classification (NCBI taxonomy): domain Eukaryota; kingdom Metazoa; phylum Chordata; class Mammalia; order Artiodactyla; family Suidae; genus Phacochoerus; species Phacochoerus africanus. The sequence continues at coordinate 24,211,682 of NC_062554.1, forward strand.
TCAGAGTCAGCTCTAACTTCAAATTTTACTTCTCACACTGGTTCGATTTTTTACCTGGGCTAGTTATTTAAATCATCGGAGCCTCTATTTTCTCACTCATAAAAGGGTAATAATATTTCAAGGGTTATTGTGAGAGTTAAATAAAAAGAAGCTCATTTTTAAATATGCCCCAGCTCCAGGCAGAGTAAATTACAGTCTTTTTAAAAAAAAGTTTTACTGGAGTATAGTTAATTGACAAGGCTGGGATAATTTCTGCTGTACAGCAAAGTGACCCAGTCATACATACACACATAGCTATTCTCTCAGATTCTTTTCCCACATCGATTATCATGGATTAATAAAGTGACCCAGTCACACATACACAATATCCATTCTCGGATTCTTTTCCCACATGCTATTATCACAGAATACTGGGTAGGGTTCTCTGTGCTAAACAGCAGACCCCTTTGGCCAACTGTTCCACATACCTCAGTGTAAATTACAGTCTTTGTTAACAGCTACAATGGCTTTGAGGTGTATCAAGCTGACTCAGTTAAACTACATTCCAGGGTGTTTCCAGATAAGGTGAGCTACAGGAGAGAACTTTTCAGGAGGGTCAGAAAATGGAAGGTAGCACCCATTTTGTAAAAGGCACATACCTTCTACTCATTGTTTAATAAGATTCCAGGCATTGCCCTGAAGACATTCTACTGACATAATGAAAGTCCCTAATCAGCTGACTTTAAATTAGACGGACTATCTTGGTGGGCCTCACTTAATCAGTTGAAAGCCCTTGAACAGATCGCATTGCTCTCCGGGAGAGACAGACAGACAGACAAGCAGACACTCCTACCTGTGGATAAAAAACTCCAGTTTGTGTCCATGGAGTTTTAGTCTACTCGTCATCCTCCCTTCCTGATTGTTCTATGGACTTCAAACTTGTTTAGCTACTCCTCAAATTTAATTACATAAAACAGTGAAAGCAGCTCTTTTGCCCCTTTCCTGCTGGCCTATTTCTGTTCTTCTCTAACCTTAAAAGAACCTAGTTATAGGAAGGAGATCACAAGCCAATTTTACCTAACTCCTGAATTATGCTCTCCTGAACGCACACCATGCCTTGTCCAACCTGCTGATTCTTTCCCCAGATAAAAAGAAATAAGAATGAAGAATTAAGCAGTATTTTAAAAATTACCAGCTCACTACCCTCAACAAACCCTTTAGCTATCTTGCGCGCAGATCGTGGAGGCAAGATAACATCTGAAGAAAGAGTCAGCCAATCTGTACTCAAAGAAGAATGATGCAGAACTCAGTCTCCTGCCTCCACAATCCACTGAGACGCCACTCCCCAGTTTTTCCTTTAAAAGTTGTCATGGCTGGGCAGAATCTCGCTGAGTTGATCTCTGGACCCAAGTCCACCTCCTCCCCAGTTTGTCAGCTTTTCTGATTAAAGCACCTTTCCTTTCTGACACTTGCCTCTCAAGCTATTGGCTCTGAGTAGCAAGCAGCTGAATCTGAGTTTGATAGCAATAAACAGTTTATTGTTACATGAATGATAGATAAGATAGATAGGTAGGTAGATAGATATAAATTCACTATATCTATATATCTGTATATAGATATATGAGGGGTAGGTAGATATAGATTCACTCTCTCTATATATATATATCTGTATATAGATATATAGGGGGTGTATGTACACATTACTGTTCTGCTTCTCTGGTTAAACTTTGACTGATACGATGCCTAATTTGATGATATTCCTTTTCATTTTATTTAGATCCTTTTCATATTTATTCAATCCTGTTTTCAGTATAGATGGGCAAGGATGAATAAAATTTTAAAAACAGATTTAGATTTAAGATGGGAGCATGTCCCAAACCCCACACTTTTAAGCAGTAGGTAAACATGGCCAGTAATTGAGTCTCCCATGTGCAAATGTGAGTGAAATGGTCATCACATTGTCTTCTGCGTAACAAAGACTCAGTAAATGTTATACCCCTTGCCTTCTCTCCTTTTAGGTAACAAGATTTAAGAGGAATAAAATGAACTAAGGCATGAATTCCATTTTTTTTTTTTTTTTTTTTTTTTTTACCACACCGGGGAATGCAGAAGTTCCAGGGCCAGGGATCAAACCCCTGCTGCCCCAGCAGCAACCAGTGACAACGTCAGATCCTTAATCCACTGCTCCACAAGGGAACTCCTATGAATTCTATATTATTAAGAAGTAATGTTTTAGAACTAATTATGTGCCAAGCACTGTTAAAGTAATTTACAAAACGCTAATTCACAAACACTAATTCATTTAATCCCAATAGCAATCCTATAAAGTAGATAACATTATAATCATTTCCATTTTATTTTATTTTTATTTATTTTATTTATTATATATATATTTTTTTGGAGGTTCCCAGGCTAGGGGTTGAATCGGAGCTGTAGCTGCCGGCCTACACCAGAGCCACAGCAACATAGGATCTGAGCCGCATCCGCAACCTACACCACAGCTCATGGCAACGCCGGATCCTTAACCCACTGAGCAAGGCCAGAGATCAAACCTGCCACTTCATGGTTCCTAGTCGGATTCGTGAACCACTGCACCTCGTCGGGAACTCCCATTCCCATTTTAAAGGGAAAGAAACCCTGGAGCAAAGAGGTCAGGTAACTTGCCTAAGGCCACACAGGTGACAGAGTTGAACTCAGGAGGTTTGGTTTCAAAGTCAGTGCTTTTGGCCATTATACAATACAACATATATGAAAACAACATGAAATTTATAAAAGAACAAATGCAACACAAATTTAAAGTATTATGCTATTAGTTCGCTGCGACTACTATAACAAAATAACGTAGACTGACTGGGAGGCTTAACCAACAATAATCTATTTTATGACAGTTTTGGACAAGATCTAGGTGCCAGCAGGTACTGTTCTCCTGAGGTCTCTCTCTTTGACTTGCAGAGTCCTCCCTGTGTCCTTGCGTGGTCATCTCTCTGTGCAGGAGCTCCCCAGTGTCTCTCTACGTTGCCAAATTTTCTTATACAGACAACAGTCAGATTGGATTAGGGCTCACACCAACAGCTTCGTTTTAATTAGTTACCTCTTTGAAGGCGATTCCTCCCAAAACAGTCACCTTCTGTGGCACTGAGTCATAAGGCGTCAACACATGAATTCCGGGAAAACACACTTCAGCCCATAACACTTACGTTGCTGGGGCTACTGCTCTAACAGCAACCGGCCCACATTAGGCGCGTTACTGCTCTACAGCTAGAGAGTGAGCTAATGGGTAGAGAAATGTGGAATAGCTCATCCTGAACCGTGTGAGGGGCTCTGATCATCTGTCTGTAGGCTGAATTCTGGCAAGTGTAGAGCATCTTGTTATTTCCTACCTAATTAATAGCATATCTTGTTTAGGGAGGATGGAGGAAACTGTAGAGCTGGTTATTTATTTCATGGACTTTAACTTCTGCTGTATTACTAGCCAAAGTGCCTTTTAACTCAAAGAAAATGGGCTCTGCAGAAACCTGCAAGTTTCAATGTTGTCATAAGAGAAATCAGTGCCTTAAGGAGACTGAGAAATTTCTCATAAGGAAGGAAGCAGTGAGGCAAAGGATAACTAAGAAGAAAGATAGCGCCCACAGGGTTTTTAAAATGTCTTTGAAGCCAGGACAATAGACTGGGGATAGGCAGGGTATCTTACGATTTCAATAACTAAAAGGCAGCACACATTTATAACTGCTTTAAAGAAAGGAGACTTTCTTTCACCTTGGAGTTCCCACGCCTTATACTCAGAGGAAGGCACGAGCTAAAAATCAGCAAAATGATTCTCTGTTTTGTAGATGAGCAACACAGATCATAGGATTTTTTTCTCCAAAATTCTAAGAGCTGTTTTGTTTAATTGAAGAAAGAGAACTCCTGAAGGATTATTTAAGTGCCTGCATGAAGGAGGAAAACGAAAGAAGTTTCCGTTTACTGAGCACCTACTATGCACTAATTGAAATAGCCAATTTTAGGGCATGTTTAATATTTTCTAGTCTTGATGTTTTTCATAGATTTGCTCATTCACATCACAAGGAGCTTATAAAATAGATACCATGATAATCGTCACTTTAAGGAGAAGGAAAGGATTATGGATGAGAAGTAAAATATCTTGCCCAGGAATAATCAGGATTTGGGCCCACAGAGGATAACTTTAGAGCCCCTGTGCTTAAAGACCTAGGACACAAAGTCATCATTATCCCACTTGACCTTCTCCACAGCACTGGGATGTACAGGTATTTCCCCACCACACCAATAAAGAAACTAAAACCAAGAAAGGCTGGATAATAATAATATGCTTTAGGTCACACAGCTAGCAAATCACAGAGCCAGAATGGAATTCCAGGATTTTCTAACTCCAAAATCCTTCCAAGAATGACATACTGCCTTTCTCTATAGTTCTCTCAGGGTGGGTGATAGAAGAATATAACAGGAATATTAAAACATTATTTCATTCTTTAGCTAAGAAAGCACTGTATCCTAAATAGAAAGGTATTTCCGACTAGAATATTTATAAAGGTTAATGAGAAACGAAATGAACTGAAAACCAGCAGGGAAATATTCCCGGCTATAAATACCAAACTTATACATTTCTAATTATGTAAGAAAATATCCCAAGCAGAAAGTCAAATTTTTTCATCAGATGCAGGTGAATCATCTGAGCAACATTTTTACCATTTTCTATCTCTATTTTGAGGTTAACACTGACTGAACATTGGCAATATCACAGTATTCAATCAAAAATGTTGTTGAAGTAAAATGTAGGTGCTTAAAAGGGGAATTGAGGACTCAACTTCTATGGTGAGGATCTTCTCACCAAATCAAAGAAGAGAATCTGATTTCTCCTGGCTTTCTCCGTGGAAATTATGAGGGTGTTTTACATTTTTATCAAAAGGTGGAAAGGGGGTAAAAAGTGATGGAGTAGATGGGGCATTTTTAAATTTTTATTTATTTATATATTTTTGTCTTTTTAGGGCCACACCCTGGGCATCTGGAAGCTCCCAGGCTAGGGGTTGAATAGAAGCTGTAGCCACTGGCCTATACCACAGCCACAGCAATGCCAGATCTGAGTCACATCTGCAACGCACCCCACAGCTCATGGCAACATGGGGTCCTTAATCTACTGAGTGAGGCCGGGGATCGAACCCGCGTCCTCATGGATACTAGTAACTTTCGTTTCTGCTGAACCATGATGGGAACTCCTGGATTGGGAGTTTTTAAAATGAAAGTAAACTTTTGCAAAGCTGACAGTATACATCTTATAAAGGCCTCCTTTTTACCAAGTGTATTCATGATTCATAAGGCAGATGCCCTGGTGGCATCTATCAGCATCAGCTTGGGCAGCCTTGCTGACCATAATGGCAGCAAACCTCCAAGTACAGGGAGGGACCACAGCAAGATAACAGCGTTGATCCAAAGCAAGCAGAGAATCCAGGGCAAATTCCCTAGGCCCGGGAGGAGTCTCTCAGCAGGTTCCAAATCACTGCATACATGCCAGGAGTTCATCAGTCTGTTAAACCAGCTTTTACTAAAGCCAGTTCTCTCTTAAACTAACAGAGAAAATGAAAACCAGAGGGGGTCAGATGATAACTTGCCTTAGGTCACAGAGCTGGCAACTAACAGGATTCCTTGTCCATCAGACTAATGGCATCTCCTTTGCTAGATTTATCTACTCTAATTTATTAAAACTCCCTACTTACTGGACCCAGGAGGTTTCACAGTGTTGAAAACACCTAAAAACAATGACATCCGATGTCACCATCTTTTTCCCCTTGCTTCCTTTGGCATTCATCATCCTGCCTTCCCTATTCCTGTTAATGTCATCAACCCTTCTCTCCAAGTCAAGCAGGCTCAAAATCAGAGTCATGTTAAATTCCTCTCCTGCGCAAGCTCTGCTGATTCCGCGTCCACATCATCTCTAGGACACTGTCAACTACCTCCCAATTAGACCATAACAAAGGCTTCCTAATCCTCTCCTTTCCCCTGAGCACATTGCCTTCTAAATCATCCTTTCTCGAGTCTATCCTTATACCACATCCAAATTGAGCTTCCTAACATGTCATGATGGTACTCCCCTAATCAAAATTCTTTTCTTCCAAGTTATCCCAAGTGATTTCTACTGTATCCCACTTCATTTTGAAAGCCATATAGCAAATAATCCATGAATATGGTCTATGTCATGCAAGTTGGGTGTGATCCTCTCAAACTCATTCATTTTTGTTTATAACTTTTAGGTGGCACATTTTATTTCTCTTCATTTTCTCACCTCTCACCCCACTTTTTGTAATTTTGTCAAGGACAGAGACCACATCACAGTTTTCCATCTTTTATCATTGCCGCATAGGTAGCCCATAAATATTCACTTCGGCTGAGTCCAGCCTAATCAAATGGACCGCAATTAAAATGTCAAGGCCCACCTAGAGCTAAACCCTCAAGTTTAAGTGAAATGAAACAAACGCATAAGAACACCGACACACTTCACATTGCAGTGCATCTACTAACTGCTAGACTCCGAGTTCAGTGCTTGGAGTCAAGAGAGATCCAGACCTGCACATGAACGGGTCCCGCTCTAAGGCATGACTTGAGGGTGAAGAAATGAATATCGGACAAGGTAGACATGGTAGGTCACATTTGAGGAAAGAAGATGAAGATGAACCAGAAAACAGACAAATCAATTATGTCTTGGAAAGTACAGTCTGACTTCCTTTAAGCCAACTCCCTGATGACCGTTTGGTCTATTACATTTTAAGGACCTAGCAATAAATGATAGCAGATTTCTATCTGATAATCCCATTTTCTTTTTCTTTCTTTCTTTTTTTTTTTTTTGTCTTTTCTCGGGCCGTACCCGCGGCATATAGAGGAGATTCCCAGGCTAGGGGTCGAATCAGAGCTGTAGCTGCTGACCTACGCCACAGACACAGCAACACAGGATCCAAGCCGCATCTGAGACCTACTGAAGGCAACGGCAGATCCCCAACCCACTGGGTGAGGCCAGGGATCAAACCCGCAACCTCATGGTTCCTAGTTGATTCGGTAACCACTGAGCCATGACAGGAACTCCCTTTGCTATTCCCTTTTGAGGACATACACACAGATTATGCCTTTCCCCGTTTGTGTCCTTTATGTGAGCAGGATCCAAGTGGCCTTCCCACTATCATTCTCAGCAACATGCCTTTATCACATGAACTCTTGCTAGAAGAAGTCACAGCAGGGCGGGGGGGGAGGTGTTGGAGAAAGCGCTTTCTAAAGTAGGGAACCTCATCCTTACCAGGTTAATACAGATAAAGCTCGCAGGAGCAGGGTAAGAAATCGGACACATTACCAAGGCTACGGTATTGCAAGTAATTCAAATCGTTGTGTTAAAATGGAAATCACATAAATATTAGAAGTGTGTTTTCCGGCTAAAGGCTCTGCAGACCCAATTGCCAATGGGAATGAATTTTAATGACTAGTTTATAGCCTCTGAGATGCTTGAAAATCTAACACAGTTGTAGTTAAAATGTAATACTATTATAGCATCCATGCAATTAACAATTCTGCAGGGAACATTCCCTGCTGGAAAATTTAGGTTTGCCTCACATGGGGAAGTGCGGCTATTTCTGATCATTGAAGATGGAACGTCTAATTTATTGATCTGTAAATGTTACCAAAATATTTGGCCCCAAATATTGAATCACATTACTAAACAATTCAGTCTCTCCATGGGATAAATATAAATATCAACATAAAAACTGACATTTATGCTGGTTTACAGTTTCCCGTTTTTATGAACGCAGTCATTTCTTTTTAAATCACTTGGGTCTTGAAAGCACAGTTAGGAAAACATTACAGGCTCCAAATGCAGGTGCCAATAGAAGCGTTAGGTCACGGAGCGGCTGCTTTGCAGCCTAAGTAAGCTTCATTTTCCACGTTCTAATGTGTTGCCTCGAACTCCCTCGGCAGAGCCTCCATTAAAAAGTAGAGTTTGGGTAATGGTTTGCTTATTATTAGGAGAACAACTTCTGATATTATGAAGACTTTTATAAAGAGTAGTCACAACCGCTCATAGCTTTTACTAAGATCAAAAACTTCATCTCATAAACCTTTGGACGATAGGGAATGAAAAGGAAATGGCATTTAAATCCATGCCTCCAAATATCCTTTTTTGCCCTTTCAGAGAACACAAATCAATGCTTCATATAAAATCAAAGCTAAATTAATCCCTTAGATCCAGGTCTCACCATGCACAGAGGAAGCATACAGAGCTGCATATAGGATCTTAACAGCCCAAATTCCTGCCATTTAGATTACTCCTTGGTTAAGGTAGTGTCTTCAAAAGGTCTCCCTTAAATGTTATGTTCCTTGGTGAGTCACCCTCCTATACATTAACATATGTTAATTTCCATTGGTTTCTCCGTGACTGCTTTAGGAGAGAGAAAGGTTTTAGGAGACTAGCCACAGAATGGGGTCAATTTTGTTTCAGGATCAAAAGGAAGAAAAAAAGAGCTAGGACATGGCTTGCACATCCATATCCAACGTACATCTTGAATGTGGGGGATTGCTCAAGGAAAAACGGTTTCCACGGGAAGAGGGGGTGGACAAATAAAATGGACCCAATTTATAATATTGCCCAGAGGGAACCCTGTTTTTTAACTCCTTTGGGAGTAATGTACATGGAATATTAGCTACGTAGTCACCTACCAGGAAAAATCGCCCCAATGAATGTATTTGGCATTGTTCCTGGATCCTGGTGTTGAGAAAGGCAATCTGCCACGAGCCCCTGAGCCCCGCAGCTCTCGTGGGATGTATCAAGAATGCAAAGCCTGAATGGTCTTTACCCAAGCATTTCCCAGAGTTGTGTTTGCAATGAACAACCTTGAAAATGAAGACATGTTTCCCTCTGAGACGAAGAGAATATGTGTTCATTGTTAGCTACAAAACAGTGAGTTCCCCAAATGCAGTGTTCCTTGGCTACAAGCAGATCTGACAACGTGCACAGCATCTTTGCGGCCCTTAGCACATCGTCTCGGGGAGACTTGGCAGGGGGTGAGGAGAACTGACATATTTGCTGATGCTCAGGACTCTTGCTGTACCACGAGCAACAAAAAGTCCCTTGTCTCTGATCCAGGAGCCATGTCCTCTCAGCATCCACAAAACAGACTAACTCATTAGCTAACAAGTAGAGCCAAATCCCAAACCTGACACCTAGGCATTGCTCAGCAGTTGCCTTTATTATGAATAAAAGAGTATGCATTTCAACAACTCTACTAGAAAAAAACATAACATGGAAGAACTAGGGATAATTCCAAGATTTGAAACCAAGGGTGGAGTTTTTAAAATATAATCATTGCACTCTAGAAAGGTACAGTCTGATCAAGCAATCAATGACTAAGGATGATCCCTTCCCCCCGTCAGTCTAAAAGTACCAAATCGGGTTTACATTTGAGAGTTAGCCCCATGTGTAGTCCTTATGCAATCAGGACTCTTTATTACTCTAAAGTTTTGCTTACATAGGATGTTTTGCCATTCTTAGGAAAAAAAAAAAAAAAAAGTTTCCCTGGTGGTCAATGGTTAAGGACTCAGCATTGTGACTATTGTGGCTCAGGTTTGATCCCTGGCTGAGGAACTACCACATGCTGCAGGTAAGGCCCAAAAAAGAGAAAATAACAATAACAAACATTAATATGGCTCCCGATACTGTTCTAAGCCACTCACATAACTATTAAGATTTCAATCCATATAGCATCTCCATGATGTAGGTATGCTATTATCCCTATGTTACAAAAGAAAGAAACTGAGACACAGGGAGATTAAATAACTTACTCTAAGCACCCACCTTATAAATGGCAGATCAGGGATTTGAACTCTGATAGTCTAGCTCCAAAGACTGTGCTTTTAGCCAGTACATTATAAGTCTTTCTAGGAAATAATCATTTATTATGGACTAAAGAAAAGTAAAACAAAGCTCTTTTGAAAGCCTCTCACAGCCAGATGTTTTTGTAAAATTATTTCATATATGAGTTCCCACTGTGGCTCAGTGGGTTACTAACCCATCTAGCAACCATGAGGATGCAGGTTCTATCCCTGGCCTCGCTCAGTAGGTTAAGGATTCAGTATTGCTGTGATCTATGGTGTAGGTGGCAGATGCGGCTTGGATCCTGCGTTGCTGTGGCTGTGGGGAAGGCCGGCAGCTGTGGCTCCAATTCGACACCTAGAACTTCCATGTGCCATGGGTGCAGCCCTAAAAAGAAAAAAAAAAAAATTCATATAATCTTCTTGCAGGGAAAATATTATCACCATTTCTATAGCTAAGGAAACTAGGCCTCAGAGAAGATACATAAATCTGCTAAAATCACAGATAGGCTATTGGAGAAATCAGAAAGAAATCAGACTTAGAATTCAGGTTTGAGGTATTCTCAAGTCAATGACCACCCCAATAGGTGAGGCCAACTGTAGAATGTTACCTCAAATATTCCTGAAATCACCAACAAAACAGTTCAGTATCTCAGTAACCTCTGCATGCCTAGAGCACTTTTACATGTATACTGATCTGTCAACGACCTTTTGATATCGAGTATGGATTTTACTCTCTGATACAGTGTTTCCCCAATGACCATGGACCTGATATTTTTCACGAACACTCTAAAGCAGGTGGCAGACATTGCAGCCATGCTAGGAGACAGCAGTGAAACAAGCACACTCTGTGCCTTGGTCTTGAGCAGTGTGTTTCTATTTGTGCTGAGTTGAATCTGTGATCACATGTCTCAGATGCTGGAACCAAAAGCAGGCACAAAAGTATCCATTTTAACTTCTCATCAAGGCCATTCTTCATCATCCTTGATCTCACCAGCCTTCTGTATTTCCCCCCCTCCCCATCATTGGTGGGAATAAAGGATGCTGAGGAATGAATGGAAATAAAATAAGGAGATGAAGCAGTGATCTTGATTGAGTAAAACACATATTACTAAGAGAAAAAAAAAAGACTTTGGGATTTTAGATGATCTGGATTCACTGTCAATTAACAAAAGTCTCACAATTCTTAAAGGCCGCATGCTCGGTTAGCTGGTTTAAGGAAGTTTCTGAGGGACACTTGGACCATAGATAAAAGCTATCTTTTCCCAAAGACTTTAATAGGAAAAAGTTCAAACAAAGCATCTGTCTACTGCCTCTGCCAGCAACATCCCTGGCAGCTCCCCCATCACACTGGACACACTGTGGTTCCCTTCACTTCTGTGGTCCTGGAGGCCCTGAGCTCTCGTACATGCTATTCCATGCACCTGAAAGTTCTTCCTCTCCCTTTATCAACTGGCCACCTCACCGTCCTCTTTCCAATCCTGGTTCCTTTACCACTTCCTCATGAAAGACCTCGCCATACCATTCCTGAAAATGACTTAACTTTCCTCCTGTCCAGTTCAGTATCGTGCTCTCCTCTGACACAGCATCCTCACCCTGGGTTTAATCACTTGTCTACAATTCTGTCTCCTCCACTCGCCTGGGAGCCTTTGATACCTGAAAAAGACTACCTTGTGTCTTGTTTGTCATTCCATCTTCGGCAGCTTCTACTATGCCTAATAGAATAAGAGTCCAAGGACTATTTATTGCATGAAAGATTGAATAAGTGAATGAATGAATTTGAATTTTCATGTGCTCTCATTAGAGGGATCATTTGTCCCATTGCAATGTCTAACCCTTATTTTATACATTTGGGATTCCTATAATGAATTCATAAATGTGGTTTTCTTTAAGTGTTTCCCTATTTTCCCCTGACTTCTTCGTTTTCCTCAATACCCCTATTCAGGAAGGAGACTAAATATTAATTTAAACCAATTCTTTTAATGATATGCCAAGAGCAACTTTTCTGCTGTGCTGTAATCCAACCCCCCACCCCCCACCCCCATGGAGGAGAGATGCTGTTACCAAGCACAGCACCTGCGACACACAGGAAAGAGGCGTGATGAAGTGATGGCTCGGCAATTCTCAAGACCTCATCGCTCCCGGGCCATCTTGGAGGATAGTGGTCCACTCTGACTTCTCCTCCCAGGAGGTCACATGTGTCTTCTCCATCCTCTGAGCATCTGAGTGCCTGCGTGCCTCTTGGGGAAAGTTGACACGGGTCCTAATGAATCAATGTGAGTGAGTGGGGTCTGGGTCCCATCATTTGACTTCAGCCACACTTCATCTTTCATGTAGCACAAGTGAGCTACACCAGGCTTATTTTTTTTTTTCCAAAGGAATGACATACCTTTAACCATTCTGAACAAATCGGTCTCACCAGGCTCTGAAGCACTCAAACATTCAACTCATTTCTCATAATCTGTAATTAAACCCCAAACCTAGTTGGGATGATAAAGAATGTTATTTGTATGTGTTCAGCAACATTAGCACGGGAAGAGTAAACAGGGAAATTGGATACAGCAAACTCAGCTTCTCAAGGTGAATAAACATATGGAATGATTTTTTCAGGTCAAGCATTTGGAGCCAAGGGCAGTTAAAAAAACAAACAAACAAACAAACAAAACCTCTGGTGACATTTGTCTGGTTTCCAGAAACTTTGAGGTGAGAACTAGAGACTAAATAAAAATCGTATTAAAAAAACAGGTAAATTAGAACGAGCAAATAGCTTTTCCACCATAGCTTACTCCACATACATTTTCACAGGATGGGCTTCAATAAGAAATTGAAGTCACCATCCCCTAAAACTAACATTTATTTGGTGGCCTCCAAGTGTCAGGTGCTACACGAGGACATTATATAAATGCTATCTCGTGCGATCCTTAAAATAACTCTACCAAGTACGTGCTGTTATTATTCTCATTTTACACATGAAAAACAAGCTCAGAAAGGTAATTGACTTGCCCCTGATTAAAACCGTCTGTATTGTTCTGTCATAACTTGCATGTATTTTATCAGCTTGGGTTGCAAACCCTCTTATAATTTCTGTGGATAGGAAGATGTGCAGATGCAGAGAGAATTCCTGGGTGGTGTCAAGTCATGAATGTCTTAATATGTACTAAGTTCAACCATTCCCAAGCATCCACCAACACCTATAAAGCGACCTTTCTTTGCCATGAGCTACCTCCCCAGCTGAGCTCTAGCTGCTCATAAAACACCTCTACTCGTATGTTTGCCCATTGCCTGGAGTTTGACATCCTCACTGGGGTGAACTTCTTAACCCCCTCACCCTAGAGAAATAGGTAATCCGTGTATAGAAGGATTAACCCAAGAGCCAAGGTCAGATGAAGAAAAACAATGCATGGGGAGAAGGGTATTTAAAATGCAAGACCTACTTTCCTGGGCTAGAGAAATGCCTCTTCAAACCTGACCTGTTTCTGCCATGTATCTTGAAAAAGCAGCAAATTACCTCTATTTCCATGGTGTGACCTCAAGTTCTTCTGACTCTCAACTGACTCCGCTCTTTTGTGTGTTCTCACCTCATCTTCCTCTATGGTATCTCTCCTACCCTAACTTGACCACCTGACCACGTCTGATAAATCCCCTTCCCAGATAGTTTGTTCTTGGACTTCACCAGCCTCCAATTAAACCCATCAGAATATTAATAGATTCTTGTAATTTAGAGCTGTTTCCCTGCCAGCCAAGCTAAAACATCATATGCATTATAATTTTTACATTTTATAGATGATACAATCAAGAATTGAATATATCAAGTAATTTGCCCACTATCACATGTAAGTGATAAATCCAGAATCTGAACATCTCCATTTAGTGTACCATTAAGAGCTCATAACCACTACATCAGGACACCTCCCGTTAAGAAGACCTTCGGGAATTCCCACTATGGCTCAGAGATAACAAACCCAACTAGTACCCATGAAGATGTGGGTTCAATCCCTGGTCTTGCTAAGTGGGTTAAGGATCAGGCATTGCCCTGATCTGCAAAGTTGGCTCAGATCCTGCATTGCAGTGGCTGTGAGGTAGACTGGCAGTGGCATCTCTGATTCAACCCCTAGCCTAGGAACTTCCATATGCCCCATGTGTGGCCCCCTCACCCCCAAAAAGAAAGACAGTCCTTTCTGAAAATTGATGGCTACAATAAAATCATTCTTCCAGTGTCCCAGGCAAGAACTCTGAGATATCTTCATTTTGGGTTTTTTTTTTTTTTTTGTCTTTTTAGGGCTAAATCCGGGCATATGGAAGTTCCCAGGCTAGGGGTTGAATCAGAGCTGTAGCTGCCAGCCTACACCACAGCCACAGCAATGCCAGATCCAAGCCACACCTGCAACCTACACTACAGCTCAGGGCAGTTCCGGATCTTTAACCCACTGAGTGAGGCCAGGGATCAAACCTGCATCCTCATGGATACTAGTTGGATTTGTTTCCGCTGAGCCACAACGGGAACACCCTCGGAGATATCTTTGAATGACATCTTTTCTTCATTTCCAAAAGCCATTTCGCCCCTAATATTATCAATTCTTCCACCCCAAACTTCACTTTATTCTTCATTTCCTTTCTATGACTCTCTAACAGTCACATTGCAATAGCACTCCAACTACTCACCCCAAATGGAGTTTTTCCTTCCTGATCTAATCCATCCTACACAGGTTTACCAAACTAATCCTCTTAAAATATCATATTCATCAGAAAATATGGAAGCCTGAAGATGTGTAGCCTTTAAGGAAGAGACTTAAGGGGCATAAGGATAGCTGTTTTTAAGCAAATGAAGGACTGTTGAGTGAAACAAAGGGATCAGCTTGATTTTGTGTTTCCAGAGAGCAAAAAACATGATGATACACAAGGGATGGGAAGGTGCAGATTTTTTAAAATTAATCTTGATGTGAAGACATCATCTTTATCAATTAGAGCCATTCGAGAGAATAGTTTTGCATATCACATTGTGATTCTCCCACTAATGTGTCCAAGCATAGACTAAGTGGCCACTTGTCAGAGATACTAAGACAGCTAGAGACTGGACTCAATCAGCTCAAATATTTTTTACAAGGTTTTTGTTTGTTTGTTTGTTTGTTTGATGTCTGTTTTACCATTTCTTGGGCCGCTCCTGAGAGCGGCATATGGAGGTTCCCAGGCCAGGGATCCAATAAGAGCTGTAGCCCCAGCCTACACCAGAACCACAGCAACACGGAATCCAAGCAGCGTCTGCAACCCACACCACAGCTGACGGCAACACCAGAACCTTAACCCACTGAGCAAGGCCAGGGATCGAACCCGCAACCTCATGGTTCCTCGTCGGATTTGTTAACCACTGAGCCACGACAGGAACTCCAAGGTTTGTTTGTTTGTTTTTTCCAATTATGTAATGAGTCTCTGTACAAAGGCCAACAATGACTCTGAAATTCATGTCTTACTACTCACTGAGTCTAACATCTCAATACTTCTAATGATGAATCTTCATCCCAGGCTAGTATGTTAGTACCTACATACCAAGCTTATCCCTCAACTCGCTTTTGTTCAAGCAAGTTGATCAGCCAGAATCCATCTCCAAACTCTTTAACCTGTCAAATCTTATTCTTGCTTTAAAAATATATTTCTCTAGAATTTCACCAAAAATACAAAAATTATCATATCATATGCTCTCTCCCTTTCCATTTCTTCAAGTCCTAATTTGTAAACACAGCTGAACTTAAAGTGTTTTCTGTGAAATATGATTTATCTAGACACCTGTTGTATGAGTTCATAATCTTGGCGTCATCAAAGAGTTTATGTGTTTCCCTGAAGTTTTATTCAAATTCTTTATGTGCTCGTGTGCTCATGTTCTATTTTCTAGTAGATGATATCATACTTATATTCTGTTGGAGCCTCAGAGAGATCTTTGTATCCAAAAAAGTTAAGAAAGGAGTTGCACCTGTGGCACAATGGGGTTAGTGGTGTCTCTGCAGCACAAGGATACAGGTTTGATCCCTAGCCTGTCATAGTGGATTAAAGGATCTGGCAGCGTAGGTCACAACTACAGCTTGGAGCTGATCCCTGGCTAAGGAATTCCATATGCCATGGGGTGGCCAAAAAAAGTTAAGAAAAATTTTATTTTCATTTTTAATCACCTGTATCACTTAACTGTTTGCTCTTTTTCATATTTTTCCACTTGTATTCTCTCTTAGGTTGTAAATTCCTTGAGAGTGAAGACCTGATTTTTTCTTTCTTTCTTTCTTTCTTTCTTTCTTTCTTTCTTTCTTTCTTTCTTGCTTGCTTGCTTGCTTGCTTCCTTTCTTTCTTTTTGCTTATTAACCATGGGCTGTGCAATTCTTTATAAAAAGGACAGTACTGTATCTGAATCCCAGGTACCTGGTTCATAGAAGGTATTTTAGAAATGTTGGCGAATGAAGGCCTGAAATAAGGAATGCCACATCTCTAACCACAGCAGAGTTCAGTTACCTCTGGAGTTCTCTGCATAGTCTAAATTGGACCTGTGATTTTCAAAATAATCACTAAGTCAGCTTCTTCATTCCTAACATACACCTGAGATATTAAATATCTCATTGTGTTTTGTCAATCATGCTGCCACAGAGGAGCTGAGATTTTCTGCCATGCTAGAAGTAACTGCATCCACTTAATGTCCTGGTTCTGGGGTTCAACATGAAGCAGCCTTGATACACTACTCATCGCTCTGTATCAGTCCCTCCCCCATTCTGCAGTGAAAGACCCTGGATGTGAAAGTGAATCAAGATGCTACAAAAGGGGGAGTTCCCATCATGGCTCAGTGGTAATGAGCCGGACTAGTATCCATGAGGTCCATGAGGACATAGCTTTGATCCCTGGCCTCACTTAGTGGGCTAAGGATCCAGTGTTGCCGTGAGCTGTGCTGTAGGCTTGGATCTGGTTTGGCTGTGGCTGTGGCTGTGGCCGGCAGCTGCAGCTCCAATTCGATCCCTAGCCATATGCCATGTGTGCAGCCCTAAAAAAAAAATGTTTTTTAAATTAAAAAAAAAAAAAAGACATTACAAAGGGATCTACAGTGATCTCTCACCAAGGTCACAGGAAGAACCACCTGGAGGCACAGCCCTAGAAGAAATCCATCTTACCACACAAAGCTGATGGGATCAGGACTTCCTTACATTTAACTCAGAGCTATTCAACTTTATCATTTACTCGTTAAAATAATAATAATAAAGAAATATGTTTCCCCACTCTTACATACATGTGCAATGGAAGATCGAGGCCAAGTACTAGGCTTGCCCTTGCAACTCCTAAGAGAGTTCTGGGCACCTTTTTGTTTCATGTTTAAAGTGAATGATTAACTGAATGGAAAAGGCCTTAACATTACAGTTTTTTTTTTGGGGGGGGGGGTTCTTTTGCCATCTATATGTCTTCTTGGAGAAATGTCTCTTTAGATCTCCTGACAATGTTTGATTAGGTTCTTTGGGGCTTTTTTTTATATAAAGCTGTATGGGATGTTTATATATTGTGGAGATTAAGCCCTTGTCAGTGGCTTCATTGCAAGGATTTCCTCCCATTCTGTGGGCTGTCTTTTTGTTTTTTTAATGGTTTCCATTGCCATGCAAAAGCTTTAAGTTCAGAGGACTGGATAAAGAAGATGTGCTACATATGTACAATGGAATATTATTCAGCCGTAAAATAGGACAAAATAATACCATTTGCAGCAATACAGGCGGACCCAGAGATGATCATTCTAAGAGAAATGTCTGACAGAGAAAGACAAATATCATATGAGATCACTAATATGTGGAATCTAGTGAAAAATGAGGCAAAATAACTTACTCACAAAACAGAAACAGACTCAGAGATTTCAAAACCAAACTTATAGTTATCAAAGGGGAAATGTGGGGGGAGGGATGGACTTGGAGGTTGGGATTGGCATATATATGTTGCTATATACAAAACTGGTTAGTAACAACGCCCTACTCTATAGCTTGGGAAAATCTATTCAATGCTCTGCAATAATCTATATGGGGAAAGAATCTGAAAAAGAATGAATATATATGTATATGTATGGCTGAATCACTCTGCTGTAAACTTGAAACTAACACAACACTGTAAATTACCTTCACACCAATGACACTTATTTTTTATGAAACTTTTTTTTAAAAAATTATCAGTGTAGCTCTGTGCTAAGTAGCACATCCGAGGTTTTAAAATGCGCTCTCTCTTCACTGAGAACATTCAAAACAGTGAACTCATTTTAGCAGCAATTCTTTAATAAGGGTGTCTGTATGTTAACAAGAAGAGAGAATGGCTGACTTTTGTTAAACACTTTTTCTCCTTACAATAGGAGCTGCTCTGTTTTACGTATCTCATATTAGCATCCATTGAATACCAACAGTAAGCTGGAAACTGTATTACATAGAGACATATCCTCCTTCTCGGTTGCTGCAGTATATTGGTCAACAGTGGGATAATTAAACAAGTGGCAGGCTTGCAAACTGAATTATATATTTAAAAAAATATATATAGAGACCTGGTTAAGCCTGGAAATACTCTAAAGAGAAAGCAAAATGTCTGGCATCAAAATGCACATGTTTGAGCATTGAACCTATGCCTGGGAACATCCTGAGATTGTTTTCTTTTTTTTTTTTTTCATGTGATTTTCAGCATCTGGCCCTGGCTATGCAGGGACCAGATGCCTCAATGCAATATATTTTTGTTGATAATGAACTCAAGTCTTGTCTGTTATTTCAGAGTGGCAACGAAAACAACTATCATCACCATTAACAAACTTTGCATTCTGTAAACATTATATATGTGTGTGTACGTGTGTGTGTGTGTGTGTGTGTACACATATATATAGCTTTTTAAACCTTCCAACCCTCATTTGAGCTAGGGATTATTATAGATGAGGAGTCTGAGGTCTATGAAAAAGAAGTAAGTTGCCAGGAATCACACAATAGCAGAGATAGCTATTCCTCTTGGGTCTTATGCGTCCAAATCCTATCCAGTTTCCCCAAATTTAAGGAGTCTCAAGAAGTGTATGTTTGTTTCGGGTCCTTGTATGAGCAAGCCACTGATCTTGTTGGGAACAGAAAAGCATAAAATTGGATAATAAATAATGGCTCCTCTCAAGAACCTTAGAAGGAGTAGTAAGAGAAATAAGGCATGATTGTAAATATCCCTGACACAAGGCAGTGTGGAATCAGTGGCACACGAGCCATTCAAACCAAGCATCGAGTGCATTCAGAAGAGGGCAGTGCTTGGCAAAGGCTTTCTTAGAAGGTGCTGGATAAACTGACCCATGTTCAGTAAATGCATAGACAAGCGGGATGGAAATAGAAAACAAAGAAATGAATAGAAATCTGAGAATAATGGAAACATTTTGCCAGCTACTGTGGAGAGATGTAAAAAACACATGAGGTATAATTTCTACGCTCAAGGACCTTTCCACAATTAAATTGAGTAGAAAAGAACTTCACATTCAAAATAATTGAAGAACAATCTGGGGCATCCCTATAGTAATTTAATGGTGAATTGTGTGGCATAGTCAATAGAATACTGATGGTGCTCAGAGAACAAGCTTTGCAGGTCTTAAGTCAAATATGTCCATGAAGAGAAAAGAAATGTAGCAAATATTACCAAAGGCAAAGACAAGAGCACATGAGAATAAGAACTAAAATGCTTTGGGGATTATTTGTTGGAATATTTATTGCACTTTGGTGCATTCAGTGTACACAGGGCTGGGTATTCATTAAGAAGTCTCAGAGACAGAAAAAACATAACATTAAAAAACAAAAAAAAATGGAGGTCCCGTTGCGCCTCATTGGTGAATGAATGCGACTAGGATCCATGAGGTTATAAGTTCAATCCCTGGCCTTGCTCAGTGGGTTAAGGATCCAGCATTGCTCAATTTTTGACATGCTTTCCTCACTGAGCTTAATGAATTGGTTGGTGGCACAGTCAGAACACACATAATATTTATCAATTAAGTTCACCATCTTATATGGATGTGGTTCTTGGTGTCCCAGACAACAAAGATTACTGATCACAAATCACCATAATAAATTTAATATTAATTAAACCATTTTAAATAATGGAGCATTACCCAAATGTGACACAGAGATTCAAAGTGAACAAATGCTGTCGGGGAAACGGTGCCCATCAACTTGCTCTAGACAGGGTACCATAACCTTTTCAATTTGTACCAAATGTAATATCTGAGAAGTGCAATAAAACAAAGCAGAATAAAACTGGGTATGTCTCCTCCAACCTCATAGGGCTGTAATGAGGATAAAAAGACATGACAAACAAGTCGCACTTAGCAGTGTGCTTAGAACATAACTAGTGCTCCAGTAACTATCATCATCGCAAGTATGTATCAAATACTTACTGTTACGAAGTTTTGCCCATCTCCTTCCAAAGGGAAGTGATAAAAGTTGAACTACTTGTTGAGCACACCAGTATAGTTTCAAACCTCACAATTTCCAGTCCACTTAATGGAACAGCTATGCATTTTCTCACCATACTTGAATTCACACAGTGAAAATCTGAATTTCGTCCTACAGTCCCCTTGCTGTTCACCAAGGCCGGCATCTCCTCCTGCTACTCACTGAAGCCATTACCTCCAGAAGAACAGCCTTTCTTTCAGCTTTGCTTTTGTCCTGTCGAATTAAATGTTCATCCTAGACTATCTTAAATCCATCAGTATCTGATGTTTTCCTTTGAGGTAGTGAATATCAAAGCCTGACTATGAATCCAGGTCCTGCTGTAATGATTTCGAATATATTCCAGTTTCCAGCGTTCTCCTTTGTAAAGGTATTTTTATAAGAATCTGGTATGTTGCCAGTAAAAGACTTGTGATCCAACTGCCAAAGCATAAGGGCAAGCATTTGACAGAAAGCCAGGGATGAATCTGTTGGCTGCCAGACTGGCAGCTCCATCAATGACAGTGGAACTAGCCAGCCTGGAATTGACACTGGGCAGGGTAAAAAAAAAAAAAAAAGAAAGAAACTGATGCGATAGCATGACCAGTAAAGAACATTCTGGAGAAAACCTCCTCATCTACTAAATGGAGAAAGGCTCATCCCAGTGAGGAAGCCACTGTGTTGTGCACAGCATGGAGGGGGCACATGTCATTCATAAAGCTGCACTCAGTGACTCTACAGAGATGATCTCTATTGGAAAAGTTTTTCTCCCAAGACATATCCTGGCAGTCCAAGGCATTTTCAGTAGTGAATAGACATGCCATTTTACTATCCTCCCATCCCCAGCATCTCTCCATGCCATACACAGGCCAAGACAAGCATGCTTCACCTGCGCTCTTCCTACGGAGGCTTTTTCATATTCTTCTGTTCATGCACTTGTTCATTCAATGAATACCCATTGAGTGCTTAGCAGGTACTGGAGACACGAAGGTGAAGATGGATATAAATAAAGGAAACTAAAGGCAAGTGACTGAGTTTAACCCTCATACACTATAAACTCTGACCCTGCCCTTGTCATATACAGCAATTTCAAAGAGCAATTTCAATAGGATTTTATTGCAAATACTGAATCAATAATGGTGGAAATGTGGACACTGTTGCATAAAGAAACAATTGGGGGGCCCTCCTGGCCCTTCTTGACGGATGCCACAAAAGCAGTTGACCATTTACCTAGAAAAAGCCTAGCCTTGTCTGCTCACATTAGATAGAAAGCAGCCGGAAATTCTCGAGCCTTGAAAGAACACGTGATAGGACCCATCTCCATCCAGGTCACCCTGTGGAGTCAGTACTCTCTGACTCCACTTCCCATTCTGTGAAATGGGGATACCATCACTCTTAAGGCTGGCAGGCACCAGGCAGTAGAAAACCCTTCAATTTGCATTTCTAATGGATTCCTTTCAAACTAGGAGGTTTTCTTGTGTGTTCAAAATACCCAGCTAATAATAATGAGATGGGACGTGATGATGAAAACTCTAATTTAGCAAGATTCATTTTATAAAATCATCACAGAACATCTGAATCACTGCCTAGTAGAGGAGAACATCTGGCAAACAAGCAGTGATGTATTATAATGTTTTAGCACCATATGCCAATATGCCTTCAAAGTCACCTGCAGGTTGAAATGAAAACCCATTTTCTAACCACCTCAGGAGACTAGGGGCCCAGGAATCAAGGGGTGCATTGGAATAATACTGTATGGGCACCAAAAGCATGGGCTGCTAAAAATATTAAAATAAATATTGAAGTAGTGATATGTTTTCGAGAAGCTAAAAGAACAAGTTGTCCAAAGTCATTAACTGCCATAAGTAACAAACCAAAGAGTCATCTATTGAACCACAAGATAGTATTATCCAAGCCCAATTAAAAGTAATTAATAGAGGAGTTCCTGTTGTGGTGCAGCAGAAATGAATCCGATTAATATCCATGAGGACGCAGGTTTGATCCCTGGCCTCGCTCAGTGGGTTAAGGATCCCACATTGCTGTGAGCTGGGGTGTAGGTCGAAGACATGGCTCAGATTCCGCATTGTTGTGGCTGTGGTGTAGTCCTGCAGTTGTAGCTCCGATTCAACCCCTAGCCTGGGAAGCTCCATAGGCCATGGGTGCAGCCCTAAAAAGCAGGACAAAAACGTGATCAATAGGACTTCATTAAGACTCTTGCCCTTTAATAGGAGAAATGAAATCAAGAAGCCAGCGTCAAATAGAACCTTAAGAGTTCGGTGCGGTGGGGCTTTTTTTCCTCATTGTTTTTGTTAGTGAAATTGATGTTGCAAATCTAACATGTTTTTCCTTCTGATAATGACCAGTCTTGCCCACACTCAGGGTTAGAGAACACAGCTCGAAGCATTGAAGGAATCGCTCCACTCCAGCATCTCCTCAACTCACTCCCCTGCATGCTGCCATCTCCCCAAGCCTCGATCTCTTTCCCCTCAGTGCACCTGGTGTTATCCCACATCATGGGGAAGCAGGGGGTGGGGGAGAGGAGGGGCAGGGGCACAAAGAGGCACAAGAGAGTCACTAAATAGTTCACTGCCTCCTCCTCCAGCTTCCTCATAATTCTCCCCAAAGCTCCCAATGTTCTCAGAGAAATGAGGGCCATGTCACCTTTCAGGTTCTCCCTTCAGCAACCCGCTGCCTCTCACCATCTTCCTCCCCTTTTCTTCAGGAGCTCTGAAGATGCTGCTGCAGGAGCCACCAATGTCTGTGACAAAGTGCCCCTGGGTCATGTCATTTTCCTTGTTGCAAATGTGGTGTGTGTCATCCATCGGTGGTTCTGACTGTTGGGTGCCATGTTCAGTGGGCTCCGATGGCCTTCATCCTTAAAGGCCCCATCAGCCTGCCATGGTCCACAACATTATGCTAATCTCATGCTCCTTGCGTACCTCTCGAATTCACTCTCCTAATTTTTACCCAGTGAACTATTGTCACATCTCTCCCTAGGTCTCAGGCGTGACTCCATGGCATTGTGTTACCAGGAAATACAACCGACCAATATCTCTGCAGCCTGACCCTGAAATGAACCATTGCAATAATGATAATAATAAAAGTCATAATATTAGTCATAACTTATTGAACTTCTGACAGTTGCCAGGCATTGTCCTAACTGCTTTAAATCCATCGTGTCAATCGTTATCTTAATTGCTTAGAGAAATCGCCTGGCTTATCCAGGCGGAGAAGTCAAGCTTCAAGTCCAGGTGTGCCTTCAGAATTTGTACTCTTCTCCACTGCACCCTCAGGTGAGAATTCTCATTTTTTGGTCGTGTGGTTATTTGAAGAGTTGTGTGAGCATCGCCACCACCTCAGATTGTAAATTCCCTTAATGGAAAGACCTGGCTTTTCACATCCCATACTCCTTGCGGGAAGACAGCCCTCCATTCCCAGAGTGGGCACTTAATCGCCATTTGTTGAGTTAAAATAACTTTAATTTCTGCTTCTTTATTAACAGATCATATTTATGATCAACTACTCTCCATTTCATTTCCACTTGTGAGTCTCCATATTTTCCCCCGAAACAAGGGCACTTTGAAGTCGTTCTGAGCTTTTAATTTAATCTTCCTTTAATGGAGTTTTCCTCCCAGTTGGTTCAATATATTCTCTAGCAGTCAATTTTTTTATGGATTTATAGCCTTGAAAACCTTTTTTTTTCCTACCTTAAAAATCTCCTGGATTATTTATTGGGGTTGATTCATATCTAGTGCATTTATATTGTTTTCTTATCAAAAGAGAATACCCTATTACATTTCAGCCAAAATATCTCAGTTTTCCTCAAGCTCCAAGTGATTTATGAAGTCTAATATATATTGAGAAAAATTAAAGTTTTTTATAGGTCAAACAAGTATATTGGGCATAGCTCTTTCGCAAGCCTCGTGTGTGAAAATTTTCCCTGCCTAGTTTTGGCTTTCCACGCTGTGTCTAGTAGCAACAGATTGTGGTTCACAGCCAGGGTTACTGAGTGAGCTGAATGGCAAATTCCTGCTCCCACACTGATATTTCACTAATGGCTCCATGGTGATCCTGTTGAGAGCTCTTGGTTTGCCAATACATGGAATTGAGAGAAAGACGCCATGGAAAAAAAGCACAGCCTTTCAAAAGCACGTTGCCAGAGGTTTTGACTTTCTTTTTAAATATTTTTTTCACTCTTATTTACAAGTGTATTCATGCATACAGGGAATTATTTACAGCAAAGGTGTACCCAAAAAATGTACTCCCTGGAGTTCCCTGGTGGCCTAGCAGTTAAGGATCCAGCATCGTCACTGCTGTGGCTCAGGTTGCTGCTGTGGTGTGGGTTTGATCCCTGGTCTGGGAACTTCTGATCACCGCCTGCTTGACCAAAAAAAGAAAACTGCCCTCTCCTCCCACCTGGTTCCCAGTCCCACACGCCAGAGAGCACCACTGTTAGGGTCCCTTGCACATTCTAGACTAGGGGCTTTTAAGAGAAAGCAGAGAAATTACCATCAGACTCAACAACAGCCAATCCATGGTCCGCGCAGAGCACCGCGCAGGCTCCAGGCGCTATGCCAGCTGCTGCCAGGGGCCACTCCCTGCTTCACTAGGTTTACAGCTACGGGCAGTACAATAAGCAGGCTTTCACCCACAGTGTAATCAGTGCCATAATTGTAGAAGTGCCAGGTGCTAAGGGAAATTGCAGACTTCCCAGAGGTGGTAAAAACCTTTATGAGGGCTCCAGTAGGGAGAATTTTGTCCCGCGTGGAGAAAGGAAATAGCAATCTCTAAGAATAACCTGTGCAAAGCCAGGAGGTGTGAGCGAAGGCATGACCCATTTGACAAAATGAAAAACGGTCGATGCAGTCAAAACTCCTGTTTGAAGGAAGACAGGGAAAAAGCCTAAAAAGGAAAACGTCCCTCAAGAGGCCACTGACCCCTTTTCCACTGTCTTTGCTACCATATTATAAGAAGAAGACGGCTCATGAAATAATAAGGAAACAGAGTGTTAAATCCTGGCTAATTACCTGAACACTCCAGTAGCCTCGTGTGTGTAAAGGAAGAGACATCAAAGCCACCTCATGTTGTGGTTGAAAGAATTGAAGTCGGTTATCTAAAGGAGCCCCGCAGAGTGCCAAGCAAATACGAATAATAGAATCCAACAAATGTCAGCAGCAACAACACCACCAAAATTCTCCTAGGCCATTGGCATTTCTCCTGCACATCCTTACCTGGCCAAGCCTCCAATGCAAGGTTGTGAGCTGCCAGGACAGGAGTCTGGAGGGAGAAGAGCACCCCACCCCACACTGTGGGAAATCCCAAGACCACACTCTCCTACCACCAACACAATTAGATGCCGAAGACCAGGCCGCTTTGAAGAATTCCCAAAGCATATTGTCAAACAACACACTGCCTGTCTCCTACCACCTGATATTCCTTAAGACACTACCAACTGAACAAATGAATGCACGATGCCACTTGCTGGGTGGAAAAGTGTCTCTATCACAGAGAAACAAATTCAGAGCTCAGTCATTTACATGAAGCTCCGGCCTTTCGAGGTAAAGTTGTGAAACTGGCAAAGGAGGTACTTTTTCAAAGATTGCTGGCACCTCCCCTTACTTGCTTGCTTTCATAGCCATGGATAAACACAAGTCCTGGTAGAAAGATTACTTTATTTCATTTTACTTTATTTGTTTATTTATTTATTTTTGCTTTTCAGGGCCACCCCCCAGCCTATGGAGGTTCCCAGGCTAGGGGTCCAATGGGAGCTTCAGCTCCTGGCCTAGGCCACAGCCACAGCCGCGCAGGACCTGAGCCACATCTGCAACCCACACCACAGCTGAAGGCAATGCCAGATCCTTAACACACTGAGCGAGATAAGAGATCAAACCCACGTCCTCGATACTAGTCAGGTTCGTTACTGCTGAGCCACAATGGGAGCTCCCAGAAATGTTATTTTAAAAGGGGGACCCTCAGAGACCTCAAATACTTCCAATGGTGATGCTCAGTTTGGCATCTTTACTGAGAATTTCCATGCAGCCACTGGTATGGTGAGGGAGACTGAAGAATCATGTAGTTGTGTGTTTTTACTCCCCAATTACTATTTAATTTGCACAACAGTGCTTGCAAAATGAGTGTGAAAAATGAAAATTGAGTAACAATTAGAGGGGAAGAGATATAATTGTGTGATTTTGGACATCCAGCTCAGAGTGTCAGTAGTAAGAGCAAATTAACTATGACAGTTCAGGCATCTGACCCACATCGGGTCCGTGGCTGGAGAACCTGAAATGCCAGGAGCTATAATTGTGAAAGAGTTGAAAAGATCAGACTTGACATGGGAATATATGAACCTATTGTCAAGTCCATAGGCTTCCTCTGGTAGAACTATATAATGCCCTTAAAGAAATCTCTAGGCATTGTCTAGGCATCCAAGAAAAATGCAGACCTCTGTCTAACTCAGTGTATCATTTCAGCATGCCAAAAGTCACTTAGTAGTCAGTCTTGGCCATGATCCGCTTATTCACTCATCCATTCAATTCATAACCAATTCTTGAGCACCTCCTTTAAAAAGCAAGCAAAATACTAAACCTTGCAGATTCAAAGATAAGTAAGACATAATCCTTGACCTCGAGAAGTTCATGGTGGCCTGTACTAAGTATCACCGAAAATAATGGTCATTACAGAAAATAGTGTTGTTGTATAGAGCAGGAGAAGGTTAGAAATAGATCTGCTCTGGGTGTCAAGTACTCTAAATATGCTATTGGTAGAGAGATAAAAGTCAACAAATAATTACATATGCAAATCTTACAAGAAGTATGTGTTTACTGCCATTGTGACTCCTTTAATAAGAAAATCAAGAAGTTCCCATTGTGGCTCAGTCGTTAACGAATCCAACTAGGAACCATGAGGTTGCAGGTTCGATCCCTGGCCTTGCTCAGTGGGTTAAGGATCCGGCGTTGCCATGAGCTGTGGTGTAGGTTGCAGACGTGGCTCAGATCCTGAGTTGCTGTGGCTGTGGCGTAGGCTGGTGGCTACAACTCTGATTCGACCCCTAGCCTGGGAACCTCCATATGCCGTGGGAACGGCCCAAGAAATGGCAAAAAAAAAAAAAAAGACAAAAAGTAAATCAAGGCCATTCCCACCTAAGTGGACCAACAGAAAAGAAACAGTGGATTGAAGTGAATTAGTGTTTAGCGCAGATTCAACAACAGAGTTGATCTGAATTAGTGGAGAAAAAATTCTGTATTTATTCTTTAGGAGACAGTGTTTGGTGTTTAGGACCCAATATTCCACTCTACACAATTGTTTCAACTGTGATTTCTTTGATGTCTATAACCCAGGTTGTGCCCTCTATACATGTGGCCATTGCTGAGGGAGGAGGCTGCTGATTTTCGAAAGGTAAGATGAAAGGTGATGAAGAGCACCTGTGCTGGATAAACAGAGTTTTTTTATTTTTTTTTAAGCCAGTATGAATGTAATAAATGTCATCACTTATCACTGCAGCCACTACCTTTTGGTCTTTCTTTGGAATCAGAAAAATGTCTCTGACCACCAGTCAAAAAGTCATACCTCCCCAAACCCTAAATTATACTCTATATACAGCAGCTCATCTTCCCTGAGATTAAGAAGAACATTTCAATATCATTGTTTTCCTGAATTATTTTTGCTTAATTTTCTTGGCAGAGTTTGGATTCCAAAAATTCCTTTGAAGCTCTTTTAAAGGTCTCAAACTCTTTTTCCCACTTTGAACCAGAAGACATCCTTTCCTAAGATGGAAGGAAATTCCCACTTCAAAAACAAGGTTTGACCATTCAAATCTGGCCCACCTTCTAAAGGACAGGCCTGACTATAGGGATACATTCATGAGATGCATTAACCGCACATAACTCCTGGAGTGATCTAGAGGTGTGAGGTTGTATGAATTGATTGTATTAATGCTTTGCTACAACGCTCTTTCACACAATCTCCTGAGCTGATGCTCAGAATGCACTTGGTGCTCATTTTATGCAGATATAGATATAGACATAGACATAGACTAAGATAAGTAGTCAGCGACACTTAGACCAAAGCGATTGCAACACAAAATAGCTCTTGCAAGCAAAAGCTGCAGTGGGACTGGAAAAGTGAAGTATATGGATGTGATATGGGAAAGAATTAAAAATAGCAACTAGCGTTTTAACAGGGAAGTATCTTAGAGATTATACAGGTTCCCAATTTTAAAAATAAGAAAATTTAAACCAAGAGGGAAAAAAAAAAATCAATATTTTGCCCAGGGCCACACAGTTCAGACCAGAGTAAAACTAGAGCAGGGTCTTCTGATTCTTTTCCCAGGACTGTTTCCCCTGCAATGCATCATATATTTAAAGAACAGAGATGGTTAAAGGATGACATATTTCAGAGCAGCCTCTGCATTAACACACAATGCTAAAAACCACACATGCACAATAAGGGAATTCAAAGAGAAGATCATCCATGACCATGGGGATGATAAAGCAAGATTATATGAAGCGATTGTCTCTGAGACTAACCTTAAGAGAACTTGAAGATGAGTGCTAGTAAAGGAAGGAGAAGAGTATTCGAGATAAGGCGATTCGAGTTCGTTCAGCAAACATTTATCTAGTGTTTTCTATATGCCCCACAACTGTGTTGCAAGCTGCAAACACATGGTTAATTAAGATAAGATCTCCTGCTTTCAAAGTACCCAGCACACACACAATGGATCAAAACTCTGTTGAGGGAAGGTAGGATGGAAGACTCTTCTGGAAGCCAGGAATAGGTAAATCGGATGAAAAGTTAGAGAAAACATGGCAGAGGTAGGACTATCTGAATTACCTTTTGAAGGACAAGTTTTCTTTTTTTAAAAATTATTTATTTATTTATTTTTTTGTCTTTTTTGCCATTTCTTGGGCTACTCCCGAGGCATGTGGGAGGTTCCCAGGCTAGGGGTCGAATCGGAGCAATAGCCGCTGGCCTACGCCAGAGCCACAGCAACACGGGATCCGAGCCGAGTCTGCGACCTACACCACAGCTCATGGCAACGCCGGATCCTTAACCCACTGAGCAAGGCCAGGGATCGAACCCACAACCTCATGGTTCCTAGTCGGATTCGTTAACCACTGCGCCATGACGGAAACTCCCAGGACGAGTTTTCTTCAGCTGGACAATGACAGTAAGCAGGATGTCCCAAAGCCACACATCCCTGGAGAATTCCAAGAATGTCTGTGTGACCAGAGAAAAGTGACTGTGTGAAGGGTGACACCAAGGGAGGCTGAAGAGGATGGACAAAGACCATGACCCATAAGGGTGGCAGGGATGGGCTCCAGGAACAAACCAGCATTGGTCTGCCAAGCTTTACCTACAAACTGCTTCTGTTTCCTCCACCCCTCAGGTGAGTCTGAGCCGCAAAAAGGGTTAATGCCGGTGGGGAAAGGGCCAGGTGGGGGCCAGATCGTGTTGGGATTTGAGCGCTCCTGTGCTATGTTTGAACTTAATTCTGAAAAGAGTGAGAATTACTGAGGCATTTGAAGCAGGGAAATGGCATGATCAGATCTGTGTTAAAAACATCAGTTTGGCAGAAGAGTTGAAGATACCCTGGCAGGAAAACAAACGGGCAACAGGGAATCTAATCAGTAAACTGTGACCATAATCCGAGTTATCAGAGATTTGGACCCAGAGTAAAACAGGGGCGATGATACAGAGATTCAGGAGATAGAGGCTACAGGACTTGAAGTCTAAGGGAATGTGGAGGATGAGAAAAGAAGGATGGAGGAAAGAGGAGTGATTATATCATCTTGTCTAACTTTCAAGGAGAGGGTGGTGTGGTCGTTAACTGTTAAAGCATCTTAACAGCATATAGATGATAATCGATGCCCCGGACGTAGATGAAATCTTTCAAGGACTATTTTGAGGGAGAAGGAAGCTGAATGGGGGTGCCCTTGTGGAACTAGCTTTAAGAGACAGGGTGGGGGCTGTGAAGGGAGCTGGGGGAAAAAAAAAAAAAAGAATTGGGAGGAAAACCAGAAACAAAGTACGGAAAATGTATCAGTAGGAATGAGCAAAATGTGGTGTGGAAAGAAATATTGTGAGAAGAGCTTAGCTGGAGCAGAGACCAGGTGAGGGATTCATAATAGTCCCTCATAAAGTCCAGTTGAAAGGAGGATTTGGAAACCTGGCTGAGGAGTTTGTGTTTGATAAAGAGACCATTGTGGGGCTAGTGAGCCAGTGGATTTTATTAGCAGCCGTGATAATAACATCTTTTGCTGGTGCTTTATGCTATTTTTGAAGTTCTTTCGCATTCAGTAACGTTCTCGCGCGGTACTCAACCTCTCTTTGAGGGAGATAGGGCAGGACTAATTATCCCTACTTTACAGATAAGGAAACCAACTCCCGGAAAAGGCTGCATGATTAGACCTCACTTACATAGCAATTAGGGCAGAGCTGAGACTGGAATCCTGATGTCCTGTTCCTCCATCAAGGGCTCTTTCTAATTTGCGATCTGGCTCAGGCTTTCTGAAGCCCAGCAGAATGTGTGAGACAGTCTAGAGCCCTGAGGAGGGAGGCACTTCCTGTCTACCCCTCTCCTGACTTCTCCCTGAGGATCAGAATTATGGGAAGCCATTAGCCCCGTCTGGCATCTTGAGAAAAATCCAAGGGACCCTCCCCCGGACTCTGTGCTCCCTCCAGCCGCTCTGGATGCCCTCCAGAAGAGTGGAGCTAGCAGCCACTGCCGCTAGTTTCCACATCCTGCCTTACCAATGGCAAGCAGCCACCAGACTAGACGTGGGGCGAGCAGGTCTGCTTTAGAGATCACTTCAGGCCGACTCACAATTCTGCCTGGTCCAATTAAGAAGGTGAAAACAAAGCTCCATTCTTCCAAGCATCCCTGCACGGGCCAGTCATCACAGCTCCGCCATGGAGCTATATACACTCTCAGGTCAACCCCCTCCACTCAAATGCACACACTTGGTCAGAAAGGTTGACAGGTGAGGGATGGAGGGAAAGCTGTGATGCACATGGAAATCCATTCCTGCCACCATAAAAGAAAAGTGTGTAGCTTTTTTTGAAGTGTCAGAACTTTTGGGAAGAATCCAGAGCTCTATACAGTCAAGTGCATGAATCTGGAGCTAAAAGCCCTGAACTGTGTCTTCTCTATGAAAAAAAACTCAAAATCTGGACAAGAGAACTCCAGCCTTCTGGTTTCTGCTGACTTAATATAACCAGACTTCTAATTCGATTCAGGGACTAATAAATCTGGAGCTCCAAATGGATTCCATTCCTCCATCTTCAATGAAAACTTTTAATGGCTTAAAACTAGAGGCCCTAAGTCCAGGTCAATGTATAAAATAACCAGTAAAACCTAGCCAAAGCTTTGGTTGCAAAAGCACATGAAAAAATATACAAACTTACCAGCTGGAAAACCATATCAGGCAATCGTAATCTATGTCCTACTGAATCAGAACCGGCGAGAAAAAGAAAAGCTGGAACCTGGAGAGGAGACCCACTGGACAGGATGAGTGCAGGTCTGTTCTGAGTCCCAGGAACAAGCAGGGGATTGAAATTCAGAGCAACAAGTGAGAACAAAGTACAAGAAAGCACGGGGGAGGGGCTTCTGGGAATATGAGGTGAGGCTCCTGCAGTTGTCTAGGAATCCATTGCAATAGGGGAGCTGACATCTTTATATTTCTCAAAAGTCAGGGGGACCTCCTATCTATAACCTTGGTTCCACTGGGTTGCTGAACTAGAGAAAGAAAGAAAAGAAAAAAAAAAAAAAGCATCATTTTAGCAGCATCAACCCTACAGCCAGA
Source organism: Phacochoerus africanus (assembly GCF_016906955.1). Lineage (NCBI taxonomy): Eukaryota > Metazoa > Chordata > Mammalia > Artiodactyla > Suidae > Phacochoerus > Phacochoerus africanus. The sequence continues at coordinate 24,243,753 of NC_062554.1, forward strand.
GGGATCAGAAATTAATCTTCAGTCATAGACTCACTGTTCTAAATCAGTTTGGCTGAGGGTAAATCCTAAGCACAAAATAGCTCATTCATAGCATTCACCCATTATTGCTGGGTTGGTCCAGTCAATATAACCAGACTTCTAATTCGATTTCCTGTTTCTGATTCCAGTTTCTATAGAGTAGGGATCTAGAAACTAAGGCCCCAGCCAAATCCTATCTTCAACCTACTTTTATAAATAAGGTTTTATAAGAACCAGGTCACATCCATTTGTTTAAGCTGCTTTTGAGCTATGATGAGAGTTAAGCAGTTGTGATAAAGATTGTATGACCTGCAAAATCTAAAATATTAATATCTTGCACTGTGCAAAAAGTTTGCCAGCCCTGCTATAATGACTAAGACTCTATCCTAAATGCCATCACACAGAATGAATGCCATAACACACCAGGGACTGCTCTTTGAAGCACTGCCTGCTGGGAGCTGTCTCCTTTCCCATCCCTTCACCCTCTCTCTAGGTGACAGCATTAAATGGATAGAATGCTGAAGTCAGGTCCTAGATTTCAACCCTTTTAGAGAGCAAGTCTGGCCCAGATCAAGCTATGATGTGCCACAGGCACAAACTCAGCCTTTCCTTCTCCAGAGCCCACCCGAGAAAAGTCCCCTGTTCTCCAGAAGGTAGACTTTTAAGGATTACACCAGTGAGGTCTTTGTCTTTTTATTAAATTTAATCCATGAGCAGAACCTACAGAAGATCAAAGCAATTGATAAAGATGAGATGAGAGTATTTCTTTTTCTGCCCTTACAAGTAGCCTTGACAGTTGGCTATGTCTCATAACCAAAGCTCCCAGATTTTGCTAAATGGTCCTCTCCCAGAGTTTTTTATGTGTTCTTATTTGTTCATTTGCTTGCTTGCTTTTTGCCCACACCCAAGGCATGCAGAAGTTCCTGAGCCGGAGATAAAACCCATTCCACAGCAGTGACAATGCTGAATCCTCAACCCAGTGAAATGCTTTATCTCTTGTCATTTCCCTAAGCTAGGCTTATGATTTTTTTTATCAATATCTTCTAAATTACCCAATTTTATTTTTTTTTTTTGTCTTTTTTTTTTTTTTTTTTGCTATTTCTTGGGCCGCTCCCACAGCATATGGAGGTTCCCAGGCTAGGGGTTGAATTGGAGCTGCAGCCACCGGCCTACGCCAGAGCCACAGCAACGCTGGATCCGAGCCGCGTCTGCAACCTACACCACAGCTCACGGCAATGCCAGATCCTTAACCCACTGAGCAAGGGCAGGGACCGAACCCGCAACCTCATGGTTCCTAGTCGGATTCGTTAACCACTGCGCCACGACGGGAACTCCGATTACTCAATTTTAGATCATTTTTTTTAGGATACAATTTTAAGGTGCTAATTTTGTTTTGGGGTTTTTTGCTGTTTTTTTGTTTGTTTGATTGTTTGTTTTTGTCTTTTTGCCTTTTCTAGGGCCGCTCCCACGGCATATGGAGGTTCCAAGGCTAGAGGTCTAATCGGAGCTGTATATGCTACACCACAGTCCCAGAAATACCAGATCAGAGCCACATCTGTGACCTACACCACAGCCCATGGCAATGCTGGATCCTTAACTCGCTGAGCAAGGCCAGGGGTCAAACCCGAAACCTCATGGTTCCTAGTCAGATTTGTTAACCACTGCACCATGACGGGAATTCCAAGGTGCTAATTTTGGGTTGCCATTTATCTCCTCTTGGAAACCTAACTGGGGTATAGTAATTGGGATCAGAATCCTATAAAACATACCCAAAATATAGTCTTTTGACATGGGGTTGTTTACAGAATTGAGGCAAACATAGACAACCTCCAGTTGCAGCCAACCAAGCCTTGAGTAATCCACAATCTTGGTGACAACAAAATTGTTCAAATTATCTCCAGTAGTGTGCATGGGATGAAATGCATGTAGATGGCAAACTGGGATATTGATGGGCCTAAAGCCCTTAGCGTTTAGTTAATTTTAGTTGGTTTAGTGGATTTTCCTAAAACACTTAGTTTTAGGAAGTCACCTGTCTTCCTCTTATGGCCCTAGAGAGCCAAAGGAATAGAGAAAATAAGAAATTAAAAGCTATACAATTAAGAACACAGTGAGGAAAATCATAAAGCCTAAGGAAAACATAGAAAAATCCCCTCGCCTCCTGTATGTATATCAGCTATTACTGATAACCCAGGATGTAATCGTAAAAGAGGCAAAATAGCATTTCAGTTTGGAGCTGAACTCCACCAAATCTCTTCCACACTGACTGGGGAAAAGTAGAACCCTGAGGCTGAGAAACTTGAACTCCTAAATCTGCTTGAGTCAATTTTACAAGCAAAAGAGACTTCTTCCAGCCATAGCATGAAGGAAGAATTTTTCCCTGTATAAAATTTGTTAAATGAGACAGTACCTCAAAACTGAGTCAATTTTTCTAAAGCCCCTCACCAGCATCCTCTACTACCTTCGGGTTCATAGTTAAGAGCTAAATTTCAATAGGGTCCAGACTAAGAAATATCTGGTCTCTTCTGGAATGAGATAGCCTATAAACAGAAAAATTTATAGAACTGTGTCATTCTTAATCACCATAAGCCTGGACTTTGCAGGACTAGGTTCTAAGTTCATGAAATGGCAGACAAATTAAAGTTATGATTAGCCCAAACTCATTGAGATGTGTTTATGTACCTAAAGTTGGCTCAAATATATAGGATTGGCATTAGTTAGTGGCTAGGTGGTCTAAAGTTAATGAGATCAAAATGCCAGAGCTTTCCTGGTGTATTGTAGAGGACAATGAAGGCACTAGTCATACTTTTTATATTTTTCTGATGCTTTGACATCTTAGAGCCTTGCAGACCCAGGGAGAAATTACCCTTCTGAAGGTTAAATGATTCCTAAAGATAGCAAAAAAAATTGCCTTTAAGCATACCTTTGATATGCCAATCCACCAATACAGAGGACATACCCCCCAAACATCTCCTTCATTCTCACAGACCAAGCCAATATTCTCCCTGCCCCAAAACATCCCAGAGCTAGGTACATGACAACTAGGAAGCACCCCAATAGCCCAGAGCCTGCAGAAAATATGCAAACTGTCCAAACCTAAGCTTTTTCACAATACCTACCCTCCCTTGTCTATGTCTTCCCTCAAAACTACAATATAGGCTCTGGATCACGCTTTCCCTTTGCTCCTCTGCCTCTTGACTGATTTGGTCCTTCCTCAGATGACGCTACATGGCATGGCATGCCCTCTCTTCTTGGGAGCTGTGAATAATAGCCTTTCTCTCGAGGCAGTCTTCTCATATCTGCCATCTCAACATACTTGATTAAAACAAAATCCCAGGTACATTTTAGAACCAAGACAGAAGACTGACTCAAGGAAAGAGGAGTAATAGAATGAATCATTTTTGTGTCCATCTACCCTGTAAATGATATCTCATTGGAAAATTCAGAAAATACTTCCTTCCTATTATGAAAAATATTATTGGTTGTAGGAGAGGGGGAGTGCAAATTTTCCTGAAGAACTCTAAGTAGTGGTCCTCTGCAGATTGGATGGAATCCTGGTGACTGCTATATTGGGTGGTCCCTGACTTTAAAGGGGATAATGGGATGCTAGAGTGGTAAACCAAATAGCAGCACTTAACTCTCAAAGTAAAGGTACATACATTTGCCAAAATAAGACAAGCAGAATTAGTAATTAGAGTGTACTGACCCGAGGGGATCTGTGGCAACAGTTAACTGACTACAAGTTTCCTAGAAATAAAATAGATCAGCAGCCCACTAAGATATAGCTTGGCACATAGAGATCAAGAGGACAGAAATCTAATTTAAGCATCAATAGTGAGGATTCATAGCCTATGGAGCAAGATTTCCAGATCCAAACCACTCATACACCTGGTTCTATTCAACAAAGGAAAGACAGATACTTTCTTCAACAGGTGATGCCAACTGCAAATGTGGTTTTTTTGGCCATGACCCCAGCACTTGGAAGTTCCCAGGCTAAGGACTGCACCTGCACTGTAGCAGTAACCCAAGCAGCTGCAAGAACAATGCCGATCCTTAACCTGCTGTGCTAAAAGGGAACGCCACAGATGTATTTTTAAAAGTAAAACTTTTAGTGACAAATCAACACAGACTGTGGTATCTGATGTGTAACTTTCAACGTAACAAATGCATTTTTTCCTTATTCCCATCAGTTTTAAGAAACAGTCAGAAATATTTTTTTCCTTCACATGACAAGGATAACAGTACATGTTTGCTATCTCGCCTCAGGGCTATATAAATTTTCCTATTTCCCATCATGTAGGTTGAAGGGAACTTTATTATCTTAAGGTCAACAAAACATCTAGGTGTTCAGTGACATTGATGTCATTATGCGCATCGTACCTGTGGAAATTACTACAGATTTTCTAGAGCGCAATTGGCAATAATATACACCAAAGCTAAACTTAACTATTATAGGCACTTTGTGATCCAATCATCCTATATTAGCATTTATCTTTGAATTTATTCTAATGTAATAATTGATACCATGCAGTTAGATAGGCAATCAAGAATGTTTATTGTATCATTGCTCCTAAATGTGGCAAATTGAAAGTACCAAATATCCTAAAATGAAATAATTTAAATAAACTATGAAATAATCACACTTTAGAACACTATACAGGCATGATGAAAGGATAGTATAAATATATTTATCGATCTGGGAAGTATTTCTCAATATGTCAGATGGAAAAATACGTTATAAATTAGTTTCTATAATATTTTATGATAAAATATTATCATAAAATGCTATTCTTTTAAAGTCTTGAAAGATATATACTAAAATATTAATAAATGTTATATTCAGGATTGTAGCTTATCTTACTTTATCCCGGATATAAGTGAATTTTTAATAATAACTATATATGACATTTACAATAAAAAATAAAACCAATTTCAATTTGACAAAAGAGTTAACTTTCCCGAATTTGAGTCAACTCCTGAGAAAGGATGGCATCAAATTTGAACATGCTGAACTTTTGGAGAATTTTGCCAAGCTTTATGTAATCTCCCTAATAAAAGACTTAGGCCAACAAGCAGGGCTGGACTGCACTGCACGTAATGACTAAGTGGACCCATCTGCAGGAGCCAAGAGGGAGTGGGGCCATAGTGGGTCTGCCCTTTGGAACCCCTAACTTGCATGGATAGGCCAGTGCATCCACAAGGTGAACAGAACCATAAGGAACCAGAAATTGTGAATACAAGTGAAGAACGCTCTAGACGTGCCTTCACGATTTAATGACTCCTGGTTCCCAAAGAAATCAAATGCAAGGTTATTTCAACCATTGTAGATACCTCATTAAGATTACTTTGATCGTGCTATGTACCAGGCACTATTCTAGACACCAGATATAAGATGAGGAACAATATAGAAAGATGAAGGGGTGGGAAGGAGGGATAAAGTAGGAGTTTAGGATTAACAGGTAAACACCACTATTTATAAAGTAGATAAACAACAAAGACCAGGTATGGCACAGGGAACTATATTCAGTAGCTGGCAATAACCTATAATGGAAAAGAATCTGAAAAAGAATATATATATATAAGCAGAATGATGTTGCTGTACACAGGAAACTTACACAACATTATAAATCAACTATACTTCAGTTTAAAGGGGGGGGCAGGTGGATAGAAAGATAGAAGTACTTTCTGCCTCCATAAAGCTTGTGCCCCAGCGGAGTACAGTAAGGCAACAGGAACATGACAATGCAGACTAAGTGACACGAGGGGTGAGATGGCTGTGAGAGGCATAAACAAACAACTCTATGTTGGGAAGGGTTCCAGAGAGAGGTAACCTTTAGAATGGCATCTGAAAAGTAAAGAGTAACTTACTCTTAAAAGGAGAAAATGCATAGAAGGTGATGATGGGGAGGAAGAGAAATGAGTCTTCGAGGCAGAGGAAATCCACAGTTATCTCATCTTTTTTTTTTTTTTTTTTTTTTTTGCTTTTTAGGGCTGAATCAGCAGCCTATTGAGGTTCCCAGGCTAGGGGTCAAATTGGAGCTGTAGCCACCAGCCTACGCCACAGCCACAGCAACTCGGAATCCAAGCCACCACAGCTCACGGCAACGCTGGATCTTTAACCCACTGAGCCACTGAGCAAGGCCAGGGATTGAACCCTCATCCTCATGAATCCCACTTGGGTTCGTTCACCACTGAGCCACGAAGGGACCTCCTAGTCAAAGTTTTATTCTGCATTATGAATCTTTCTTTAAGTCCTCTTGCTGGAATATTTTAGCCATAATGAATTGCTTCTTCCCAAGGTAGTCAAATCCATTTCCGACAGCTCTAGTTTTTGGAAAGTTGTCCTTTAAGAGCCCGCACATTGCCTTCCTATAAATTCCATCCATTGATCAATGTCTGCACTTAGAAGTTGTACGGAAGGAGTGAAATCACTCTTCTACCTAATATTCCTTCCAAAGTTTGAAGCCCGTTATCAGATCCTTTGCTGGCTACTCCTTCACCAGCTCTTTTCTCTTGTTTTTCATGACCTAATTTCAAATACCTCTACATCCTAATCACTCGCCTCTAGACACACTCTAAGATACCAAGGTCCTTGATAAATAATACAAAACAATACCAACCCATTCAACAAACATTCATTGATTACATAGTACATGACAGGCTGTTTTCTAAGCTCAGGTAAAAGCACAGGAAATTATATACCCAGAGTCACTTGACCTTGTGAAGCTTATATTCTGGTGGCTAAGAGACAGAAAGGGAGAGAGACAGAGGCAGCGAAAGGGAAAGAGGGAGATTAAAACATGAATATCTATCTCTAAATCCATATCTTTCTTAGGGTAGGTTCCTAAAAGCAAAATTCGTGAGTCAAACAGCAAGCAGGTTTTTCAGGCTTTTAATACATTGTGCAAAATTGCCTTCCAGAATGTTCTCCCAATGTCATTTCCCACCAACAATGTGTGATTTATAATTGCCAACTACTTCATCCTTTTACTTATTTTAAAATACTTCCAATTTGGTTGGTGAGTAATTACATCACATTTTAATTTAAAATTTCCATTACAAGTGAGCCTAAACATTTTTGCATTTTTGTGAACTGCTTCTTTATATCTTTGCCCACTATCCTGAAAAAGCGTTTTTGTTTAGGGAAAATATTTGTAAATACTTTGCCATATAATAAGGATATTAGCCTTTCTTTCTCCTATATGTTAAAAATTTCATTCTCCTATATGAAAACCATCATTTCATAAATTCTAATGACATATTTTTGTCAAAAACTTGTTTTTAAGCTTTAGTTTTTTGATAGTCAAAGCTATTCATCATTTTCTTCATGCTTTCTGGTTCCGGCTTTGATATAATTCTTGGAAAAGTCTTTCCTTTTGTGTCATATAAATCTTCATCTATAATGATTTTTGGTCCTTCTATGAATTTTAAAAACTAATAATATTTAGGTATCTATAATTTATTTTGGTGAATGGACTAAGCTGGAGATCATTAACTGTTTTCCCTTAGAAAAAAATCCAGTCATCTCACTAACATTATATCCTCATTCATTTTTAAATGTCATTGATCCTTCTACCTATCATTCTATCTGAATAGGTCACACAGAAATCCATATACTTTTAAAAGCATGAAGAATCGGCCACACTGAGCCCACATCCCTCCATAGCTCTATTTGAGGAGTGGCTGCCTCTGCTGAGGATGCACAAGCTCTCCAATTTGCCAATTCCTGCTTTCCTTGTACACGTGTACTTACCATTCTGGCTCCATGTGGCACAGGATTTTGGAATTCTGTCCTAGGATATGCTCCTAATATGCAAGGCTTGTCCTTTAGGACCTCAAACATCTGCATTTTCTAAATATCGTTCAGATACTAGTAAGACTGACAAAACCTCTGGCAACATCAGCAAAACAGCCATAAATCTGGGGAAGAGCATCTCAGGTCTCAGGTCTTAGAGACTGGTCCCTTACAAAAGTGGATGCCCAAAGTTCAAGAGGCTTCTACACCAAAGGGAAGGAGTCTTCGCAGCTGCTGAAATGTCAGGCTGCTGTACAATGCAGGTGTCTAATTCACCTTTACAGAATAAAATGGAAAATACAGATAGATAAGAATTGCAAGTCAGTGATTTTTTTTCTCTTATTCGTTTATGTATTTCCCCTATATATGCACCCAATAACTGGTAAAAGGATATGGTGGCTAATATGACAAATCAACTTGGAGGGTTTTTTGAACAAGGTTAACATTTGAATGGGTAAACTTTGAGCCCTTTGCCCTCCGTAATGTGGGTGGGCCTCATCCAATCAGTTGAAGGCCTGACTAGACCAAAAGGCCCAACTTTCCTGAGCAAGAGGGGAGTCTCCAGCAGATGGCAGACTTGATTGGTAGCACCAACTAACCTGAGTCTCTGCAGCCTTTCAGACTAGAGCTGTCTCCTGGGTCTCCAGGCTGCTAGGCAATACTGCAGATTTGGACTTTCCAGACTTTATACCTGCATGAGCCAATTCCTTATACCACACACAGACACAGACACACACACACACACACACACACATGCATGCGCACACACCCCTTTGGTTACATTTCCCTAGAAAACTATGAGTACTACGGACAAATTTTACCAGGAAAAGAAAAAAAAAGTCATCACCCTCCATCACCAAATTAGCTCTTCAATTCTCTAGGCTCTGAAAGAATGAAACACAAGAGAAACAAGTCTTAGGGAGAAGAAAAAAAATACAAAATAAAATAAAATAAAACTAATTTGTACCCATTGCAGATATCTGAGCATCTGTAGGGCATCAGACAATGATGGACATGGTTATTGAAATGGAAGAGGTAGACAAAAACCAGCACACCCTAAGCAAATTATTTTACATTACTTTTCAAATATCAAGTCCTAATGGTGATAAATAAGAGGCTGAAATGCCTCCGAGGCAAGTATTACTGGACTGTGCCAGAGCCTGGTGATAAGAGTTATGTGAGCCACAGACCTGAAAATTCATAGATGTTTGGCGTGTGTTAGAATAGGACCACTGGACAAGAACGGGACTGCTAACGAAACCAAGGAGAGTGCTCCATCTTTATAAAAATCTTATTTAAAAAAAAAAAAAGAAAGAAGTAGAAAAGAAAAATGTAGGAAAGAGCTATGCTGGGTTCTTTGGTGGTTGGAAATGCACTGAAATTAGAGTCAAAAGACGGCCCTGTCATTTCCCATCCATGTGACCAAAGGCAAATTACTTTTCCCATCTGTAAGATAACTGGAAAATAGTTCTAACTCTAATAAATAAATACCGTAAATTATAGAAATTCATCTAAGAAAGTAAACTTGCAACTAAGATCAGATTCCTCATTCCTCCCTTTTGATAGTAATGTTAAAATGGATAATGTGATATTTTCCTTCTGAAAATAGCTCGGACTAATTTTGAACTCAGTTTCTCCTCAGCAAAGACCAAGTCCATTTGGAGCCTACTACTTCCTCTTATGTATTTATTTTTTTTAGCTCTTTAGGTGCCCAGACTAGGGGTGGAATTGGAGTTACAGCTGCCAACCTACACCACAGTCACAGCCACAGCAACAATGGATCCAAACTGTGGCTGCAACCTACACCAGAGCTCACAGCAACACCAGATCCCCAACCCACTGAGCGAGGCCAGGGCTCGAACCCACATGCTCATGGGTACTAGTCAGATTCATTTCCACTGCGCCACAGTGGGAGCTCCTACTTCCCTTCTTTTTACAATATTGTAATTTTTACATCGGTATCCCTTCAGGCCTTTCTCTGATGTGTCTTCCACAAGAGTCAGAATTACTTTTTCAAAAGACAAATTATTCACATCTATTCCTCAAAGGGTTCAAATCCTCTCATTGCTCTTAGGAAGGTGATGGAATGAAGAAATTTTCCTCTACCCTTCCAGGTTCCTCTGGCTTGCATAAGAATTCATTTGACATGAGACAGATTCACAGGAAAGAAAATTTTTTAAAATGTAGTCATATATGTACATGGGATGGGGACAGAATAACTAAGTAACTCACCAAAATGACTGAAACCCTCATGTTAAATCGCACCTTCCGCTCAAGACAAAAGAAGATGTTGGGGTGAGTGATTTGGGACTTCAAAGGGCTGGAAGGTAATGCACATGAAGATGGGAAAACAGAGGTTTGGTAAATCATTTGCTGGGCCCTGCAGAGAATTCCCCCTCACACTCCGCCTCACCCCTCCCCCTAAATCTTTTAGGCAGTTAAGGGGAAGGTCAAAGTTTCTTCTTGAGCCTTTTGGACCACAGGTGTTTTCAGCTTGAAATAATTCTCATACTAAAGAGACATTTTTGGGGTGGCAAATATTGCTCCCCTATAAGGTATTAAGGTAAAATTTAGAATAGACTTCAAGACCCTGAACCATCCATCACCCCACCAACCCATGGAACCACACCCCCCGTAACAGCCCCTCACATTGCTGCACTGTGTCTACTCTATTTTCCTCAGTCGTTCATCCTCTCTGGTCCCCTCCATCCAGGGACCCTCTGCATCCATCCTAATTGTGATAGGCTCGAGGGGCTCTCTTGGTTACACCTGTCACCGTTGCAATAGTTCGTATGTGTAATTACGGGATGCACCATCTCGCCACGTAGACCGTTAGCTTCACTTAGGCAGGACTGACTTTTTCCCCCAGTTTTATTGAGATACAATGGATATATAATATGTATAAATTTAAGGTCTGCAACTGTCTTGATTTGATACACTTATAATTTGCAAAATAATTAGCACCCACAGAGTTAGCTAACACTTCCATCATGTCGCAAAATTACCATTTCTTTTTTGTGGTGTAAACACTTAAGATTTATCCTCAGCAAATTTCAAGTATATAATGTAGTATTATTACCTACAATCACTATGCTCAACATTAGACCCCTAGAAGGGAATATATGTTTTGTCTACTGTTTATAGTCAGTGCCTATCCCGTAGTAGGTACTCAGAAAATATTGCTAGAAAAGCAGATGAATGAATAAATGAGCAAATCATAAAAAGATAGTTCTAAAATGTGCTGCACCATTTCTGATTGTTTTTAAACTAGAATATGCTCAGATAATTGGAGTCTGTCTTTCTTTTGAATGCTTTCCTTAGAAAATATGTAGAGTTTATCGACTAATTTTTATTATTTTTTAAACTTTTATTCCACGTTAACACATAAGCATTATATGTTGTGTTAAAAAGAAAAAGAATAAAGATGAGCATTAAAAATGTAAAAGCAAATCAAAAAGGACTCTAGTACTTAAAGATGATTAGCACTATCTGAATATGTATTTTTCTGTTTTCTATGTATTTTTAAGCAAAACTGGAGATATACTAGTAAATTTATGTAACTTGGTTTTTTCCACTTAATTTATCTGAATGTCTTTCCATATCAAAGAGTAGTTTCTATATCATATTTAGTGAAGATTTGGTATAATTTTACTTGGCTGGGACATAATTGGTTTTTAGAATAGGATAATATTTTTTTATTTTGCAACTAAAATTTCTCGGCTAAGAATCTTTGAAGATAAATTCTTATGTTCGGACATTGTTAAATCAACAGGTGTTAAGTGGAACTCAGGTTGTCGTGCCGCAGGAGAAACGGAAAATGAGATTATTACTCACGGGTCCTGGAGGAAATACAGGGCACACATAAAGGGTCACACAGGGAAATCAAGGCCAGGTGCAGACAGAGAGGGAGGCAGGACCTGGGGCACCTACCGTTACAGGTCCGTGGATGACGTGCTAGGGGGTTTTCAAATTAAGTCAGGATTCACCAGCTCAGACCAAAGAGAAGCAGGATCTGGTTAGCTCCATGGGAGGTCTCACAAAACGGGTGCCCCAGGGCAAGGCCCTGGGAGGTGGGGAAGACTTGATCACAGTCCTATCAGGGACTTATATTTGCTTGTGACTCTCCAGGCTGTGGTCTAGGTTAAACCTTGTATAAGGGGGGCCAGTGTCAGTTTAAGGCCCCCCATGGGCCACTTGATCAAACAAGTTAATGCCAAGGCAGCAACACCATGAAGTAGCTCAGCTGAACCCTCAACACATTGTGAACATACTTCATGTTTGGGGGAATAAATTCTGATATTTAGAAATGCTGGGTCAAAGGGAGTGCACATCCTAAAGCTTTCTCCATACACTGCCAAAGTGCCCATTAGAAAGGATGGATTCTTGCATAGCTCTGCCCAAGGCAGCCTGCTTCTTTGCCCTTTTGCCAACACTGACTAGCATCTGGTTTTGAAATCTTTGCTAGTTTGAAAGATAAAACATAGAGCTTTTGGGTTGGATTTGCATTTCTTTTTCTTTTTTCTTTTTTTCTTTTTTTTTTGTCTTTTTTGTCTTTATAGGGCTATACTCGCAGCATATAGAGGTTCCCAGGCTAGGGGTCTGGTCGGAGCTGTTGCTGCCGGCCAACACCACAGCCACAGCAATGCAGGATCCGAGCTGTGTCTGCGACCTACCCCACAGCTCACGGCCATGCCAGATCCTTAACGCACTGAGCGAGGCCAGGGATAGAACCCACAATCTCATGGTTCCTAGTCGGATTCGTTTCCGCTGTACCACGATGGGAACTCCTGGGTTTGCATTTCTTTGATTACATGTGGCTGCACATTACTTCCTTTGCAATTCTTCCTTTGGAACTCTTCTTTTGTGAGCTAAGTTGATTCTGTTCTTGAGGATACAAGGCGGTAGTTCTGAACGTGGACTCTTCTCTGGTGAGGTCTCTGAAGGGGGAGGGGCCGTGTGGGTTTCTGTCCCTGTGTCCTCAATGGTTGAGCAATGGACTTCCGATCTGCTGTGTCTCCTTAATTCCCATCCCAGCTTTCCACCAGGGATCACTCGTGGCCTCTGTCTGTCTCTAGCAGCTGCACTGTCTTTATCTCCTTCATATTTTACTTCTAATCTTCCATGGGCTCAAATCAATAAATAAACAGATTGGGAAAAAAAAATAGAAAAATAATCAAACTGGTTAGAACTTTGCCAAATAAAATGTACAATTAACTTGGGAATTCACTCTGGGAGCTCATCTCGCTGCTCAGAGAACATTGAGTTCTGCTTCTGGCTATTGACTGTGCTGCAGAGAAAGGATATTCCCAGGTAAACTCATCTGAATGACTAAGAATCTTTATTTTTGTCCCTTCCATGGGAATTCTCTGAGCTCTTAAACACCACAAGACTCTGGGAAGTTTTGAGTCAATGACTGTTGGGGAAAAGCCCCAATTAGAGCCCAGAAGTCCTGGGAATCGCCAAACACTTGTCCAGGAGAAAGAACCATCTGGCCAAAACAGGGGGAATTATAAGAACTTCTCTCTGCCCTCACCATGGACCCAGATGAACAAGAAAAAAATTCCTTCTACGAAGGATTTACCATTAAATTTAGCCCCTGACTTTCAGACACCTTCAGTACATAAATAGGCTAAGATAGACTGTTCTGAGAGCTTTCGAAAAAGAAAGTCAGATAAACTGTAACAAATTTGAAAATGAGCCAAAATAATTAATAGACACTGTTTCATTGCTGTCTTGTTTCTCTTCCTAATTAATATTTACGCACAAACATTCCAGAGATGTTGCTGTTTGCTTAAGAATACGCTCTTGCAATACTGGTGGCTACAGCTGTTTGCACAATAGGAATTCATTGCGAAGTCTAAAATGGACAGACTGACACCCTGGTAAATAAATTTCCTAAAGAGGAGGAGCTATGTGTCTTTTTCTAAATAAATAAACAAAACAAGTAGAGTAACAACTACATAGGTGGAGAAGTATCAAAAGTCCTAAGATGGGATTTGGGGAATCAAAAGTGTGTTATGTTTTTCTATTCGAAGAGCTGTCACAGGATGAAGAATGACCAGACGGTGAGGTCTTGTTCCTAGGGGAAGGGGCAGGGGTCTATAGGAAGGCAAAGCCTTTTGCAGGAGGCAGTGTTTGTGTTGGTAGCAAATGCTGAATATCTTTACAAGGAGTTTGTTATGACAGCTCTACTGTGATACATCACAACCAGGTTAGCCCCTGATCAGGGAAGTTTCATTCATACCAACAATTGAAGCTTGTCCCTAAAGCCCACCAGTTTGAAAACAGGGGCAAAGAGCCGAGGAGAGTAGAAGCGCCCCCTAGAGGGCAATACCCCTAGTTACAGCTCCGTTAAGCTGCCCCTGAGCTCTGCACCACCACCTCCAAGCAAACACATGGGGAATCCAGTTGGAGGTTTTTGGGGGTTTTTTTTAACTGAAGGATTTTATTTTTTTTTTATTTCCCCAATACATTTTTATTTTTTTCTACTATACAGCATGGGGACCCAGTTACACACACATGTATACATTCTTCTTCTCACATTATCATGCTCCATCATAAGTAACTAGACATAGTTCCCAGTGCTACACAGCAGGATCTCATTGCTAATCCATTCCAAAGGCAATAGTCTGCATCTATTAACCCCAAGCTCCCCATCCATCCCATTCCCTCCCCCTCCCCCTTGGCAACCACAAGTCTATTTTCCAAGTCCATGATTTTCTTTTCTGTGGAAAGCTTCGTTTGTGCTGTATGTTAGATTCCAGGTATCAGTTGTGGTTTAAAGTGAGGGTCCTTAGAGCCGCCCCAGCCCTTCCTCGAGCAAATTGTCTTCCCAGCTTGTGGACTGCAGGCTAGATTTGGCTGCAATCCTGAACCAAATTCCAGCATTTTTGTTATTTAGCATTTGTATAAAACTTAGTCCCTTCCAAGTGCTTTGCAGTCATTGATTAGTTATTAGCCAGCTTGTGATGGATGAGTGCCTAGTTCCTAAATTACCCTCTGAATCAAATGAAGCCGTGTATATCTCTCCCTCCCCTCTCCATCTCTCTTCCTCTCAGTCTCTGTCTCTCTCTCTCCCTTCCTACCCCAGGTCCATCCTAATCAATCCAGGCAGGATCTCACTTCTGTGGGGAAGCTCCTTCTCCACCCTGGCAAAGCTCTGACCACCTCCCTTCTGCTGCTCTCTGATGCCTTGCGGTTGAGTCTCTTTTCATCACGAATCTGTCACTCGGATTAAATCAGTAAATCATTTACCTTGTCAGAGGTTTCAGCTTGGCCTCCCCTGCCCTCCCAGACTCTAAGAGTTGGGAACAAACAGTGCTCTAACCGTCTGTTTATTAATAAAACATTTGCCTCCCTGAACGCAAGCAGTAAGTAATTTGAAGCGACATTGCTGTTATGTTCACAGTTATTTTTCAGTACCGCTGAGAAATACATATATTTATCTCTGTTTGGGGAAGTCCACATTTGTGCCCTCAGTTTTCCATTAAAGGCACACTGTCTCCCCTCCATAGTTCACCTGCCTTTCCCCGTTGCCTGTTTGGATTTGTGTAACGTCTAGAGGTACCTGACACTAGGGAGACTTGAGGTGAGAGGAAGAGATACACAGGGTTTTTTTTTTTTGGGGGGAGGGGTCTTTTTAGGGCTGCACTTATGGCATATGGAGGTTCCTAGGCTAGGGGTCGAATCGGAGCTGTAGCTGCCAGTGCAATGCTGGATCCTTAACCCACTGAGCGTGGCCAGGAATTGGAGCCACATCCTCATGGATGCCAGTCAGGTTCATTAACCGCTGAGCCACAACAGGAACTCCCACATGGGGCATTTTGAAAGCCTACATAAGGCACTGCACCATCTCTCACTCCCTGTTCAAATGAGATTCCTTAACTACATAAAGATGCCAAATCCGGGTCAAAGTATTATTTTGTTGTGGGCCCTGATGGTCCTTGATCTAATTTCACACTTTGTCTAAAAACTGGTTTAGGACTGGCTGCAATTGCTTGTAGTGGTATCCAGGGAGCCTGCTGGCTCCAACTCCATCCTAAAGTCTCAGCATTCAGCTAGGTCTACCCAGCGTGTCAAGAAGCCCACCTTTCTTCCACCATCTCCTCTAGGGTTCCTACACCACCCCATGCCCAGTGAAGCTTAATACCAGAAACAATGACTTTCTACCAAATTGTCAGACTTTACTTTTTCCCCTCTAGTGCTAGATAACACCAAGAGTTTAATTCAGGGAAGCAATCCTGCGGTATTCCCCCTGACTTCAATTAATGTGCATACATAAGGGGCTAATTTTCTGGCATCCTGACTAATTGCTTATATGTAGTCTACCCTTGAAAGAAGAAAAAAAAAAAAAGAAAACCTTATTATACGGAAAACTTCACCAATGCTTTCTGTTTGAATTTTTTAGCTTACTTGAAGTTTCTGAATACTCTTTTCCCGGAAGGATTCCAGACCAAAGGGATTACCCTTAAAGCAGAGATCAGTTGCATCCATAATATTCCCAGTAATACATGCGTTAGCAATGCTGTCAACTAATTAGACAGAGCTGTACAGCAAGAGCACATCTTGTTACTTCAACTACACACCGAGTAAGCATCTCTGCTCCTCTGGGAAAACTGATTAACCTTTATCCTCCAATTTAAGAGTCTAGAACGATGTTACAAACAATTACCCCTCGAATCAATCATTATTAGTCCATTTGGTGCAATGAAACAACACCTCCAAATCCTGGTATTTTAGTATATTTATTCATTTATTCAAAAATATTTATTGAGTGTTCACCATTTGCCAGGAATAGGTTAGAGGCTGGACATGTCACGAAATTTTGAAGAAGGCTCGTAGGTGGTCTGGAGCAATAGATTTATGGAAATGGAATCAAAAGGAGGGGAGGTAGGTAGAATAGTGCTCCTTAAATGTGCATGTCCTCATCTCAGGAATTTGTTAATAGGATACATTACACGGCAAAGGGACTTTGAAAATGTAGATAAGAAGCTTGAGATGCAGAGATTCGCTTAGGCTCAGTCTTTTCTCATAGGTCTTTACAATCTGACAACCTTCTCCAGCTGGGGAGAGAAAGAGATGTGTGAACGGAAACAGGGTCAGAGAGATGCTGTGTTGCTAGCTTTGAAGATGGAAAATGAAGGCTGCAAATCAAGGAACGGAATGGTCTCCAGAAGCTGGTAAAGGCAAGAAAGCCAGTTCTCCCAAAGAGCCTCCAGAAAGCAAAGATGCCCTGTGCATAGCTTGATTTTAGTCCAGTGGGGCCATGTTGGATTTCTGACTCATAGTCCTGTAAGATAGGAAATTTTGTTCTTTGAAGCCACTAAGTTTGTGTAATTTGTTACGGCAGCAGCCCTAGAAACCAGTACAGGAGTTGGTGTTAAGGTACAACAGTGCTACTCATTAGCCAGGTGATTTGAGCCCTTTTCTTAACCTTCTCAGTGCCTCAGTTTCTTTATCTGTAAACTGCAGGGAATAATACCTACTTGACAGGTTAGCAATGAAAAAAACAATAAAATGAAGCTGGTGCAGCCTCTGGCATTATGCCAGAAGGCAATAGGTATTCAGAGAATAGTTGCTGAACACACCGTTGACACACAACTGAGTCATTGCCACCAAGTTATCAAAGGCCTTGACATCACATCCTGCTGAGTCGACTAAGAATGTCACCAGGTCAAAGTAAACAGCAGACATGTGGGGATACTACACAGATGGGAGAAGAGGACCCCTCCATGAGTCCAATGTTTCAACTTCCTAATTAAATTCTGCTGTAGCTTTGCTCATTTTACAGACGGTCCTGGGGCATTCTGTTGCTTGTGCGAGGAGCACTCCTCTTCATCAGAGCTTGTGGTTCCCGCTGAGCTGCATTCCTGAGCAGTGTAAAGGATGCATCCAGCTACATCGTGGTTGATGACCTCCCTCCATCTACTTTAATTCTGACCAACCACAGAGAAGCAGTGAAGAAGCATCCCAAATGAGAATCTCAGTTAAGAATGAGCTCCGGACCACGCGATCATGTGTGAAGTTCTCCCAGCATTGGTTGATAGGCTCACACAGCTAGAGCAGAAATCTGGTGACAGCAAAGCTTAAGCATGCCCCACCCCCGCCCCGACTGGCAAATAAACCAGAGAGCTTTTGAGTAGGCAGAGATGTTAAAGGTCACTGGGCTTAACCGCCCATGAAAAAGAAGGAAAGTTCAAAGCTGTTCAGAGGAGACTGCTGAGTCTCTAAAGGGGGCAAGAGGGTGGTAAAGTCTCCCCGGTCTTCCCTATGTGAAATCTGAAGATTAATGGCTGAAACCTCAGAAAGGTCAGAATTTTTATGTGTCTATGAAAGTCAAATTGACTAGAGTCGTCCCAAATGGAATGTGTTACTTATATAGAATAAGAAGATATGGAAGAAACATTAGAGATAATGCAGAAAAGATTCCTGAATGGCTAAGAGAATCAGATAAGATGCCAAGATAACATAGAAAGCTAAAATCTTATGTTATCCTTAATAGTCTCCAGCCATTTGAAGTTCTGTATCTAGAAGAGGGCTGATAAAATAAGGGGTTTAACCCAGTGAGATATTAAGGATCAATATGGAACCTTAAGTAGTCTTTGTATTTCTCTGTTAGTTTAATGTTAAATCCTAGAAGTAAAAAGTGCCTCATGCATACAGGAATGCTAACATAAATGTTTATTTCAAGCTCCATTGGAGAGAAAGGAAACTAATCAATACTGGCCACATAAAGTAGTACATTCTTGCTGAAGAAATACTATCACAGAGGCTGGAAGATAATCTGATTAAGGAATAATGAACAATTTTTGCTTTTTATAAGTGATATTAAATGTGCAGCGCAATGCTTCAAGTGTGTACCTTCTCTTTAGATCAAATATCTTTACAAACTTTCTTCTATGATCTTCACAAAAGAACAGCTCTGAAATTCCTTCTCCCAGCAGTGCCCATGCACCCCGCATGGAAATAAACGTTCTGGCATTCCATTTCTTCAGTCTCTTTTTCCCATTCCAGACTATGTTTTTTAATTCCCCAGTCTGGAAAATAATTTCTTTTTCCTAGTGGCAAGGCATTACCAACCTGTAGGACCTTACTTAAAAGACTTCACCTCCAAGTTTAATACAAAACATATTAACTGTGTGTATATATGTGTATATATATATATATACACACACAGGTTTTTAGGCTAGGGGTCAAATTGGAGCTGCAGCTACTGGCCTATGCCACAGCTCATGGCAATGCTAGATCCTTCATCCACTGAGCAGGGCCAGGGATCAAACCTACATCTTCATGGGTACTCATCGGGTTGCTTACCACTGAGCCATGACGGGAACTCTTAACTATATTTTTGTAAATGAATTATTCGTTTTCCTTAATTCTTCCTATAAATGTTCAAACGTTGATTTGAAACAGCCTACAAATGAATTCTATTTAGTCAATGTATAATTCAATTTCCAAAAATAAGAGCTTCCACTGCTTTCCTTGCTGGTAATTAGACCCTTGAATATATGCACAGTTTTGACAATGATTTCCAGGGCACCAGCTCCAGAAAGATGTCCCTATGTTCTTTCAACCCAGCTAGTCTCCCCTTCTTGTAGAGCCACATTGGGTGCCTTTGCTGCCAACAACATCTGAGGGCTCACTGCTTCCAGGTACTCAGTTTTCCTTGCTGTTACCTTCCTGTGATCACCACTCTATTTTCTGGAGACTCCATAGACCTATTCCTTTTTTATATTGTTCCAGGTATAGAACATGCCTTTCCCCTTCATATCTCACAGAATAAAAAAGTTCGTTCTATCACTCTTGATGAGAGTTAGTAGATGGCCCAGAGATCATGGGAGGGCAACAAGCAAGACAGAATGATGTAGAGTAAACCGCAAGAGCCCGGACAACTCCCAGTGTTCCTTCAAGCGCTATCCCCCTGCGCCCTCATGGCTGTCTCCCTATAACCAAGGGCAGGTTCCCTTCCCCATTGCCAGAATGGCTCAGGTCCACTCTGTGGGCTATAGTTAGACAAAACTGTCTCTCAGCCCCAGGGAAAGGAAAAAGTTTTGCTCTTATTTCATCACAAAGCCTGTCTCCTATGTAGTCATTTCCCCTGTTATAATCCACTTCCTTCCAGAATGACTAACATAGTTTGGTCCTTTGGGACCCCCAAAACAGTCACACGAGAATATCAAATCTGTATTTTTACCAAGGTATTTGACAGTAGGCTTTAAATAATAAAGCCTAACTGGGGCCAAGCAGAGGGTGCCCTCGCATGGATCCATGTTTTTTCCATACTCTTGTCATCACTGACTCCAAAACGTTGGGCATTTCCTATCTCCCAGGGTCACCTTGATACCTAAGGAAAGCTGTAGGTAGGACATGAATAACCCATAGTGTGACCAAAAGGAGTGGAGAAATCATGTTGGGCTTCACAGTTGGCAATGAAAGTACTCTTTTAATAATAGTAAGAGAAATGCCAAATGGTTCAAAATTACTCTATTTATACAATTGCAATCACATGTACGCTTTCATGCTAAAACTTTAAAGTAAGATTATCACTCAGAAATTGTATGGATTGATAGACCACCACAAATGACCTAAGTACAAGGCAAACATTTTTGGCCAAAGGACGGAGTAAGTTGGCTTCTAAAATCCTGGAGACCTTTTGGAGTTCCCTAGTGACCTGGCCATTAAGGATATGGCATTGTCAGTGTTGTGGCTCAGGTTCCTGCCATGGTGTGGGTTTGATCCTTGGCCTGGGAACTTCTGCATGCCACAGGCATGAATAAATAAATAAATAAATAAATAAATAAATAAATAAATAAATCCAGGAGGTCTTTTAAGTTATTATTCAGTAGCACATACCAGAGGCAGAACAGAAAAGTGGAAAAGACGTTAATATTTGATGACCCTCAAAGGTGAACATTTTTACATAGGTTACCTCATTTAATCATGACAAATCCCTGAAAGGTAGGTGATGTTATTCCCATTTAATGAGTAAGGAAGATGAGACATAAAGAATATGCAACTTGAGCAAAGGCATACAGCTAGTAAGTAGAAATATTAGGATTTTTATTGTTTCTCTCTGGTTACATAGCCTATGGTCTATCTTTAAAAATGGCTTAACAAAACCCAGTAAGACATGAGCTTTAAAAGAAATCTACAGAAAAGAATAAAGAATTTATACTTTTGCAAAATAAACCATTTTTGTTTTCCTTTGAGCAATGTCCATTGCCAAGTTAGATAATTTAGGCCTCCACGTGACTTGATCAATATGGGATAGTCCACTGATTCCAGCCACCTAAGGAGGGGTGTGGGCTCTTTCCTCAAGACAAGATGAATTAATTGCCAAAAAAATTAATTGTTTGATAAATCAAGTCTAGTGAAAAGAGAATCTATTACTTCCAGGTTTCCTGACAGTTAAGTGACTAGAATTTATAAGGAATTACAAGTACCATACACTTGCTAAGAGCTCCTACCTTGACTCATAAATCCTGCAAGGTATGTACCGGTGCAGGACACAAGGATGATATTTATGATTTGAATTTTACAAGTGAGGAATCTGTGGTTTAGAGAGGTTACACAGCTTGCACATAACGAAGCCAAGAATCAAATCAAGTTTTATCTGATTCCACGTTCACTGCACTTTCCACTGTTCCTTACAGTATCAGAAATTTCAAGCACCATTTAAAATTTGATATGACTGAGAGCAGAAGCTGTGTAAATGTGTATCTGAGAGAAGAATTTAGTCGCGAAGCTGAATGATCAGTGATGCTACTCTGAGTCGATGTACATGAATAGATTTTTCTGGAAACATTTCAGGACAGGAAGGTTTGCTGATGTATCAGTTGACTGACCCAAGGGTCATTTTTCTTCCAGGGATGGGAGAAAATGCCAAAGAGGGTAGAAAGCTAAGAAATCAGAGGCCAAAGAACTATATAAAAATGAGAATTAGTTATGTAAAACCTTTGTTTTTAATGCCCCTTTGCCAAGGGACTTATGGACAAATACACCAAGGATTATAATATGAAACTATAAATACTAAATTCAAAAAGAGCAAAATTCTCTATAAACTTCCAAAAGGCGCAGACCAACTACAACGATGTACTGCGCTATGAAAGTCATCTTGCAAATCAACTGCAGGGTTAAGAATGGCTTGATTTAACATTTTAAAACAAACAGACATTTTTCTCTTTTCAGGTATTGCTCTTCCAGGTCTGACTTAGACGCTTAAATAGATGGATCCTTCAAATAACTTGTCAAAAGGAAGAACATTTTACAGTTGATTTAGAAACTGATTTAGATGTTTTAAAATGTCTTTAGATGTAGCCTTGATCTAGTGGTAAAGGTAGAATAGAGTACATAAAACAAGGAGAAATAGAGCAGAGTCTATACCCATGTGGGTCCAATGATTAACATTAAAGACAAATCAAAAGAAAAAATAAATATATATAATGAAGGAAAGATTTAAAAGGAAAGAGTGAGGGGGTGAGAACAGGATCATTTAGTTCATATAGATTGGCAGTTTAAAAGTTTAACACAACACTTCTCTTTACTTTCTTATTTTTTTCCTTAAGCATTCACAATGAACAAAATAAAATAAATTTTCCTGTTAGAGGTGACGACACAAGCTGGCCATTTCCTGGCCAGATCCTGAACTGCACACATGAAAATCTCTGTTAAAGAGTGAAGATTTTGTAATCTGGGAATAACAGAGAAAGCATCTGAATTTGGAAACAAAGTTCCTATCAACAATGAAAAAATTTGTCAGTCCGTCAGTCACAAAATCGTTTGAGCACCAACCATGTGCGGTAGAGCCCCATCTTTGAACTAATATTGAATTCTCTATCTTGCAACCCAAGGCTCACATTGTAACAAAGTGGCATATGCATGGAATTTTAATAAAGTTTATGGATATTCCTACCACCAAAAAGAGTATGCAACTGAAAGATTCCCCCCTCTTGCTAGGCTGGATTAACAGGTACTAGATTTACCTCCCTGCCAGAAACAAGCAGAAACTGGACAAAATCTCTCAGACTACTATTTTCAGGAATTGGATAACAGGCAACAGAGTACTGCAGTTCTTGAGAGAGATAGCCCAGGAGTCACAGGGCTGTCTGCCTAGATATATATAATATATCCTTTTGCAACCAAAGCACAGAGACTGAGAACCCAGGCCCAGCTCAGTGGTCCCTCTGAGCCAAGGAGGCAACGGTCAAGAGTGCAGTGCTCCTGAAACACCTGCGACTGCCGCACAGATCAGCAGAGAGGAAGAAGCTGGACAGTAGGAGGCAACAGAATACCATGGTGGGAGAGGGTGAACAAGGGAAGGGGTTTCCTACAGATCCCTGCCCACGTCCTAGCCGTGAACATTCAGTGTGAGACTCTCTAAGGTCTATCGGAGTGGCTGCTACAAGCTTGACGGTGGTATGGAGATTCAATAGCATAGTTGGATATACTGGCCTGGGGAGCGTGAGAAGACACTGCTCGTACCCTGAGCATGCAGCCAAAACCCCAGAACGGCCATACCTCAGGAGTTTCTTGAGAATACATCTTTGTGTAAAGCTACTTTAGTCATGCCCTTAACAAACACTAAACAGGGCTTCAATAAGGCAAAGGAAACCTGCCAGCAATCAATTGCCCATCAGAACAAAACTCAATATTCTTAAGGAAGATGACATAGTCCAAACTTTGCAATATATAATCCATAACATCTGGTTTACAATTTAAAAAAATTTCTATGCACACAATAATGCAGGAAAAATAGGATCCATGATCAAAAGAAACATCAAAGTGAAAATGACCTAACATTCAAATTGTCAATGACTTTAGAGCAGCTATGAAATAGGTTGAAGGATTTAAATAAAAATAGGTCATAAAAGTGATGTGATGGAAAATCTCAGCCAAGATATGGAAGTTGTCTTTTTAAAGGTACAAAAATACTAATTCTGAAAATTACAACTTCTGAAATTTTAAAATAGTCACTGTTTGGCATTAATAAACAGTTAGAAATAGCAGTAGGAAGAGTCAATAAACTTTCAGGCATCCATAGAAATTAATCATTCTGGCTTAAAAGCAGAGAAACAGGGTAGAAAAAATAGAGGCTCACTGACCTCTGGGAAGACATTAAGGCATTTCACATACGTGTAAATAGAGTCCCCTAATAAGAGGGGAGAAGGAATGGAACAGAAAATGTATCTAAAGGAGCTGTGATCATTTTTTTCCCAAATTTAGTGAAAATACAAAGTATAGATCCCAAACCTACTCACATCACAATAATACTGCTGAAAATCAAAGATAAAGAGAAAAATCTTAGAAGCCCCCAGAGGAAATGGCACATTATCTGCAAAAAAAAAAAAAAAAAAAATAGTGGCAACTGACTCTTCATTGGAAACAATGGAGGTCAGAAGACAAAGGAATGACTATTTTTAAAGAAATCGAATTAGAGGAAGGGAAGAGAGAACAGAGAGAGGCATTGTGCATCCAGAATAAATGTCCAGTGACCACACCCCACAGTCAGAAGGAAACAAATTCATGTTTAAGTGAATGAAACCTGAAGTACGTGTTGCCAACATATCTGTCTCATAAGAAATACTAAAGGATTTTTTTTTCAGGCACAAAGAAAATTATACAAGAGGAGAACCTAAAAGAAAGAAGAGCTCAGGAAAGAGTAGTTTGTGTGTGTGTGCCTAAATAAAAAAGAATACCATTTTTCTTATTTTAATTTCTTTAAAAGGAAAATGAAAAATTTAAACAAAAATAATAGCTCTGTAATAACCATCCATAAGCTATTAAGAATTAAAATACATGGAAGCCAAAGCACAAAGAATG
The DNA here is from genome assembly GCF_016906955.1 of Phacochoerus africanus. Classification (NCBI taxonomy): domain Eukaryota; kingdom Metazoa; phylum Chordata; class Mammalia; order Artiodactyla; family Suidae; genus Phacochoerus; species Phacochoerus africanus. Next base: position 24,268,381 of record NC_062554.1, read on the forward strand.
GAGCAACTGAAATTAAACTATTACAAGATTTATACATTTCTGAAATATGATTTTTTAATTTTTAATTTTTATTGACATATAATTGATTTACAGTGCTTCAGGTGTATAGCAACGTGATTCAGTTATACGTACAAGTTTTTCAGATTCTTTTCCATTACAGGTTATAAAAAGACATTGAATATAGTTCACTGTACTATATAGTAGGTCCCGGTTGTTTATCTATTTTATGTATAGCAGTATCTATCCATTAATCTAAAATACCAAATTTGGAGTTCCCTTCGTGGCTCAGTGGTTAATGAATCTGACTAGGAACCATGAGGTTGCAGGTTCAATCCCTGGCCTTGCTCAGTGGGTTAAGGATCCAGCGTTGCTGTGAGCTGTGGTGTAGGTTACAGACATGGCTCGGATCCCGCGTTGCTGTGGCTCTGGCGTAGGCCGGCGGCTACAGCTCTGATTAGACCCCTAGCCTGGGAACCTCCATGTGCCACAGGAGCAGCCCAAGAAATAGCAAAAAGACAAACAAACAAACAAAATAAATAAATAAAATAAAATACCAAAATTATCCCTCCCCCTTGAAATATGATTTTTATAGAGTGCCATAAACATATTTCAATATAATTTCTAAGAATACTGTAGTAATGTAAGATTTCACATAGTAATCTCTAGAGAAACAAATTAAAAATGATTATAAAAAGCTAGTTAGAACTTTAAAATGAATCATTTTTCTGGTACACAAAACATTATTTTAACCCAAAGAAACAAAACACAAATCTTATCAAATCTATCGTAATAGAAATCAGATCTGTGTTTGCTTGGGCAGAGGGTATAGTTCAACTCCAAAGGGACATAAACTAATACTCTAGAATATTATTGAGTGATGTTTTCATGGATTTATACATTTGTCAAAACTGATTGAAATGTGTACCTAAAATCTCTGCACTCCAATATAAACAGTATTTCAATAAAACTGATTTAAAAATAATCACTTTTAAATACAGAGTAAACTGTATGGCACAGAGAACTCTACCCAATATTTATGTGGAAAAAGAATCTGAAAGAGAACGGATGTGTGTACGTGTATAACTGAATCACTCTCTTGTAGCAGAAATTATCACAACCTTGTACATCAAGTATATCTCAATAAAACTTACAATAAATAAATATAGAGGACACTAAAAATCACAAAGGAAAAGGAAAAATTACTCACAATACCATCACCCACAGGTCATGATTTAAACCTTGATGTATATATATATTTTTTGTACTTTTTTTTTCCACAAGTTTTTCGCAGTATAAAAAAGTATCCCATGACCTTTTCATTTTAAACTTTGACAATGGGAAAAGGGTTTCATATCAGTAAGTGTTGTATATCGGCATTTTTTAAATGATTGCTCGGTGTAACTCTAGCTGAATTCAAAGTTGACACAGATGTGCAGAAATATTAAATACAACAATAAACATCAAACAGTCCTGTATTCCACTGCAAATCTCTTTGTATTGTTGAGCTCTTATTCCCACTGAGGATTAAACATTAAATTACCAAGTGAAAGCATCCCTCTCTTCCTGTTTAAAACATTCACTGAAAGGTAATTTCTCTGTCTCTCAGTGTTTCTTGGCACTTTTCTTGGATTCTCCTTCCCAAGATGGCATCTCAGTGAAATGACGACCTTCTCACAGCATTCCATGAGGACATCTGGGCCCAGTGATGTCATTTGGGTCCTTAGAGCCTACACTAGAGTGCATCTTAGCCTGCTTGGTGGTTAGCTACCCTTCACCAGCATGGCTGCTGCCATTTGCCTTTCAGAAGCCATGCCATGACGCACCTTGCCCGCAGCTCTACTCTCAACCAAGTTGTTATGCTTTCCTAATCCTGAATCCCAAATTCTTGATTTCCATTGGTCCTTTCAGCATTTCTGCCCCTTGCTTAGAGAGCCTGAGAATTCTCAGCTGTTAATTCCGCACAGGAGTGTTCAAGACTTTGGAATCTCCTGTCCCACATGCCCAGCTAAAACCTCCCATAGGTACTGATTTATTATTGGGATGGCTTGTTGAAAAAGAAATGTGTTGGGAGTTTCCCATCATGGCTCAGCAAGTCAAGAACCCAACTAGGATCCATGAGGATGCGGGTTCGATCTCTGGCCTCGGCTCAGTGGGATAAGGATCCGGCGTTGCCTTGAGCTTCGGCATAGGTCACAGACGCAACTCATATCCTGTGTTGCTGTGGCTGTGGTGTAGGCCTGCAGCTGCAGCTCCGTTTTGATTCCTAGCTCAGGAACTTCCATATGCCTCAGGCGTGTCCCTATAAAAAAAAATACAAAGAAAAAAAAGGACTGTGTGAAATTCTTCTGAGAAGCTTCTGTATTCCCCAGACTACACAGAAGGATTTAGGATACCAAGCCTGATATTCTTTTGAATTCTGCAAATCTCAAATCATTCTCTCTCCACTAGAATTTAGCTGTACAAAGGAAGCCATGACATTTGCTTCCCTGTTTTTTTTTTAACCGTATTTTCTTTCTTCTCTTGGTTTTATCCTGTCCACTCACACTTTTAGGAAGTAATTTTCCCTGTAATAAGTAGCAAAAATCTTTACATCACATCCTTCTCTTGGCTCTTTGATTTTCTCTATAGTCAAGCCTCTAGGTATGTAAAATCCTACCTACCTGAGTTGAAGGTCTAGCTATTTATTTTATTTTATTATTTATTTATTTTTAGGTCTGCACCTGTGGCATATGGAAGTTCCCAGGCTAGGGGTCGAATCAGAGCTGCAGCTGCCAGCCTACATCACAGTCACAGGAACTCGGGATCTGAACCATGTCTGCAACCTACACCACAGCTCACGGCAATGCTGGACCCTTAACCCACTGAGTGAGGCCAGGGATCAAACCCACATCCTTGTGGATACTAGGTGGGTTCATTACCACTAAGCCAGGATGGGGACTCCCTAGCTACTAATTTTAAAATGGAATTATTTGAAACTCAAAGCAATGATGTCTGATACCTCTATTTTCTTTCCAGGGGCCATAAGCTCAACCTGAAAACCCAGCTGTAATAGGAGAAGTATAGGGGCAGACACAACAAGAAAAGAAAATGCATTTGGTTCCTTGTCAAACAGCATCTAGTTTCAGTAGTATTTCACTACGTGCACGTGCCAAAATGTGCTTAATCTATCTCCTGATGTCAGATATTTAGGCTGCTACTCATTTTTCCATTATTATTTTTCTTAAATCCATAAGGGGAATTTTAAGGAGACTAGAGAACAGGGCTTATTGAGAAAAAACAAAAAGATTTGAATGGATGAAAAAGCCTATGTCACTGCTCAGCACCCTTTTTCCTCCAGTTGAATTTCTCTCCTCACTGTTGGAGCTTGATTTGCTGCACAATTAAGAATTCAGTGTAGAAAGGTGTTCATCCAGAGTCCATCATAACTGCCTGTAATGAGCACATAAGTCAGTTTTTCCAATCTATGTGCCCACTCACTCAGATGCGATGCCTGAAATGTCTTGGCAGCTTTAGTCAGCAGTTTTCTACCTGGGTGAAAAAAAAAATAGAGCTGCTTTCTACACTGACTTATCATTTGCAAAAAAACTACATGTCAGGCATGGAACCAATAGGCATTTCTGAAGGCATTTCCATCACATACTTCTTTTACTGGAAACCTAATTTCTATTGAACAGACTCTTCCTCTCATCCCCACACCTAATCCATCACCAAGTCTTACAATCTCTGTTTTCAAACTCGTTCTCAAACCCTACCCACTGCTCTGCCTACTTATCTCCCTTAGGCTAATGTCAGCCACATCTGCTTCTTCCCTGCACTTTTGCAAAACCCAATGATACCTTTTTTTCTTACTTCTTACAACCTTCTACATAGCAGCGCACTCATTTTAAAATGTAAGGTAGATAACACCCCTCTTAGGCTTAAACCTGCTGACCTCTGAATAAAATCCAAAGAGCTCACCATCTGTAAGTCGAAAGGTGTCCTGGTTCCTGCCTGTCTTACTTCATCTCGTATTCCCCTTGCACACCCTGTCCCTAAGCAAACTAGAGCTCCTTTCCCTGCCTTGAACAAGCCAGGCACCCTTCTGCTTCCAGGACCATATACTTACTTTTGCCTCTGCCCAGAATCCTCTTTTCCATGTTCTCAACATAATAGATTCCTCCCTATCGTCAGGTTTCAAATCAAATATCACCTCCCTTGAGAGACCTTTCCTCATCAATCTAATTAAAGAATTTTCTCGAAGCTCTACCCCTTATCACTTTCACATTGATCACCATCTGTGGTTATTTTGGTTGGTTTTATTGCTTATTTTTCGTTTTACATCTGTTTCCCACAGAGATATTTAGGGTCTCTAAGGAAATACATTTTGACTTATTTACTTGTGCATCCCTAAAGCCTATCTAGAACCTTCCATCCATATGAATATACTTAATAAATATGTGTTAATTGAATATAGGAACCACTTTCTTGTGCATCTCCAACTGCCATTATTCTCACACTAGCTCTCTTGACCAGCAGCACAGCCTTGCCTGGAAATAGATTAGAAATGTAGTTCCCATACCCTACGTCACCCAGACCTGCTGAATCTGCAGTTCCAGCATGGCCCAGCCATTTGTGTTTTAACAAGCCCTTCAGTCATAATTAACCTGTTATCATCCCCATTTTACAGATGAAGAAACTAAGACAAGTTGAGTTCTTTGTCCAAGTTAATAAGCCATAGATCTACAGGTATCGAATCTAAAGGCCCAGACCTTATCTGATTCCCTTCCCTTAGGGGTCCAAGTAATTTAAATACTAATAGAATAAAGTTTTGTTTTTTTTTTCCCCCTAGGGCTGAACCCTCCCATATAGAAGTTTCCAGGCTAGGGATCGAAATCCGCATCTTCATGGATACTCGTCAGGTTCATTACCGCAGAGCTACAATGGGAATTCCCAAAATAAAATTTTGCCTTCAGGGTCAATAAAGTGAGTCAAATGTTTGATCCAATGACTGTGTGTGAAAAAAAATGGCTAATCTTTGAGCTCTGTATAAAATCCCAAGGGAACATGGAGGCGAGGTACCAGCCCTCTGCCTGGAGTGAAGAGGGAATTACTAATCCAAGTTCCATTGCAGGTGTGACTTTCATAAGAGGTGAGAATAAGCTAAAACAGAAAGCTTCCTGGAATGGGGGTTGGAGGGGAAGGAGTGAGGGTGACAGGACACATTTCAAAGAATGCAGGAGTAACCAGACCCTGAATGGTCTGAACTTGTGTTAGGCAGCAAGGACTGCCATGCAAAATACTGCAGGCTGGGTGACCCAAACAACTCAAAAAAAACAAAGTTTATTTCTTCACATATCTGGAAGCTGAAGGTCCAAGACGAGGGGCCAGAATGGTCAGGTTCCGTTGAGTGCTGTCTTCCTGGCTCGCCCGCCCACAACCACCTGCTCATTGTGTGGTGCCATGGCCTTTCCTCGGTGCCTGAGCATGCAGAGAGAGCCCTTTGGTCCCTCTTTCCCTTCTTATGAGGGCAGCAATTCTGCCAGATTAAAGCCCCAATCACTGAGGGATAGGACTTCAACATATGAATGTATGGGAGACACAATTAAGTCCATAGCATTCCAGAGTTCCCATCGTGGCTCAGTGGTTTACGAATCCGACTAGGAACCATGAGGTTGCGGGTTCGATCCCTGGCCTCGCTCAGTGGGTTAAGGATCCAGCATTGCCATGAGCTGTGGTATAAGTTGCAGACGCGGCTCGGATCCCGAGTTGCTGTGGCTCTGGTGTAGGCTGGCGGCTACAGCTCTGATTAGACCCCTAGCCTGGGAACCTCCATATGCCGAGGGAGCGGCCCTAGAAAAGGCAAAAAGACAAAAAAAAAAAAAAGTCCATAGCATTCTGCCCAACCCCCCAGAATTCATGTCCTTATTGCATGCAAAATTCATTTGTCCTACCCCTACCACTCCCAAAGTCTAAACTGAGTCCAGCATCAACTCTCAAGTCTAAAGCCCAAAGTCTTCTCTAAATATGGCCTTAATCAGATAGGGATGAGACCAAAGGTTGAGACAATTCATCCTCAGGAATAATTCCTCTCCATTTGTGAACCTGTGAAACCAGACAAATTATGTGCTTTTGAAATACAATGATGGGAGAAGTGTAGATTAGACATTCTCATTCCAAAAGGGAGAAAGAAGAAAGGGGTGACCGATCCCAAATGAACCCAAAACCTAGCAAAGCAAATTCCACCAGATCTGAGGTTTTGAGAGTAACCCTCTTTGACTCAATGTCCCTCCTTCTGAGACAGGCTGGGATCTGGGACCTGGGATCTGGGACCCTTTCCTGCAGTGCTTGCACCTAGACAAAATCGCCTTCAGCAACAAAATGCAAAGAAACTATAGAGGGCTAAAAATAACTCTGTGTATGCACAGTTGGGGCAAATTATGGGTAATAGGAAGATCCCCAAAAAAACAAACAAACAAAGGAACAAACAAACAAAAAAACCCTGCCACTTCTGAAGAGCTGGGAGCAAAAGCAGGGTACCACACACATGTCCCCTGCACATAACACCACCAAAGGGCTGGGCAGACCATGTAAGCCCGACCTGTGGCCCAACCTCTGGCTCCACCCCTACCCTTACCCCATATAAGGAACCAGCTCACCCCCTACCAGCAAGGGAGCCAGGGAAGTTGTCACTTGTTTTCACTCTCCCTGCTGCAGCAGGGGCCCCAATAAAGCCTTGCCTGAATTTCTGGCCTGCCCTTTTATCAATTTCTATTGATTAAGGAGGCCAAGAACCTAAGTCAGTAACACTTCCAGGCCTACCAGGGTGGGAGCATCATGCCCTGCCACCCTCTGTGGTGGCTCTGCCCTCTGACATTAGGAGGGAAACGTGGGCCGGTGATGGCAGCGTCCGCCCTGAGAATCTCGGAACCACCTCTGGGGTCCCGCTTCCCTCTCCTTGGAGAATAGTGCATAATCACAGTGGAACAGCCCTGTGGTCCGGTCCTATACCATCCAAGAAATCTGACAGCTTTCCTCCGTTCTGTCCCACTTTTTCTCTACCTTCTAGTCTACACCAGCAGTGTATGTCTACATCTCATCCCATTTTTATTCCTAGCTTCTGCTGAGATGGCCGATTGGCATCAGGGGTAACCTCTTAATGGAGTAATTGTCTGGCCATATCGTTGGTGTCCTCTCCAGAACAAGTTTTTTTTTTTTTTCTTTTCTTTTCTTTTTTGCCCCCACAATAAGAATAGGCTGGAGATTTTGCAACTCTTTCAGTTCTGGTTCTTTTTTGCTTAACAATTCTTTCATCCATTTATCTCTCGCCTCTCACACTTTGCTATAAGCAGTTAGAACACTTTAGCTTAAAAAATCTCTTTGGCTAAATATTGGATTTCATTGCTTGCAAGTTCTATTTTCCACAGAATACCAGAACACAAATCAGCAAATTTCTTTGCCACTTTGCAACGAGAATCATCTTTCCTCCAGTTTTAATAACATTGTCCTCTTTTCTGTCTGAGACCTCTCCAGAATTGCCTTTAAAATCCACACTTAGGGAGTTCCTATCAAGGAACCTGAGTAGTATCCATTAGGACACAGGCTCAATTCCTGGCCCCACTCAGTGGGTTAAGGATCCAGCCTTGCCCCGAGCTATCGTGTAGGTCACAGACACGGTTCGGATCTGGCATTGCTGTGGCTGTGGTGTAGGCTGGCAGCTACAGCTCTGATTCAATCCCTAGTCTAGGAAACTCCATATGCCACAGGTGCAGCCCTAAAAAGACAAATAAAATGAAATGAAATGAAATGAAATAAAATAAAATCCACACTTATACCAATATTCGGTTCATGGCGATCTAGACTTTTTCTAGAATACGTACACATCAATACTCCTTCAACCTCTGTCCATTACCAAAGCCCTTTTCTACCTTTTTAATTATCTGTTACAGCAGCACCCACTTCTTGAAACCAAAATCTGTATTAGTCTCCTAAGGTTGCCATGACAAAATATACCAAAGACTGGATGGCCTAAACAACGAAATTTATTCTTACTGGAATAAAGTCTGGAAGCTGAGAGGTCTACGATCAAAGTATGGGTAAGGTGGGTTTCATGGTGTCTCTTCTTCTAAGGATATCAGTCCTACCAGATTAGGGGCCAACCTTATGACTTCCCTTGATTTTAATTACCTCCGAAATATCCTATATCTAAACACAGTCACACTAGGGGCTAGGGCTCCAACACATGAATTTGGGGTGGGGGGGCCGCCCAATTTGGTCTATAACACCTTGCTACAGAGTTTGCCTTTTTTCTAAGGAATATAAGGAGTTGTTGATTTTTCTTTTTTTTTACTTTTTTTTTTTTTTTGTCTTTTGTCATTTATAGGGCCCCACCGGCAGCATATGAAGGTTCCCAAGGCTAGGGGTCTAATCGGAGCTGTAGCCGCTGGCCTGCACCACAGCTCACTGCAACACTGGATCTTTAACCCACTGAGAGAGGCCAGGGATCGAACCTCATGGTTCCTAGTTGGATTCGTTTCCGCTGCACCATGACGGGAACTCCTGACATTTTTAATGCAAAAGATAATGACCAATAATTCTCTTTGAATTCTTTCCCACCAAGAATATAACATTTATATATTTTATTTATATTTTTAATTTTCTATTAAAGTATAGCTGATTGGCAATGTTCTGTCAATTTCTTCTGTACAGTTATACATATATACCCCTTCCTTTTCTCATATTATCTTCCATCATGTTCTGTCACAACTGATTGGATAGAGTTCCCATGCTATACAGCAGGACCTCATTGCATATTTACATATTTTAAAGAGGGATTCAGTATAATTCCCCCCAAAATAAGTCAGCAGCACTATCAAAAGCATTTTTATCCAATCAGATTGTGAAGTAAAAGTTTGCTCCATAGCACCTGTCAATGACACCTTCAGTCACTAGATTCTGCTTTGGCTCCTTTATTAATTTTTTATCAAGCCCTGCTCCTAATTGGGATTTCTGTGGTATTTGGGCCTCAAGCTTGAATTAAATATTATTCCACACACACACAGAAAAAAAAAAAAAAAAAACCTGACAAATGATGATAAAGGGAAAGGAGCCATTCTAAATTACCTGGCACTTATGCAGTAAGGCAGACACCGGGAGTTGACTTTTCCAAGTGAGCTGGGTACGAGATTTAGAATTTTTGCCTTGTAGCTATAGCATTGTATTTAGAAATGTGTGTGCATAAAGAATTACATGTCATTTGCAAATAACTTGACATATAATTAAGTTTGTATAAAGAGCAAAACTTTTAAGTGCTTATTTCTAGTTCATTAATATTCAATCTATGTAAGAAGCATCTCATTAGTGTATGTTGCATGCTCTCCAAATTAAAGAAATAGCAAACTATTACATATAGGTTAGATAAACAAGGTCCTACTGTATAGCACAGGGAACTATAGTCAATATCCAGTGATAAGCCATAATGGAAAAGAATATGAAAAAGGATATGTCCATGTATAGCCATATGTATAACCTGAATCACTTTGCTGTAGAACAGAAATTAATATAACATTGTAAATCAACTATACGTCAATAAAAGTTTTAAAATACAAGTTAAATAAACATCATACCCTCCAGAAAATGGCTTGAAAAGAATCTGGAAAAACTCTATACACACAAAGGTTTTTAATATCAAGCCTTTTGTACTTAATGTCATCTTCATAGATCACATACCTCTTTGATGCACTGCTGTTATGGGTCTATGCAAGTTGAGATAAGGGATCAAGTCACTGGATAGGAGTACGAACATTTAATTTATGGAGAATAAATTCAGTTGTAAAGAAAGCGATGAGAGACATTAATTAGCTTTAATTCTTTGGACTGCATTGCAAACTGGAACACAACTGTGCAGCTATCTAAAAATTAAAAGAAGTTTGACCTCTACATATGCAAAAGTTGTGATTCACCAAGGGCCATTCTCTTCCAAGAAGTTCTGCTGGTTCATGTTGGGTTTCAGTGAAGCATGCTCTTGAACAGAGTATCCTGAGCTTCGAATCAATTTCCACACAGGCGCTCTAGGGAATTTGCTGTGAACAATTGCTGATCTCTTGCACTGTTTTTCCATGCTATGGACTTACTGAAAGAGACTGTATTTCCAAATAGTTGATCTTTAAATGTTTACACACAAGTAAGTGGGGATATACTAAACTGAAAAAAAAAAAAAAAAAGCAGTCTTTCTCCCCTAGAGTTAAAATCAATGTAGTATTGGTTTCAAAAAAATTTTTTTTTAAACCTGCTGAGACAAACCTGAAAAACTCTAACTACCTCCAAGGGGTAAATAAGGACCATATAGGTTAAAGAACAAGAATCCCTGCTTTTGTTTTCCTGTTAGAGTCTTTTCATCAGACTTATAGCCTTATTTTTTTCTATCACTATGCCTTAGCCTCTTTTTGTCTCTATAAGTTTCTAATAAGAGCCACAGCATTAGTTATATGAGCTAAAATTGAATGAAAATGTGCTATGTGCCAGACTCTGCACCAAGCTCACTTAGTCTTTAACCCTAAGAAGTTGGTACTAATATTGGCATTTAACTCAATGTGAGATACCATCTTCGACTGACACGTGTGCCTCCAGACTGAACCCACCGCATTCCTCATCAGATCTACTCAGTCTCATCAGCCTTCCAAGCCTAGGTGGCTGGTCCTGCTTCTAGCCCCAGTGATGTCTCCAGCAGCTCCCTGGTTATAAAGACATGACCACCACCGAGGCCGAGGGGGGTGAGCAAGAAGTGCTCAGCCTTCCAACATGTGAACACCCAGCTGCAGCCTGGCCTCAGAAGTCGGGGCAATTAAACCAAACTCTGACCAGTGAGAGACAGGAGAGGTTACAGAAACTGTTCACCATTATCCTACACACATCAAAATGTTCTAAGATCCAGTGGTTCCATATTGGCTTTTCTGGACACAGCCTTTCTGACCTAGAACTGGCTCAGTTTCTTGTGAAGCAGTGGCCATCTTGGCAAAGCATCTCCTTTTTCCTATCCTTCTTTGGGATGGTTTAAAAAAAAAAAAAAAGACACTGTTAGGATACTCTAAGTAATACAGCTGGACATGTCACTGATTACATGATGCACCTTGCGTTCAGAGACGTTAACACGTGCTAATTCTTTTTGCAGCTAATGCCAGGCACTCTTCCGAGCCCCTTACATATAATTAATTCTTTTACTTCTCGCAGACTTCCTTCCAGCTAGGTACCATTATCTCATGTTATAGGCTAGGTAGCTAATACTTAGAGAGTTTGTGTAACTTTCCCAAGACCACATAGCAAGAAACCGATGGAGCCAGATAAGAACCCAGTTCTTTCTGGTGTCCAAACACAGGCTTTTAGGCTCTGTATTACATGTGCCATACCTGCCGTTTTCCTCTGTAAAGCTCCATGGGCTGATCTATGAGAGAGTGTCCATGTTTAGTCACTTGGGGTCTTCACTTATTTTAAAGATCTAGTCAAAAAATGTCTTGATATTGAGCTCATCTTTCTTTTTCTAAAGCCTCATATCTTTGCAAAATCTTTTCTCACTACTTAATGACACAAAAACCTTTCCCTCCTAAGCACTTTCAGTAATTACCACATAATGTCAAACAATGTCATTAAAGAGAGAGAAGACTTTTTTTTAGTTGACTTACAATGTTGGGTTAGTTTCAGATGGACAGCAAAGTGAACCAGTTATATGAATATACATATATTTGTTCTTTTTCAGATTCTTTTCCATTACAGCTTATTAGAAGATATTGAATATAATTCCCTGTGCTCTACAGTACATATTTGTTATCTGTCTGTTTTATATATATTAGCGAGTATCTGCTAATCCAGTACTCCTAATTTATCTCTCCCCACCCCCTTCCCCTTTGGTAACCCTAAGAGAAAAGAAATTTTAAGCTCATCAAGTGTTTCATAGGTATCATGGTACTGTATGGCCATATAGACAATCACTTAATTAATTATAACAAAAATTTTATTTGACATACACTCCTATTCCATTTATAGATGAAGAAACCAGGCCTTGGAGAGGTTAATAACCTGCTAAGGTCAAATTGTTACTACACACCAGAAACTTCCACTTGTTTTTATCACTCTTTCTTTTTGCTTCCAGGGTATAAAAATTAGGTTTTATACTTTTCATTTCTTTTTTTTTTCCCCTAGGGCTGCACCTGTGGCATATGGAAGTTCCCAGGCTAGGGGTCAAATCAGACCTAGAGCTTCTGGCCTACACCAGAGCTACAGCAATGCCAGATCTGAGCTGTGTCTGCGACCTACCCAGCAGCTCACAGCCACACCAGATCTTTAACCCCCTGAACAAGGCCAGGGATGGAACGTGCATCCTCATGGATACTGTTGGGTTCATTACTGCTGAACCACAGCAGGAACTCCGGTTTTATACTTTGCTGTATTCACCATGGTATCCAGGGCAACGTTGTATATGTGAAAAGCACACAACAGAGTGATGATAAATGAATGCATTTTAATTATGCTCTAAAATAGAGTAGTGAATGGGGGAAATGCGATTATTCTGCAATTCTCTTATATACATGTTTTTCTGGAGTTTTATTTTTTATTATTTTTTAATAGTTATTTCCCCAATACAATTTTTTTTTCTACTGTACAGCATGGTGACCCAGTTACACATACAGGTACACATTCTATTTTCTCACATTATCATGCTCCAGCATAAGTGACTAGACATAGTTCCCAGTGCTTCCCTGATTAGCAGAATCTCTTTGCTAATCCATTCCAAAGGCAATAGTTTGTATCTATTAACCCCAAGCTCCCCAACCACCCCACTCCCTCCCTTTGCCCCTTGGCAACCACAAGTCTATTCTCCAAGTCCATGATTTTCTTTTCCGTGGAAAGCTTCATTTGTGCCTTATATTAGATTCCAGATATATGTGATATTATATGGTATTTGTCTTTCTCCTTCTGACTTACTTCACTCAGTATGAGAGTCTCTAGTTCCATGTTGCTGCAAATGGCATTATTCCATTCTTTTTTATGGCTGAGTAGTATTCCATTATGTATATATACCACATCTTCCTAATCCAATTATCTGTTGATGGACATTTGGGTGGTTTCCATGTCTTGGCTATTGTGAATAGTGCTGCAGTGAATATGCGAGTGCATGTGTGTTTTTATAAAGAAAGTTTTTTCTGGATATATGCCCAAGAGTGGGATTGCTGGGTCATATGGTAGTTCTAAGTATAGGTTTCTAAGATGGCTCCATACTGATCTCCACAGTGGTTGTACCAGTTTACATTCCCACCAACAGTGCAGGAGGGTTCCCTTTTCTCCACACCCCCTCCAGCATTTGTTATTTGTGGACTTATTAATGATGGCCGTTCTGACTAGTGTGAGGGGGCACCTCATGGTAGTGTTGATTTGCATTTCTCTAATGATCAGTGATGTTGAGCATTTTTTCATGTGCTTGTTGGCCATCCATACATCTTCCTTGGACAAATGTCTATTCAGGTCTTTTGCCCATTTTTCCATTGGGTTGTTGGCTTTTTTGTTGTTGAGTTGTATAAGCTGCTTGTATTTTTTTTTAATCATGTAAAACTTGACCTCTGTGGTCACTTTTCCTGCATAAGTAGAAATCCTTGGAAAGATTCAGTGTGTAAATGCTTTATTATCTTTTAACTTCTTATGGAAACTTTGCTCAGAATTCTTACACTTAACATCTATCAGCCAGTCCTTCAGACTCTAAAGAACAATTTTTACAATTATTATTGCGGAGTTCCCGTCGTGGTGCTGCAGTGGTTAACGAATCTGACTAGGAACCATGAGGTTGTGGGTTCGATCCCTGGCCTCGATCAGCAGGTTAAGGATCCAGCATTGCCGTGAACTGTGGTGTAGGTTGTAGATGAGTCTTGGATCCCACGTTGCTGTGGCTGTGGTGTAGGCCAGTGGCTACAACTCCAATTAGCCACCTAGCCTGGGAACCCCCATGTGCTGCAAGTGTGGCGCTAGAAAAGACGAAAAGTCTCAAAAAAAAATTATTGCACATATATACACTAGAAAAGACCCATTAAAGAATTATTTAGCAGTAAATCATTACCAAAACCAGTGTACGGGAGTTCTTGTTTTGGCTCAGCAGTTACAAATCTGACTAGCATCCATGAGGATGTGGGTTCGTTCCCTAGCCTCAGTGGTTTGAGTATCCAGTTTTGCTGTGGCTGTGGTGTAGGCCAGTGGCTGCAGCTCTGATTCAGTCCCTCACCTGGAAATGTCTATATGCCACAGATGCAGCCCTAAAAAGCCAAAAAACAAACAAACAAAAATGAAGCAAACTATGGATGTCATGGTACAGCTGACAAAAAAATGACCTGGAGTTTTTTAATCAAACCAGAGTTTGGGCTCTCAACTTTTTTTTTTTTTTTTTTCTGGCTGCACTCACCACATGGGATCCTAGGCCAGGAATTGAACCCTGCACCATAGCAGTGACAACACAGGATACTTAACCTGCTGAGCCACATGGGAACACCTGGGCTCTCAACTTTTTAAAGCCAGTCACAAATTCCTTAAGACAGGCAAGAGCACAGGACCAACCATTTTCAGACCAATTGGTCTTGGCCACATACACAAAACCCTAAATCTGTTTTAATAGCCAGGTGGCATTCAGATGTGCGTGCAACACTGGTGGGCTCACGCTAAGCTTCTCCTACAGAAATTGATCTGTTCTTACCCAGAGGAAGGTTATTTCTTCACCTCTCATCAGAAGGGAAAGGGAAATTACTTACTCCAGAAAAGATTAATCTGTTTTTTTAAATTTCATTTTTGTTAACAATCATATCAATTTTGTCCCATTAAATGTTTTACATAGCTGTGGAATGAAATATCCCAGAAATAAAATCCCACACTCTGCAAGCCTGTCTCCCACCAAACTGGCAAACTTTCCAACTCTATAGAAAAATCTAGGGGAGGTAAGCTGCATAAATTGGGGAAACGGGAATAGTAGGATAAGAATAACAGGATTTTTTTTTAAGATACTAGATGTATATCTCGAATAATGTGGTACTTAAGTTAGTCTCCTTAGCCAAAAATAGCATGAGCTTATTTTGCTTGCCCATTGCAAGGCCAAATCTAATCTATCATCTGCTAGCAAGACTCCAAGGTCTTTTTCACCATCAGTGTGTTCCAGATTTTTCTAACCCATTTAATAGCTGTGTCTCATGTTATTTTGCCTCATAAGTATCAGGTTGCTTTCACCAAAACTGAATCTCATTCTATCAGTTCCTACTCCTCTTATTGACTTTTTCAGGTTCTTCCATGTGACTTTCCCAAATAAAGCACCCACTGCACTTCAGCACAAAGCCTCTGTCCTTTTGGACACACTGCAATGTGCTTGATAAACAGTGACACTATATAATGTGAGTATAAGAGTCATTCAGCCTCCTTATAGTCACTGAAATAATTCAGGTCCCTGGGCACACATCACACATAACAGAAATCCATGCCAACCTATTTCCTTCTGAGGGTATATGCATAGGTATGCACCCTGGAGTGAATTCTCTGCCAAACCATGGGGATTATCAGAAATGGCAGTGTTCAGTAACAATCATTGACCTTGCAGACACATTAAGCTGAAAAAATAAAATGACTTTATTATGAGCTCCCAAATCCTAAAATTAAATAATCTATAAGCCTTCCAATTCAGGTCTCAGATGTCACTCAAAGTTCTAAGCGTGGGTACCAATACGTATTACCTT
The DNA here is from genome assembly GCF_016906955.1 of Phacochoerus africanus. NCBI lineage: Eukaryota > Metazoa > Chordata > Mammalia > Artiodactyla > Suidae > Phacochoerus > Phacochoerus africanus. Next base: position 24,284,109 of record NC_062554.1, read on the forward strand.
AAATGTTTTCTTTCCAAATCAAATATTAATTTTATAAGCCCAATAGGAACTGGGAGATATAGTGTCTACACTAATCCGTAAGCATAACAGAATGACTCAGATGATCTGAAAGGCTGATGTCTGCAAGTGCCCTGGACACAGCAATTGATACTGAATCTTTCATCTGCACACTTGTGTATGTCCACTGTGAGTTAATTTTCTAGTTGCTAGTTGTGATTTTCAGTATAGCACATTTCATCATGAGCAAGAACCTTGATGGATGGAGCAGAAAGACCAGCATTTAGACAAAAGAGAACACTATTGGGATTCAGTGTAGAATACATCTCCACCCCCGACGGGAACCTACTGTCCTTCTGGTGAAATTAACACGTTCTGGGCTGTATTTTCCGGAGTCACAATAGAGAGGAGCTAGATCATCATAAAAACAAACAATGGTGTGGCACTCTACAGTGTGTTTGCAATCTACTGCTTCCCATAACTCGATAATACTGGGTAATTCATTTTTCATATACATAAACAATGAGAAGCAAAAGTAATTTCAAAAATATGGGTCTATTATCCTTTTTAAAAAGCTTTTTGTCTTTTTAAATTAATCAAATTTTATAATGATAAATAATTTTAATCTTATAACCAGAGGTAATGAGCCTTTGTTACATAGAAATAAACACTGAGTTTGAAATATTTCCTCCAGGGAAACTTTTCATGTAAAACCCTTACTAAAGCTGATCCTATAGGCGGTATGTTAAATAAGAACCAATACATCATATGTCTGGTTTATTTTAGTTAATGACAACAAAAATACTCTAATTATACTATCTGTGAATTAAATCAAATGAAATCAATCGACCTATAAGATTTACATTATATTCTATAGATCTAATATGTTGTTCTAACAATTATAACCCATCATGTTTCAAATTGAGCTATTGCATAGTCCCTTAATAGAATAATACTAAGAGTTCCCATTGTATCTTGGTGGGTTAAGAACCCAACATACTGTTTGTGAGAATGCAGGTTCAATCCCTGGCCTCATTCAGTGGATTAAGGATCCAGCACTGCCACAAGCTGTGGCGTTAGTTGCAGATGCGGCATGGATTTAATGTTGCCATGGCTGTGGTGTAGACTGCAGCTGCAGCTCTGAACTTCTTATGGAAGTTCTAGCCTGGGAACTTCCATATGCCACAGGTACGGCCCTAAAAAGAAAAAAAAAAATTTAAAAAAATAGAAAGATAATTTTTAAAAAGGATATTTGATAGAGAGACACAAAATCACCTTGCTATTGTTAAGGATATTCAAAGTAGATTTGGTGGAAGACAGATCAAACTGGATATGGTCCACTTGTGTGTCCAGGTTGTGTGCTGCAGGAACAAATCTGTGGTTGGTGTGAAGACGTTCCTTGTTGCCAGTGGGTAACAGGGCTGGGTCAGGGATGACTGTGGTGTACAGAACTCTTTCCAGAATATGGGGGGAGGAGAGGGTATTCTCTACTCAGGACCTTCCTCCTGAGACCCTCTTTATCATCTGGTATCTGATGGGTGGACCTGGGGCCAGGGTGGACAAGAGCCTGTGCTGGCTGCTGTGCAGGGATAACATGAGGAAGGGTTAAATCAAAGAAAGCTCCTGAACTTCCATCTGCATGAGGATCACCAAGACAAGCTCTGCCTTGCTCCAGGGAATGACCTGCTGACCGAGAATGAAACTGGTCAGATTGGAGGGAGTCTGGGAGGCAGCTCCACCGCTCATCTTTAGCCAGGTTTCCCTAGAGGCTTGATATAACTTTCCTTTTTATTAGGAACCTGCTCCAAAGACAGGTTAGGGTTTCCTGAAACTTCTTCACCCCCTTTAATAAATGTGCCCACACTGCCCAACCAATTTTCAGATGCTTATGAAACTAACGTCATGCTTCTCGGAAGACTGAAACTTCCTTCCAAAGCCTCCATTAGCGCTGTCCAAATCAGGTCTCTGTTCCTCTGATGCGTTTTAAAAGCTATCTTGCTGCAACTATTTAGTGTTGGGTTTGTTTGGTTGTGTCCACGAAGGGATAAATCCTACCTATAATGTTAGTTGGTCACCAGCCAACATGGTTTTAAACATTAGATTTCTCTTCTTTCCATGATTTTCCTAAGAATATATTTTAAGACAGAGTTAAGAGGTTTAGCTTTTAAGCACTTTCTTGATGGTCTTTGTGTTTGCTAGGTCTGAGAGTTTGTTCCCAGTCTAACTCCTAGTACAGTCGATTTAAGGTTTCCAAATTCTCTTTTAAGGTGGCTAAACATATCAACAATTTGATTTTTCCTTTAGAACGGCAGAGACTCCAGTAACCAATTCCTTGTCTCTCCTTTGGTAGTAATAAAAAGCTTTAAGCACCAACTTCCCACTGTGACTATAAAAATCACCCCCTTCTCCAGCATTCTTTGGGGACCTGGGCCTGGGCTAAGCTACCTTGGCAGAACCACTACCACTGGCTCAGGGCCTCCAGGTTCAACATCACACGAAGAATATCAGCCCTCAGTGGACCCTCCCTGGCTCCCAACGTCACTGCTAAGTCGTTTCCAATTGCAAGGATCCCGTGGCAACGACAGAGGACAAAGTGTTATCGTAAATATGCTTCCCATTACCTCCCTAGTAACTGGCAACCAGAACAGACCTCACTGGAGGTGAGCAAGGGGATAAGAAAAACAAAAATGTATCTCCCAGAGCGTCATCACACGTTCAGCCACAAAGACAGGGATCATAGCCCATGACCCTAAGGTATGGACTAGTCTCTGTGGGCCAAAGGGAATGGCTTGTGGCTCTGGCCACCTAAGTGCATCTTGGCTGCTGGGAAAACAGAGGAGGTCAAGGTGTTTCCATGCGTGTAATTAATCCAGGTCACTGACTGGGAAGCTCCATGGCGGAGGCCCCCAACACTGACCACCACTCTCCTTTCTCGTCGATGAATTTTTATTCTGCAGCCTTGGACCATGATGATGCCAGACACCTCCACCCCTCGGTGGCTCCTTGGTTGGTGTCTGGCTTGCCTTGCGTTTGTTTGGGGAAAGGCGTGAGAAGGGTTATGAGGAGTCCTGCATGAGGTTTCAACTCGCTTTGCGAATTTCACTCTTAAAAAATCGAAAAGATACCAGAATTTTCTTTAATAGACTCCTTTTTGAACAGTTTTAGGTTAATAGTAATTCTGAGCAGAAGGTACTGAGTTCCCATATAACCCCTGCCCCCACACACATGCGTAGCCTCTCCCATTATCAACATCCCACCAGAGTAGGACATCTGTCAACAACTGATGAGCCTGCACTGACACATCATAATCACCCAGGATCCATCGTTGACCTCAGGGTTCACTCTGGGGGCCGTACATTCTATATACAGGCATGTACCATGTGTATAGTATCATACAGAATAGTTTCGTTGTTCTGCGCTCCACTATTCATCCCTCTTGCCTCTCACCTCTTGGCAACCACTGATCTTTTTACTGTCCCCATAGCTTTGCCTTTTCCAGAAGAGCATTTAATTGGAGTTATTACACAGTATGTAACTTTTTCGGATTAGCCCTTTTACATAGTAATATACATTTAAGTTTGTTCCATGTCTTGTCCTGGCTTGATCGCTCATTCCTTTTAAGTGTGGAAAAATAGGGCATTGCCTGCATATACCGCAATGTATCCATTCACCTACTAAAGGACATCTTGGTGGCTTTCCAGTTTTGACAATTGAGAATAAAGCAGCTATAAACACCTGTGTGAGGGATTTTGTGTGGACATCGCCACTTGCCCCCCCCTTTTTTTTTCTTCACTTTTTAAACTTTTATTGAACTATAGTTAATTTATGATGTTGTGATGATTTCTGCTGTACAACAACGTGATTCAGTTACATCTACACACATCCATTCTTTTTCACATTTTTTCCCATATGGGTTATCACAGAATATTGCGTAGAGTACCCTGGGCTATACAGCAGGTCTCCACTGACTATATAGCCACTCCATACACAAGAGTGTGCAGAGGCCACCCTTTTGTAGCTGAGCAGTGAAAGGCTCAGATATGGCAAGTGACTTGCATAAGGCCATCTGGGTCACAGATGATGAAGCGGAATCTGTACTGATGTCTGACTCCCTCTATTCAGTCAAATAACCTCCCACTCTTACCTGTAATCTCCTCTTGGCTGTGTGATGGAGGAGAAAAGGACAAAAAAAAAATACTTTATAAGGCTCACCTGCTTGCTTCCTGCACAGCTTATTCCAAAACGTAAAAGGAAGAATGGATTCTGAATTAAATTCCAAGAGCAGTCCACAAGATTAAAAAAGTATAAGATCCACATGTAGCAGAAACTGCCTTACTGACAAGTAGAGTCCCTGCACTGGAATCCCAGTTCCACCAACACTCTGAGCCCCTCAGTTTGCTCACCCATAAAATGGGAATCTTGTGGAAAGTACCAGGCATATGACTGGTCTTAAGTGGAATTTAACTTCATTCCATCATTCATTTTAATCCAGATAGAATGTGCACAAGATGAAATTTTATGGGCTAATAATAGATTTTCACAGTAGTTCTCATCCTTGGCCACACATTAGAAGCACCAAGGGAGGTTTAAAAAATTACTGATATCCAACAGCAGAGATTCATATTTAATTGATTTGGGGTGTGGCCTGGGCACTGGGATTTTTAAAAGCTCCCCAGGTAATTCTAACGTGTAGCCAATGTTGAGACTGTAATATGCTAAAAGCTACTATTAATGAGCGCTTATGGATGCTAACCAAGCATTGCCACGTTGTTAAGCATTTAATCCTCTCAACTCTACCGGGAAAGCACTACTATTTTCCTCATGAAGAAATTGAGACTCAAAGGGATAAATAATTTTCCAAAGTCATACAGCTATAAAATGGGAAGGGAGAGATTTGGATTAGGGTCTCTTCATTTGAGACCAAGCTGGCAGCCACTAGCTAATGCCAAGAAGGTACAAGATCCAAGGGTCAGTTTCATTACAGCATATGGCACTTCCTTGTTCCTCTCAGAGTCAAATCCACTGTTTCTCCGAAGTTTTAGTATCAGCTTCACCCTGCAGTGCCAACAGTCATCCCACTTTTTTCTATAAAGGAGCTAAGACAGGTAACAGAGATCAAAATCCCAGGCCAGCTAAAAGTGGGAGGTGACAAAATTCTCAGCTACCTTATTTGCAGAGACCCAAACTCTCAGCCACCTTATTTGCAGAGACCCAAACTCTCAGCCACCTTATTTGCAGAGATCCAAATCTGCAGATTTCCTCCTAATCGTCTCAGACTCTACTGCTGAGCACTCTACTTTGACCACTACCTCCTTCCTCCTTCAACCGCACAGCCAAAGGGATCGATGGATAATTATCATTTGGAATCACTCAACGTCACTTCAAATGTACTTGGCAGGAGGGAGGGCAGGGGGAATGAAGTTGGTGGCAATTGAGGTGAATGACAGACAGTCGCCTTGTCAGAACGATCAGAACCATGAGGACATGGACTAATGCCCAACCCTGGCAAGAGCTGAGGTAGAAGACACATTTCCTGACAGAGGACCACTGGTCCCCTTATTTCCATCTCTGGCCATTAAGCATCTAAGCCTCCCCTGGGTTCACTCTAGCTCCTGTTCATTGTCTAGAACAGATATGAACAGAGAAAAACAATGTTAAGGACTCAACCACATTCAGAAAGCCTTCTCTCTGAGCTTCCTCTTGGAAGGTTCTACTTGAATTTCTAACAGTGTCATTTAGATTCCAACGTGAGATTAAATTAAAACCTTGCTAAAAGACAGAGGGCTACATCAGAAGCCTCTGAGCAGTCAGGCAAGAGGTTAAGCCGTGAGTTACCCAGGCTTCCATCTCTTTCACCTGGATATCCATCAATGGAGGGAGAAGGAAGACCGGATCCATCGGAGTACTGGATCTGTTGGGAGATGGATGTTCTTTAGCAATTTTTACTGGGGAGGGGAGAGGGATTTAGTGAAACAATCTTTATCTTGGTCATCAGGAAATGGTGGTGTGCCTTTCAGCTGACTAGGCATTAGTCCTAAGGGCTTGGGTAAGTCATTTGAACTTTCTGAGCCTCGGCTTCCTCATATAAACTGAGGATAAAATAACGTCCTCACAGTTATCGGGAGGGGCAAATGGACTAATGGATAAGAAGGTACTTGTAAAGCAGTTGCCATCATGAAGATTAGCTGGCTGTCTCCTGTTCCCGGAGAGAATCATTACCTGCAGTTAAATTAAAAATTCCTGCTGCTAGTCACCCCGGAGCAGGCAACATGGAGGTACCCAGCTGAGAAGCAGCCTGGACACAAATCAATGCTGACTATTTAAAGAACCTACCCTGGTGACTCTTGCTTTGGGGCTCCGTTTGAAAGCACCATATGTTTTCTCGTACTTACGCCATGTTTTTCTGGTCCTAAGTCTCATGGGCTCTTTCCTCTTACTCAGTTTCAGCCACTCCAGAGAATGCCTATTTGAGTTGGTCCCTGGGTCTCCTCCAAAAATAAATCTTTCATATACTGTATATAGTTTTAAAATTTATATCATACATTTCCAAACATACCATGAAAAAAATAATAAAAAATCCACCCAGCCATTTCTTACATACTGTGGCTATTGTCAAAGAAATAATAATTAATTTCAATGAGGCAGACATTCAGTTAATTTTAATAAACTTGAATTGATTCTCTATTCTGTGTCAGACATTGTGATATGTGCTAGGAATTTAGCAAGACTTGGTCTCCATCCTCAGGGACTCCCAATTTAGTGGGGAGCACACACCAAGAAATAATTTTTGCACCATGGTATATTCTATGTTGATATTTGTCCAGGAAGCCATGGACTCACTAAGGCAGATAGAAAACACTGGGACAGTCGAGGAGCCAGCCTGAATTATTAAGTTTTGACTAAATTATTCTGAATCCTAGAGTGAATCCAGGCACATAGTACAAAGAGTTGGTACATCTAGATTCTGGAGCAGTTACCCCCTTTCACAACCCCACTCACTCATTAAATAAGTAATGCAAAAGATCTACGAGGGGCCAGGCACTGTGCTAAGAACTGAAGATAAAGAGAAACACAACACGTTCTTTGCCATCCAGGGGGTTTCTGCCAAAGGGCAGAGGCAACATGCAGTATAAGAACTGAAATACAGTACACTAAGTGACATAACAGAGAAATGCACACGATGCAGGTGGCCCAGAGAATTTTAAGAGCAGGTCGATTTGGGGTCAGGAGAGGCCTCTTTAAGGAACAAGATGCTTGATTTGATTCTCAGAGGCTTGAGGTGAGCTGGGAGCAGAGGGAACGGACTGTGCAGGAAATAGAAACAGTATCCGACAGTGTCTCACAGAAAAGCAGAGCCTGCACTCCGACAGGGAATGTTCTTTCACTTACCTTACGGGGCACTTCATGCTTCTCTCAGGGTGTGACCGTAGGTTCTTCCACAAAGCCTAGGAAAGCATGGCAAGCCCTCCAGCATGTGAGATGGGGTCCCTGCTTGGACCTGCTGGGTCATGTGCCATTCAAGTCTCTTTCTCCGTCTAAGCCTCAATGTAGCTAATGACCCCTGAGACATCTCTGGACTCTAAATTCTTCAAAAAGATAAATCCTTTTTTTTTAATAGATGGGAAATTAAAACCCAGAGATAACTAGGTAGACAGACAGCTAGTGACAGAAAGACTAGAATTCAAGCCTATTGACTTGTAAGCCAGCTATTTTCGCACCATCCTGAAGTGACAAGACTGGAATACAAATATCATGCTGGCTATTCTCTGTTCCCCCCTTGACCATTCTTGCTCCACCATTCTTCAGGGAGGCTAACGTCTATGAATTCTATCAACCAGTCTCTTCCGACGCCAGCCTGCCAACTGGATTCAATGGGCTTCGTGGAAAATGGATCAGAAGATGAAGGGAGGCAGAGGCCAGTGTATTAACATCCCCGGCTTCCTTCCTGTTGGAATATTCCTCTGCCCAATGAAACCCCAGCACTTGCCAAGTGCCTCTCTACTCTGGCTTCAGCTGCAGCTGCAACTACACTCTCTCCAAGTGCTGGGACCCCCCCCCGCCCCCCCACCCCCGATACTTCTGACCCAGCGATGCTAAGGGACCCACAGGATTGCAGGCACAAAGGTGCCTCCATTACGTTCTCCTGGTTGTCCCACTATTACCACAAAATCCAGTGGCTTAATACAACAGAAATTCATTCCTTCACAGTTTCAGAGGCCAAAGTCTGAAATCAAGGTGACAGCAGGCTCACACTCCAGAGGCTCTATGGGACAATCCATTTTTTGCCTTTTTGAGCTCTGAGTGGCTGTCCACATCCCTTGGCTTATGGCCTCATCACTCCAATCTTGCCTTGCCTCCATCTTCACATTTCCTCTTCTGGGTCTTCCTCTGTCTCTTTCTTACAAGGACCCTGGAGAGGGTATTTAGGGCCCAACTGAATAATCCCAGATAATCTCCTCATATCAATATCCTTGACATAACCACATCTGTTACCTTATAAGATAATAGTCACTCTTTGGCTACATAAGGCAATATTCAAGGTCCCAGAGATTAGGACATGGACATATATTTGGGGAAGGCTACCATTCACCCCACTACAGTGCCTCACTATTCTATGTTGGTTCCCTTCACTCTGCTTGTCCCTACTTAAAATAGTGCCTTCACTGGACTTTCCTCAACTCTTCTGTGTAATTTTTTTTTTTCTTTTTATAGCCACACCTGTGACATATGGATGTTTCCAGGCTAGGTGTGGAGTCGGAGCTGCAGCTGGGGCCTACGCCACAGCCCCAGCAACACCAGATCCATCCAAGCCGCATCTGCAATCTACTTCACAGCTTGCAGCAATGCCAGATCCTTAACCCACCGAGCAAGGCTAGGGATTGCACCCACATCTTCACAGAGACAATGTCAGGTCCTTAACCTGCTGAGCCACCGCAGGAACTCCTTTGTCATCTTTTTCATCCAGTCTAATACAAATGCCTTCTGGTTACCCTTGCAGCATGCATGAGGATAGTACAAGAAACCACAAGATAAAAATAATACACCAACTGATTTAACAGCAAACAACTTATTACTTTCCAAATGTAAAAAAGCATAGGACTAATGTGGAGAATGCAAAATTCACCTGGATTTTATAGTCAAACCTATGATAAGGAAGTTTAGTACCCACTGCAGGTCATTTTAGATTTGCTCCCTGGTTCTTTCATTCAACCACTGGGACACATTGATTCCTCACTGCTGTAAGATGTGAGCGTTTTAGATCATTAACTACCCTACAAGAGCTTTAATTTGACTTCTGTTTTTAATGATTAGCCTCTAAGCTTGAAGGATATTGTTCAGAAAATCAGAGGTTTTGTTTTGCTTTGACTCTATTCCTCTGGGGGCTAGAAAACTCATTTTACCTCTTTCGCTAGTTAACCAGCTGCACCATAGTAAGATGATCAGGTAGTGGCATGACGTCATGTTGGTCAGGTTAATGAGATTTGCAGTTCTGGACCATGCAATGCCTTCATTAAAGGAACTTTAGATGAGTACTCTTTTTAATGATATAGTCATAGCTCTGGGGTCTCCATGGATGGCTCTGAGTGATGAGCCAAAATGAAGGAATTGTGTAACAGGAGGCAAGTGACAAACAGATGTGCACCTTTGCAAAACCTGACAATTCTGGATCAGTCTCCACGCCAGCAGAGTATGACAAAGAATCATGGGCAGTGTGTTAGAACACCACATCAGAAAAGCCTAACACCTCGTTTCTTTCCTCCTGACTCATTCCTTTTTATCATTTTCATATGCAATTCATCAGGAAATCATGCTACATAAACAAATACATACAGAATTCAGTCCTTCTCACCTACATCCTGAGAGGTAGCCATCATGCCTGACTGTAGACTTCCAAACAAAACTGGAATCTTACTATTAGGGAATTATGTAAGTTCTTTGAAATTAAATGTATAAGCAGGTCATATTATCTACGAATTTGGTTTCAGGAAAGTATAGGAGGCATCACAAAACATTTTCTGTGGTGTGAGCCATTGGGTCCAACAAGTGCATTGTACATGATCTGGCCAGTGTCACTTCTGGGGTCTCCAAGGCGCAATCCCTTCCACCAACACTTAATCTCCTTGTCTAGCAATCTATGCATGGTCTCACCCCAGGGCCTTTGCATTCGCTTTTCCTGCTCCTTGAAATGCTTTCCCCTCAGTTATCAACATGGCTCCCATCTGGGTTACTTCAGAGCTCTGAGCCAATGTCACCTTAGCGGTAAGGACTTCCCTGACCACCCTTTATAAAACAATAACCCTTTGCGACTGGTACTTTCTCCCTTACCCTGTCTTACTTCTGCAATGCACTTATTGTCCAGCTGAGAGCCTCTCGGTTCTATCTGTAAATGCATTTTATTATTATCTGTCTTTTCCATTTGGAATGCAAGCTACCAGAGGACAAGGTCCCAGAGATTAGATTATTCATCTACTGTCTTTCATTCCATCAAAGCCTAGACCATGTTTGTTGCGTAAATAAATGGCCCTTCATTTTAATTTGAAGTATTAATTTAGAACTGAAAATGTTTAATTTTCAGGAGTTTTTTTTTGTTTGCCAGTTGGTCTTTTTTTGCAGTATCCTGTTCTAGTTTCATGAATGCAATATATAGTCATGACTCTTCAAAGATATTAATGGTAAATTTTATTTGTTTTTTAATATTTTATTCTTCCCACATTTTCTATTATTCCAAATCTCCTTCTCATTAGCTATCTAGGTATATATCCTATTATTCATCTACTGTCTTGTCAATCTCCTTGTTTCATTTCAGAGGCTTCCTCAAATGCCAGTATCCCTTGCTAGTCTATGTTTTTCTGAGTGGAACACAAAAATGCCAACTGGAGGTTCTGGGGAAGGGGTGAAGCAAGGCCTATCAACCAGTGTAGGTCAATGACAAGTGATCTAGTGGCCAGCTGCATTCTCAATGGGCATGGCCAACTATAAGTACCTGCTAGGATTTTCTCAGTGGTGCCAGTTTTCCAGGGAAGGTCTCTCTCAGCTCCCCCAAGAAGTATCAGCCTGGCTGTTACACTCTGGAACCGGGCATTGCTTAACAAGAAGACTTGTGCTTGGTCCATGTGTATTCTGTCCCAGGCCTCATGCTGTCCCAGGCCTCAGCTCCCCATTTCTCCATGCCTGCCATTCCCACTAGCTTTTCTGGTCCCATTCTACCATAATTCTGGGTAGATAATGAATACCTAGTGATCTAATTGAGCCTTAAAAAGACCTCAGGCAACTCCCCATTGCAAGTAAGCACCTCCCTTATTCCCCCCTGACACACACACCCACGTGCTTCATCCATAATTTATGCTTAGTGCCTCTAGTTTCAGGGTCTTACTGAAGTCTGTGGGGTAAATCAGTGTTTCCCATGGAGGCCATAGACTGTAGGCATTTAATTGAATTTTCATCTGTGCCAGGGATTCACTTACTATTCTTCCATTTGTCACCGAGTTTCATTGAAGATGGTTTTCATGTTTTGCCTTTAGTTCTTCTTGTTTTGGGGGTGATTTATAAGTCGAGAAAAAAATGAAAAGGCCTTTATTCCACCTTTTGAAATCACTTCTCTTCTACAATGATTTATAATGGTTCAGGAGGTTTTCCTGTTTGTTTGTTTTTTTTCTAATCAAACTGAGGCAAGCTGGGACCTGGGACCTGGGGACCCTCTGTGGTAGTGGCTGCAGTGCTTGCATCTGGACCATACCTCCTCAAACAACAAAATACAAAGAAACCATAAGAGACTAAAAATAACAGCAGACATGAGCAGTTGGGGCAAATTATGGGCAAGAAGATTTAGAAGAAAAAAAAAATCTAAAACCCAACTGCCACTTCCAAAGAGTCGAGAGCAAAAGGAGCGTTTTGGAAGCAAAAGCAGGGTGTCACACAGGTCCCCTGCACATATCACCACCAAAGGGGAGGACACACAACCTAAGCTACCTCTCTGTTCAACCCCTGGACCCACCCCCACCCTGGCACCCTGTAAGGAACCAGTTTGCCCCTCCTTAGTGAGTGAGCAAGAAAAGGAAATTCCTGTTTGTTTTCACTCGCCTCTGCTGCAGCAGGGGCCCCATAAAGACTCACCTGAATTTTTTGCCTGACCTCTTATCAATTTCTATTGATTAAGGAAGGTCAAGAACCCAGGCCATAACAAAATCTCTATTTTCCTTGGTTTTTTCACTTGGTCTAACAGGTTTTGAGTGGTTAGACACTAGGGTAGCAGGAATAAGCCAGACAGACGTGGACTCTGTTCTCATGTAAATCATAGTTACACTCATGAGGATGTAATGCTTTTTTTTTTGTCTTTTTTTTTTGCCTTTTCTCGGGCTGCTCCCACGGCATATGGAGGTTCCCAGGCTAGGGGTCCAATCGGAGCTGTAGCTTCCGGCCTACACCAGAGCCACAGCAACACGGGATCCGAGCCATGTCTGCAACCCCCCGGCAATGCCGAATCCTCAACCCACTGAGCGAGGCCAAGGATCAAACCTGAAACCTCATGGTTCCTAGTCGGATTCGTTAACCACTGAGTCACGACAGGAAATCCTCATGAGGATGTTACGGAAGGAAGCATTCGGAATGCTGTGCAATCACACCCAAAAAAAGGTACTTAACATATAAAGGAGAAGAAGTAATGGTTACACTGACTTCAATAAGGTTTAAGAGTTGGGGAGTCAGGGTGAGTGTGCAGAGGAGAAATAGACCATCCAGATAAGGTAATAACAAAGGCCAAGACCAGCGAGCAGAACAGAGCACAACATAGTTGAGGAATTGAGAGAAATCCCCTAGAGAAGGAGCACAGAATGGGGTGGAGTCGGGGTAGGAGAATGACTGGAGTCCTAGGTAGAGATCAGAGAGTCTCTCGAGCTGTATTAAAATTTTAGACTTTGATCTAAGGGCAATAGGAAGTCCATAACCAAAGAGAAAGTATTTGATCATATGTGATATATGTGTGTATTTAATATTTAAATCTTTTTTTTTTGTCTTTTGTCTTTTGTTGTTGTTGTTGCTATTTCTTGGGCCGCTCCCCTGGCATATGGAGGTTCCCAGGCTAGGGGTCAAATCGGAGCTGTAGCCACCAGCCTACGCCAGAGCCACAGCAACGCGGGATCCGAGCCGCTTCTGCAACCTACACCATAGCTCACGGCAACGCCAGATCGTTAACCCACTGAGCAAGGGCAGGGACTGAACCCGCAATCTCATGGTTCCTAGTCGGGTTCGTTAACCACTGCGCCACGACGGGAACTCCTAATATTTAAATCTTTTTAAATCAAGTTTATTTATATTAGGGTATAGTTGATTTACATTGTTGAGTCGGTTTCTCCTGTACAGCATAGTGACCCAGTCATACATATATATACATTCTTTTTCTTATATTGTCTTCCATCATGGTCTATCCCAAAAGACTGGATATAGTTCCCTGTGTTATACAGTAGGACCTCATTGCTTATCCATTCTAAATGTAATAGCTTGCATCTGCAAACCCTAAACTCCCCATCCAGCCCACTCCTTCCCCTCTCCCCCTTGGCAACCACAAGTCTGTTTTCTATGTCCATGAATCTATTTCTGTTTTGTAGATAGGGTCATTTGTGTCATATTTTAGATTCCACATATAAGTGGTATAATGTGGTATTTGTCTTACTCTTTCTCACTTACTTCACTTAGTATGTTAATCTCTAGCTGCATCCATGTTGCTACAAATGGAATTATTTTGTTCATTTTTATGGCAGAGTAATATTCCATTGTATATATGTACCACATCTTCTTAATCCATTCATATGTTGATGGAAATTTAGATTGTTTCCATGTCTTGGCTATTATGAATAGTGCTGCAATAAACATAGGGGTGCACGTATCTTTTAGAATGAAATTTTTCTCCAGATATATGCCCAGGAGTGGGGTTGCTGGAGTCTTTCTCTTCTCCCTCCAGTATTTAGATCTTAATCCACAGGGATTATATCTTTACATAGACTTAGAAATGGGGTATATGTTGATCTAATTTTCCAAATAGGCAGTTTCCCAATATAATTTAATACACAGTTCATTCTTTATTAATTTGTGATGCCTCCTTTACCATATATAAAGTTGTATAAAGTTCCCTCTGAATTGTCTATTCTGTTTAGTCATCTATCAAACTGTTCTTTCACCAGCATCACAAGTTTCAATAGTTTGAGCTTGATAAGCTCTCTTCATGTTGACAGAGCAAGTTTCCCTTCATTACTCTCCCATGTAGCTTGCCATTGAATTAGGAAATCCTAATTTGAAAACAAAAACAAATTGTGAATTTTCATACTATCACCAGAAAACCCTGCATCTAATAAGGTGAAATTCTGTCAAAATCTCCTCCATTACAGAAAGGGAGGGACCGATACACATCAGAGAATTATCTCAGATTTAGATCATAACAGCAATAGCAAACGCATAGTCAACCCCACTGTGCAGGGGCTCCATATGCATTGGATTGTGTCACTAGCCCTCTTGCTGCTTGGCAATCCCTCCTATGGTCCCAGACAACTACTCCAAGACATGTGTGTTTTATTTATACCATTTTTCAGTTGAAGAAACCAAGGCTTAGATGGGTTAGTCCCCCTACTTGTAGCCAAGAAAAGATAGAGCCAGGTGATTTTTTGGTTTAACATTTATCTAATACACAGTAACCACTAATTGTCCTTACTCTATACTTCATACCAATCTGTACAAACTTCTACCACTGCCCACAAGGCACTCTCTTGCAATCATAGGTCTGTCCATCTCTCCTGTCACACATGAGAGAAGAGGCCACTTCTTCTTCATGTCCATGCCCCAGTACCTAACACAGTGACACCAACACCAGTGGAATAAGTAAACACTCGTTGATTGCACTAACCCTTTGCCTTTCTGTAAACTGTACAGGAAGTCTGAGAAAATGGGAATGGAAGTCAAGAGCTGGTACCTCGGACAGCAAAAACAAACCACAGTTAATACTGCCAACGGAAGTTACTGTCTCCTCTTACCACCCCGAAAATTGGTTGAACCAACACCAGTCGTTATGACCGCCACATTATTTGATGTTCTGTGAAGGCATAACATTAGCTCCAGAAAGAGAAGCTTCTTGGGGCCCCTAAGGATCAAAACCTGGAAGCAAAGGAGACCTTGCATGACAGCTCCACTCTGACCTGTACCGGGAGGGCTCTGGATGGGCAGCTGCAGACTTGGAGTTTATCTAAGGTTAAATCCTGGGTATTCCATACGCCCTTCATGATCCAGCAGGTGCCCTACACAGGTGTGACCCGCGGTGGAAAAGGAACATATTATCTTCATTTTCAATGTGTTGGTTATATTAGTTGCAGTGGCTTTTGACAAAGTTTTCATCACCTGGCAACCGTGGACACTTTATCCTCACCTCGGCCCATAACTGTCCTATTAAAACCAGTTGTGAGTTTTAATGTCTCAAGAAATCTCTAACAGCTCAGTAAATGTTTGAGAGGAAACTCAAAGCTGACAGCATGTTTATTTATTTCTAAGAACAGTTCAGAGCAGAAAAGCCATCTATCAGGCTTTCTTCTAGAAGAGATCTCCACTTCTCATGCTACAAAGAAATGGATTTGCTTATTTATCTATATATTGCAAGTGTACTGAGCATCTACTATGGCCAGTTACTGCATGGTCATCAGGAGGGGTCCCCTAGATAAACAGACAGGGGCTCTGCATGGGGAGGATTACAATCTGCAACAAGATAAGAACACAAAAATCTTCAAGTTGTAGTGTGATGAGGAATTTTTTTTTGTCCTTTTTTTTTTGGATTTTTTTTTTGTTTTAGGGCTGCACCCACAACATATGAAAGTTCCCAGACTAGGGGTCAAATTGGAGCTGTAGCTGCTGGCATACACCACAGGCACAGCAAAGTCAGACTCAAGACACTTCTGTGACCTACACCACAGGTCACAGCAACACCGGATTCTCAACCCACTGAGCAAGGCCAGGGATCGAACCTGTGTCCTCATGGACAATCATTGGGTTTGTTACTGCTGAGCCACGATGGACATTCCACGATAAGGAATTTTAAAAGTATGAATCAAGTTGTGTGAGACAACAGAGGACGAAAAGATTCATATGCATTTGGTTGGAAGGGATGAAGGCTTCACAGAGACCCTCTATAAGGTGTAAAGGATGGTTAAATATCTGGCTAGCAGATATCAGGCGGAAATGTCTATTGCATACATTTTAGTGTCTAGACTTTCTATCTTACTAACAGTAATTGCTAATTTTTATCAAGAGATTCCACGTGCTATAAACCATGTTTGGGGCTTTACGTTATCTCATTCAACCCTTTCACAACCCTCATATGAAAAAGACTTTGATTCCGTTAACAAATGCCTCTCAGATACATACCATGTGCCAAGTATTCTCATTATTGCTCTGACTCCTGAAGCTAGAAATTGAGGCTTAGAGAATCAGAAGAGCTGGGATTTGAACCCCCACGATCCCTGGCCTGCCAACAGCACGCTCCATAATCTCCCACAGTGCGTGCTCTCTAGTTGGGCTGTCTTGTAAGAGAGCCAGTAGCCACATGGGATCCTTGAGCCCTTGAGACCGGGCTTGTCTGAACTGAAACACATATGAGATGTGGAAGACCTGGCATGTTTTTTTTTAATGGGAGACATTTCTAAATAGTTTCTTAAATCCCTAACCTCTTACAAAGATAACCATTTGGATGTATTGGCTTAAGAAAATATATTCCTTAATGAATTTCATCTGTTTTGATTTTAATTAAGGTGACCACTGGAATGATGATAAATTACAAATGTGGCTGAGAGGATAGTCTTACTGGGCTCCCCTGGAAATTACCAAGAGGAGAGGTGTCCTCAGGGTACCTGCACTGCAGTCTAGTTAGCTGGGGAGATGGGACTTTATCCAAAGCAGTGCTACGCAAGACATGTGGTATTTGCCAAAGGGAGACACACAATGTGCACTGTTATTTAAGAGTTCACGGCCACCAGAAACTTCTGACAAGGACAACTGGCTATTTCTACTGCTCTGGTCACAACTGAATGATCACAAAATTCCAAATCTGAATATTTTCTCTAACCCAGGGGCTATCCTAGAAATACAAAGAGGCCCTGGAGCCCAAAGGAAAACCTCTAATTATGACTTCAGATGGCTCAATCAGCTACCTTCGTGGGGAGTGAGAATTAAATGGATTAACACACTTCATGGCAATGCCAGAACCCAATTAATCCAGAACTGCTCCTAAGTAGCAGATTTCCTTCATCTAGTAAATATATCCGAAGTGCCCACCTAATGCTGAGACTAAGGTATTAGCTTATACAGACAGTTCACTTCCCGGGACCCTTCTGCCCCCTCTATCCACACATTACAGAAGATAGTGTTAAGCAGAGAACTGACCAGAAGGTAAACCATTGGATGTAAGAAGGAAAAGCAAGATCCTGGAAAATCCACAAATGGGTAAGTCACTTCTGAATAAAGAGAATTAATTATATCCACATAGCTCTATTGGGACACCACAGGTTTTTTCATTTTGATTAATTTAAGGAATCTCAACCTAATTTATGAACCAGCAGGATGTTTTGAAAGATAAACAAAGCTGTCTGCAATTTGAATTGCTCCTGACTTTGTCCGGCTCCAATTTCACATTTAGCTCATTTTCTCCATTGTTATGGACTACTTACTCTTTGACAACTCAAAGAACCAGATGTGCTTCAAGCCAGGAGGCCAAATTCTTCTCCTGAGAATTTTCCTCCACGGGAATTCCTATAAAAAGTGCTATAAAAAGTGAATCTTCCTGGCAGCATTTTGAAGGCAAGCTCTTTGCCCTGAATGGCATCAAGTTACCTGGAGACCGACTGACTGCTCAGAATTTATGGTTCCGAAGCTGTAACTTTCAAATGCAAATGTGATACAAGCAAGACTCCTTGAGCCATGAGAACATATTGAGATGTCATTGTAATTACAGAGGACGCAGACCTGGCCAGCAAGCCAGGACTCTGTATGTGCAGGGGAGGTTTGCTTCAAGCCAGTTTCTCTCTCCTCTCAACTCCCAGAGGCTCAGCCAAAAAGAGAGATAAACCATAATGGTGTGAGCACCTCTCTGGAACTGTAAACACTGACAACACATCTTCCTTGTGTGAGCCAGCGCTGAGTCTCTGCCGCATGCCAGACACAATCTTGACTTCAGGTCCTGAAACAGTGCTAATTAGAAATTATTCATTCCCACTTAAAAAACTAGGAAGTCAAGCTGCAGGGTGGTGAACAACTCGGATGAAAACCAGAAGAGTTAAATTACTTCCATAGGGGAACAAGGATTCAAAGACAGGCTTGTCTGAACCCACGTCCATGCCCCCAAGTCCATGACATAACGTCCTACCACAATCATTTTATTTTAACAGCGTACGCATGCATCCCCTCCCTCATTCTGAAAAGTATTCGACATAACTGGACAAATGAAGACAGGATCGTTAGCCATGTTCTCTCATCTGTAAAATGGATTGTTAGTAACAGTCCTATCACAACATCTGGTTGTTAAGTGATCACGTGCTTCTTTGCACATGTGTATTATTTTGCTTAATTGCTTCCCACGTCTTTCTACAAAGCACTTGAAATGGGTTGACAAGTTACCCAACCGTCTAGACTTACATTTTCCATCTATAAATGGGGAGAATAACACCAGCCCTGTGCTGATACGTGGGATTGCTGAAAGCACTTTATTTGTTGGTAGGTGCTGCGCCAATATGACTTGGCAAGTGGGCATTGAAGGTGAAGAGATTAAGAGTTAAGACTTTGTTTTATTTCTTCTCTTCACTCATAAGAGAGTATAGCAGAGAAAATAAAACATTCCATCCCCTTGTTTCTAACTTTCAGTTATCCACACACTTGGGATATGCTCCTTTGAATTAATTCATCACGTTCCTAGCGTTCACAGATTCAAGAGTCCAGGGAAAGATGGCAGCAGCAGACTTCATTTTAGGACCTGCTACCTAGAAGAACATTTCTGGGAAGATGAGTGAATGCTGAGCAGTCAGCTCTGGGGATACTTCTCAGAAATCCCCAAGGTAGCATCAGCTGGACAACTCCATTCTCTGACTCAGGTCAGAGTAAAGTGAAGCCCTCACAGGTAAATATTGAACCAGGTGTTAAAACACCATCAGACACCATACATAAATAGCAGCTGCTGGAAAGAATGGGGAGACCTCATCACTTGGCAACAGCTCCGATTAAGGCTTCCTCGGGAGAGATGGTGGGAGAATGAGGGAGAAGGGAAAGCAAATGTCCATGGTGTGTGGCCAGGCCTCTGTGTCCACACACATCACACGTCCCTCGAAAATGCAAAGGAGATTACTCAGGGGCTGCTAGAAAATAGAAAGACCAGGAAAAGGGATGATGCGGTGCTTCTCGAACAGGAGGTGGGAACGGAATTAGTCTAGAGTCTTGTGTGCAATTCTGATCTTCCTAGAATTATTTGATGGTCCAGAGATGCCACCTAGGGAGTTTGGTACAGACTGGCTCAGGTTTTATTTTGCAACGTTTGTGCCAGGGTCACACCTTTGGGAGAGAAGAGGAGAAAGCTGGCCCTTGTTAAGTACCAAACAGGTTCTCCGCCACATGCTAGGTGGTTCACTCCCACAAACTCAATTCATTCTCACAAGAGCTCCCAAGGTACAGAGCAGACAACTGAGCCTCAGACTTATGCTCAGGTTATGTAACTAGTAATTGATCAAATCAGGATTCAAATGCAGTTATCTGTAATTCCAACACCCCACCCTAGTTATTTTACTGTAGTCCAACACTGTCTCGGCAGAAGTTAGTCCTAATGGAACTTTCCCCTTTTCCACTCATCTACTTTATACTCCAGGGAAACTTGGCTAGTTCAAACGTATCGAAGCCATGACCTCTTCTCCCTAAAGGCTTTCACTCGTGCTATTCAAGTCTCTAGTCATTCTCATTTTTTGTCCCCCAATAGAATTTCAAGTGGAAGTTCTTATGCATGTTTTGTGTCGACAGAGATTAGTGCATGAAAGGGTTACAGAAGGCAAATGGTCCAGATTCTCTAATTTCACTGGTTAGAAAAGTGAGTCCTGAAGAGTATTTCCAAGGTCACACAGTTAGCAGTGAGGACAGTAACAGAGTCCAGACCAGTGACTGTCTCGGGGATTCTGAGTCCTGTAATCCAGAAGCCATAGAAACAAATAGAAAAACGAGACAGAGATGGATATATATATATATATATGGATAGATAGATATTCCAAATGTTCTGGATTTAAAACTTATCTTCACTCATTGTGTGATCTTGAACACCTTATTCAACCCCAGGACATTTTTCCATTAATTATTAATTAACTTTTCCATTAAGGAATGTTTCCTGGTCTATAAAATGGAAATGTTAATCTCTACCTTAATGATTTTGAGAATTTAATGAAACAACATGGGTAAGACACCTGGTCCAACCTGGCACACAGTAGCTATGCAATAAAAATTAAACTGTTCCTTTTACGTTCTACAAATTTGAGAAAAGGACAGAAAGCAATAGCAGCATTGTTGCAGTGTCTGGGTTGTTTTTTGTTTGTCTGTTTTTTCAGCACACTTAAATTCTAGAACTTGAATGAAACAAAGACCCAAGACATCAGACCTGTAAACCCAAAAATACGACCCTTTCATTAGCATAAAGACATCTGCAGTTGGAAGATGTGGTATATATACACAATGGAATACTACTCAGCCATAAAAAAGAATGACATAATGCCATTTGCAGCAACATGAATGAACTAGAGAATCTCATACTGAGTGAAATGAGCCAGAAGGACAAAGACAAATACCATATGATATCACTTATAACTGGAATCTAATATCCAGCACAAATGAACATCTCCTCAGAAAAGAAAATCATGGACTTGGAGAAGAGACTTGTGGCTGCCTGATGGAAGGGGGAGGGAGTGGGAGGGATCGGGAGCTTGGGCTTATCAGACATAACTTAGAATAGATTTACAAGGAGATCCTGCTGAATAGCATTGAGAACTTTGTCTAGATACTCATGTTGCAACAGAAGAAAGGCTAGGGGAAAAAATATAATTGTAATGTATACATGTAAGGATAACCTGACCCCCTTGCTGTACAGTGGGAAAAAAAAAAAAAAGACATCCGCAGTTGTCACATGGTTTCTTCCTGCTGTCATCTGCCCATCAGCACCATGTTCTTGTACAATTAAAATTGTCTGCTGCCCTAACTGTGCTCATCTCATGCTCACAAGGCCAAGTTCTCCTGTGATTTAGTCAACACCATTCTTCTGGCACCAGCTTGGCCTCACACTCTGTCTTTCCCGCCTTGCAACAAATTACACTCAACCCTGTAGGGTATTCCCCAACTTCCTAAAATAGGATACATACTCAGTTGCAGCAAAAATGAATGTGCAGGAGTTCCTGCTGTGGTGCAATAGGATCAGCGGCATCTTGGGAATGCTGGGATGCAGGTATAAAGGCTGGCACAGTGGGTTAAGGATCCCTCACTGCTGCACCTGAGGCTTAGATAGCAACTGTGGCTTGGCTCTGATCCCTAGCCTGGGAACTCCATACGCTTGGGGTGGCTGAAAATGAGAAAGAGAAAAAAAAAGAATGTTCATTAAAATGCGGCAGTACACCTATGCAAACAACCTGGTACCTGGCTCTGACCAACCTACTATGGGGCTCAGGCTGTGACTGGGCTCCAAACAGATCAAAAGTCTAAGTGCACAGATCCAGGCTCTTCCTCCCTAAAATCCTGAGTGTGTCTGAACTGGAGATACCCAGGCTACAATCAAGGCAATGCACTTCTTTCTCACTTCCTACTTCTCCTCAAAGTGAACAAGAATTTGTTGAATGATAAATCAGTACTCCCAAAACGAAGGCTTTTCAGGACACATGTTAGGAATTAAGATGTAAGACTTGGGTTTTTTTATTATATGGATTATGTCTCTAATTTAGTACTGTCCTCCTCAATCAGAATCACTGCCTTTGATTCATAGAAAATGGCAGGCCACTTTCCATTCTAGGGTATTAGTTCAAATCTGTCAGCGCTGATAATGACAGACAATTGTCTCCATCTGTGTGTGCTCTGTCTACTGGTTTTAATTGAGTGTGTATTGAACAAATATTCATTGTCATTAAGCTAACTCTGCTAGATCTTTCTGGCATTGTCAACAGCGACAATGAAGACGAGAAAAGAAAGAAGAGAGAGGGAGGGAGAGATGGAAGAAAGGAGAGAGGAAAGAAGGAAGAAAAGAGGGAATGAAGGAAGGAGGAAAAGAAGGAGAAAGAAAAAGAAGGAAGAGAGAGAGAGAGGAAGGAAGGGGAGGAAGAGCGGGAGGGAGGAAAAAAGAATCTCAGATACCGAGATGCTCAAAATGCTGGATGTTATCAGGAAGGACAGTAGAACAAAATGGAAAGCACGACCCCACACTTTATAGAGGTGACTCCAGGTCACTTCACAGGGACATGGTTTGTTCCCTAGCTCCGCATCACCTGTGCCCACCCTCTTGGTGCCACTAGAGTCAATCTACAAAAGCCTTGGTCCAGGGAACTTAGCATTAAGACCAGTCAGCGTGAATCCTCCCATCTTACATTTTAGTTTTAATTATTGGTCTTCTTTATTTCCCCTATGATGAACTTCATTCTTGCCTTCTAATTCTAGAATTTGGATTCATGGCACTGTCCATGGTTATGTCCCTACCCCTGCCTTGATGACCACCCAACACGCCGTTTCCTTCTAAAACAAACTGAGTTGTTATTACCACGGTCTAAACATCAGGCGAATTACACCGTCGTATTTTAATCTTCACAAAATCCATCTACATAGGTGCAAATTATCCCCGTATTATAGCCAAGGAGCTGAGGCTTAGAAGGACACGTGACTTAAGGTCATGCCTTAGTAAGGAGGGAATGAATTTGACATAGTTTTTTACTCAGAACACAGGTGTTTTAAACCAAACACCAGAGGCTTCCCGTATTCCCGCCATACAGGCATCACAATCGAACAGGATATGGAGACAAGAAGGTGAGTGACAGTGGAATAGGACACAAGCATGCAGAGGAAGAAGCAATTCATTCTTCCTCAGAAAACTGCAGAAGGCTTTATATGCATAGTGAGTCCAGAAAGAAGAGGAGGAAGAAATGTGAGAAGAAGCCTTCAGGGAACTGGAAATGCACAAATGACCAGGAGTAGCTTACAGTCAGAATCAGCATGTTGGATAGGAATGTGTCAATAGAAGAACCTAAAAGGATAATGGAGACCAACTGGAGAAGAATTTGAATACAAACAAAGTTAGGGCATTGTCCTGGGGCAAGGGAAAGTTCCTTTTTATGGCAGCACCCTGGGCATATGGAAATTCCCAGGCTTGGCGTGAAATCGGAGCTGCAGCTGCCAGCAGGGCTACACAGCCACAGCAATGCTGGATCCCAGACACTCTGCTTGCCGCAACACTGAATCCTCAACCCACTGAAGGATGCTAGGGATCCATCTCCTATCCTCACAGAGTCAACATCCGATTCTTAACCTGCTGAGCCACAGTGGAGACTCCAAGGATGAATTTCAGTAAAAAGTTTCTTCTGTCCCCAGTTTGGATACTGAATGAAAGCAGAGAAAAGCCAGCCGAGAGGATGTAATACCGTCCAGATGGAGATGACAGAGGCCTGATTCGGGTCTGTTGTGGCAGGTGGAAGAGGCAATTGGGAAGAAAGATTTATATTTCTATACTTGCAGGCAACTGGGTATGGGAAAGAGTAAGGATTAGTTGAAGATTCAAGTTTAAGCAATCGTTCCAGAATCTTACTGTCTTCAAACTGAGAGATACAACCTGAAGTATTAAAAAATGAAATTACAGAACAATGTGAGAAAGCACTAAAGTACACAGCAGGCTTATGAAACCTGCAAGATCATAAGCAAATAGTCTAAAAAGTGATTTTCAAATTTTAGTGTTGTAGACAAATCACTTGGGAATTGGATTAAAATGTGGATACTGATTGAGTAGGTCTGTTGTGAGGCCCAAGAGCCTGCATATCTAACAAACTCTCAGTGATGCTGAAACTGACCCGCAGAGCACACTTTAAGTAGCAAGGTTGTAAAATGCCAAGGGAGATCTTCAAGACACTTTTACTCAGTGGCAATGATTTAGTATTACATACAGATCAGTAAAGAAAACTGGCAATGGAAGCTTTTAAGGGGTGAGTGTGGGAAGGAGAAAATACGCCTTATTTTTGGTAAGTGCTGCATGAAGTCTCACCGTGCTGTCCAAAAAGGGTCCCGGTGTTGCTCAAGGAGGCCACGTGGCCCGCGGATGTCTTGGCAACTCTGCCTGGGAGGTCTTTTCTATGTATGAGATGGAAAGAATGAGCCCCATGTAACTGCAGAGTTACCTCCATCACAGCCAAGAACATTCACCTTCTATAAAGAAAAGGTTCCCCAGGCTTCTTCCTTTGCCAAGACTTAAGACTCCTGCTGGAGATGGAGATGAAAACATGTAGCAGTCAGCTCCCTTAAAGAATGTCAAAAATACATACCAGGGATCTTTGTCCAAAAATAAATAACTATTGTTTGGCAAATGTTTAGGACAATGGATGGAATTGTATATAAATCCTGTTCTCTCCTTACCAATGGCTACTTGCCTGCTTTAACTTGCAGGTGTGTTGCTGTTGCTTGTTTCTCTTTTAATCTGGTTCCATAATGAAAGTATTCAGTAAAATTAAGTTTTAAGAAATGTGTGCTATTATCCGCGCCTTAAAGATGTGGCAGTTTCTTTAACATTAAAGATTCCAAGCACTGAAAGGAAATTTAAAAGTCAGCTGAGACTCTCAGTGATTCAACACTGATTTCCAACTAAGTGATCAACTACCCTCTACTTGAATACCTCCAGTGCCAGTCGGCTCATCACCATGCAAAGATTTCAGTACACTTTCTGAGAGCTCTGTTGAAAAATTCTAATTTATGTTGTCTGAAGCTGGCCCTGTGATTCTTTCGTGTATGAGTCCTGGTTTCACATTGTAACGTCACAAAGAAACACGTAACCTCTCTTTCAAATAGTAGTTCTTCAAATCTTAAGCTACCATATGAGCTGACTGAATGTGCAGGTGTCCAGGTCAAAAATTCTTAGTTCTTTGGACTCTTCCTCATCTAAAATAATTCAGATCTCTTCTCCATTCCACTGTCTGTACTCTAGAAGTGCTCCAGCTTTCTTTTTAAACTGTGGTATTCTCAATCAAGGGGAATACTCTAAATACAACTCCAAATAGTTGAGATAAATTTGCCTGCCACGAAGTTCCTGTCGTGGCGCAGTGGGTAACAAATCTGACTAGGAATCATGAGGTTGCAGGTTCGATCCCTGGCCTTGCTCAGTGGGTTAAGGATCCGGCGTTGCCGTGAGCTGTGGGGTAGGTTGCAGACGCGGCTCGGATCCCGCATTGCTGTGGCTCTGGCGTAGGCCAGTGGCTACAGCTCCGATTCGACCCCTAGCCTGGGAACCTCCATATGCCGCGGGAGCACCCCAAGAAATGGCAAAAAGACAAAAAAAAATTTCCTGCCACATCCTTTATACTGTATTATTCCATATATTATTTTTCCACCTTAATGCATCTTACACTCACACCAACGAGACAGAAAAAGAATATGGATCATGTGAACGAAGAATCTGAGATCACCAATCTCTTATTAGCTGTGTAAGAAAGTGATTTCATCTCTCTGAGCTTAAATTTTCAACTTAGAAAAGGCAAAAATTAACCTTAAATATTGGAGTACTGGAGTTCCCATGGTGGCTCAGCAGAAACGAATCTGACTAGTATCTGTGAGGACACAGGTTCGATCCCTGGCCTCACTCAGTGGGTTAAGGATCCAGCATTGCCTTGAGCTGTGGTGTAGGTGACAGACATAGCTCAGATCTGGCATTGCTATAGCTGTGGTTTAGGCTGGCAGCTATAGCTCCGTTTCGACCCCTAGCCTGAGAACTTCCATATGCCACAGGTACGGCCCTGAAAAGACAAAAAAAAAAAAAAAAAGCAGTTCCTATTGTGGAAGGGAGCTGGTGTTGTCTCTGCATTAGCATGGGTTTGATCCCCAGCCCAGGAAAGGGTTACGGATCTGGCATTGCCACAGCTATGGTGTAGGTCTCGGCTGCAGCTTGGATTTGATCCCTGGGTTAGGAACTTCCATATGTCATGGGTATGGTCAAAAAAATTAATGATGGATATATAATTCACAGACAAATGTATGTAAAATTTCTAATAATTGTATATAATAGACATTCTATAAACTGTAACAGTTATTATACATTTTGGTCTTTGGTGAGGTATGTCAATTGCTAATCTATATTCCATTTACAATCACGTTAAAATCTTTAAACACTTTTATATATCACATTTCACTAGTACATTTATTTTATTGTGAAATGAGTGGCATAAATTCACCTTTACTTACGTTTACTTCTTTCAGATGTTCACCTATTATTTCAGAGTCACTTGAATTCCTACGAATAACAATTCTAGAATAAGTATTTTAACCATCCCTCTCAATTTTGAACTGCATAAAATTCTGGTTAGCATGACTTTAATTAAAATATCATCTTTGAAAAGCATGTCATTGTTTAAATTGGTTTTTAAATGTAAGATTGTTTTAAATGCAACATGATATTGTTTTATATACATATGTATGTAACATATACACAAGGTTGAATGAAAGGTCCTACGTCTCTAGAAATATCACCATTTAGATAAACATCGGCCCTTTGAATCCATCCCTTGGATTTCCTAAGAATTACTCTATTTATAATAAATCATCTCTTACTGTTCCAAGTATTCATCTGTTAAAAGATGGCACATCGTGTTGAAATTTAAACATGTACAGTATATACCTAACCCACCAAAGAAGGAAATAATTCTATTCTCCCATGGATGATTTATTCTTGGTGAACTCATGAAGTCTAACAATAACCACTGCTTTCCTTTTGAGAGGCTTACAACATCAATTCTTTTTTTGGAAAAAAAAATATTTTAGAGCAGTTTTAAGTTCACAGCAAAATTAAGGAGAAAGCCCAGATATTTCCCACATGCCCCCTTCTCCCTCACACAAATAACCTCCCTCTCGCTCACTAAATGTCGCCCACCAGAGTGGTACATTTGCGTCAGCTGAGGAACCCTCATTGTCATCTCATTATCACCTAGAGTCCAGAGCTGACTTTCGCATTCGCTCTTGGTGGTAGACATTTCCATTCCACGAGTTTGGGGAAATGTATAATGACATGTACCCATCATTACAGTATCATACAGAGTATTTTCCCTGCCTTAAAAATCGTCCACGTTGCACCTGTTCATCTCTTTCCTTCCCCAGCTCCTGACAACCATGGATCTTTCTACTGTCTTCATAGTTTTGCCTTTCCCAGATGTCATAGAGTTGGAATATCGCAGTGCATAGCCTTTTCAGATTGGCTTTTTTCACTTAGTAATATGCATTTAAGTTTCTTCTATGTCATTTCATGGCTTGATGGCTCATTTCTTTTTAGCACAGAATAATATTCCACTTATCTGGGAGTATTGCTCTATCCATTTACCTATAACATTTCTTCTTAATAATCCTTTTCAATTCTTGACCAGAATTGCAAAAAAAAAAAAAAAAAAAAAAAACATAAAAACAGTAAGTCTCTGTCAGCCGTGTTGAACTGAGAGATGATGAGAAAAGAAAAGTACTTCATTTACCCCTTTAACAGAATGTCTAGTTAAAAGAAGCGAGTATTTTTCTAATATATGTTACAGAAAAAAAAAAAATTTAATCTGAGAAGATGCTCCATTTAAAAGTGTAGGAATGGCTAAAAACATGAGAATGCCTTCAAAACTTTAAATTTAAAATAGCCTACAAAAGACTCAGAATTCAGAGTTCCGGTAGTGGCACAGCAGAAATGAATCTGACTAGGAACCATGAACTTGCAGGTTCGATCCCTGGCCTCACTCAGTGGGCTAAGGATCAGGCGTTGCCGTGAGCTGTGGTGCAGGTCACAGATATGGCTCGGGTCTGGCATTGCTGTGGCTGTGGTGTAGACCGGTGGCTAAGCTCTGATTAGACCCCTGGCCTGGGAACCTCCATATGCTGCAGGTGCAGCCCTAAAAAGATAAAAAAAAAAAAAAGACTCAGAATTCTTTTTTTTTTTTTGTCTTTTTGCCATTTCTTGGGCCGCACCCGCAGCATATGGAAGTTCCCAGGTTAGGGGTCCAATCGGAGCTATAGCCACCAGCCTACGTCAGAGTCACAGCAATGCAGGATCCGAGCTGCGTCTGTGACCTACACCACAGCTCATGGCAACGCCGGATCCTTAACCCACTGAGCAAGGGCAGGGATCGAACCCTCAACCTCATGGTTCCTAGTCGGATTTGTTAACCACTGAGCCACGACGGGGACTCCAGGACTCAGAATTCTTAGGAAACTTTTATTTTGAATTTGTTGAAATTGAAAATTCCTCAGTATTTGGTCACAGAATTATTATTCTTAGGTCACACATGGAAAAACCATATAGAAAATTTTCAAGTCGAACTCTTTTTTAAATCAAATGTATTGAGGAAATAACCTCCCTCACACAATAAAAAGTAGCCATCTTAAGTACAGAGTTTGATTAGATTTGACCTGACAAATGTATACACTCATGTGTAAGTGCCACCACAATAAAGACAGAATATTGGAGTTCCCATTTGGCTCAGTGGAAAAGAACCTGACTAATACACATGAGGAGGTGGGTTCCATCCCTGGCCTTACTCAGTGGGTTAAGGACCTGGCATTGCTGCAAGTTGCAGTGTATTTGCAGACACAGTGCAGATCTGGTGTTGCTGTGGCTGTGGTGTAGGCCAGCAGCTGCAGCTCCAATTTAACCTCTAGCCTGGGAACTTCCATATACCTCACTTTGCCTCACTTGCAGCCCTTAAAAAAAGAGAGAGAGAGAGAGAATATTTCATCACTCCCCCAAAAAGATGTCTCATTTCCTTTTACTAGAGTCTCTGAAAGCCCACAACTCCAGGCAACCATTGAGCAATTTCCCTTTTCTAGAATTTCTTGCAAATGAAATCATACAGTATATGCGCTTTTGTCTGGTAGCTTATACTCAGCATAATGTTTTTAAGATTCATTAACGATTTTGTAAGTATCAATTGTCCAATCCTTTCTTTATTGATGAATAGTATTCCATTGAATGGATACAGGATATACCAGACTTTGTTCACCCATTCACTTTTTGATAGACATTTGTTTTGTTTCTAGTTTGTAACAGTTTGTAATTACTATTAATAAAGCTGCTATGCATGTTTGTGTATAAGATTTTGTAGAGACATACGCCTTCACTCTTTTTTTTTCTTTTTTGGCTGCACCCATAGCCTATGGAAGTTTCTGGGCTAGGGATTGAATCTGAGCTGCAGCTGTGACCTACACGACAGTGGCAGCAATGCCAGACGCCATATTTTTAACCCACTGTGTTGGGTGGGGATGGAACCCACACTTCTGCAGTGACACAAGCTACTGCAGATTCTTAACCCACTGCACCACAGTGGGAACTCCTCACTTTCTTGAGTAAATGGCTAAGTAGAAGCATTGAGTCATATATTAGCTGTGTTTAACTTTACAAGAAACTCAAACTGTTTTCCAAAGTGGGTTGAATGATTCTGCCCTCCTTTGCACACATGTCTAAGTTGCTCCGTGTCTTTACCAGTACAGTCGAGGTGGACGGTCTTTTTTAATTTTAGTGTTATATGCTATTTAACTTCTGAATATTTGCAGAATACTCATGCGCTGCTCTACTATTGATTCCTAATTTAATTCTGTAGTGGTGAAAAAGCATATTTTAAGATTTAAAAATTTTTAAATCAATTGAGACTTTGTTTGGACTGGCATATAGTCCAGTCCATCTTGGTGACTATCCTTTACACAATTACCAAGAATATGTGTTCTGCAAATCATGGGAGAGCTTGATAAATGTCAAATTAAAGTTGGTTAGTAGTTCAAGTCTTCTACATCCTTCCTGATTTTTGCTCTACTTTTTATTTTATTTATCAGTTACTGAGAAAGAATTTTGAAATCTTTAAACATAATGTTAGCTTTATATCCTTGTTCACCTTTTTCAATTTTTGCATCATGTATTTTGAGGCTCTATTACTAGGTGCATTGAAATTTGTTAGCTCTTCATAATGGTTTAACCCCATAATGATTAGCAAATTCTCTCATGATCATGAATACTGTTCTTTACTTTGGAGAGCATTTGGTCTAATACTAATAGCTATTCTTAAATTACTTTGATTTACATTTTCTTTGTATTAATTTACTTTTAATGTATCTGGGGATCCATATTTAATTGGATGTTGGGTTTTTTTTGATCCATTCTGATAATCTGTTTTTGAAAGTTACGTTTGAACAATATACAGCTAATGTAATTATACATATGGTTGTTTTCTATCTATAATGCTGTTATTTGTTTTCCATTATTCTATTTTTTTTCCTTTTCTGTCTTTTTTTAGATTAAGCAAGCTGTTTAAATTCCATTTTATCTCTGCTATTGGTTTGTTAGTCATACATTCTTTTTCTTAAGCAGATGTTTTAGAGTTTACAACCTAAACTTATCAAATATCCTGCCAGCTTACATCTAATGTAAAAATGTTCACTTCGCCCTCTCCTGTTCTTTGTGTTATTATTGTCATATAATTTACTTCTATTTATGTTGTAAACCCTAAGGTATATATAATTATTCTTGCAGTAGACAGTGAATTATTTTTTAAAGAAATAAAAAAGAAATCCCTAATACTTAACATTTCTACTTCTCTTTATTTTTTCTATAGGCCGATGTTTCCATCTGGTATTGTTTTCCATCTGTCTGAAGAACTTCCTTCAATATTTTTTATAATATAGGTCTGCCAGCAATAGATTCTCCCAGGTTTGGTTGTCTGAAAATGTTTTATCCTGACTTTATTTTTGAAATATAGTTTCACTGGATATAGGTTTCTAGGCTGAATTTTTTTTTTTTCTTTAATCACTTTAAGTATCTTTCTATTGTTTTCTGGCCTCCCTTGTTTTGGATAGAATGTCTGAAAACATTCTTACCTTTTTTTCTCCTCTATGTAATTGCCTTTAGTTTTTCTGGAGTATATCCTGCTTGGGATTCATTGAAATTTATGAATTTGTGTATAGAAAACTGTAAAAGTTTTCTTCAAATATGAAAATTTTTAAACAAGTGTTTCTAATATTTTTTCTGCCCACCTTCTTCTTGGATTTCAATTACACATTGGCAAAGTTAAAGCCCTTGCTTACTGAGGTGCTCTTAAAGTTTTTGCCTTCCACAGAGTTCCCGTTGTGATGCAGTAGAAACAAATCCGGCTATGATCCAGGAGGATGCAGGTTCAATCCCTGGCCTAACTCAGTGGGTTGACGATCCAGTGTTGCTATGAGCTATGGTGTAGGTTGCAAATGCAGCTCAGATCTTGTGTTGCTGTGGCTGTGGTGTAGGCCAACAGCTGCAGCTCAGATTCAACCCTATATCTGCTATGGATGTGGCCCTAGAAAGCAAAAAAAAAAAAAAAAAAGTCTTCTTTTTTTTCTCTCTGCTGCATTTTATATGTTTTCCATTGCACTGATTTCTAGTTCAGCAATCTTTTCTTCAGTAGAATCTAATCTTCTAGTAAGTCCACCCAGTAGGTTTTTACTTCAGAACTCAGCAGGACACCATCCTCTCCCTGATGATTCCCTCCCTGTAACATGGCCCATAAATTGCCTCCAGGCAGAAAGCCAAAGTAATCATAGGACACCCCTCAAGTGTCCCCCTTCTTTTACAGGTCACAGCCTGCACAGCATCTTTCTGGTCCAATGTCTGAACATAATTGTTTCATGGGTTTTGCCCAATGCTCTAGTTGTTCACAGTGGACCGGCAATTCCCACATCAGTTTTTTCCTTCACAGCCTACAGCAAAATCCCACTTTTGTAATCTGAGGAAATACTAAACTAGAGAAATCATGTGTTATTTGGGGCTTCCTTTTATATTTCTGAGTCATTACTTTCTAATAATTTATTAAGAGAATGAGAATTAAGTTACAAGAATTTAAAAAATGAAAAAGTTTCTAACTCAAATTGGTATTTAATAGACAGAAGACAAATTGCATGCATATCAGTTGAGAAGGAAAAACCTGGCATTAAGTCAGAGTATTTTAAGTACCACTGATAGAGGACACATAATAAGTAACATTAAAATGTGTTTATCAGAAATTCTTATTATATATTAAAGAAGTGGTTCTTGCCTATTTCCCCATTTAAAACATTAAAATCAAGCATTGAAAAGATCATCCAATAGTAGAAGGAAAATAAATATCACCTTTTCCAACCCTTGCATTTCATAGCTTTGGAAAGGAGAGTCAGAGAATTTAAGGAACTTTTTTCATTCTCCCAAGGCAACATAGCGTATTACTAGAAGAGCTGATGTTACCTGATTCCCAGTTTTATGAGCCATATTCTTGCTGTCCCCTCCTCTATCAGAATTCAGAGCATACTGAAATGTACATAGAGCGAAGTAAAACTAATCAATATAAACAAATAGAATGCTGTTTTTAGAAATATTAGAATTATTTTTCAATTATTCTCATGCTGTATTATCTTTACATTGTTAATTAAGCAAATACTAGTTAAATTCTACTTCATATCATCCTTTATAGCCAATTATTGCTTTTATAAAAATTAAGCAAACTATGGGAGTTCCTGTCTTGGCACAGTTGTTAATGAATCCAACTAGGAACCATGAGGGTGCGGGTGCGATCCCTGGCCTTGCTCAGTGGGTTAACCATCCTGTGATGAGTGAGCTGTGGTGTAGGTTGCAGACTCAGCTCGGATCCCGCATTGGTGTGGCTCTGGTGTAGACCGGTGGCTACAGCTCAGATTAGACCCCTAGCCTGGGAACTTCCATATGCTGCAGGAGCAGCCCTAGAAAAAGGTAAAAAGACAAAAAAAAAAAATTTAAGCAAACTATAATGCAAAGGAATTGAGAAAGAAATATCTTTCTGAAACCATTTGTTTCATCTATCTACTCTTTAGCCTGGAGAGTATTATACTGAGTTAAAATCTTAGAAAATAGTTATTATTTGAGCCCATGGAGATTTTGCAAAGAATTAAAGTCTTTATCAAGAATCTGAAGTCCTTATAAAATATCTGATCCCCTCAAGAGTACCCTTAAGGTTTTATTTTTACATTCGTACTTAGCAAGCATTTAAGCAAATAATTCATCTAAGTTGCCTATGTAATTGAATTGAGTTTTTGGGAAACTTGTGTTAGATTAAATAATGACCTGAATGATGTTCAAACAATTCAATATTAGCTATCACAAAATACTTTAATAATTCCCTTCCCTTATTACTAACCCTGTATTACCTCACTTATTTGAAAGATGGACCTTGAACTCAAAGAAAGGCGGTGCCATAGCAAATGAAAGCTAAAATGTGACCCAAAGCTTCTGAATCTCAAACCACTTCCCACTGGCTTTCTCAGAGTTCCATTTCAGTGTCTCTTTTTGGTCCAGCATTAACCAAACTTATGTTGAAACACACATTTGAGACAAAACACATTAGTTCAACTGAGTTACCACTTGGGAAAAGCCAGTGTTAAACCCCAAAGAAATGCGTTTCCAGATATGTATTTAAACATTTGAGTCAGCAGGTAATTATTGCGTACCACTTACCTGCTGGACCTTGTGCTTAGGGAATACACTAACGTACAGACCACAGTGATAATTAGCAATCTGTATTTTATCCATCAGTCTATTTAGTTGTTGACCGCTTCTCTCCCCAACGACCACCAGCAATCACTGGGATGGAAACTCCATCAACACTCTGTGTCTTATTCATCATTGTATCCCCACTATTAGATTGGTGCCTGCTATCTAGTAGCCACTGAAGTGATTGAGTGAATGACAATTC
The DNA here is from genome assembly GCF_016906955.1 of Phacochoerus africanus. Taxonomy (NCBI): domain Eukaryota; kingdom Metazoa; phylum Chordata; class Mammalia; order Artiodactyla; family Suidae; genus Phacochoerus; species Phacochoerus africanus. Next base: position 24,318,059 of record NC_062554.1, read on the forward strand.
CCAACTCTCATGAGAGTCTAATGTTAGGAAGATGGTTGGGAAAGTTGATTGCACAAGATGCAGTTTAAAATGAAGAAGGGGCTGGGCATCTATCCAGAGAAAACCATGACTCGCAAAGACACATGTACTCCAATGTTCATTGCAGCACTATTTACAATAGCCAAGACATGGAAACAACCTAAACGTCCATCGACAGAGGAGTGGATCCAGAAGATGTGGTACATATACACAATGGAATATTACTCAGCCATCAAAAAGAATGAAATACCAGCATTTTTAGCAATATGAATGGACCTAGAAACTATCATGCTAAGTGAAGTCAGCCATACAATGAGACACCAACATCAAATACTTTCACTGACATGTGGAATCTGAAAAAAGGACAGGCTGAATTTCTTTGCAGAACAGATGCTGACTCACAGACATTGAAAAACTTATGATCTCTGGAGGAGACAGTTTGGGGGGTGGGGAGATGTGCTTGGGCTGTGGGATGGAAATCCTGTGAAATCAGATTGTTATGATCATTATACAACTACAGATGTGATAAATTCATTTGAGTAATAAAAAAATGAAAAATAAAAATAAAATAAAATAAAATGAAGAAGGGGTTGGAAACTTTCGGAAGATTTTTACTGTGATTTATCAGCATTTTATGATTCCAAATGTTCTGGCTTTTCAGGTCAGCATTACAAAAAAAGAATTATTCAGTTACATATATTTAACAATGTACAGCTTAGTGGTTTTCCACATTTTATTATTTCACCTCATTCTCATAGCAAAAAAAAAAAAAAAAAATCTGGCAAAACAGATAATAGCCTCAGAACCTAAGAATTAGAAGGGAAAGGAGGAAGAATCAGAGCTCTCTAGATGGTGCTAGGCTGGTGCTAAGCCCCTGGGCAATCTCTGCTCCTACTTTGAGTCTACCTTGAGGCCAGATTCACCAGAGTGCTCCTCTTCTAAAAAAAAAAATAAAACAAAAAAACAAAAAACAAAGCACCAAAAATAAAAACCCAAATTCAAAAGAATTGGTGAGGCGCTCCTGCTGTGCTGCAGTGAGTTAAGAATCCTACTGCAGCAGCTCAGGTGGCTGCCAAGGCAAAGGTCTGATCCCCATGCCAGCACAGCGGGTTAAAGGATCCAGCGCTGCCACAGCTGCAGTGTAGGTAGTTTGAAGCTGCACCTCAGATTCAATTCCATATGGAACTTCCATATGTGGCGAGTGAGGCCATTAAAAAAATTTTAAATAAAAAAAAGAATTGGTGAATAATTTAGAGAGTAGAGGGTTCTCTCTATGCAGAATTCCAAATAACTTACCTAGATGCTCTCCCCTCAATGGAAGTGGAACATAATTCCCAGTCCTTACGCATGCGTGACCCATAGATTTCCTTCGGAAGAGTTCAAAAAAGGAAGGGGGAAAAGAATAACTTTACAGAATAGAAACCTGGCAGACACCACGGCAGCTAAGTGACCAAGGTCAGCTCTGACAGAGGTAAGTCATATGGGTAATTGCACCCTCCACATGAAGCTGTGAGAATGGCAATTTACTTCTGTGCTCTTCCTTGAAAAAATCCATACCCCCACTCTAATCATGGAAAAACAAAACAAAACAAAACAAAACAAAATCAGACAAATCCAAATAGAGGGACTTTTTACAAAATACCTGACCAATAGTGCCCTAAAATCATCATGGACATTAAAAACAAGGTAAGTCAGAGAGACTGTCACAGCCAAGAGGAGCTTAAGGAGACAGGAGAAGGCCATGTCACGTGGCATCCTATGCACAATCCTGGAACAGAAAAAAGTGACAATCCACTAACGAAGGAAATCTGAATGGAAAGGCTGAACTTTAGTTTACACCTCAAGACTGGTTCATTAACTGTGATGCATGTGTTACACTAATGTTAAGATATTAACATTAGGGGAAATTCATGTGGGGTATATGGGAAACTCTGTACTATCTTTCTGACTTTTCTGAAAATTTAAAACTATTCTAAAATAAAAGTTTTCAAAAAAATAAAAAGGCCGATATCTGAAGCTGCAGGCCTGGTCTGAAGCGTATTTCCACCACATCGCGCTGCAGTAGAAAGAAGGTATCCATTCGTTTACCTGGCCAGCCCCGTGAGCAACATCATCATCCCCAAAAATGATCCTCCAAAGACATCCCTCGTCTCACAACCCATGAACTTGCGAAGCTTCAGAGATCTCCCCCTCTACTTCCTGCTGGTCACCTGCACATGGCCCTATCAGATGGGAAATTTCTGTTTTAGTTGTTGGTTTTCGTTTTTTCGTTTTTTTTTTTTTTCCTGTCTTTTTGCCATTTCTTGGGCCACTCCAGCAGCATATGGAGGTTCCCAGGCTAGGGGTCGAATCGGAGCTGTAGTCACCGGCCTACGCCAGAGCCACAGCAACGCGGGATCTGAGCCGCGTCTGCGACCTACACCACAGCTCACGGCAACGCCGGATCCTTAACCCACTGAGCAAGGGCAGGGATCATACCCGCAATCTCAGGGTTCCTAGTCGGATTCGTTAACTTAACCGCTGTGCCACGACAGGAACTCCTCGTTTTTTGTTTTTTGTTTTTTTTTAATTTTATTGGAGCATAGTTGATTTGCAATGTGTTTCAGAGGTACAGCAAAGTGATTCAGTTATAAATATACATATATCCATTCCTTCGGTTTCTTTTCCTGTATAGGTGATTACAAAATATTGAGCAGACACAGTAGGTTCTTGTTACTCATCCATTCCATAGATAGTAGTGGGTATATGGCAATCCCAGTCTTCCAATTTATCCCTCCCCGTAGTGTTTCTGCTTTGGTAACCATGGTTTGGTTTTGAAATCTTTGAGTCTGTTTCTGTTTCTGTGAATAAGTTCTTTCGTATCATGTTTATTAAATCCTACATGTTGATTGTCTCTTATGATATTTGTCTTTCTCTCTCTGAATTACTTCACTGAATATTATGATGTCCAGGTCCCCCTAAGGTTGCCGCAAATGGCATTTTTTATTTTTTTTTTAATGGCTGAGCAAGAGTCCATTGCATATAGGCACCACATCTTCTTAGGAAATCCTTGCTTTAAATCCTCCTATTATCCCTTTCTGCTATTTCATTTCTTCTACACATTTAGCCCTGCCTTTGCTAACATAGTGAATTCCTGTTTGTTGTCACATCCCTCTTATTCCAACCTATCAACTCTCTTCCTCACACTGTGCTTCTCAGGAACCTGCCTGGGCCTCAAGACCCACTCTCCTCTGCATGCAGCCTAGATTTTGTTATGCTCTTTGCCTTCAGCAGCTACTGCTTCCCCAGGCCCCCCAGTGGGCTGATCTTCCAGTCCTGTTCCCAGAATGCTTAGGGGCTATTGGCAAGATTCAAAGTGCTCAGTTGAATGGCTCCAGAGTAACAAGAACCATCTCTGCTGGACTTCGAAGGAATCCACTAACCCCTTTTCTTTTCCTAAAAGCCCTTTTACCAAGTGCTCTCAGCAGGCTTCCTAGACCTTATCCTCCTGGTGTGAGTCCTTAACTTACGTGCTCCCTCCTTCAGTTCCTCAAAGAGAACTGCCTCCTGCCTGAGCAGAATCTGGTCTTCCATCTCTAACCTCCTCAGCTTCCTTCCCCCCCGCGGTGGCAGGAGCACCCTTCCTCACTCTCTTCCTTCCCACTTCCCGACCCTCCCCCTGACAGCACACGCCCCTCTCTCCACCGCGTCTCATCTTCTCCCCAAGGAAACACCCTCAGAGACCTTTACTGCCCTGCCCCCAACCACGGGTGAAAATCCCGCTCATTTTCCTAGGGGCCCTATTCCCTTAATTATCGTTCTCTCTCTCCTTCTCTCATGACTTTCCTGTCTTCCACTGTTCAGTTCTTCTCCTTGACTTTTAAATATTTCCCCATCCTACAAACAGCCTTTGCTTAACAACTCTCCTGATTGCCAGATGATGACACTGCACTCATTAATCATGTGTAAAGGATTCTTTTTGACAGACTTTTCTTTTTTTTTTTTTTCCAAAATGTTAGCTGAGACAAAGAAAAAATATGAGAAAAAAAAAAAAAAAGGATACCATTGGCAGTGAAAACATGGACATGACTAGCAAAGATGCTTTTAACTCCCTCTCAGTCATGCTCTAAGCTTTTCTAATTCACCCGCCACCTCTCTGTGTTTCCAGAGCTTCTGGGTAGGAATTCTGCTACAGAGCTTCCCTCATTCCCTCATGCCTAAAATTTTCTTGAGGGAAGATTTTCACATTTTATTTATCTCTACCATAGTGTTTTGTGAATAAATAAGTCAAAAAACCCAGTAGGTATTCATTGCTATTAAAAGAAAAAGTGGGAGTTCCCTGGTGGCTCAGCAGGTTAAGGATCTGGCTTCTTCATTGCTGTGGCTCTGGTTGCTGCTGTGGTGTGGGCTCAATCCCTGGCCCCAGAAATTCTGCATGCTATGGGTGCAGGCAAAAATACATACATATACATACATGCATGCATATATAAAAATTTAAAATAGAGAAGTGTTTAACTCTTTTTTTCCCCAGGCTCACTATTAATGTAAGGTTTTTTTAAAATAATTTTTAGCATACAAAAACTGATAATAATAATTTTTAACATTCTATTCCTAAACGTATTTGAGGCTGCTATTTTCCTTGTTAGGAAATACAAAAAAATAAGGAGTTCCCATTGTGGCTCAGCAGCATGAACCTGACTAGTTTCCATGAGGATGCGGGTTCCATCCCTAGCCTCACTCAGTGGATTAAGGATCTGGCATTGCTGCGAGCTGTGATATAGGTCTCAGACACGGCTCAGAACTGGTGTCGCTGTTGCTGTGGCTATGGCTGGCAGCTGCAGCTCTGATTCGACCCCTAGCCTGGAAACGTCCATATGCCACACCAGCAACCCTAAAAAAATTTTTTAAAAATTAAAATTAAAAAAATTAAAATGGCAACACAGCCCAAGGACCTAGATGGCATGGAACATCATGCCTGCAATTCATCTGATATAGATTCTTCATACGGCCGAGACAGGTCCTTGAGAGTAGAGGCCCATTGTGATGTATGTTTTGTACAGTGCCTAGGTCAGTGGGAATTCGTGGAGAATAAATTGAGGGTGAAAGCAATTATGACTGATGGATAGAATGAGGAACTAGAGTCCTAGCATCTATTTCCAGCTCTAGATTTACATAGATAGCCACTGGCCTCTAACGTGAGGCTTTGAACATTTAATTCTTCATCCTTGGAATCAGAAACAACACCTAGCTGGTTTTAAAAAGGTTTTGCTTCATATAACAGCCATAAAAGAAGAAATGATTTCTCTTTACGGAGCAGAATAAATTCATAGCCCAACATACCAGAGAGGTCTGCATTAATATGACAAAAATCATTCTATCCATTCTCCTAGGCTTTTGCCCTCCAAATATTTATATTCGTATTCCTCCTTAATTAGAGCTACTGGATTTTCATAGTTGCTTAATTAAATCTGGGGAATATCAGTTCTGTGATGCCTTTAGGAAAGGGATTCCAATTATAGGGCCAATCTGTCAGTAAAAGTGAAGAGGCCAAAACATTTTAATAGCAAAGTTACAGGGAACAAAGGATGAATAAAATAAGTAGGAGGCATACTTAATAATTAGACATGCTATTAGTTAAGTTGTCTAAAAGTTGCTCGTAGACTTCAACTTAAAAAGGTAGGAGGCAAGGCATGTGTTGGTCATTCAGCATCCTGAGCTCAGATGGCTCCAGCAGCAATTTGGTCTCTTTGGGGGACAACAGGATACCGAAGGGTCAGCATCGCCTTTGCCGTGACAAGCCACATATCCAGCACCTCAGCAGCGAGGTCAGCTGCAGGGAGAGGGAACCCATTCTCTGGAGCTCCTGCGTGTTCTCCATCTGTGCCACCCTGACTTCTCAGTCATTGACCTACTGGGCAACTGTGGCTGGCTGAAGGCAGACACTGGCTGGTGTACCTGGATAAGTCCTCCACTCACCAGGTTTTCCAATGATTCTCAAAACTGGCAGCCTTCTAAGAGAGACTTTATACATAGGTTGGAACAATATTTTCGAGTATGGTACATGCAGTTTCTAAACTCCCCAAAAATGTTCTGAGCTTTTGCACTTCATTCCTAATGGTTAAAGGTGCAGGACCAGTAATTTTATCTTGAAAAGGAATGCCCTGACTTTCCCTAGACTACTTCAGCAATGCACAGCCCCCTGAAACCTGTTTTATCTACCACACTCTGATGCCTTACGTGGGAATTCACACTGCTGGCCACTTCTTACTCACCAAGTCAGATTAACTTGATGTCATCAATAAAGTAGACCAGTACCATATTGGATTGGAGTGAACAGGAATGGTGAGAGCCAAAAGGCTCGAGTTAGGACACTAGGGACAGTCTAGTCCTAAGCTACTGTAACTGAGGAGAAGAGAAATAGAAAAATCAAGTAACAGTAGGACAACATTATAAATCAGCTATACTTCAATAAAACTTTAAAAAAATGAAAAAAAAACCAATACCAATAGGCGATTTCATGCTGTACTTATCAACTCTATAGTAGTCAAAATACTGACGTAAACTTTTAGAGAGGTGAAAGCATTGTAAGCCAGATGGTTACTGCGATCGAACACACAGACCCATTACACTTGAGCTGAAACACAAATTAGTGTATTTATTTTTCTTGTGTGGGTATACAGTCCAAAATTTTCCAGGTCAGTTGGAGGGCTCGTTACCATACAGCCATGTAGGAGTCCAGGCACATAGAGGTTTGCCATCTTCAATTCAGGCTTTCCCCAGACACCTCGGACTTGGATAAGCCATGGGTGGAAAGGGAAGAGTTTCATGTATGCAATAGTTTTACGATCCCGGAAGCAACACACACCACTTTCTCTCATATGCTAGCAGCTGGAACTCAGTCACATAGCTACACCTTACTACAATCAAGACTGAGAAATGTATTTCAGCCAGAGAACTGATTACATAATTAACAGGACCCTATTCCAAATGAAAAGATGGGGACTCTGCTGAAGAAGCAAGAAAATATACTCTTAAAGATACTAAAACATAAAGCTTTTTAAGTGTCTCCTTCGGGCTCTCTCTCGATTTGTCCCTGTGTTTTTTAATTTGGTATTGAATGTCATTCTAAGGAAAGAATAAAAAATGTAGACCATTAGCATGAATTCTGCCATTCGTCTTTGGGCTGTGTGATGCTAGTTTTCAATCGGAGTGTTTAATTCATAGTTGGAATCACTGAAATTCACAATTGGTTTTTAGTAACTTGTACACGTGTGCATGTATGCATTTTTTGTTCTTACCACAACAGGGGAAACAGTGCACAAAACGAATTTAACTTTTTTTATTTCACTTCTTGATGCATTCTGCCAATACTCTGCCTTCAGCTTTCTGATGGGTATGGAAGAACTATACGGAAAGGGAACTATGGGTTACTTTATCTTTTGCTTTCTTTTTATGTCATCATTTTCAGAGGAATTGATTGGCTAATATAGGGAAGTAACACAAGTAAGAAAGGATAATGGTGTTTTTTGGTGGTTTGTGTTTCTTAGACCATCATTGGCCTCTGCTTCCAAAGGTTCAAAATGTCTCTCAAGTCCATCAGTGACCTCACGTCTTTATGCATACAGGTAATGTATTTGCCTTATACCCGCCTGGAGACTCACCCAACTTTCACGCATGGTGGGTGCACTAGAATTCTGTGCTCATGGGGCATTGCAAACGCTGTGTGCAAATGGGACAGCAGCGAACAGAGGACATGAGTCATATGGGTAGTTCTCTTGCTCATGCACATGCTCTCTTTTCCTTTTGGACTTGACTTACAAGACACAAGGTCAAAAATAAAATTATTAAGAATTTTTAGGACAGCCACAGTAGGGTGTGAAACTGAGCCCAGGGGCCTCTGAGCGAGGTGTCCTCTGACACTTCATAGGCTTCACACTCATGAAGCCAGCCCTGTCTAACTGTACACCCAGAAATAAGTGAGAAAAGATTTAATTTTATGAAAGGAAAGATTTGTGAAAGAGTTAATGCTTAAGAAAATCTAGGTGTGTAAAATGTATTGTTTCTGTGGTTTAGTTATTTATCATTTATATTCGTGTTTGTCATATACACATATATGCCAAGTATCAGACCTTTGCAGGAATTATCTCTAACTGCACAATTACTCTGAAAGGGATACTGGTATCATTTCAAACTTGCGGTTGAGAAATTAAGGCTCGTAGAGGTTAAATGCTTCCCCAGGGCCACTAAAGCCATGTCTATTTCAATCCAAAACTCTTGTTCTTTAGACTGATCCATCCACTTCATATAGATTACCAGTAACCAGATGACATCATTTTTTAAAAAAAAAAAATCTTCGTTGGAATGCCCATTGTGGCTCAGTGGGTTAAGAGTCTGAGAGGATGCTGGTTAAATCCCTGGCCTCACTCAGTGGGTTAAGGATCCGGTGTTGCCAGGGTTATGGTGTAGGCCAGCAGCTATAGCTCCGATTCTGTCCCTAGCCCCAGAAATTCCACATGCCCCAGGTGTGGCCCTAAAAAGAAAAAAAAAAATCTTTTTTACTCTCTATAAAATACTCATTCTCCAATTCATTTTTTCCCCAGTCTGTATGTTACTGGTCAAAGACAACCTTGGGAAAGCTTAAGGAGGGAACTTAGGGGACAACGGAACCTCGCTCCACTCACAAAACCTGACCCTTTACACAACATCACTCAGTGGATCTATGTCCATCGTACGACTCTCCCAAGTGTCATTTCTTCCATTTGCCATGAGGGCTCAGCAAAGCAAATCTAAATCAAATCAAGTGCAACAAAAATGTTAGACGGCACATTTTCATGACGTAAAGCATTGTTGCATGATAAAATTAGACTAAGGAAATATTATATTTAGGAAATATCTCAGCGATACTATTGTTTGTGAGCATGACAACTTTGTCTCCCATTCATCATTATTTACATTCAATCTAATAAGTTCCCAATGAGAAAATACTGTGGGTAGCAGACAGCTGGGAGACAGGTGAATGAGCCGGCAAAGACTTCCGTCTCTGGTATGTCCTGTCTTGCATTTTGATAAGTGGGTGGGAGGCAATGTGAGCAACAGGAAAAGAACCGAGTCTAGAGTTTATAAAACATCTATGTTCAAACCTCAGTTACACAGCTTGTTCCAGGTCCCACCAGTTCTGTGAAGTTAGAGTAGAAACTTCAGCTCTCTGAGTCTCTGTTTGCCTCATCAGAAAACTGAGAATAATAATAACTACCTGCCAGAATTGTTAAGAGAATCAGCCAAATCAGATAAGCAGACAGAGGGAAACGTTCTTTATAAATAACAAGGTGATACACAAATATAGATATCATTATGCCCTCCAATTCTTAAAGGACATGAATGAATGTCAAATAAGCTGGAGAAGAGAGAGAAATTAACTAAAAGCAGACGAGATACAAGAATGAAGAGAAAAGTGAATCAGAGAGGACAAACTGTGGGAGAGAAGTTCTGTTATGCCCTCTGCATTTAGTAAGAATAACGTCTCTGTATCTGACATGGTATTATCAGAAGTGTTAGAAAGTAATTTTTAAAAGCAGTGGAAATGATGCTGCTGACCTCAGTAAGTCCTCCCTATTACCGTTTAGAAGCAGAAGACCTGGCGTTCTCATTTATTTGATTTGTCCTGTGGTTTTGGTTAAAGACACAACCAATTGGAGCCTCATTTCATCATCTGTAAAATGGGAATGATACATCTCTCTCTTTCCAGATTGTTGATGAGAATTAAGAAAGCATCTGTGAAAATATACTGTGAATGTGTGAATTATCAGTGCAATTCTATCAGTAAGCACAGATGGGCTGGTACAAATATTGATAGGGTAACAATTCACAAGGCTCTGGAAGGCACTGCAAAGCTGCGCTACTACCTAATGATATTGAGGCACGAACCAGGGAGCAGCAGAGCAATCATCAGGATGAAGAATCTTTGGGAAACTGTATTTATTTTCCTATAAAAATTAAAATTAAGTCTTTTTTTAGCTCAAGGAGAGGGAACAAGATCCCATGCCATCGGGCTATGATCCAAAGTTTCAGATTCTTCATATACACTTGGAATGCATCATCTCTGTTTGACAAATATGGCCATAAACCTGAAACAGGACAGTCAAACATAATTAAAAGCTAAATGACTGCTCTATAATAAGAAACAATTTGTTGTTTTTTTTAATTTTCCCTTTTTAACTCCAACAGTCTTTAGTGTTGTAGTATAGCTCAAGGAGACTAACAGGAATACAATCCAGGTAGAGATACAGCGATTTTTTTTTTTTTTTTTAGTAGAGCCACACCTGCAGCATTTGGAGGTTCCCAGGCTAGGGGTTGATTAGGAGCTGCAGCTGGCAGCCTATGCCACAGCCACAGCAACACCAGATCCAAGCTGTGTCTGCAACCTACTCTGCAGCTCACAGCAATGCCGGATCCTTAATCCACTGAGCAAGGTCAGGGATCGAACCTGCGTCTTCATGGATGCTAGTCAGATTTGTTTCCACTGAGCCACAATGGGAACTCCCGGAACAGTGATTTCAACAGCAGCTTTACTACTCTACGTTCCTTTTAGATCTAATTCTTGGAATTTAGTTTGTTCCCATGAATGGGTGATAATTGCAAATTCACAGTATGTTGGTTGGTGTATGTTTTGTTTGCAGCATAGCTTCGTCCCTTTCTCTGGAAAGAGCACCCCTATTTCCTTGAATAGAATGGGCTTTTTAACTTAATGCAGTCTTGGTGGATCCTCAATATATCATTTCTTTCTTGAAGGGAAGGCTGGGGGATTCATGATTCAAGCTTGAGCAACATGGCCTTGAGTATAAAGACAAAGGACCGGAAAATGTGACTGGAGCTGATCAGTCCTCAGTGTCATCTGATGAGACTGGGGTTAACTCTTGCTACCTGATTTCTCAAGAGCTCCCTTGATTCCAAACCCTTCCCACTGTGGGTCCTCAAATGTTCCTTTGGTTCCGTCTGTCAACGCCTACACGTTCATTAAACCACCTCTTTGATTCAATGAGCCGGGATGGGTTTCTGTTGCCAGAAACCAAAATGTGACAAACACACAAAACCAAACAAAGCCAGAAAATGCCATGATACCCTAACCTTGCAGTGCTGAGAGGGAATAATTTCAGTCACCTCTGAGACTTGTGGGAACAGGTGTTGTTCAGATGTATTTTTTCATTGTGCCGTTAACACAGGAGACCGTATGTGAATGAATCCACCCATCCTGACGGAGCAAAGAACAACTCTTGCTGGCATGCAGACCCGCCACAATCAGAAATCTGATGTAGCCAGTGTACCCGCTTTTTGTTGTTTTATTGACAGTGCTTTTGATGTCATATTCAAGAAATCATTACAAATCCAGTGTCATAAAGTTTTACCCCCATATCCTTCTAAGAGTTTTGTAGCTTCAGGTCTTACATTTAGGCTCATTTGAGTTCATTTTCATATATGATATAAGATGATAAATAAAAATTTAAACTTTTTTTTTTTTGTCTTTTTAGGGGCGCCCGCGTGGCACATGAAAGTTCCCAGGCTAGGGGTCGAATGGGAGCTCTAGCTGCCAGCCTACACCATAGCCACAGCAACGCTGGGTTTGTAAGAGTGTGGTTTGGGTTCCTTCCAAACATCCTTTAAAACATCCCTCCCTGCCCTTCGAGCTCTCAGGGCCTCTCTTCCTCCATATCCTTCAACAACCCACTGTCTTCAGACTTCAACCAAACCACCACCAAGGCACGTGCAGGGAAGACAGCTGGCCTCTTCGGCTCTCCTGTGCCGGAAACTTTCCCGTGTTAACTCATTTCACAGCACCTGAAAAAACCTCCCCATATCTGCTCCCGAAAAGACTCCATCTGCATTTACATTGGGAATTCAAGGATTTGACCCCTTTCAAATCCATTTATTTATTCCCTCAGTCACTTGTGCATTTATTCTACTTTTACCATAAATAACCATTGACTAAAAAAAAAAAATAAAGACATAAATAAATAACTCTCGAGTACCACCTATGCAGCCCACACCATGCTCAGATCTGGAAACAGAGCTATTAAGAAGCCCACAAAGGAGTTCCCTTTGGCTCAGCAGGTTAAGAACCTGACTAGTCTCCATGAAGGAGGTTCAATCCCTGGCCTTGCTCCGTGGGTTAAGGATCTGGGCGTTGTGGCTCAGATGCGTCTCAGATCCAGTGTTGCTGTGGCTGGGGCATAGGCCAGCAGTTGCAGCTCCGAATCTACCACTAGCCCAGGAACTTTCATCCATATGCCACAAGTGGGGCCATAAAAAAATAAAATTAATTAAATTAAAAAAACCCACAAAGAGTTGAATCTCTAATGTGGGAGGCAAAAAAGATAGATGTGCTTCGTTAAATGATTCCCAAGATACCGCTAAGAATGGTAGGTCCACAGTTTGCTTTCAGGGAGCAAGCAAATCCTTGGCCAGGAAATTCTGGATTCATACCTCACAGGATGCAATTAATGAAGTCAGTACACCTTCGGCTGAGATCATTTATAACCGGTATGATCAGATTTGAAGCCAGAGTATTTGGAATTTTGATCAGACAAGAGACTGGGTGGCATGAGAATAGGCAGGAGGAATGACACCACATTGTCCCCTGTGATATCTAGCGACAATTCAGAGGTAGCTCATTCTCACCCTCTCTCATCAAAAGATGACTGCCCATTAAAATCCAGGAAGAAAAAAAATGGAGAAGTCCATTTCTTTGCTAACTCCAAACAGAGCTGCAGATGCTACTTGCATGGATGGCAAATAAACTGCTGACTTTCTGCAGTTATGCTCCCCGGACTTTGCCCATACACTCTCAGTCGCAGTCGCAGGCATTATGAGGACATGTCCTTATTCCCCTATTTTAAAGCAGATGCAAATTTATGACGTTGATTCCATAAGGTTTCAGGAAGATTTTTTTCCCTGCGATAGAGGATAAAGATTGCTTTTTAGAAAGGTGTTAATTTTTTTAACAACTGGGATTTGTTTTGGTTCTTGTTCCACCATCTTTTTGGTTTGGGGTTTTTTTGTTTTGTTTTGTTTTGTTTTGTGGGGAGGAGATTTGTTTTTTGTGTTAATTTTGATTTGCTGAGGGGTGGGGGAGGGTTTTTTCTCAGAGATCTCACCATCCAACCAAGATGCAGGAGGTGGCATCTTTCAGGATTTCCCATGGATGCAGCTGTCAACTTAGGACCAAAAATGAAAACTGCACCAGATGACTCATTTTTTTAATCAGCAAATGAGCTACACTCTAAGCCTAACTGCTCTGTAACTCCACCAAGAAGAAGGTAAAAGATCTGTGATGAAAGCTTTCCTGGAGACAAGAAGAAGATATCTGAAGTGAATCAACAGGACACACACACCCGGACCGCATGTTTTCCGACACGAACACACACTTTAGCCACACAATAGCTTGTATTCACAAGATGTCCAGCTATTGAAAGCTTTCTTTAGACTTTTCAAAATATCCCTGTAATGAGAAATTAAAGCTAAAAGAGCGATACTATCAGGGAGATATGTTTCCCCCTGCTTTCTTTCCACTGAGAAACAAAATCCCTGAATGCTCTTTTGTGACGGGACTGATGGACCATTTCTGGAGGTTTGGAGGAATTCCTTTGTGCAGCTATTTGCCAGACTCAATTCAGGTAGAAAAGGATGGGACCCGGCAGCTACCTCACCGCCCTTGGGGAGGGTTCCAAAGGAAGAAGACAGGGAACCCTGATATGCAGCACTTAGGGGGTGCTCTTCACCCAGGGTCAGAGGTTCCTTTGCTGGGACGATATCCTATTTTCATTTATTGAGCAACTGCACTCCGCTAGGCACCTGATGAAGCAGTGACCCAACTGAGATTTCAGCTCCTAAATTATCAAAAGGAGGCAGAAAGCAAAGGCAGTGAAAGAGGAGACATGCAAATTCAATCTACCTAATCAAGTAGGGCTCATGGGGAAGGCTTAAAGAGCCAGGCTTTTGTCTGCTTCCTAAAGAAGCAAGCGGCCTCAGCGACCCAGGGTGGAAATCCTGCAATTTAAGATTCAAATTCCATTTCTTCCAACTAAGAAGCTGGCTCCCAGGCAAGCAGCCTGATTGGTGGACATGGAACAGGTTAAAACTCAAATTCATAGAGGGTCTCAGAAGTCGTGTAAGACTCTGAGGCTTCTTGTCTTTGCGTCAGTGGTCTGACTTGGTGACCAGCAGAGATCTTGACTGACTCATTAATCATGGTGTCCCCAGACCTGGCACTGTGCCCAAAACACAGGAGACTTTGAATAAATATGTGATGAATGAAGGGAAGGAAAAAGGAAAAATTTTTTTAAAGAAACATCAAGTTAGTATCCACATGTGCTGTATGTCACTTTTTTCCTTTTTTTTTGTCTTTTTGTTTTTTTTAGGGCCACACCCCCAGCCCATGGAAGTTCCCAGACTAGGGGTCCAATTGGAGCTGCCACAGCCACAGCAACGGGGGATCCAAGCCGCATCTGCAACCCTCACCACAGCTCACCGCAGCCCCAGATCCTTAACCCACTGAGCCAGGCCAGGGATCGAACCCATGTCCTCATGGATGCTAGTCAGTTTCATTACCACTGTGTCACCACAGGAACTCCCACTTATTTCTATTTACTTAGGATTCAGGTTGTTTCTTTCTGTTTGGACTTTCCATTTTTGCTAAACTGGTAGACTGGAAGTTCTGAGGTTAAGAGTTTTTTTCTCTGTTTGGATTTTTAGATGAAGGCTGAGGGCAGACCTCCTGAGTGCGTTATTTTTGTCCTTCTTATTATTAGCCCCCAGCAGGACCTGGGCATTCTCTTTATCCCTCTACCCACACTGACTCCTCTCTCTGCCCCGAGGATGTGGCCAGGCCCGTGTTAACAGGGGAAGAACCTGCTATAGGAGCTTAGCAACCAGTCTCTCGTGGACAAACAGCTCCATGGGCCAAGGCAGTAACAGAACCCAAGCGATGCTCTGACCGTTTCTCCTTCCCCAGCTCTGCCCTCTGGGAACTCTTCCACCTCAGAACCCAAGGGAAGGAAGGCACACCAGCACCTGCTTCCTCTTTCTCTCATTCCATGTCCCCACCCTTCTCCTCCCTGCTCCCCTTTTTCACTCTGCCTTTAATTTTTTCTCCTTCCTCCCAGCCTGATCCGGTGCACCTGCCTCACTGTCATCAGACACCCTTCTCCTCCCGAGAGGCCAAGAAGCAAAGGCTGGTGTGGCTCCCTTTCCAGATCTGTTTCTGACACCCCCTAAGTTGCTCAGCCCGACCAGAGCTAAACTTGGGTGGATTAGGTGGCTATTTAGGAGATTTAGGAGTTCCCAGTGTGTCTCAGTGGTAGTGAACCTGACTAGGATCCATGAGGACTCGGGTTCGATTCCTGGCCTCACTTAATGAGATCTGGTGTTGCCTCGAGCTATGGTGTAGGTTGCAGACCAGGCTCAGATCCCACATTGCTGTGGCCATGCTGTAGGCCAGCAGCTATGGCACTGATTCGACCCCTAGCCTGGCACCATCCATGTACCATGGGTGTGGCCCTAAAAAGACAAATATATATATGAAATTCGAGATTAAATTCCCTCAAATCTCTTCTTTACCGAAAAATCTCTGCCCATCAGGCTGCCATGTCAGGAGCAGGTCGGGAGTGAGCATGCTTTCCTCTTACCCGGCTCAGCATTCTATCATTCCTGCACTGAAGCAACAGCGTGGAGGGTCCTATGGCAAGGTCCGTGCTAGAGTTCCCACTGTGGCACAATGGGTTAAGAATGTGTGTGGAGGTGCAGGTTCAATCCCCGGCCCAGTGTGTTGGGTTAAAGGATCCAGTGTTGCCTCACTGTGACTCACGCCATAGCTGTGGCTGTGATTCAATCCCTGGCCTGGCAACTTCCATATGCCATGGATACAGCCATAAAAAATTATAAAAAAGAAAGGTCCAAGCTATCTGTGGTGGGAGGACACACTACCTAATGGACGGGTTCATTGTCAACCAGTACAGCAGAGTGATGAACAGCACAGACTATGGTTTTCGCACTGTCTGAGTGTGAATCCCAGATCTTTATATATCAGCAGGAAGCTTTTGAGCACGTTACTTCTCTCGGTTTCTCAGTCTCACCTTCTATGAAATGGAAATAACTGTAATACCTATCCCGGAGACTTGTTGTGAGTACTAACCGAGGATAGACGGATGGATAGATAGATAGATATTTAGATTTTAAAAAAAGAGAGAGAGAGAACAGTCCTTAACACAGGGAAGCTGTCCACGCATTCGCAACCAGGCCATGTTATTTTCCTAATTGACATTTAAAAAAAAACCTTACAGAATCCCAATCTCAGACAAAGTTACTCTGAAACTATGAATAATTAAGACAAAGCCTCGTCATAATTTTGTCTAAAAACAAAAACAAGGTCACCGTGCTGCCTATGTAATGCTAAACACCACCCCCTCTTGGCTAAAATGAGTAACTGCTCCTACTTTACCAATGGCAGCTTTATTCTGGCTCTAATCTCCCCTCCCTACAGATAAGATTGAATGAGCTACTCCATCATAAAACTGCCCCTGCTTTTTGACAGTATCCAATTGAGCAGAAATGCTTGATTCTTTAGACCTTCCTCTTAAATCCCTCAATTAGATACTAAATCCTTTAGTAAGTACTTTAACACCCTATTACTGAGACACCACACCACTCCCTTCTCATCTTCTCCTTCTCCTGTGTTCTCCCTGTAGGCAACTAGTAATAAACTCTACTTATTCAACTTCTAGGGTTCACGTGGTTTTTGGCTGAAGGGCACTGATGATAGAGAAATTAGAGAGAGAGATTGAGTGAGAGAAGAATAGTGCCCACTGGCACACAGAAGGCGTTTGAAAAGGCTTTGCTATCATTGCTAATATGCATACCTTGGGAATATTAAGTACAGGACCGGGAAATCGTGAGACATGTGAACTGAGACGGAGATCTAGAAGGTCAAGCCTACCCATCAAATAAGAAGAAGAAAGTATGTGTCTGGGACAGAAAGTCAGGCTGGAGACGATGAGATAGCGGGTGCCTGAGAGCTCATAGATTTGAGGTCAGAAAACAAGGCGTCGTATTAAAATCGTTCATTTCCCTCCTAGCATTGTTAAATAATGTTACATTTTTAAAAAAATGTGTTTGGGGGGTGCCATGTAATGTTAAAGGGGCACAGTACAATTCTATTACGTTATTTGTATGATAAGAGGAATAAACATGTGAAGGAAGCAATCTTAAAAAATGTTGGTAGAACAGCACATAGCAAGCAGGCAGAAATGTAGCTATTTTTTTTTTCATCATCTTCATCAAATGCTCAGGAAGCCACTTGCCAATAAGAGGACATCTGCTCTGTTTATACAACCTGAGTCCATGACAGACACCCACACAGCTCCGAGTCTGACAGAGCCCAGGACCAAGTACTCAGAGGTTCTACTTTCGCAAGGCTCTTGGCGTTCTCATCTGTAACTTGAAAGCACAAATGTGTTTTTGCACAGCCATCATATCACTGTCATGTGGCACTCTGGTATGGCCCTGTGACAGCCATTTGCCGTGTAAATTCGAGTCACATCCCAGCAATTTTGCTATCACGCTCACGGTGAAGTCACCTTGCAGCCTTGCTCTACGAGGCTGTGATTATTTTTCAACTTTATTGCTAAGCTGATTTGTTTTCCATTTGCTTATTGATGGATTCTGTTGTTAACCGGAACTATTTGTTCAGTGGCTAGTAGCAGGCCCAGGGAAACTTTGCAGAACAAACCGTACGAGCCGGCAGGAAGAACAGGGAAAAGTAATGTGAATCCAGCTCACATGGCTCATTCTGCAAGCTGCGTTCCTGGCACTTATCAATTTATCCTACTGATAAGTCTAGCCTGCTTCCAACAAAGTCATTTGACTGAGACATAGTAAATATGTGTCTATTATTTATTCATGCCCAAGTCGCCTGGATGAAAAATATTAACCATTATGCCAGAATGGCAATCTTTTATGGTAACTGTGTCATTGCTTTCTTTACAGTTCACCCCTGTGCTGTGCTACATGCAAACGAAGGGAGGGTGGCATTAGTTCTTGGTGACCCCTTCTCCAGAGCACAGGTGTGGATGTCTGAGCACACAGTGTCCGACTTCAAATGCCCACCTTGTTGGAACCAAATCTCTACACGGGCAACTCAGTCCAAACGAGCTGCCAGAGTTTATATCCTAGGTTTTTAAAGTGTTTGAAGTTTATGCTTCATTCTAATGTGA
The DNA here is from genome assembly GCF_016906955.1 of Phacochoerus africanus. Classification (NCBI taxonomy): domain Eukaryota; kingdom Metazoa; phylum Chordata; class Mammalia; order Artiodactyla; family Suidae; genus Phacochoerus; species Phacochoerus africanus. The sequence goes on from NC_062554.1 coordinate 24,336,316, forward strand.
CATAACCATAGGAAGAAATATTTAAAACAGAAGACGATGTTAAGATTCCTATTGTTTCACATTTATCCAAAAAAAAATAATGCTCACTATTAATGTTTTAATGTATGGTAAATCTTTTTTTTTTTTTTTTTTGGCTATACCCTAATACCCACAGCATGCAGAAGTTCCTGGGTCTGGGATAGAACTCAAGCCACAGCAGTGACAATGCCAAATCGTTAACCACTTGGCCGCCAGGGAACTCCTGATAAGTCTTTCTTTCATACCCGAGGTTTGTTTTACACATAGGCACACACACATGCACGTATATTTGCATTCACACCTTACATACAAATTTAAGAAAAACATTTTCTCCATCTAGCTTATTCTCATCCTATCTTCCAAGTGTTTGACTGGAGATGTGGGAGATCGTCTCGTTCTACGAATATATTTTTAAAATGCTTTCTTCATATGTTTATTCCTCGTATCGTACAAATACTGTAATTGAATTGTACTATGCCCCTTTAATATTATATTATGTCCCCAAACACATTTATTTTTTAATTTAACACATTTAACAACACTAGGACGGAACTCATTCACATAATGTCCTACACAGCAGCGGCAATTTCAATACTGTAGTTTTGCACTTTTGTGAGTCCCTGTTTAAAGATGGAGCGTGTTGACTCTATCTGGGCATGGGTAGGCACTCCCAAGACCCCGGAGCTCCTTGCCGGACACACAGAGAATCCCTTGCATCAATAAGATAGAGACCCCAGGGGGAGATAGCACACAAAGAACGGGGGCGGGGGCGGGGGCGGGGGGTGAGAGGAAAAGGTATAACTGAAGACTAATTTCTCCAAACGAAATCCATCCACCCAAAGGAGCACTGTGGCTTGTTACACAGGTTCCCATGGCTGGAAAGAATTAGAAAAGTTTCTGTATAATGAGGGGGCAATTAGAGTGAGTTTAAAGCAGCCTTGTTATTTATGATGGAGCAAGGTCAACGTGATTAGGTCTCTTCCATTATTTATAAGTTTGTACGTAATTACTATAAATTCTAGATGTTTCCTATGTTATAAGAGAACTCGTGGTAATGTTATTTTAGGTCCTCTTGATGCGTGCATCTGTTTCCCCCCAAATTTCACTCATTAAACCAAAAATGCACACCGTATGCTCTGACATTAATCAAGAGAAAGAGCAAAATAATTTTTGGCACACTGAAATTTTTTGAAAAGAGCATAGGATCATGCAAAGCATAGTCACTTTTATTCCCTAGCTTTTGCGTATGGAAAACAATTTTTTTTTTTTTTTGGAAAACAATTTTGAAAAGCAGTTTACATCACACCCTGGGCTTGAATTTTTTCTTCTTCTGAAATATCTCTTTTTGCAGCCGCTCAATTAAAAACACAACTCCTATGATTAATGTCAATGTTTGTGGCTAAATGAGTCAGTTGTTAAACCAGCTATAGCCCTGAAATGTAGGAATGAATAGTGAGAGAGCATTCTCTAAATTTGCATGACTAACATTTCCACTTTGATGGGGGAGTTAGCTTAGAGCATCTGTTTCAGACACATGAAAATTCAATTAAACTATCAGCTATCAGAATTATCATGGAGCAAATATCAACATAGGAAACCATGACCTAATTATATTATGGATTTTAAACCGGAGATAAAAGCTACATTCCTAGTTAGTCACGTTGACTGACTTATTTTCCAGAGAGCGAACAAATATTTTAAAATAAGATATTCTCTGGAAATAAAAGCAAAAGAGAATCCTCTCTTATTTATTACTCGTTTTGTGTCAGATCCTTCTACAATACAACTTAATCATTAGTCAAAAGATGAGTTTTAGGAAGAGAAGATGAGTCTTAGAAAAAGAGGCGAAAGTGAGTTTGGAAGCTGGAGCGGACGTGTCTGCAGTTCCTCCCTAGGAAACATGCAGGACATTGAATCAAAAATTTTATAACCTTTGGAGTTCCTGTCGTGGCTCAGTGGTTAACGAATCCGACTAGGAACCACGAGGTTGTGGGTTCGATCCCTGGCCTGGATCAGCAGGTTAAGGATCCAGCATTGCCGTGAGCTGTGGTGTAGGTTGAAGATGCGGCTCGGATCCCGCGTTGCTGTGGCTCTGGTGTAGGCCGGCGGCTACAGCTCTGATTGGACCCCTAGCCTGGGAACCTCCATATGCCGTGGGAGCAGCCCAAGAAATGGCAAAAAGAGAAAAAAAAAATTATAACCTTTGAACTCTATTCCCACTTTCTGTCTGACAACCAAGGAGAGGAGATGTGCTATGTGCATGGATGGACAAAACCAGGCCAGAAAAAGAGTAGGTTCTGCCATGAGGGGTCGACCCAGGCAGAGCTAAAGGTTGAGGACCTGTGCGAAGTGCGGCCGCCATGTGGGAAGCGCCTCCCATTGGAACTGAGCTAAGGATGTTAGAAAGAGGTCCTCTCTTGTCACAGAGAAGCTCTAGGAGGGAGAAACCTAATGTCAAGACAGAGCACCAGGAGCCAGCTAGTGACCTTACAGAATAAGCCAAGTAGGACCTCATATCTCAAGTCTCAGGCATGGTGCTCCTCAGCCTGCCTATCCCATAAGGTGGAGGAATTTCATGTTCTTTACTGAGTGATGCTCGAAATCATTTAGTCTTATTATACAAATGACCAAAATTGTTAATTGAGGACAAAACTTTTTTTTTTTTTTTTTGCTTTTCAGGGTCACAGGTGGAAGGTCCCAGGCTAGGGGTCGAATCAGAGCTATAGCTGCTGGCCTATACCACAGCCACAGCACCGTGAGATCCAAGCGACATCTGTGACCTACACCACAGCTCATGGCAATGCAGGATCCCCAACCCGGGAAGCAAGGGCAGGGATCGAACTTGTGTCCTTATGGATACTAGTAGCATTCATTTCCACTGCACAATAGGAACTCTGGCAAAACATTTTATGTAGTCCTGAGTCTTGTTCAGCATTAATCCAGCCATAAGTTCCTAAGTCTCAACAGAACACTGTAAAACAGCTATAATTAAAATCATTATAAATAAGTAAATAAAAAAGATCCCAAGTCTCACCGCTATAAGCATTCATCCTGCACACCCGATATTCCAGCCACACGGCACAGGACACCTTACTCTTGCACCCATGATCGCTTCCATCTCCAAGTCCTCGATCATGCTGGCTCCTGTCTTGTTGCCACATGTTCCACTGTGCCTCTTGTCTACCTGGTCAATCTCTAGTCTTGCTTTAAAATCTAGTTCCAATGTCTAACAGCAGGCTCTTACTTCCTCTGACCTCATAGCATTTTTCAGCGGAGTACAGTTGGTCTACAATATTGTGTTCGTTTCAGGTGTACAGCACGGTTTCAGGTGTACAGCAGAGGGATACATGTTCTTTTTCAGATTCATTTTCCTTACATCGGGTAGAGTCCCTGTGCTACTCAGTAGGTCCTTGCTGGCTATCTGTTTTATATATAGTAGTGTGTCTGTGTTAATCCCAACCTCCTAATTTAAGACAAGCATGTTCACATGCAAACTCTGTCTTGGTTTTTAGCATATTGTATCCACGTAACATATGTATCTCTGTGCCCTTTGGCTTATGAACTCGAGGACAAAAAAAGACCTAGCTGCAAAGATGACTAAGTCACCGTAATGAACTTCCCAAGAGAAGTATCTTGAACTGCTCTGGTCTTTGATGAGAGCAGGAATGCCTGAGGGAAGGAAATCTGTTTTCTTGCCAAGATCCTTTCCTTGAGAATGAGTAGACCAAGCTGCCCCTCTAGCATGGAATGGGAGAGAGTCACAGGATCATTCTCTAAACAGACCAGACACACGGGGGGAGAGATCACCGTTAACACCTACAGAGGCACCCACGGGGTTAACTTACTCCCGAGGACCCTATGCCATAGAAATGGGGACTGAAGACTAATTTAAGACCATTTGCTTTGAGCAGCTGATTGGAACCCTAGCCAATAGGGATGGATACCTACACCCTAATTGAAGGATGAAGCCCTGTGGCAAAGAGAATCTTTAAACTTTGTGATCATGGCACAAAGAACTAGCTAACAAACATCTTGCCTATTTCAGAGCTGCTACAACAGCTACCGAAAACTCAGAGCTTTTTTCCATTTCTATCCCAGTCCACAATGTCCTCTCTAAACCCAGTAAGTAAAGAGGAGCCTTTCATTGAATGTTCAAGGCTTTAAAAGAGCTGAACTGGAATTCCTATGGTGGCTCAGCCGGTTAAGAATCCAACCTGTGAGGATTCAGGTTGGATCCCTGGCCTTGCTCAGTGGGTTAAGGATTCAGCATTGCCTCAAGCTGCAGTGTAGATCACAGATACAGCTCGGATCCCACATCGCCATGGCTGTGGCATAGGGCAGCAACTACAGCTCCAATTCGACCTCTAGCCTGAGAACTACCATATGCAGCAGGTGCGGCCTTAAAAAGGAAAAAAAAATATAAAATAAAATAAAGTAGCTGAACTGACACAGAACAAAGGAGTTAGTTCCCAGATTTCACTGGAAATACATTAGAGAAACCAAGAGACCTACGATTTTCATGAAGACGTTTGATATTTTTTCTGCCAATACCTTCATGGCAAATGCCATTTAAAATAAAATCCCTGTAACCAGCAAGTTTGTAGGTGGATTGTGGTATATTTAGCCATCACTAAAACCCATATGCTTCCTCACTGCTACTCATATACATTGTATTTTTGTTACTAGGGAATTTTTTTCATTGAAAAAAGAGTGACTCTTGGTCCCTGGAATGCTTAATATGTAAAGAAGCCAGAAAAGGATCATTCAGAAATGGGTCACAAATTCTTTAAAATATATGATACATCTATCAGAGAACGTGGTGTGCATTTTCAATCTACAATTCTTTGTTTCCCAGTCTCTCTTCAACCCACTTCCCTGGGGATCTTCTGTCCTCCCTCGTTCTTCTCAGAATGACCCATGACCTCCACATCGCGAGCCTAATGGCCAATTCTCCGGCTTCCACTTGTGGATCTACCATCGGTATTAACATTAAGCACAGAGGATCACTTGCTCCTCCCAGATGCAACTTCTTCCCTTGGCATCCGGAACTCCACTCTGTCCCAGTGTTCCTTCTCCCTCGCTGCTCCCCTCTTCCCACTCTCCTTTGCTGGTTCTTCCTCTTCCTTTACCTTTCCGGTTGGAGTGCTCCACAGCTCCATCCTGGTTCCTCTCTGGTCTCTATGCTCACGCCCTCAGTGACCTTACCTAGTCTCAGAGCTGTGGGTATCATGGACCTGCCTATGAGTCTCCAACAAGTTACAAACCCTGTGCTCATGGCACAGATATCTCTCCCAAGATCCAGACTCATCTATCCCCTGCCTACTCAACATCCGTTCGCATGCATCTTCGCATGAATGCCGCTGAATCGGATCTTCTCCCCCAAAGCTCTTTTATCTTCAGCCTTCTTTCTCCCTGTGGTTAGCACTGCCATCTGTCCATTTGCTCAGGCCAAAACTTACAGGCATCTTTGACTGATTTTTTTTTTTCTCTGACACTCACATCCAATTAATCAGCCCATCTCTTTGGCTCTAACTGCAAAATATTAAACCAGAGAATGAACCATTCCAGAAATAGCTATGGACAAAAAAAAAAAAAAAAAAAAAACAAACAAAAAAAAACAAACCACAGTTCAAGCAACTGAAATATAATTGAAGCATCACTCCATGCCCATCCTCACGTGGATTTCTGTACCATGTCAAAAACCTCCTAAACAATCTTCATATGCCATCTGAAACTACGTAACTGAGTTTCTCCTCTGAACATATTAAACAAAGGAAAATGAAGTTTTGGCTTAATATCTGCTTAATTTTTTTTCTAAATATCTTTCCCCCACAGATGCTAATGTCTCACGGCTAGTTCATTATTAGAAAGCGACTATTTTTTTTTTCCCAGAAGAGCATGATACTATTCATTTAGCACTCCAGAGAGCCTATTAATACAATTTAAGGTATGTGAGCATAATAGAGGACATACCATTTTTAACTTCGTGCACCTGCATGGTAATTAGTGAGAAAGAAATCATTCATTTATTACCATCTCTTAATATGTGCATATGTCTCTTTTCTCTCGTTTCCTATTTTCTCTGTAGGTATAAAATGCTTTATACACCAGATATAATGCATTTTATATCATGGAACACATTTGCTTCCATGTTCTATAGCAAAAGAATGAGAGAACATAGCAGCAGCCTTTCCTATCTTGCATTTATTAATGCATTTACAAACATATATAATATGCCAGGCACTTTGCTATGGACTGTTGTTTCCACGGTGGTCAATGCAGATGCAGTTTCTGTCCCTCAATTCAACTTACAGTCTAGGGACAGTTACAGACTAAGAAATTGGCTATTATACTACAATTTTAAAACCCACTGTCAGAGGTGAGGAAAAGAGAGTCATGGCGACACCAAATGCAGGATATCAGCAAGGCCTCTTAGAGAAGCAACTTGCAAGGTATGAGCTGAAGGATGAGTGGAATGTTAACTGAGCTAAACTCGGGTCTGCTTGCCTGGGTGCAGTAAAGCCAACCCACTGACACCAGGCTGTGGTGAGGGAGAGGGCAGCATTCACTGGAGATGCCAAGCAAGGAGTCCAGGTAGCTAGTGCCTAAAAGGCCTGAACTCTCAGAAAGGCTTTCAGGGAAAGGTTTTTAAATGCAGCCTGAAGGAGAGGGCGCTGTGGGGTGTGTGATCAGCTTGTGGCCACTCCTCTGATTGGTCGGTGGTGAGGGAATCAGGAGTCAACATCATCAACTTCTGGCTCCAACTAGTCTGGGGTCCACGTGCTTGTGGGTAGCATAGATTTAACTTCTTCCACCCAGCAGAGGTTTTGGTATCTGCAAAACCACTCAAAGGACTATGCTCAGAAGATCATCTACGGTCCTTGAAGAGGAACTAAAGGTCCTTGATTTGTTGAATAGCTGAATTTTTATTATTTTCTCTTGTTTGACTGTCCTCCTTTCTCCCTGCATTTTCTTACTTCTCTGATTAACCTTATTCTTTGAAATTCTGGAAAGGCCTAGGAGGCTAAGGTTTTTCTACAGACAAGAGGTAAGCAGAGGACATGGAATGGGGTCTGTTCTGGGAAGGCCCCCTAGGGACCTGGCTTGGTTCCAGGAAGAACCAGCTTGTCAGGGAGGAGACACTAGTGTTTTAAGGAGAAAGAATGTCATATGCAACGAGGTGAAAGATCATCTAAAAATCCCTAGTAGCCCCTAGTAGCTTAAAGTCTTCAAAGAGGAAAGGAGTCGTGAGGAAAGGAAGCTGGAGAAGTAACCTGCAGCCAGTTCTAAGGGATGACAAGGAAGCTGCAGTAGAGTAACAGGGACAAAAGAGGAACTGCCTTAATCAGCATGGCTGCTATAACAGAAATACCATCAACTGAATGGATTAAGCAAACATTTACTTCTCACATGCTAGAGAGAGGGAACTTAGGTGGTGTTTGCTGAGGATCCACTTCCTGCTTCATAGGTGCCCATCCTCTTGCCGTAACCTCACATGGCAGGAGAGGGCAGGGAACGCTCTGGGGATAAGGGCACTAATCCCATTCGTGAAAGCTCCACCCTCATGCCCTAATCACCTCCCAAAGACCCCAGTTCCAAATACCATGACAGGGGGTAGCATTTCAATATAGGAATGGGGGGGGGGTGGGGACTACAAACCTTAGGCTATGGCAGAAACCTTAATTTTGAAAGTAACAATCCAATGTGTTCCAGAAATGTCGTTCTGGTCGCATTGTGAAAGAGACACTAACGGAGAGGGCAAAATCAGAAAGAGGAAAACATTTAGGCGATGGTTGACATGATCTTGGAGAGCAAGTATAGTGATCTGAACTCAAAGAATGAGAATAGGAATAGAGAGAAGAGGCAATTTTATTTACAGGATTGGCAAATAAAATTTTGGCTGCACAGGGGATTTTAAGTGCGACCACATTCACTCAGCAGTACTTGCTGATCATCTATTATCAAAGAACTCAAACAGTCCTCTGAAAACTAAGACCCAAAGAAATTAATTAAAATAATTAAGGTCACACAGATAATTACTGGCATAACTGAGTCTGGTACAGGTCTTCCAGTCCAGCATTAATTAGTTTGATGTTTGGCATGTAAGAATGTTCCAGTTAATCTTTTATAAAATGAATTTAGATCTATCCCCCTAAAATGCTACAAAAGTCAGGTTATGAACTACAATTTTAAAATAAGCTTGATTCTGATCCTTAAAATTCACATTTTAGAAATGTAACGGAGTTAAGCACAGTCCATCAAATAGTTTAAGTTTCTTTGAATTCGTCTCCATACAATGGCATCTCCAACCAAGAGCCTAATACTCTTTGTCAGAGGCCGCCTCCAGCCAGGCCAGTCCATTGTTAGAGCCATTAGCAGAGAAATCTATCATATACATTAACCTGCTGCCTTTGAATAGAAGGTTGCGGGAAATAATGACTAGGGGTATCAAAATCATGAATAAAATATGGGAATCAGGATTGCAAGTTCTAAAGTTCTCTTATCAAGTCTGCAGACCAAATGCGCCCTCAAAGGTGGATCTCCCACCTTGGGTGACAAAGATGAATGATGAAGCTGGTTTAAAAAAAGGAGAGAAGAGGAGATTAACACCTTAGGATGAATTCTGTTGGCGTTGTTATCAGTTGGATCCAAATAAAACATGCTAATTTTTCTGTGTTTTCTCGGAGTTCAGCTGCGAAAATGGAGGTGTCTCTTGGAGTAGAAGATAAGAAAGTGGAGATAAAACAGGTCCTTCCAAGAGATAAAAGAAGTATAGCAAAAGCAAAAAGGAAGAATATTTTGATTGAAATCAAATTCTCCCCAGGACTAAGACAACTTCATAGTTTGTTTAGAGAGAGTGAGGCAAAGAAAACAGTGGTATTTTGTGGGGATTATATGTGGTGGGTGGAGGAACAAGTGGGTATTGATCTACAGGAAAGGGGAGAGGTTGGGGGTCAAGATTAACATAGAGAATATATGTTTAGACTCCAGAGTTGAACTATCTAGGCAACCCCTGATGAAGCTGTAAATATTTTTGAGGGTCTCTGCCAAATTGCTCCAAATTCAGTCATAATTTAAATGCTATGGAAAAACTAGCAATTTCAAAAAGGCTCTGAGTCTTACTGAAACGTGCAAAGTAAGCAGACACTTAACCCTTGTCGAGTATTGAATGGGGATCTCATACACCAGAAGGTTTGCTTCAGATCAAGCTGAGCCTCCTCGGAGTAACCATGATTGTCCGTGGAGCTTCCTCATGTGTCTCAGTCGATTTGTGTTTACAGAGGAAGCAAAAATCCACTAATCTTTTACTTATTTTGAAAGTGGGATTATTCATCTTTGAATTGCTAGCTTTGTACTTAGTGAAGAAAAGCACCAGGCAGGTAAGATAATCCTGTGCCGAAGATAACGAGGAAGAATTTTTCCATTTCTCTAGGGAACTAAGCGCTGGAAGGCATTTTAAAGTTCCCATTGTGGGAGTTCCCTTTGTGGCTCAGTGGGTTAAGAACCCCACAAAGTGTCCGTGAGGATGCAGGTTAGATCCCAGCCTTGCTCAGTGGGTTAAGGATATGGCATTGCCACAAGCTACCATGTAGGTCACGGGTGTGGCTCAGATCTGGCGTTGCTGTGGCTGTGACTTGGGCTGGCACCTGCAGCTCTGATTTGACCCCTAGCCTGAGAACTTCCATAAGCATCAGTTGCATCCATAAAAAGAAAAAAAGAGTACCCATTTGTACATGAACATAAGACTATCAGAGAGGTCACCGTCACCTCACAGGACTGCCTAGTCTTATTCCTCCTTAGATTCCTCAGATTAGGCAGAAAAGAATACTTGCTCGTTCTGCCATCTACCTCGAAGACTGCAGATTAAAGGGGGAGGGGGAGTCCTAGCTCCTCTTTTTAATTCAGTAGGAAGTTATTTCAGCCCTTTAGGAGTCATTATGTTTCATCTATAGTTTTTCTTTTAGCTGTGTCATTTCATCTTTACAGCAACCCTAAGAATAGGGATCACTGACTCTCAGGCTAGAAAAACAGATGGATTCTTCTGTGAATTTATTCATCCAACAACTGTTTATCAGTCTGGTGCTAGAGGTCACAGGATGCTGGACTTGTTGCCAGATTTGATTTTAGAAGTTTTAGAGTCAGACAGACTTGGTTAGAATCTCCATGGCTTTACGGACTCTGTGGATTGGGCCAATTTCCTAACTTCTTTGGAACTCAGTTGCATCATCTGTACAATGGGTCTGATAATAGGACTCCCCCAAGGGCCTGAGGAGAAACTACATGAAATTGGTCCCAGCCTTCAGGGGGAATTCTCTCTGCCTTTCCCTTCTGCAGCTCAAAAGCAAGGAGACCCGCAGTAGCTAGATGAAGTCTCACATGTTTTTGGCACGGAGCCTTTGCTTTCAGCTAGTTAGTTAGTTAGAATTAAGTGATCCTTGTTTCTAATTTGACCTCGTTCTCTCTTTTATTTTTTCCATTGTCTCTGAGTGGGAAGAATATCTGAGGTTTATTAGCTTTTGCTCTTATTCATTCCCTCTCCTCTCTCTCCCAATCTCTCTTGCTACCAACCCTCACCTCCATTCTCCTGAATGCATCGCAAGGCCAAGGGGACGAGCCTGGGCCAGGCCAGCTACACACTGGGGAACCCAACGCTCTCCTTCTCTCCCAAGCTTTACTTTCTGTCTCTATTTTGTTCTGGCTGGCCTCTTCTCCCACTAAGAAGAATGATAGAAAGTTTTTCTCTGGGCTTGGGAAAAGTTGCAAGCATAGGTCTTACTGTGTTCTTTCTGAGAGATTTCACTCAAGGAAAAAAATTCAGCCTAGGAAAAGAGCAGCGCTTCGTCTGGTCCAGCTTAAATTATTGGACCCAAATCCTGAGTAATAACGAGTGCCCTGCAAGACTTCTTTGTGCACAGATGCCTCCCACCCTGCCGCTAGAGAGTTCACATGGGGAAAGCAAGCCTGGACCAACACGGGAGTCATGTAATCCTTAGGGTCTGGCCTAAGACCACCGTGATTATTTCTTCCTATTATTTTAATATCTGTTATTATTATTAATCAGCGATTCCCCCCATTTTTAATATTTTATGTGATGGGGAAAACTCAGTAGTTTGGCTTATGATTTTAGTGATTGTTCTCACTTACAGGATCAATGTTGCTTAAAAACATATTAATTTTAAATCCTTCTTTCTTATTATCAAATAATTTGCTATGTAGAACATATCAAGGAAGCCATTTCTCTGTCTAATTTTATGTCACTGGAAACAATAATCCTGTATTTTTATAACACATACTCTGACTTTTCACTAATTTACTTTCTGCTTGTTAATCCAAATTAGCGTTGTATTGATTTTGGGGCTTTTCTTTTTTCTTTTCTTTTTTTTGTCTTTTTGCCTTTTTCTTGGCACATGGAGGTTCCCAGGCTAGGGGATGAATCAGAGCTGTAGCCGCTGGCCTACACCACAGCCACAGCAACACGGGATCCAAGGTGTGTCTGCAGCCCACACCACAGCTCAAGGCAACACCGGATCCTCGACCCACCGAGCGAGGCCAGGGATCGAACCGGCAACCTCATGGTTCCTAGTTGGATTCGTTAACCACTGTGTCAGGATGGGAACTCCTGGGGCCTTTCTTTAACCTGTACTCATTTTCATCTCAGCCTCAGTTTTTTTAATCCCTAAACTAAGAATAAAGGAAAAAAATGTGTATTTCCAGGCACTTGGAATTCACTAAATTTAAAAAATTCTGTGTTTGAATAAGATGGTTTACAGGAAGGGTTTAATGTGACTGAATGAAGCATGAAGCGAGTTACACACTTAGACCTCGAGTAAACAAAATAATGCGGACATTTTGGTTCAAATCACCTTCTCATTAAAGAAACTCTGCTGACACAAGCGCTGTTCCAATTGTGGCAAACTCGATTTTATAATCAAGTAGGAGCCTTCTGGGTTTTCCCAGAAAGCTGCAGGATTTCATAATATCAGTCTTAGCTGTATAATCAAATGGCTACACTCCAAGACAGTCAAGCAGTTTGAAATGGCATTCTTAATACAGAGTCTTTCTAAATTATTATTTTCTTAAAAAGATAACAGCTCTGGAAATGAAAGCGTCTCAGGAGGTACTATCTAATCTGAGGGTGACGAGATTCAAATATCATCATAGAGATAAAGTCATGGAGGTGCCTGGCATTTCGCCGTGGGGTTCCGACACTGAGACATCCTTTAATTTAACAAGCATGTATGAATTACCTACCACATGGCAGGCCTGAACCGAGCTAGAGATACGAGAATAAATTCACGTTGACTCTCAGGTCTGGTGTCCCAGTCTGGCGGACAGAGTTAACCAGAGTTAGTCAACACCATACACTGGGATGGGAAGAGCTATTCACTCTCTATTCGTGGGGGTAGAGAATAAACCAGGCCCAGTGCAGGAGGATTTTTATTCCATGAGTCAAATATTTCCAAACGTGCTTTCCTGGGTAGCAAAAGAACTGATGTGAAACAGTAATTGCTGGAGCGGGGCGGGGTGGGGGGAACTAACATGCATCTCCTTCATCTCACTGAAGGCTCCCAGCTGACCTCCGAGGCAGAGCGAGTGATCCCCTCTTACGGAGGAAGTCATCAAAGCTCTGGCGCTAATGGACTGTCCTTCATCACCGGCTAACACGTGGCAGGCCCAGAATGCATCCTCAGACACGTCTGATTTCTGTCCCGCTGCATGGACGAATGAGGCTGTGAATAGCAGACTGTGTCGGAACAGTGCCTGAGCTTCTGTGAAGGGGAGCTCCGAGTCCTGCTCCAGAGGACAGACCTGGTAAGGGGCTCAAATTGGCTATAGCAGAAAAGACAGCCAAATGGCTTTGAGGGACGCAATGACTCAAGGTGGGACCCTTCAATGTGAGGTGTACGCAAGACGTTGCCTGGTAACAGGTGGACCACGGGTCCTGATCTGTTATTCGTCCTTGCCCAGAGACTTCTAATGCACTAGAGTAACGAACCATTCAACGAAGTGGAGCAATAACCATCACTGCTTGCCTAAGACTGCACATGCCATGAGTCACAACAGATAAAAAGGTAGCGAAGCATTGTCACTCAATGGATCACTCCATATACAAGCCCTGGGTTTGTGTCTGGTTCCCTTGTTCAGCTCAGCATCTAACACACAATAGAATTGCAAGGCCTGTGAAAGAAATGAATGAATAATTAAATGAATAAATGAATGACAGCAGCGCACCAAGCTCCATATACCTCAGTGCAAATTACAAGCAACGTCTTCCTTTCTCCCTCTGATGATTTGAGGCCAGTGAGTGGGCCTGAGAGTGAGCCCTAGATTCTGATGGAGAAGCTCCTATTTGCCTCCTGCGGACACTGACAGGCATCTGTATGAATTCCTCATCTTCTGGCCATTCCCCCATTCCTCGGCGGCAGCACCTGTTCAAAGGGCAACATTGATGCCTGTCTTGAGGTTTAAATGCCCAGTGCAAGCTCCTCTGGATTTTATGCCAAGGAGTCACCGCTTTCTCTTGAAGCACAACTAGCCTACACAACAGCATAGATGAATGAATGATGCAGTGCTTTAGTGCAGTGATCCAGAACCCCCAGCAGCACACACTGTCTCTCTAGCCTTGCCAATTTCTAAGAATCAATCTCATCATGATGATGGAGAAGCACAGGACTCATCACAGCTCCCACCTGATGTGAAAGACGATGAGGACACAGTCTGGGAGAGCTGACAGGCAGGGTGTGGGGGGCGGTGGGGAGTGGGGGGTGTCATGGGGAGCATGTGCTGGTCTCTATATGGCTGAGAGAGGTTAAAATATACACATAAACAAGTCAGGAAGGTAGTGTGATATGGGAAGACTGGCCACTGGGGACGGACAGACAAGTTTAAATCTTCCCCCTACTATTCACTTTGTTGCGTGACCTTGGGTATGATACTTCACTTCTCTAGGTTTAAGTGAACTTATCGATGAAACAAAACTGTACCTTCATGGGCTATGTAAGGTTTAATTGAGAGAACTAAGCAAATCAAATGGCAAAGTACTTGGCCAATAAAGAGCTGGCACCTCACAAACATTAATGTCTTTCTTTTTCTCCCTTCTGAAGGCGGAAGCATCCCTTCCTAGAATGCTCCTTAATTTGGGAAACTTCTCCCCATTTATCAAGAGCCATTTTTGCCATTACCTAGACATTCAAACCACATGAACAACCCAAACAACCAGGGACACATCACTGGTTAGTTATTAGAAACGTCACCATCCTATCTTTTTTTGTGTGTGTCTTTTGTTGTTGTTGTTGTTATTGTTGTTGTTGTTGTTGTTGCTATTTCTTGGGCCGCTCCCGCAGCATATGGAGGTTCCCAGGCTAGGGGTCGAATCGGAGCTGCAGCCACCGGCCTACGCCAGAGCCACAGCAACGCGGGATCCGAGCCGCATCTGCAACCTACACCACAGCTCACAGCAACGCCGGATCCTTAACCCACTGAGCAAGGCCAGGGATTGAACCCGCAACCTCATGGTTCCTAGTCGGATTCGTTAACCACTGCGCCATGACGGGAACTCCAAATTTCTTTTTTTTTGTCTTTTTTGTTGTTGTTGTTGTTATTGTTGTTGTTGTTGTTGTTGTTGCTATTACCATCCTATCTTGATTGGTTCAGAGATACAGGCAAAGCCCCCATCATACAGCCATGCCATCATCACTCAGGTTGCCAGATACCTTTGGGTGAAGGTGGCCATGACAGTGTGGCTTCCTTTTATGGAGAAGCAACTATGGAGGCAGACAGAACATCGCAGTAACTGGGAATGTGGATTTTGGCATCAGACCCCTCTACAATTTCACTCTATCTTTTAACGATGTATGACACTGGGAAATTTATTTTACCTCTGTAACCTTTATCTATAATATGGGAATAACGATAGTATCTATTTTGCAGGGTTGTTGTGATGATTAAATGAGGTATTTATGTAAGACAGCAGTTAGTAATCCCTGACCCATATAGTAAGCGCCCAGCATTACTGTTGTTGAGCTGATGGTATAAAGACTTTTCTCACTGAAGCTTTGCAGTTAAGGGAACTGAAATTCAGAGGGGATAAGGAATTGCCTTAGGCTCTCACTTAATCTTAATTTCTTTATTGATTGCTTCCCCCTCTCTAAGGAATTTCTTCAAAACCTCCTGGAGACAGAGAACCCAGGGGAGGGTAAAAAGAGCTAGACTAAGAGTTCCCACTGAGGCTCAGCAGGTTAAGAACCTGACTAGTATCCATGAGGATAAGGAGGGTTCCATCCCTGGCCTCACCCAGTGGGTTAAGGATCTAGCATTGCTGCAAGTTGCCGCCAAGGTCACAGAGGCAGCTCAGATCTGGCATTGCCTTGGCTGTGGCATAGGCTGGCAGCTGCAGCTCCAGTTCAACCCCTAGCCAGGAACTTCCATATGCCATAGATGTGGCCCTAAAAAGAAAAAAAAAAAAAAGTGCTAGACGAGGAGCTGTGAGAGAAAGCTTAAACAGTATTTACTCCACTTATCAGCTACATGAAGGGGCAATTTACTGCCCCATGCTGTAAACAACGAGAAGTTTTGACAAGGTGTTTGCCAGGGTCGTCCCGGGCTCTGACTCATGGATTCCACGCGCTAAGCTTGGAGGCTGAGAGCAGCGTGCGCTTGTCGCAGGACCTCAGGGGGCCGAACTGATAGCGATGACATTACTGGGATCGTCACCCCGCTTCCTTCACTTTTCCATTCACAAGGATGGACCTGTCATCCCTCTTCCCACAGGGAACAGAATGAGCTTCTCTTTAGAATTCAACTTCCTCATCTGGAAAAGCATATTCCCAAACACTAGTCATGTTTCCATATGCACAAAAAACAATCCATTTCCTCTTCTCGCTTCCTTTGATTTGTCATCTTCAGTCTGGGGTTGTCACAAGATAGACTTCCTTGGATAATTTAAGGCCACATCCACTAAAAATGATCCTAAGAGTCATGGATGTATATATTAAAATCATAATTCTCATATGGACTCATTTCTTTTTTTTTTAATTTTTTTTTATTTTCCCACTGTACAGCAAGGGGGTCAGGTTATCCTTACATGTATACATTACAATTACATTTTTCCCCCAGCCTTTCTTCTATTGCATGGACTCATTTCTAAGGACAGACTTGGGTTGCATGGATTTTGGGGAGGGGTTCCCACTTTTATACTAAGATAAACTTTGTAAAAACAGTGTCAGATAAATTCTGTTTAATCTTTTCCCATGTATAGTGATTTTATTTTATTTTTTAATTTTTTGCTTTATTGGAGTATAGTTGCTTTGCAATGCTGTGTTAGTTTCAGGTGTATAGCAAAGTGATTCAGTTATATATGTACACAGATTCATTCTTTTTCAGATTCTTCTTTACCTTATAGGTTATTACAGAATAATGATTAGAGTTCCTTGTGCTATACAGTAGATCCTTGTTGATTATCTACTTTATTTATAGTAGTGTGTCTATGTTCATCCCAAATTCCTAATTTATCCCTCACCCCCACATTTCCCCTTTGGAGTTTGTTTTTGAAATCTGTGAGTCAGTTTCGGCTTTGTAAATAAGTTCATTTGTATCATTTTTTATTAGATTCCACATATAAATGACATATGATATGACAAAGGAAGCAAGAATATACAGTGGAAAAAAGTCTCTTCAATAAGTGGTGATGGGAAAACTGGACAACTGCATCTTAAAAATTTTAATTAGCACATTCTCTAACACCATACATCAAAATAAACTCAAAATGGATTAAAGACTTAAATGTAAGCTCAGACACTAAGATAGATTTCGTTTAAATTAAAACATTGGGAGTTCCTGTCGTGGCGCAGTGGAAACAAATCCGACTAGGAACCATGAGGTTGCGGGTTCAATCCCTGGCCTTGCTTGGTGGGTTAAGGATCTGGCGTTACCGTGGCTGTGGTGTAGGCTGGCAGCTACAGCTCCGATTAGACCCCTAGCCTGGGAACCTCCATATGCTGAGGAGAGACCCTAAAAAAGAAAAAAAAGCAAAATAAATAAATAAATAAAAACGATGGAGTTCCCTTATGACTCAGCATTTTGGGGATCCTGTATTGCCACTGTTGTGGCACGGGTTTGATCCCTAGCCCGGGAACTTCTACATGCCATGGGCACAGCCAAAAAAAATTTTAAATGTTAATAATCTCATTACACTGGCACAACTGTATTTATTTCCTCACACTATTTACTATGTATTGATCTCTTTACTATGTGTCAGGACTGAGAACTTTAGAGCACCTATCTCATTTAATCCTTAGGGCACACTGAGAATACTAGAACTAAATGAGAAAGCTAGGCTTTAGAAGGGTTAAGGAAAAAAAATCCCCAAGATCACACAGAGATAAGGTGAGCCAACCTTTGAACCCAGACCTGTCAGACTCTACATGCAAGGTCTGCACATCTCAACCATCCTGCCTCCATTTGTAGTCATTCATATTTTTCTAAAGTTTCAACAGTAGAGGATATCACCTTCTGATACTTTTGCTGAACATTTTTGTAAACATTTTCTGAAAACACTTGAAATAATATTAACACATAAAAAGAACAATCAACAGCAGCACTGTCACCAGGCACTGTGCTAAGTACCTTAACATCATTCTTCTACTTGACCTTCAAGATAATCCTCTAAGGTAAGGAGTTACAAACAGCTCCATTTTACACACAAAAGAACACGTTCAGGCAGGTTAAACTACTTGCCACGGTCACAGAGCCAAAACCTGGCAGAACTACAATTTAATCTCCGAATGCAGAGCCCAAGCTCTTAACTAAAGCAATACACTGAGTAACATCCTGATAAAACTGAAATACTTTGTTTTCTAAAAGAAACCACAAGAAGTAGCAAGTCTCCCTTTAGAAGTGTTTCTTTCCATTTTCATCTGTCATTATTCAGGGGCTCTGAGCTTTCAATAAAAGACCAGGACCTCTGCAAAACTACAGATGAAATTATAAGCAACTCTGAGAATTCCCAATGTGGCTCAACAGGCTAAGGACACAGTGTCCCTGAGGATGCAGGTTCGATCCCTGGCTTTGCTCAGTGAGTTAAGGATCCAGTGTTGCCACAAGCTGTGGTGTAGGTCACAGATGCGGCTCAGATCCAGCATTGCCATGGCTGTGGTGTAGGCCAGCAGCTGCAGCTCTGATCTGACCCCTAGCCTGAGAACTTCCGTATGCCGCAGGTTTGGCTGTAAAAAGAAAAAAAGAAAAAAAGCAACTCTGGTTGGAGAGGGGCCTGTGATGAAACCACCCACAGCACTGCTCCACACACTAAGTCCACCAATGGCCTTTCATATGGAAGCCCCTGCAAGGCAAAGAAATGTGACTCCCTGAGTCTGGACCCTTGACAACAGTAACTACCACCAAGCCGGCAGCTGCCCATGGCTTTCCACGTGGTCTTTTCATATATACTAGATCTCTCCATCAGCAGAGATGGCTTTCCAATCCTTTTCTCCGGCAATTTGACAGAAGAAAAAAGTCAATAGAGACCTGCTCTCACACTTGTCAAAATGGCTATTATCAAAAAACACAAAAACAACAAATGTTGACAAGGATGAGGAGAAAAGGGAACCTTCATACAGTGTTGGTGGGACTGTAAATTGGTGCAACCAGTGTGGAAAACAGTATGGAGGTTTTTCAAAAAACTGCAAATAGAACTACCAAATGACCCAGAAATTCCACTGCTGGGTATACCTCCAAAAAAAGAGGGAAATACTTATTTGAAAATATACAAGCATACCAATGTTCTTTGCAGCATTATTTACAGTAGCCAAGACATGGAAGTAACCTAAGTATCCATCGAGAGATGAATGGATAAAGAAGATACATATATAGGTATATGTATATGTATCTTCTACGGAGTGGAAAACTACTTGGCCCTTAAAAAAGAATGATATAATGACATTTGCAACAACACTGGTGGACTTGGAGGGCATGATGTTAAGTGAAATACGTCAGACAAACACAAATACTGTATGAAATCACATATTTGTGGCATCTAAAAAATTTAAAAAATAATGAATATAACAAAAAAGAAGCAGACACACAGATATAGAGAACCTACAAGTGGATTTAAAAAAAAAAAAAAAAAAGGCAACAAATCCTATTGGTGGAGTCTTGAGCTCCACACACAATATTTGTGAAAGAAGTTGTAATGGAAACTTACAAGGTTATAAACGTGGTCTTTGACATCTGCCACACCACTTCTTTAGCATGTCACCTCACCCTTTGACCATCAGGTTCATCATCTGTATTAACTGAGATAATCTGCCAGACGCTATGGAAGACTCTTCACCCATAATACACAAAGAAAACAAATCCCCAGGCCCTTGTGCAATACCCACCCTTTCTCATGAACATACACCCATGAACTCAGAAGACATTCTAGTCCGAAAGACCACAAAAGCTGACTCAGAGTCTTGGAAGCTATTGAGCTGTCCATTGGTGCTATCCAGTCTATACAATATTATTGCAAGAAGCAAAACCGTCTTCTCTATAACATCATCTGCTGAGAGTCTCATGTCCAGCTCCTATTAATTTTCTTGCGCAGACGATAAAATTTAACACAAGAAAGCTCAGAGTGCCAAGGCTTCAGACAGGAAAAGTCGAAAGGCAAACTCCTCTCAGCTGAATTCACTTACCCAGAGATTATGCTTAAACGCTGGTCATTACACAGGCCTAGATAAGATTTCCAGATGTGCACATTTGGGAGGCCGGTCCTGTGTGTGAGAAGACGTTAAGTGAACTGTGTTTTCACTGATGATGAATGTTCTTTCTTTTTGCCCGTGGAATAACTCTCAGGGAAGATAGGGATGAGCATGTCTGGTCACCACAGAGCTAATCCCTAGTTTTTAAGCACATGTGAGGCCCTCTCCTGGCTAAGGCAAGACCCTCATCCATCAACGAAGGGAAGTCTGTGCTCTCTAATACTGGAAGATACTTCTGATCTTGGAATGAGGACCTGATTGGTGGGATGCTAGAATTCTGCATCAGACCCTAATGTTCCCTCTCCTTGTGCAGACTCTGGACCATGCGAGGAGCAAACCACTACTTTTTACCTCCTCTGCTACTTTTTAATCCCACTACTAAAACTGCAGTTGTAATAGTGATACCTGTGTCTAATTATAGCAAGGGCAAGGATTATGTAGCACAGTTCAGCCAAGATATAAAAGCACTTTTCAAAATACAGTCCAGCCATCCTCTCAAGTGTCTTCCACTCTCATAAGGCAATTCCTGAATGCTAAAATTATTTTTAACAGGCACAGAGAGGGGTGCATTAATAAATGATCAAAGGGTATGCATTTTCTAATGTCCCTTTGGCCTCGATAAAGAAACTAGCAAATATTCCATTAACCACAACCCATGAAGTCATTTTTTTTAAACTTGAAATATATTTTCCCCATGTCATGTTGGAGGTGGGTCGCCAGGATTGCTTAGTTTATGCACTTGAAAACTGAATCCTTAAAGAAAAAGGTTGAGATGGATTATTTATGAACGTGCGTAAATTATGCAGTGATTTCATTGAGATTTCTGGGACTTGTGTGAAGTAGAATGTCCCCTGCGGTGGCCACATCTCATTTAATCCATCTGTTTCATCTTTTCCTCCACTTCAGAGATTTCCTATATTTTAAGGCTCACTTTGAAACAATAGCTCATTTTGAAATGTAATTTAGAAATATATTTATTATGTGTTTCTGTGTAGCACAAAATATAGCTTTATTTTAAAGAAAGAAAGAAACTCACAGGACACGCACCAGCACAAAGGAAATAGTACCTAAGAGTCGCCATTAATTCATAAGATAGGCGGGGCAGTAACAATACCAAAAATAAATTACAATAAAGAAGAACGATGAGAAAAATTAGAAAACAACCACCATGAAAACTACATGTGGCACCATTTTTCTCCATGCTTTAATACACTCTCTTGTCTTCCAGAAACATTGGAGGCAAATATTATTAGTTCCATTTTAAGGATAAAACAATGTGGGACATAAAGTTTCATGACTTACAAATCCTACAAAAATGAATCACTTGAAAATCAGCACCAAAAATCTGCAAAAAAAGTATTATTTTCGTCTCAGCTTCAGAATTGAAAGATATAAATCACTGTGGACTTTTGTGCGTGTGTCGGTGTTCCAAGAGACACATCAGTATAAACAAGAGAACATTCTGAGATGTACTTGTATGACTAAAGGCTATACTTACACAAGTATCTAAGTATTCTATCACACAAAGAACATCTAAATAGATGATATAGCAAAGATATGTACATAAAACTGGCATGCCAATTTTTAGAAACAACTTTAATGTTTGATAACAAAGGATTATATCCCCGCAATAAAATACCAAGCAGACATTTAAAAATAGCATTACAGGCAAATCTTTATCAACGTGGAACAAATGTCTTTCTTATGTTGCTAAGAGAAAAATAAAACAGACCTCAAAACAGTTCCTAAATTGTGGTGTTTTTGTAGAGAAAATACATGGAAAATCCTGGAAGATCATTACACCAAATATTAATAGTATTTATCTTTGATGGTAGAATTATAGCTAATTTTTGTTTTCTTACCCTGTAAATTCCCATGCTTTCCAATACTGCCATTTTGAGCTTTCCTGTAGTTGTAATTAGTGAAAATTGCAAACCACTTTTTTTTAAAGCAAAAATTTTTTAAATACCTTATATAGAGTCCACACCCAAGATTACTTATTAATGAATATACAGATTCTGGGGACTCTGCTCTAGAACATATAAAATTTTGCACCCAGGTGAAATATGTACTATAATGTCTTGATCATCAAGTTAAAAATGAGAATATGAGCATCTGAAAAGGCCTCCTCCTTAATTTTCCACATACACATAGACTTTAACCTGGGGAAAATTTAATGGTGATTTATCTGTGGTCCTGTAACTCAAAACAGTTGGGTCCTGAAAGATATGAGGAGACAGCATAAGGTTTCAAAGTTGTTATCATTCAATATTTAAACTGAATCAACAGTTTAGTTTAATTCAGCGAATATTTATTAAGTTATACAATATATACCAGGAACTCTGCTGAGTGAAAGGAAAACAAAGATGAATAAGACCCAGTTCTCCAAGCTCACAGTCCAATGCAGAAGACTGTGTGAGATACAGGAAAGCATAGGACACTTTCCCAAATCTGAGAATAGATGTCCAATCATTCTAAGGACTGAAAGACAATGAAGATTCCTTGAAGGACATGATGCAGAGCAGAGTGTGAAGAATCAACAGAAAAATCAAACAAGTAAAGAAATAAAGGAAGACGTCTCCAGGCATAGGGGACTGGAAAAAAAAAAAAAAGGGAAGAGAGAGAGAGGGAATTAAAGAATTCTCAGGAATTCCTGTCATGGCGCAGTGGAATCTGACCTTACTGTGAGCTGTGGGTAGGTCACAGATGCAGCTCAGATCCTGCGTTGCTGTAGCTGTGGTGTAGGCTGGCAGCTGTAGCTCTGATTGGACCTGAAGTCTGGGAACCTCCATATGCCACAGGTGCAGCTCTAAAAAGAAAAAGAAAAAAAAAAAAACTTAAATATCTGAGTTCTGCTAGAGCAAAATTCATAATGGTGGGAGTAAAGCCTGGACAGGTGGCAAGAAGCCAGATCTTGTAGGTATTTGATTATGGAGGATAAGGAGAGGCTTGGGGAAGGTGAAGTTTGTGAGGATTTTCAATATTCTAGCTGTTATGGGGTTCAGTGGTATCACTGGGTGAGATAAGAAGAATAATAGTAATAACAGTATGCATTTCTTTGAGATGTAAGTATTTGCCAGGACCTGTGCTAAACATGATTGCATATTGACTTGACTTAACTTTCATGAGAAGCCCATGAGCCAGAGAGTGACACAGAGAAGTTCGGAGAATTTAACAACATGGAGAAGTTAGGAGAATTTAGTGACACTGAGAAGTTAGAGAATACAGGAAGGTAACGTGGCTGGAGTCAGTCGAACAGATATTGAAATCAGTTTTAAACACTATTTGAAAAAGATACATACACGTGTATGTTCATAGCAGCACTATTCACAATAGCCAAGACATGGAAACAACCTAAATGTCCATCGACAGATGAATGGATTAAGAAGATGTGGTATACATGCAATGGAATACTACTCAGCCATAAAAAATGACCTTTGCAGCAACATGGATGCAACTAGAGATTCTCATACTAAGTGAACTAAATCAGAAAGAGAAAGACAAATACCATATGGTATCACTTATATGTGGGATCTAAAACAAGGCACAATGAACCTATCCTCAGGACAGAAACAGATTCACAGACACAGAGAACAAACTTGTGGTCGCCAAGGGGGAGGAGGAGGGAGTGGGATGGATTGGAAGTTTAGGGTTAGTAGATGCAAACTATTACATTTAGAATAGATAGGCAGTAAGGTCCTACTGTACAGCACAGGGAACTATGTCCAATCTCTTGGGATAGACCATGAAGGAAGAAAGTATGAGAAAAGGAGTGTGTGTGTGTGAGTGATGGGGTCACTGTCGTAAAGCAGAAATTGACAGAACACTATAAGTCAGTTATACTTTACTTTAAAAAGTTTTTAAAGAAATCAGTTTTAAACACGTTGAATTCTGGGTAAATATGGAGTCTGTAGATGGAGATGCATCTTAGGACGAAGCTGGAGTCTTGAGTTGAGAGGAGAAGTCAGAGCAAAGATGTAGACTTCAGTATAATTTGTATATAATAATTCTTTAAAAACCACACTACCTATTTTGCCTGAATTTGCTAATCTGGGCGAAAGAGGTAGTGTGAAGAAAGGTGGGTTACAGACAGGGCATTTGTGGGGGGGGGGGTGTCAACACAAGAGGGAATCAGAGGAGTAGTTTTGAAGGACATTGTGAAGGAAGTGTCAGGGAGTTGGGGAAGAGGGCACCTCAAAAGCCAAGACAGAAAGTTCTAGAAGATTAGTACAAAGTGCCAATGCTGGCAAAGAGGTCCAATAAGATCAGGACCAAAACATGCCTATTAAATTTGACAACATGAGTCACTGCCGCCTGCATTGTTAGTTCAGTAAAGGATGGAAACCACAATGCTGATGACTAAGGATTGAAAGGGAAAGGAGGAGATGAAACTAGCAAGTTTATAGACACCCACGCTTCCAAGGAACAGGGAATGAGATAAAGCAATAGCGACAGGATTGTAGTAGCTGGGTTAAAGAGAGAGAGAACAAGGTTTTGCTGGTGTGTTTTACTAGAAGGGTGGAAAACTGAGTAGGTTCTTCTTGGAGAGGAGTTACTTTAGATGCATAGGATGGAGGCTGAAATGAGGAGATAATTTTTTATAGACTTATTTTTTCAGTTTTAGATTCATAGCAACATTGAGCAGAAGCACAGAGATTTCCTATAAGGAAATTCATATATATATACACAAAGCCTCCCATATATACAAAGCCTCCCCCACTATCAAAATCCCAAACCAGAGTGGTTCATTTAATACAGCTGATAAACCTACACCGACACATTATTAGGCAAGGTCCACAGTTTACATCAGGGTTTACTCTAGGTGTGGTACATTCTGTAGGTTTTCGCAGATGTAGAATGTCATAGAGCTATCATTGTAGTATCTTACATAGCAGCTAAAAATTCGCCGTGCCTGCCCATTCATCACTCCCTCCCCTATGACCCTTGGTGACCACTGATCCTTTTACTCTCCATCGTTTTCTCTTTTCCAAAATGTCACATGGTTGGAATCACAGAAAACGTAGCCTTTGTGGTTTTGTTCTCTTGCTTAGCAATATGCATTTAAGGTTTTTCTCTTTTTTCATAGCTTGATAGCTCAATTTTCTTTTAGCGATGAATAATATTCCATTGTCTGGAGGTACCGCAGTTTAATTATCCACCTTGCTTCCAAGTTTGGGCAATAAAGCCACTACGGACATTCATGTGCAGATTTTCATGTGAACATAAGTTTTTAACTCGAGTCAAGGAGGGCTATTGCGTGGTATCACGAGGTAATAGTATATGAAATTTCATGGGAAACTGCCAAACTGTCTTCTAAAAGACAGTCCCACCAGGAGCGAATGAGAGTTTATAGGAAATAAATGTTAGTGCACTTCAGTGGCAATAATTACATCCAGTGCGGTACAACCATCACCAGCTAGGATTTATTTCCAAATTTTTCATCATTTTAAATAGAAGCTCTATATTCATTAAGCAATCACTTTCCATTTCTCCTTCGCACCACCCCTGGTAAATTCTAGGTTACTTTCTTTCTCTGTGAATTTACTTATTCTAGATATATCAAGAAATATGATATTTGTCCTTTGGTGACTAGCTTATTTCACTTAGCATAATGTTTACAAGACTCACCCAAGCCACAGCATGTATCAGAACCCCATTCTTTTTGGGGCTGAATAATATTCCATTATATGTTTATACCACATTTAGTTTCTCCATTTATCTATTGATGAACACTTGAGTTGTTTGCACCTTGTCTATTATAAATAATGCTACAATGAACATTCCTGTGCAGGTATGTTTGAGTCCCAGTTTTCAATTCTTTTGAGTATATACCTGGGAGTGGAATTGCTTGGTCATATGGTAATACTACATTTAATTATGAGGATGTACCAAATTGTTCTCCACTGAAGCTGCAACAGTTTACATTCCTACCAAGTGACTAAGGTTTGAAAATGCAAGTAGGAATTCTGCAGGTAAAGAATGAGTGGGGGAATATTCATTGTAAATACAGATTCCAGTGTAAAGCCAAAAAGATAAAAGAAAGCATGGGAAATTCCTTGAAACACATGGAGTTCCATATAGACATCAATTAAGAAATGACTGCAGAAAAAGGCAAAAAGCATTCATGAACAATGTTCTTACTAACGAGCTTAAATTGTTCCCTTAAGGTAATAGGATACTTTGAAGGATGTGTGTATTAGAAATATTATTTTGTCAATTTTGTAAAGAATAGACTCGAGGAAAACCTGGCAGGTAGACAGTAGACCTTTGTGAATACTTCATGCAATAATCCAGAGTTGGTTAGGCAGCTTGATCTAAAGTGCCAAAGATGACCTAAAGTGGAAATGCAGATGGAGAAGAATGGACATATTAACATTACACAAAATTAACAAACGAAGAGAGAACGATGGAATGGTCAACATGGTTCCTAAACATTTGATAGTAGCCATCATTAAGAGAAGGAAAACTAGAAAGAGCTGGAGGTGGGAGAACCAAATACTGGTTCACATATAATGAGTTTATACGCCTGTGGGTCATCGTACTGGAGATTTCCAGTGAAAGCAATGCACAGCTAGATTTCAGAACATTATAGCAGGAAGATAGTGGAAGTCATGAAAGTTGAGTAAGGCTAATTGGGGCTGGTGCATCTACTAGTGGGGTTGTAAATGGTAGAACCAGAATTCAAAGACAGGTGAATTTGACTCCAATTGTTATATTCTTTCTTCCAAACACTCTGGCCCCTGGCCATGCTAATCATCACCAAGAGAAATGTCAGCCTGATTAAATTCTTTAAGAAACATGAATAAAGGCAGGAAAAGAAGACCTTCAGCAGAATCCTGGGGGGCACTACTATTTAAGGCTGGGCAGAAGAAAGGAAATATAAAAAAGATAACAAGGGGGAGCTCCCTGGTGGGTCAGCAGGTTAAGGACCTGGCATAGTCACTGAGTTGATGCAGGTTCAGTTCCTGGCCTGGGAATTTCTGCATGCCCCCAAGGCATTTCAAAAAAGAAAAGAGAGAGAGAGAGAGAGAGAGAGAGAGAAAGAAAGAAAGAAAGAAAGAAAGAAAGAAAGAAAGAAAGAAAGAAAGAAAGAAAGAAAGAAAGAAAAAGGAAAAAATGACCAAGAACAGAAAAGATGACAAGGAAAGCCAGCAGGTTGGGTTTTCACAGCCACTAAGAGCTCGGGATTTCAGTAGGGATTCTGTCCGCAAAGAGTAGTACCATAAAGATGGATAAATCTCCATGGGATGGAGTAAGATGGAGACCCCTGTGGCCTGGGGAGGGGCTTTTCCATGAAGAAATGGTGTGAAAGGCAGATTGCTTGAGGTTGATGAATAAATAAGTGAG
This sequence comes from Phacochoerus africanus, assembly GCF_016906955.1. NCBI lineage: Eukaryota > Metazoa > Chordata > Mammalia > Artiodactyla > Suidae > Phacochoerus > Phacochoerus africanus. Next base: position 24,363,420 of record NC_062554.1, read on the forward strand.
AAAGAAAAGACATCTTAGAAGGGAAGGGAAAGGTAAAAGCCTTGAGATGGAGAATTAGTGCTATAACGTGAAGGAAGGATTTTCCTATGATTTGTTTTACATTCATGGAAGAACACGACTATGTTTTTTTAAAGTTTTATTAAAATATAGTTAGTTTGCAAGGTTGTGATAATTTCTGCTGTACAGTAAAGTGACCCCGTCATACACATACACATATCCATTCTCTCTGAGAGTCTTTCCCCACGTAGATTATCACAGAATATTGGGTAGAGGTCTCTGTGCTATACAGCAGGTCCCCACTGGCCAAACATTCCATATGCCTCTGTGTGCACAGACCAATCCCAAACCACCAGTCCATCTCTCCTACCCCTGCCCCCAGCACCTGTCCTGTTTGGTAACCGTAAGTTTTTCAAAGTCTGTGAGTCTGTTTCTGTTCTTCAAATAAGTTCATTGGTATCTTTTTTTTTTTTAAGATTCCACATATAGGTGATATCATATGATATCTGAAAGTAAAAGAATGGAAGAAAATATTCCATGCAAATGGAAAGGAAAAGGACATAAATATTTTTTAGGCTCCTGGAAAAGCAGTGGCAGAACTTGAAGAAACAGAGCAGAGGAATACATGATGAATTGAGTCTCTGGGGAAGTAAAGTTGCCAGAGCCCAAGTGGTAGGATTAGCCTCCACCTCTTGGAGCCATTGTTCATCTACCAAGATGAAAATGAGATAAAGAAAGGGGTCATGGCCCTTTTCCCTCATTTTACCTCTAAGTATCATGGATTAGGCTACTCTCACCAGATCCTATGGGCCTAAAGATTACTTTAAAAAGGAAAAAGAAAAAGAAAAAATCATTATCATTTTAAAGACTTTTAAATAAATTTGTTAAACTCTTTCCCCCACTGCAGACCATTATTATAATTGCTAATAGTCTGAGGGGAAAAAAAATCAACAAGTCAACAAGTCAACATATCAACTCCCTCAGGAACCCTGCTGATCTTTATAAAACAGACATTTTCTGAGGCCAAAACAATAATTAAAATCATAAATATGTATTGCTACATCAAGTCAAACAATTGGAAAATGCAAATTCATTAAGAATATTTTAATCATCTCATTACTTCTGTGGCATGGGTGTATATAAATAGTTTTAATTGTCCTACAGTTTAAGGAAAACATTTGAAAAGATAAGTTGTTTTCTTGTGTCTTCCTTCCCCAAGGCAAAATTAGAACTTCACTGAAACTGGGGTACTTCCTGTGGGATAAACCTTTCCACAAGAAAATAGGATATTGAAAGGCATATGGATCTCATGACATTTTGGTTTAATTATGGAGACCACTGTACAAACAAGTGAATAACAAAACAAGTCTAATTCCAGGTTGCTGTAAACAGAGCAATGAAAAAATCCCATCCACAGATGATAGCTGTAATATACCATGCTGAAAGTGGCCTTCTCAGAATTCACAATTTTTAAATAGGTTGATGAAGATTCGCTTATATAAGATTCCCTGGCTCCCAGGAAAGGGGTGGAAAATATACCCATTCATCCAAATTGTGTTAGCAATCAAAGAAATGGATGGAGGCATCCATAGCTTGCCCCTTTCTCCATCTCTCTTCTCCTTCTTCTCTGCCCCACTCTAGGCTGGTCATCAGTCTCGCTTTCCAGCTTCAGCCACAGGCAAAAGGAGCAGCTCTCCAAAATGACATGTAAAGATTCATGTTAGAATTTCAATGTTTAGCTTTGCACAGTGCTGCATTATGTTGCACCGTTGGCCTCCAGTCTGGTGCAACCAGATGTATGCTCCAAGCTGGTGTACAGCAGCAATACTGGGAACTAGACCTTGCTTCACCTTCACCAGAGGAAGGAGCTAGACTTCTCTCTTTGGTGAACCCAAAAGAGTCACTGCCACAAATCAGTAGCACACACAGTACGAGTGGAGCAAGGAACTCATTCATAGCAGAGGCGGGGTTGACATTTCATTGTGTACAATACAAACAGAGGACAGCTGTTTGCGCTCATTTTTTAAAAATGATTTTTATTTTTGCCATTATAGTTGGTTTACAGTGTTCTGTCAATTTTCTGCACAGCAAAGTGACCCAGTCGCACATATATATAGACATTCTTTTTCTCACATTATCTTCCATTATGCTCCATCACAAGTGACTACATATAGTTCCCTGTGCTATGCAGGAGGGGCTCATTGCTTACCCAGTCCAAATGCAATAGTTTGCATCTATTAGCCCCAGATTCCCAGTCCATCCCACTGCCTCCTCCTCCCCCTTGGCAACCACAAGTCTATTCTCCAAGTCCATGAGCTTCTGTCTTTATTTTTTTTTTTTAATTAAAAAGCCATTCTTCTCAGAAGCCCAAGGACTTTTTAACAAATATGCATAAGTTAAATATGCCTTTTTATAGGCTTAGAGAATAAATTCTATGCATTTTAAGAACATATTTAGGATTATCATAAACAGACTACTATATATGAAAGAGATAATCAACAAGGACCTACTATACAGCCTGGGAACTTTACTCAATATTCTGTAATAACCTACATGGGAAAAGAATCTGAAAAAGGCTAGATATATGTATTTCTATAACTGGATCACTTTGCTGTCCACCTGAAACTAACACAACATTGTAAATCTACTATACCCCAATATAAAATAAAAATTAATAAACTTTTAAAAAAGAATATATTTGGCCATTCCACTGAACATGCCTCTTACTAATAACCCAAAAGAAACATGAAGTCTAATCTAACTTCTGACCAGATTAGGGAAAGTTGTTTTGCATAGAAAAATATGTTCAAGAATCAGGAATCGCTGCTTTCTAAGGTAAAAAAAAAAAGAAAGAAAAGTCATAGAGTAGGATTTTTAGCTTCATTTTAAAATTTTTTTGCTGTTTAGGGCCACACATGAGGCATATGGAGGTTCCCAGGCTAGGGGTCGAATCAGTGCTGTCGCCACTGGCCTACACCACAGCCACTTGGGATCTGAGCTGCATCTGAGACCTATACCACAGGTCGAAGCAACCCCAGATCCTTAACCCACTGAGAGAAGGCAGGGATCAAACCCGCAACCTCATGGTTACTAGTCGCATTCCTTTCTGCTTTGCCACTGTGGAAACTCCTAGGATTTTAGCTCCAAATGGTGAAGGAAAGAGGGCATGTGTCAGGTGCAGAGCAAAGGAAAGATTTTCGTGATTTTTATTCTGTAGCCAAAGTCGCTGTAGTTCCTTACAGTAAAGATGGCAGCTCTGACCTAAGATGATTTCAGGCCCAGCTTTGGCACAAGGCTGGATTCTCCCTGGCCCTCCTCTCCCAGGACAATTTCACTCTCACTCCTACCATCACTGGTCAACCTTAGGCAACCTGGCCAGCAGATGGTCATCACTCCTGAGAATGTCAGAGTCACCAATTATACATCCTTTTTTTTTTTTTTTTCTTTTTAGGGCCACACCCGAGGCACGTGGAAGTTCCCAGGCCAGTAGTTGAATCTGCCAGCCTACAGATCCCGGCCAGGAGTTGAATCTACCACAGCTCACGGCAATGCCAGATCCTTAACCCACTGAGTAAGGCTGGGGATCAAACCCACATCCTCAAAGATCCTAGTCAGGTTCATGAACCTCTGAGCCACAAAGGGAGCTCTCATCAATTTTTAAAATACCATAAGAAAGCCGGAGATAAGCTGAACAGTGCCTGTTAACATGTGTTCATTCATTCAATCAGCCAGTCAGCAGACAATTAGTCTGAAAATATTTACCGAATATTCATGGGCTTGGCGCTGTGCTGAGAAGTGGTGAGGAGAATGGACGCAACTGCCTCTCCGATAAGACTGACCATTGAGTGAGATCAAAGCACTAAATTAGTAAAATAATTCAGGGGCTTTGAGTACTCACTCTGCCAGCTCTGCTTTAATCTGGGGTGGAGTGTCAACGAAAACACTAAACTTGAGCTGAGATCTCAACAAGGAATGGGAGTGACCCAGGAAGAGTGTCCTGGGCAGAGGAATGAAAAGATGGAAAATCCCTGAGACAAGAGGGCACATGGGACGGTCAAAGAACTGACCAAAGTGGCTGAAGAGCAGTAGGGCAAAAAAGGATACAGACTAGATGCCCAGCAACTATCTCTTAGGAACAGATAATGGATGCGTGAACACACAATGAACAAGTGTCTGGTTCCATAATCATCCAGCATTCCAGCCATTCATTCACACAAGGATACTCAGTGAAATCCCACTTGTTCATTCCTTTTGCCTTCTCCCAGTTTACCATTTTAAAATTCAAGTTTAACAAAAGTGAGAAAATAAGAGGAAAAAACAAAAAAAAAAACCCAGAGTCATCCTCTCCAATATCTTTAAACCAAGATCCAAACCTTCCTGAAGTGCCATCAAAACAGTATAGGAGATAAGAGCTCCAGACACGTTGTTAGGGGGTTCTACATACATTATTTTGTTTAACCTGTACAACAACCCTATAAGATAGCTCTTATTAGTTCCATTGTTGAAGATAAAGATCAGAAAGTTTTAGCTACCTCTCCGAAGCCCTAAAACCTGGACCCTGCCTAAGTCCATGCTCTCAACTTTCAACTTTCTCAGCCAGGGCCGATTTTGCTCCAGGGAAATATTTGGCAATATCTGGAAACACGTTTGGTTGTCACAGTTGCAAGCATAAAATTGACACAGCAAGTTGAAGCCAGAGATACTGATAAACATCCTACCATGCTTAGGACAGCCACTCACAACAAAGATTTATCAGGCCAAAATACCAATAGCTGAAATTGAAAATCTCTGCTTTATATCATACTGCCTTTGAAAAAATATATTCTTTTATATATATATTGAAGCACATATTGGTGCTGGTGGGGAATTGTTCAACCCATCGAATGGTAGTTTGCTGTCAGAACTCTTACTCTCTCTCCAGGAAAGACTATCATACATGGCACAAAATAGATTCTCACTTATCATATGTTCTTTTTGCTACTGAAATTAGGTCATGCAAATGAGATAAAGAGAACTGGTGACTTCTCAGTGGAGGAAAAATATGGGAAATAATTTCAAGTTGAGTGGCATGTGATAAGTAGCCCAAGGCCTCGTCTCACTCTCTGGCTTAGGCCCCTTTTTAGTATAATTGGACCCCCTATAAATGCTTATGAGGGGACCCTGCCAAGGCAGAAGGAGGAGAGCCAGGATGGTGAGATTTAATAGCCTCAAAATATGACAGATTTTTTTTTAAATACAACTCTAGGACAACATGGCCTCCGGGACAGAATAAACTTCATCTACACTGGAGTTTAAAAAGACATTATGGATTTATGTAAAACAGTGCCTGAAAAACCATTTGTCACTTTCTGAAAAGGTTAAACATAGAGTTATCATGTGACCCAGGAATTCCACTCCTAGGTATATACCTAAGAGGACTGAAAACTTATGTCCACATAAAAACTTGTACAGAAATGTCCATAGCAGCTCTACTGAAATGGCCAAAAAGTAGAAGAGAGAAAAACAAAACAAAACAAAACAAACAAACAAAAAAAACAGATTTCCATCAACTGATGAGTGGATTTTAAAAATATTGTATATCCACACAATGAAATGTTTTTCAGCCATTTAAAGAGAAAATATACTGTATTGTATGCTACCGCATTGAGGAACCTTGAAAGTATTGTGCAAATTGAAAAAAGTCAAACACAAAAAGCCCTGTATTGTATGACTCCATTTATATGAAATGTCCAGAATAGGTAAATCCACAAAGCAGAAAGTAGACTCATGTTTGCTAGGTGCTGGGGGCAGAAAAAATGAGGAATGATTAAAAAATGGGTGTTTCTTTTGGGGGGGGGTGATGAAAATGTTCAAAAATTAGATAGTTCTGAGGGTTGCACAGCTTTGTAAATACACCAAAACCCATTGCACTCACACCTTAAAAGGGTGAATTCTGTTGTATGTGAATTATATCTCATTAAAGCTGTTATTTTTTAAAAGGCATTTAAAGGGTTTTGTTTTTTCAGTAATGGGATCCATTAACTTTGTTATTCACCTCATTCTTGGTACTCTCTCTTAAGTCTTATTGTTCATCTCTGAATAGATAATTGAGTGATTATAAATTCATTTAGAGATTTTATGGCTAAAATACACTGTTTCTGAAAGTGACTCTGCCTGACCCTTAAGAGTGCAAATCCTTTCCGACTTCTCTCGCTGCTGTTTACAGAATTAAGTATTTATTTGCTTTTCTCAAGACTCCCCATCTTCAGTGCTATTACCCATTCTGAACTGGCCTGGGGGATGTCGCCGGATCAATCAGATAGAAGAGAAAGTTACAAAGGGAGGACCTTATATTATTTGATCAAATATCTTTACATTTTGCTTGTAATTTTTTTTTTTTTTAACCTACAGTGAGAGTACCTTACTTACTTTGAGAACTCCTGTGTTGTTTTCTTGTGATATCAGTGTTAAAATCCTTTTAGGATTACCAGGAAAATCGTATTTTTGAGAAAAAGCACACCTACTCTCAATTTCAAACCAACTCAAATCTCCTGATGTTTCCATCTTAGTTTTCATTAACTACATCAGTGGGGAGAGATTTAAAGATGAAAGTTTAAAGGACACTAGGATCCTTCCAACTTCCATTCTTCCTCAGGAACCAGAGCCCTTCCTTCTTCCTCCGCCTCACATCCTTGGCAGCTGAAACCTGCCAGGAAGAGCAGAAAGAAGAAACAGACTCTTTGATTTTCCCAAGGTCCTTTGCTGGGCCCAGAATGTTCAGTCCTTTTACCCATGGAGAAGGTAAGTGGATTTGGCGATTCTAATTGACTTCCACAGCCAAAATAAATACCACAGGTAGACATCAATGGATGGGCAATGGATTTTGCAGACCCTTGGGCAGCTCCAGGATACCACTTGGAGCTCTCCCTTTTCATTGCACCTGTGGGCTCGTGATGTCTGGAGATGCAGGGTCTCCTGGGAATTGTAGCCATCTTTTCTTGAAAATACAGACCCTCATAGCTGAGAGAAAACTAAACATGAAGTTTCATTGTCTCTCTCCAAAAAGTAGTTACCACCTGCATGCCACCGTTAATAAGAAGCTCACTACATGGAAAATGATGACTTGAATTTTATTTATTTCAGGATTAATGCAACTAAAATACACAGCATGTTTTGGTCTAGATTTTAATGGAAATTTTCTCTCTTACCAATGGTGTCATTAGCATTACTATTGTTACTATCCTCCATTCTCACTTCCTATCATTATCTCCATCCTCCCTCTCGGCACAGCATCATGGATCAGAGAGAAAATACAGAAATTCTGTGTTAGACTCTCTTTTCACTTCAAGTCCAGAACAACAGAGCAGAGCAGCTGATTGGCAAACGCTAAACAGCACCACACATCCTTAGGAAAACCAAGCCAGGAGATTCCTCCCATCTAAAATGTATCCAAGAAAGAGATGGCACCAAGCTGTGATGGCCTGATAGTCTGAGTGGCACTCTTCAGAAGCCGAAGGCAGTCCAGCCATTGCTCTGGCTTGGATATGGAGCAGACCTGAACTATGATGCACTATGATGAACTGTGACATCAACACATAATAGCTACTGTGTTTCAATATTTCATTCAGATTTGGGGAGATGGAGATTATTTATTTAACCATATATACTATTAAATGGTCCTAAATTGGTGGAGTGAAAAGAGACATCACTCTCTTTTTTACTGAGAAACTATAATGTGCCAGACACATCACTATTTAGTCCTCACAAAGGCAATGACTAAACCTACAGGGTGGAGCTGAAGCCTGGGCATTGAGCCCAAACCCAAGAATCTGTTTAGGTACTAAAGTGCTTTCCCGTGCTCTTCACCCCCAAAGGGACCAGGCAGGCCAACTGGTGTCAGCCACCCATGGCTCCCTCAAGGTTTCTGGCTTTAAAGCCCATTACGGGCAAAAAAACTTACGTAAGCAACCTACCTAGAGCCCTAATTCTGAGATCAAGAAATCCAAGAAGAATTCCTTCCACTTGCTCAGAACACTGAAATAAAGCAGAGAACCCCAAATGAGCCACTTGTTCTTTTTTTTTTTTTTTGTCATTTTAGGACTGCACCCAGGGCACATGGAGGTTCCCGGGCTAGGGGTCAAATGGGAGCTGTAGCTGCCAGCCTATGCCACAGCCACAGCAATCCGGGATCTGAGCCGGGTCTATGACCTACACCACAGCTCTCAGCAGCACTGGATCCTTAACCTACTGAGAAAGGCCAGGGATCGAAACTGCGTCCTCATGGATGCTAGTCAGATTCATTTCCACTGAGCCACTTCTTGAATTGGGCCAGATGATCACATTGAGAGCCACTGTTCTGTCCCTGGGACACTCTGTGTCCTCTATACCATTCAGTTAACATGTATTGAGTCCTGGTGTGGCAGGTACAGCGATATAAATGGGTCATTTAATGACAAATAAAAATTAGCCTGTGCCTTCAGGAATTCATACTCTTTGAAGCCAGGTAGGAACGTACTGCTAGCTGTGTGCTGTGAGTTTGCTGAGTGCTAAAACAGAATGTAGATGAGGTGTTGTAAGGATAGATGAGATTAATTTCTATTGATGTCTTCCAGAAAGTCTTCCCAGATCTGGCCATTTAAAAGGCCAAGATTTTATTTTATTTTTTCCAACTTTTTTGTTGTTGTTTTTGTTTTTTTAAATGATTTTTATTTTTTCCATGATAGTTGGTTTACAGTGTTCTGTCAATTTTCTATTGTATAGCAAAGTGATCCAGTCACACATACATACATACATTCTTTTTCTCACATTATCCTCTGTCATGCTCTATCATAAGTGACTAGATATAGTTCCCAGTACTATACAGCAGTATCTCATTGCTTATCTATTCCAAAGGCAATAGTTTGCATTATTAATCCCAGATTCCCAGTCTATCCCACTCCTTCCTCCTCCCCTTTGGCAACCACAAGTCTGTTCTCCAAGTCCATGAGTTTCTTTTTGGTGGAGAGGTTCATTTATGCCATATATTAGGTTCCAGATATAAGTGATATCATATGGTATTTGTCTTTCCCTTTCTGACTTACTTCACTTAATATGAGAATCTCTAGTTCCATCCATGTTGCTGCATATGGCATTATTTTGTTCTTTTTATGGCTAAATAGCATTCCATTGTGTATATATACCACATCTGCTTAATCTATTCATCTGTTGATGGACATTTAGGTTGTTTCCATGTCTTGGCTACCGTGAATAGTGCTGCAATGAACATGCGGGTGCATGTGTCATTTCCAAGGAAAGTTTAGGCCCGCTATATGCCCAAGAGTGGGATTTCTGGGTCGTATGGCAGGTCTATATTTAGTTTTCTGAGGTGCCTCCATACTGTTTTCTGTAGTAGTTGTACCAATTTGCATTCCCACCAACAGTGTAAAAGGCCAAAGATTTTAAAGTGGTATAGAACATTCCATATGGAGAAGATAGCATAAGAAAGGCACAAAAGAACACAGCATATTTAAGAAACCATGTAGATGACTTGACTCTAAGGGGCATGTCATGCTAAAATGTTCAGATTTGATTCATCAGGGAATGAAAAGCAGAAAAGTTTCTCAGTGGTGTCTTAACATGATCAACACTAGAGTCAAAGAAAGGTAATGAGCCAGGAGTACTTGGGAGAGTTTAACAGAGGAGGTGAGCTGGGTCTTGAATACTATTTCAGAAAATAAGAACACTAATAGAAGAAAAAGCAAAGAACTTTCCCCTGAATATGTCTAAAGATACAAAGGCAGTAGAGTCCAGGTCACAATTCCACAATGTCCTAGAATCTGATTGATCTAGAAATTAGACAGTACAAATAACAAAATGGTTAGAAACAGATCATCATACACATTGAATGCAAAAGTGAAGTGTTTATGTAGAATTTCTCTAGAGATTCAGAAAATCTACCAAATCTTTGCTTGGATTGTGTTGATTAAAGTTTTGCTTGATGAGATTGAGACTGACAGAAATGGGAGAGTTTAGAGAAAAACAAAGGAAGAGAGGAAACCAATGAACTGTTATAATAACAAGAGTAAACATTTATTGAGCACAATAAATGCATTATTTCCTCCAAATATTCATCTATGAGGTCAAAGCTTATTTTATCTGAGTTGAGGAAAGGGAGCCCTTTAAAAGTAAATAATTTTTACTACAGCTCACAGCTAGAAAATAGCAGAGCTAAAACACAATTCCATTCTTTCTGAGACTGTCTCTCCAGGATTTAAGATAGCTTCTGACATATGGTAAAAATATAATGAAAAACACTTGAACGATTTTGTTGAATCATCTTAACTCTGTGGCCTAAATGCAATACCATGTATTCAAAGAATACTTTCCTGATACTTTCGGATCAAAATAATATATTTTTCTGCATTCCAAATTCTATGCATTATATTCATTTGGGAGTATGCCCTGCTCCAAGTTTTGCAAGAGGCCAGGAAATGCATCTCATTTTTCCTGGTATTTCTCACAAGATGTCCAGAACAGTGTCTACCATGGAGAAGAGGCTTGATAAATATGGGGTGAATAAATGCACAAATAAATGAGTAGTAGTTTTTAAGTGGTCTCTTTCTTTCAGCAAGGGTAAATTTCAATGACTTTTCGTGAAACACCCAAGGCATACAATTGACTCAGAGTTCTCAATCAGATAAGTCCTTCCATTTTCTTTTCTGATGAGAATCTTATTGGCTGTGACTTAATTTAATCATTACTTTCATATTCTCTTTATAAAGAAGCCCAGGGGCTCTAAGGTGGTGGGTTCTGTTTAATTAAATTCAATCAAATAATAATGATCTTAATTTCCTAAAATCAGGATCATTGAGCTTATGAGAGGCACTATTTAATGCACTTTTATGATAGATAATGTTCTTACTTTTGTGTTGAGAAACATGGATGGACTAGGTGTCCTCACTGTGATATGTAGTAGACCTGGAAACATCTCCTGACTTAAAAATGACTCTCACCATAACTCTCACACCATCCTGCCCTACTCTCTAAAATTCCATCATCAATATTTTATTCTTTGGGGTCCACAAAGGATCTCTTTTAAAATGCAAATAATTCATGTTAAGGAGCGCAAACCATTAAGTGATTCATTGCATCTCTTACAAAGGCAGGGGAAAAGCCAACCAACATTTATGGAGTGACATCTACATACTAGGAATCATTATGCTAGGCCTTTTACCACCATTATTCAATTTAATGTTCCCACCTCTGAGACACATCTGTTTATCTGCAGATGAGAAACCCCCAAACTTAAAGGTGAGTTTGACAAAACTGGACAAAATCAGACAGGAAAGAGCAGAGCTGGGACTTGGGGTGATTCCTTTGCTCTTTGTACTTCATGTATGTGGCTTCATCTTTGAAAATATTGGGTTGTGAGGGTAGAGGGGGTACACAACGCAGGAATAGAATGAGGTGGCGCATCTAAGTGTGTGTCAGGGCTGGTGATGGGGGACCCTGAACTGCCAGTGGGCAACTGGGGGAATTAATGGGATTCTTAGAGAACGGGGAGTTACTGTAGGACTCATTGGCCACCGACTGCTCTGCTCCAGGTGATTTTATAGGATGACGGATGGATAGTGACTTTTTATACATGCAGTAAATTATTAATTGGAAAAATACCTATAGTAAGGTATTATTTTCTTTCCATCAAACTTCTGTTTTTAAGACCATATGCTGAGAGGTTTTCCCGAAAACGTTAACATGTTTGCACATCATCCATTATAAAGTAAGTGTTTGGGGGGAACTTTTGGAGATCTACATCATGGAATGTGAAAGACACAACTGAAAACTCCTCAACATGTGGAAAATTCACCATGCTTCTGACCTGACTCCGAAGCGTAGACCTCTTTGCCCATTTCTGAAAGATGTGAGACATTTGTTCTGAAGCTCACAGATCAAATATTAACGCCACCCCTAAAGACCAGTTACACAATGTGACAGCTCAGTGTTCGACTTTAACGTCTTCATAGATTTAATTCAGTGTGCGTTTCTGCCAAATGCAATTTCTTGGCGGCTTTTCACCTTTAATTTTAGAAAAAGTCACTTTGGGGAAAGCTGTGATTTTATATTTTTCAGTGTAAATTAATTCTTCACTCTTAATTTTTCTGCTCACCAATAATTGTTGTAGGAGTTTGGGGGAAGGAGGGATTGTCAATAAACTAGTGAACTCAGCAAATTTAAAAGAAGAGGAGAGGCTAGATAAAACCAAGTGTAATTTCATCCTTAACGTACATCTTTCATCTGAACGAATTGCCTCAACCCAAGTCCTCCCACAAGCCACTCCACGGAGTGGGAGAAGGCTTTGCTGAAACACATCCACCTTTTTGTGGCAAGTGCACTGTGAGCTGTTGCTTATTGAGACACCACAGGATCGATAGAGCAGCACTCTCCCCCTCCCCGCCAGTGTACTGTATTATCGCTAACATCCCGCTGGCTAGAATTCAGATTTCCATTTAATTGTGTTCTCATTTAAAATGTCTGCTGCACCTGCAGCTGGCTCGATCAGTACCAGCTATTTGCCTGGTGTCATGTACATTTATGAACAATGAAAACTTCAGAAAAAATGTCAGCAGAGATGCATAGATCATAAATCACCAAATGATAATATCTCACATTTAAAAAAAAAAAAAAAGGCCCTGAGAGAACAGCCCTGGTGATGTAAATATTGAGTTTACCAGCAAGGCCATTTCCCTACGGAGACTGGACAATAGGCCATTTCTTAAATGGCAAAAGGGATGAGCTCTCTTCTTTATCTGCATTCACTTTTTCTTTTATTTCATTCCTGGGAAAGAGAAATGCCAGAGGAGAAGCTTAAAACAGATTAGACTGTGAGTACTGTATATAGGCTATTACATCATAACTGTCTTTGAAAACTCTCAAACAGCTGACCTGTTTATATTACAAGACAGGGTCAATTTCCATTCTAGCGACTCTTTTGATGTTTGTGAATACTAATGCTCTCCCCAGAATGCTGGCTTTAGAATAACAGCAATTGAACCATTCAGCCTTCTCTGATGCAATCTTTCTGCAGCTAGATAGGATTCTATACATGGATTTCATTGAGCCACACAGCTTGGCATGATCAAAAGCTTTGCTGGAGCTGTTAGCAAATGATGTTGCAAATAACAGAGCCACGTTAATGCCTAGAGTTTCTACTCTAGTTACTGAGGCCGTGTGTATGTATATGACACAAAGCTACCGTCAGAACTCAGAACGTTTAAACATCAAAATGAAACAACAGGGTCATTTTCATGGCAAATGTCTGAGAAAATAAGAAAGGACTTTACATCTGAATAGAACACTAAAGAAACTTGAGGCTTTGGTCATGAGCAAGACATGGTCAAACACTTCCATTTCCACATCATTCCAACTAGAAGAACTTAAGCAATTTACTTGACTCAGAGGCCTCTGTTGCCTTATTTCTAAAACGTGGATGACATCATCAATCTCACAAAGTTATTAGGTAAAATAACCTGACATGCAACAACATCAACAATAATAATTGTTATTAGGAAATTATTTTGTGCCAGGCACTCAGTGCTTTATGGACATCATCTAAAACCCATCTTCAAAATAGCCTTATGAAGTAGGCACTATAGTTACTTCATTCTATGTAAAAGGATCTTAGACTTATCATCGACAGATGATGGGGTTAAGAAGATGTGGTACATATATACCATGGAATACTACTCAGCCATAAAAAAGAAAGAAAAATGCCATTTGCAGCAACATGGATGCAACTAGAGATTCTCATTCTAAGTGAAGTAAGTCAGAAAGAGAAGGCAAATACTGTAATATCACTTGTATGTTGAATCTGAAATATGGCAGAAATGAACCTATCTGAAAAACAGAAACAGACTCACAGACATGAAGAACAGACTTGTGATTGCCAAGGGAGAGGGGGATGGAGTGAGATGGACTGGGAATTTGGGGATAGTAGATGCAAATATTACATTTAGAATGGATAAGCAATGAGGTCCAGCTGTATAACAGCACAGGGAACTATATCCAGTCACTTGTGATAGGATATGATGGAAGATAATATGAGAAAAAGAATATATATATGTGTGTGTGTGTATATATAAATATATATATACACACACACACATATATGTATGACTGGGTCACCTTGCTGTATAGCAGAAATTGATAGAACATTGTAAATCAACTACACTTCAATTTTTTAAAAAATTTTTAAAAATAATCTGAGACTTAGAAGGTTTTTAGAAATGAATACAAGATATAGCAATTACCCTTAAGGCAACTTCGATGAGCAAGTCATAGTTTTCTGCTTAAACGGCTTCAAGCCATTGCATAGTTTTAGCAGAAAGAAAGTTCCCATCAACATTTTATCTTTGAATACTAGCAACAGAAGAGACCTTAACCTTGGGGGCAGTGCAACTCTGAGCATCTCAAAGCAGGAATTCAGACATCAGCACCCCTGGTCACCACCTTTAGCCCAAGGAGCCCTGAATCACTTACCCAGACTGTTCCATGTTTGGACAGCACTCCTTGCTACAAAGGATTTTCATCTTCTTCCCTTTGCAATCTGCCCATGGGCCCTCTGGAGCTAAACATCTACTCTTCAAATGTTGAAAAATCATTTTCTTATTTCCTCTGAGCCTTCAGCAGGCTGAGAGTCCCCAGTTCCTCAATCGTTTCTCTTCCAACAGTGTCTTCACAATCCTGAAACCTGCTGATTTGTCAATATCTTGCTAAAAATATGATAACCAAATTCTGGTCTCTATATAAACTGCATTCTCTGTGCACTTTAATTGTAAGTAGTTTGAGATTGATAAAGGAAAGATATCAACTCCCCCTGTCTGCTACAATCTACTTAGAAAATCAGGTTCTGGATATTCTTCCCCCCAATTCAGTCTTCTGTTGAAGATTCCACCGCTACGTCTGTTTCCACTTGCATTAGAGAAGCTTTGCTATTCAGAGGGAGGCAAATTATGAATTATTTAAATTTTATTTAAATACCTTTCTAGAGTTTAATCTTCTTCAGCCAGCTGGGCACCAAATGCTTGATAGCTTCAGTTATGCACTGGCAGGTGAATCAGACACAGTGTCTTCCAATAGAAATGCTGACTCTAAAAGCTTAATCACTGAAATTATAATTTGCTCCCTTTAGGGCAGAAAGGGGATCTGAATTAGAGACATTTCTTCCTGCAAAGTAAGGGATTCTTTTTTAATGGCAAATCCCAGGATTCAAATTGATTAAAATTTTATAGTATTTTTTTCTTCCACTTTGATACAGTGAAAGAAGACTCCAGCTCTATGGTTATCTGGCCATATTACTATGGACAACTCTGTGTGTCAATTCCTCATCTGTGAAATGGGTATCACATTTATATAAGCACATGTGCTCTGATGATTATGCAAAATATTGTATAGGAGCACACAGACATTTAAGCATGATATCACTTGAAAGGAGAAGGAGCTGTGAGGTGGGAAAAAGAGGTGGCAAGAAGAAGAGGAAGAAATTGATACCTAGGAAAGGGAAAGCCACTGCTTTGCTTCGGGAAGACTTGAAGTTTGTTTCTTACTTAACAACGAATTATATTTGTAGAGCTGTTTTGCTTTCATTCACACCTCTCACTGAACCGCAAAACAGTCCTGTGATCTACATAAGTCAAGGGCCATTGTTACCACACTTGACACATGATTAGAGATGAAGGCGGGCTGGTACCACGCCTTCAAGATCAGCTACTCGATGAGACAAAAGTGGACCAGGAAGCCTCTCTGCCTCTAGACAGTGTCGGCGCTGCAGAGCAGAAAGATCAACACCCGTCCACAGGCCTGGTCACATACCAGCTGTGTGTCCGAAGGTGAGTTACTTTCTAACCTTGCCTATCTTCCATAAAATACTGAGAATTACTATCTTTTCCAGTCAGGGTGCTGCAGAGAAATACAACCAACAAGATAGCATAGCAGGGTGTGTGGTGTGGTTGTGTGTGTGTGTGTGTGTGTGTGTGTGTGTGTGTGTTGAGAGCGAGAGATTTATTTTAATGAATTGGCTCCTACAACTGTGGGGGACTGCAACTCCTAAATCCACAGGGCAAGTCAGTGGGCTGCAGACCCAGACAGGATTTTTTTTTTTCCTTTTTTGTCTTTTAGTGCCCCAACTGCGGCATATGGAGGTTCCCAGGCTAGGGGACCAATCAAAACTGTAGCCACCGACCTATGCCAGGGCCACAGCAATGCTGGACCCAAGCCTCATCTGTGACCTACACTACAGCTCATGGCAACGCCAAACCTTAACCCACTGAGCGAGGCCAGGGATTGAACCTATGTTCTCATGGATGCTAGTCGGGTTCACTAACCGCTGAGCCACAATGGGAACTCCATGGAAACCCAGACAGGATTTTTATATTACACACTTGAGGCAGAATTTCTTCATCACCAGGAACCTTCAATTTTGCTCTTAAAATGTGCAACTGATTAGAAGAGGTCCACTCCCATGATAGAGGATAATCTTTACTTAAAGTCAACTAATTGTAGCTGTTCATCAGAGCCGCAGATACCTTCACAGAGACATCTAGACTATTTGACCAAACAGGTAGGCACCCTATTCTAACCAAGTCGACAGGTAAAGTGGTGTATCATGCTCTCCCCACCCCCTACAGAGTTTTTCTAAGTTTAAAAGGAAAAACCATGTATCTAGTTCAAAGTGGTGAGTTCTAGCGATCAGCACAGGGCAATCTGTGAATCAAAAGGGTGTTTAACTCAGGCTGGGACTATCAGAACAGAAGCCCCCAAAGAAGACACGCTCCAGTCAGGAATGAATCCACGTATATGATACCTAGAGCTTCTACAATTTGAATGTACTTTTTTTTTTTTTTTTTTGCTTTTTAGGGTCACACCTGTGGCATAGGGAAGTTGCCAGGCTAGAGGTCAAATCAGAGCTTCAGTCGCCAGCCTATGCCACAGCCTACGCCACAGCCACAGCAACATGGGATCCAAGGCAGTCTACGACCTACACCACAGCTCACCACCACGCTGGATCCTTAACCCACTGCATGAAGCTAGGAATCAAAGCCAAATCCTCATGAATACTGGTCGGTTTGTAACCCACTGAAACACAGTGGGAACCCCTCGATATACATCTTTAATAAAAAGCATTCAAAATTACATATAAAAGTGAATATCCACCAAGAAAAAATAATCACAATCATTACAAATTTAAAACAAGTGAGAAATCGCACAAGATTTGGTCAACATGGAAGCATACCTTCTTTGTTGTCTTATATTTACTTATAAAAGAACAGAGGAAAATCAAATTAAAAGTTAATGAAATATGAAAAGAAAGCAAACAAGATAAGCACTGAAATCAATAGAAACTGTTTTGACATGGAGAGGAAAATTGTGAAAATAATTTCATCACATCATACCCAAGGCAATAATTTGGTAAGAGGATGAGATGAATTTTGAATGGAATTAATAAATAGACTTCAGGGTTGTTGGATAATCCAGTTAATGAAGAGGAGTAAATCATATGAAAACGTTGGCAAAAGATTCTAATTTCTTGCTGATTTGGTGCTTAAATACTACAACCATCATGCTATTTCTCTGGATTTTGTAATGCTTGAGCTATTTGTCAGCTTGTAAACATTTGTGTTTAAAATTGTATATACTGCATTATTGAGAATCCTCCTGATTGGAGAGGACTTCTCTTTTGACAAGGTATCAGTGAAAATGGAATCCTTGGTTTACCATTTCATGTCTCATATTTAGAAGAATTTTCCACAGGCCAGCTCCTGTCTCTAGGCATATTAAACCTTGCTTCTCTCCCACTACCCATGAGCTTTTCTGTAGTGGATGCTGGCTGTGGGGTGTGCTCTTTTCTTTTTTTTTTTTTTGTCTTTTTAGGGCCACACCTGCCACATATGGAAGCTCCCAGGCTAGGGGTCAAATCAGAGCTGTAGCTTCTGGCCTACACCAAGGCCACAGTAAGGCCAGATCTGAGCCACGTCTATGACCTACACCACAGCTCATGGCAACACTGGATCCTTAACCCAATGAGTGAGGCCAGGGATCAAACACGCATCCTCATGGATACTAGTCGGGTTCATTAACCACTGAGCCATAATGGGAACTCCAGGGTGTGCTTTTTTCACAAGATACCTTCAAGTTCTATGCTTTTATTTCATGACATTTGTTGAGTCAGCACAGCAGGCAGCAGCAGAGTTCCTGCAAACTATACCCCTAATGGGGTGACTAGCAATAACTTAACTTCACAGAGAACTAAGTGTGATCCGGGTTCATAGGACTCCTTGAAGCCAAACCCAAAGTATCCCCAACTTAACCTCCTCTTAGCAGATACAGCACATGTAAATGTCACTGCACCTCCAACACCACACCACAGGTGGGGAAGAACAATGGAAGGGAAGCCAGAGGGGGAAAAATCCTGGGTTGTGTGAAATCATTGAACAAGGGATGCTGCAGCCATCAAACCATCAGCCATTTCAGCCTCCCCCAGGGGTGCACCCTGAGCGGATGGGAAAGAACCAGATCCTGGCCCTACATCCTTAAGGTGCATATCAAAGGAATAAGTTCACTGAGCCCAGGCTCTTGCATCCTCCCATGCAGAGAACAACACTAAATTTATCAACCTGAGATGTCTGGTTTTCATTCATCTTTTGATGCCCCAACTACCTGGTTATTTGTTGCAAAGACTCCTGTATACCCGGATTCCTCCCTTCCCAATTTAGAGCAGTCCCTCAGACCTATCTGAACCACTTAAGTCCTCAAAAAGTCCACTGAATCAAACATAGCCCTCAATGTTTAGGTTGTGCATATTTTTTCAGTCAACAGGTTCAAATGTTTCCAGTTAAAATATGTTACTTTTGCAAATTATACTATATATGTGTCCACAGACATATAAGTGTGAACATAGGGCTTTCCCCACAGGGAGAAGAAGGGTAGCATTGAAAAAGTATACAGCAGGTCTGTCTCAAGTGGTTCTTCTTCATATACATGTAAGCCTCCCCAGCTGGGCTCTAAACTTCATGAGGTCAGGGACTGCTCTTGCTTTCTTTGTACCTCTTGCAACTAGACCCGTTTGGGCACTCAATAAATATTTCATTTATTAACAAAATGATTAAGTTCAACATTTTTACCAAAAATGAAAGAAGAACACATTTAAAACAACTGCCATGATAGCCTTGTAATCAAAACCCCTGGGGCTCCACAGGTGTTCGGGTTCTTAGCGCTATAAACAAATTTCCCCCAAACTTGGCAGTGGTAAAGCAACGATAATCATTTGTTTTCACTTGTGGTTTGCATGGGAATGGGTACAGATCGGCTGTGTGGTTCTGTTCTCTCACGAGGTTGCAGTCAGAGATGGTGACTGGGCCTGGGATTGTCTCAAAGGCTTCTCTCACTATCTGGTGTCTAGCCTGGAAGATTCCAATAGCTGGCACTGAAACAGCTACAGCAACTCAAACATTTATGTCTCTTGCTCTGTCTGTCTCTGCGTCTCTCTGAATAATCTCTCCAGCAAGCAGTTTCTGGGGGCTGGACTTCTAATGATAGCTTAGGTGCTCAAGATGCACATCCCAAGAGAGAGAGCCAGAGAAGCCATTTCACCTTTAGGACCCAGTCTTGAAAAGCATGCGGCATCACCTCCGCTGGGTTCTATTGGCTGAGGGAGCTGTGAAGTGCCCCCTCCCCTTGCCAGTTTTAAGGGTTGGGAACATAGACTCTGCCTCCTTAGGGAAGAGTCTCAATGTCACACTCTAAGTGGGACCTTGGAATAAGACATACATTAGTGTGGCCATCTTACTGTAGAAGAAAGTGGTTCCTAAATTTGTAAGCAATTTAAAAAGAATATACAGTGGTATGTTCTTGCTACTAGCTACTAGCTACTAGGTGGCCCTGCTAAGGACATAAAGCATCACATGCGAGCATCTGCAACAGCCTTGCCTTGAGAATGACATTGGTAGATGATGTAGTGTCTCAGAATATCTGAAACATGTGGGCTCTGGTGGTTTTACAGAGCCTTTTAGAGTTCCACACAGCAGCCTATCTCCCTGTTGCCACTATTTTTCAATACGGGATGGACAAACTCTAACAGCTAATATGAGTACAACCCCTCCTATAGACTATATGTTTGTCTCCCCCAAATTCCTATGTTGAAATCTGATCCCCAATATGATGGTATTCAGTGGTGGGAACCATTGAAAGATGACTATATCATGAGGTTGAGCTCTTATGAAGGGGATTAATGCCCATTTACAGATCCCAGAGAGCTCCCTTCATCTATGAAGCAGGAAACAGACCCTCACCAAACAATGCATGTACTGGAGCCTTGATCTTGGACCCCTCTCGGCCTACAGAACTGTGAAAAATAAGTTTACCTAGTTTATAGGTCCCTCAGCCTATTGGTACCCCCTTATGGCAGCCTGAACTAAGACAAGCCCTATATCCTATTTCAGCCTCTGAGGATGTAACAGGCACGTCTTATGAACCTCCTCAGAATCTTGGACCCCTGGCTGCTTTGTCCTCACTTGTACTGCCGTTGGAAAGACACCTCTGCATATCTGGGAGGTTCTGCCTCCACAAGTTACCAGCCTCTTTCCTATAGTTGCTGACTCCATCCACCACTTCCACTTCCAGACTCCAACATAGTACTAGGCAACAGGATAGGCGATCTGACTTTCTGAGTAGATGCCAAAGTTAGTTCCCTGTGGGACAAATTGTGACCAACTGCCGACAGGACACACTAAATACATCCTTTCTCCCTTCTGCTCACTGATGGCCAGTCTGGAACCACAGTATTGCTGGTCTGGAGACAACTTGCAAGGCCAAACTGGTGCACCTGCAAGTGGCTGGCTGTGTCTGTGCAGACCATGCCAGAGTGGCTGGCATACTAAGGCATCCTGTTACCTATTTTAATTTCCCTTTCTTACCTGCTGCATTTCATCTTTCACTCTCAATGCCCCAGGATGTCATCTCCCAAATAAAACACCAGCAATTAATCCTTTACTCAGGCTCTGTATTTTAAAGAACCTAAGCTAAAGCCAAAACCATTCATATTATCATCATCTTCATTTTAAGTATGGGACAACTAAAATTCATAGTTTCCAACATTTCAGAGCTTCATGAAAAACTAAGGCTTGGAAATGAAGATTTTTCTCTCTCAGCTACAGTGCCCACATTCTTTTTTTGTCTCCACCATGCTATTTTATCAAGAAGTATAGGATGTAGAAAAGCTGGAAAATGGAGTTGTGCTCCTAACATTACCGGTAGATTAAATAGACACTGAAAATTAAGTAATAAAATAATAATACTTTAAAATATTAAACAATAATACTAGCTAACAGTTGTTCTTTACTAGGTGCCAGGTTCTGTTCAAAGTAATTTATATATAATTTCTTTAATTATATGTCTTCCCTTATGACTTAAGTTGTATCATCATCACAATGTTATAGATGAAGAAACTGAGCCACAGGAGGCTTACTGCCAAATGTTGCACAGGTACCAAGTAGTGAAGTCTTTGTATGGCTGTTTCCTTGTCTCTTAAATGTAGACCTAACTCCTCCCACGCCTACGTCAGAGCATTCTCGTAAAGATTGATAATGACTTAAAATGCCCAGAAAGGTGCAAATATGAAGTATCTTTAATATCATATCTGTCTTTTTGATAAATGGCGTGAAGACCAGACCAATCCATATGCAGCATCAGAAAGCGGGTCTTAAAGCAAGAGTCTTTGCCAAAGACAGGCTCCAGCAATTAAAACCATATCCCCAAGGAGGCTCAGCATCCAGGTTACTGACAAGGTCAGCTTGCTGCCCTCCCTCTTACCTTCAGATGTCACACCTGGGGACAGCCTTCTGTTCCTCCTCTGAGATCACTGTGCCCATTTCCTGCTGATTTCTTCTTAACCTAAAGATTACCCTATATCAGTAAAAGTCATTTAAAAAGAATCACAAATCACCCTCAATCCCACCGCCCCCAGAAACTAGCTATTTTCATAGGTTTGATTTACCTTTCAGTTTTTGTGCATGAAAGTTTTTTACATAGTAACTACGGTGCAGGAAAAAAAAATTATTTTACTTAATGTTACAGGATCAATTTTTAACATGTTTCTAAAGATTCACTGTTGCCAAAATTGAACAGTTATTAGAAGAATTTCATCATTAAATATAGTCAATTTTCACTCTGAACTTGGCAAGAGACAAAATCAAGGCAATGGGTAAACCTTTTAGAAATCTCTGTCCTAACTCCCCTTAATCTGACTTCACCATTATCCTATTTTCTCAACCTTGAAATTTAACTGCCTGATCAACCTCACCCTAATTTCTATGAGAAGGAACCATATCTGTCTTATTTTTTCTTATTCATCTATGCTTTAACAAATGAACTGAAAATGTTGGACACTCAAAAGACTGCTTCCCTAAAACTCAGAAGCCACTCAAAATCTCATTACACCATGTTTCACATGGAATTTTCATATCAGGCACCTCACCTAAGGGTACAGAGTATGCTCAGTATACATTAAAAGTCAACCTTATGGGGAGTTCCCGTCGTGGCGCAGTGGTTAACGAATCTGACTGGGAACCATGAGGTCGCGGGTTCCGTCCCTGCCCTTGCTCAGTGGGTTAACGATCCAGCGTTGCCATGAGCTGTGGTATAGGTTGCAGACGCAGATCGGATCCCGCGTTGCTGTGGCTCTGGTGTAGGCCGGTGGCTACAGCTCCGATTCGACCCCTAGCCTGGGAACCTCCATATGCCGCGGGAGTGGCCCAAGAAATAGCAACAACAACAACAACAACAACCAAAAAAAAGACAAAAAAAAAAGTCAACCTTATGGGCTGATTATATATGAAAAGAAATTAACTTTGAAATTTCTGTTTAATTGTATTTCTAAGCCCGTGATCTGGCTCTGGTGGCAGTTAACTATAGTTTCCCTTGTAAAAATTAAAAATATAACATTCAAATTACATGAAATTACAAATTTTTAGGCTCTCCGAGGACAGAGATTGTTTCTTTGCTCTAAAGGTTTTTGGCGTGGTGACCTTTTTACAGATAATAGAATTGTAGCCTCTCTTTACTTCTGGTGTCTGCCCCCCCTGTGGCTGAAGTGGGTATGGGGGGCTTGCTGTAGGCTTCCTGATGGGAGGGGCTGATGCCTGCTCCCTGGTGGGTGGAGCTGATTCTAATCCCTCTGGTGGGTGGGGCTTAGTCTCTGGATGGGATTAGAGGCAGCTGTGTGCCTGAGGGGACTTTAGGAAGCTTGTTACTGGGGGCAAGGCTGTGATCCCACCTGGGTTGTTGTTTGCCCTGGGGCTTCTCCGTGCTGACTGAACGGTGGGGCCAGATTTTCCCAAAATGGGCACCTCCAGAGAAAGGCAGCTGCTGAATATTCCTGAGAGCTTTGCTTCCAATGTCCTTCCCCCACAACAAGCCACGTTCACCCCTGTTTTCCCAGGAGGTCCTCCAAGAACTGCAGTCAGGTTTGACCCAGATTCCTATGGAGCCTTTGCTTTGCCCTGGGACCCAGTGCACGTGAAAGTCTATGTGTGCCTTTTAAGAAGGGGGTCTCCGTTTCCCCCAGTTCCATGGAGCTCCTGCGCACAAGCCCCCCTGGCCTTGAATGCCAGATGCTCCAGGGGCTCTTTCTCCCAGTGCCAGACCCCGCGCATAAAGGTTTGATGTGGGGCTCAGAGCTCTCACTCCTGTAGCCGAGTATCTGTGGACCAGTTAGTTTTCAGTCTGTGGGGCGTCCCACCCGGGAGGTATGGTGTTGTTTATATCGCGACATTGCCCCTCCTACCTCTTGATGTGGCCTCCTCTTTGTCTTCTGGAGTAGGGTATCTTTTTTAAGGTTTCCGGTCCATTTGGGTGAAGAATGCTCAGCCTCTAGTTGTGAATTTTTTTGTTTATAGGAGAGAAGTGGAGCTCTAGTCTTTCTCTTCCGCCATCTTAATCCCGTCTTCCTGTTTCTTTGCTCTAAAATCTACTTTATCTGATGTTAGAACCTCTCTTGCTTTTATTTTCTTTACCATTGTTTTCATGGTATAACATTTTCCATTCTTTCACTTTCAACCCACCAATGTTGCTGTGTTTGAAATGAATTTTTATATACAGTATATTGTATCTTGTTTTTTATCCACTCTGGAAAATTTCACCTTTTAATTTAATTTAGACCATTTATGATCACTATTAACATGGCAAGACCTAAGTCTGTCCTTTTACGTTGGTTGGTTTTCACTTTTCTCTGTACCCATTCCTGTTTCCTTTTTCCACCTTCCTAGGGGTTATTAAAAAAATTTTTTTAATTTCATTTTGATTTATTTTCAGCATTTTTGAGTATATCACTTTGTACAGTTTTCTTAATGGTTGTTCTAGGTATTTCAATATACATAAGTAATTTCTCATGGTCTGTGATAGTAGTGTTGATGTTTTACCACTTCAAGTAAAGTGTAGAAATCTATTTCCATATAGGTCTCTCTACATTTCCTACTTTTTTTTTTGTCTTTTTTTGCCATTTCTTGGGCCGCTCCCCCAGCATATGGAGGTTCCCAGGCTAGGGGTCTAATCGGAGCTGTAGCCACCGGCCTACACCAGAGCCACAGCAACGCAGGATCTGAGCCGCGTCTGCGACTCTACACCACAGCTCACAGCAATGCCGGATCCTTAACCCACTGAGCAAGGCCAGGGATCAAACCCACAACCTCATGGTTCCTAATCAGATTCGTTAACCACTGAGCCACGATGGGAACTCCTACATTTCCTACTCTTTAAATATAATTGTCTTAAGTATTTCTTCTACATACATTGAAAACCACAACAGATGTCTATAATTTTTGCATGAATCCTCAAATATTATTTAAGAAACTCTCATGAGAAGTAGGATGATCTATTTATTATATTTTGGTCTATCTGTACCTATCAAAATGTTCTTTTTTTTTTCTATAATGCCAAGCTTTCTTCAGCTATCATTTTCTTTCTGTTTAGAGAGTTTTCTTTAACCATTTTTTAAAAAGAGGCTTTCTAGCAACAAATTATATTTGTTTTTCTTCATCTGAAAATTTCCTTTTTCCTCTTCATGGCTTAAAGATATTTTCACTGAATATCATAACTCATGCCTGAGATTCCTTTCCTGTCAGTACTCAAAGAATGTTATACCACTTCCTTCTAGCCTCCATTGTTCTGTATAAGAAATCTACTGTTATTCTAATTGGAGATCCCCTAAAAAGTAATGCATCATTTCCTCTCTGATGGCTTTCATTTTTTTCCTTTAGTTTCAGAAATTTAACTACAATGTGACTTTACTTGGATCTTCTTTGGGTCTATCCTCTTTGGAGTTTGTTCACCTTCTTGAATCTGCAGATTTTTGTGTTTTGATGAACTTGGAAAGTTTTCAGCCATTATTTCTTTAAACACTTATTTAAAGACTTTGTCTTTCTTTCCTTTCTGGATATCCAGTGATATAAATGTTTGTAGTTTTGTTTCAGTCTCACAGATCCTTGAATGTGTAAACTCTATTGATTGGTCTTCAAGTTCATTGATTCCATAACTGTTATCTCCATTCTACTTTTTGAACCACTCAGTAAGATCTTTTTATTTCAAAAATGCATATTTCAGTTCAATAATTTTATAACGCTCATTTCTTTGCTGAGATTTTATATTTTTATTCTGTTCCAAGATCACTGTTGAATTATTTTTATGATTGCTTTAAAATCTTTGTCAGATAATTTTGACTTCTAATTAATATTGTTGTCAGTATCTGCTGATTGTCCTTTCTCATTCATGTTGTGATTTCCCTAATTCTTGGTATGACAAGTGGCTTTCTGTTGTATCTTGAACACATTAAACATTACATTATGAGACTATGGGTCTTATTTATCATTTTCTTTCTTTATAGTTTGTCCTCCTACTGAGGTGCAGCATGAGGGTCAGAAGGCCCACAACACCATCCAGCAAAAAAGGAGCTCTGACCCACACAGCCCCATTTCAGATGGAGATGACATTCCCCTCCCCCTCCCTGCGCCACTGATTCCTTTCCTTTAAAAATGAGGTGTCAATGGTCATACTGCCTTATTGTCTCCAAGTTGGAATACAGATCAGATCTGACTCTGGACCAAATAGGGGAAAAGCAGAAAGCCAACTCATAACATTCTGTTGCTGAAGAGTGGGGGGGGGTGTAGGCTCAGCTCCCCAGGGGGCCCTGCTAACATGGGCTTGGAGTTGGGCTACTCCCAACTTGCACCACCATACCAGCCTCACCAATGCAAGTTAGAGATGGAGGCTCAACTCACCAATGGATGAAAATGATACTAACATGGTGAGAGATTCAAGTACTGCCAGGTTCTACAGTGTTGAGGATGGAAGACTATCTGCCCATTCAGCCCACCAATATCATCTGGTGGGGACGCTGGAATGTTGCCCCCTGCTCCCACCAAGCAGAGAATGGAAAAATAGGTCTCAGAGCATGAGCCAGGGAGGAGCTGATGCACAACATCAACTTCCATGGGATGAGGACAAGGAGATGGAATCAACGATCAGCTTCTTGCTGCCCAAAAATGGGAAGCAGTGTGATAGGAGTTCTCTGTTGATGTTTGACAGGACTAAGATAGATATGGCCACAAAGGTTTTCTGTCATTAGGACACTCTTTCCCTAGTCCTTCTGCTAAAGGGAACAGGACTTTCTTAAACAATTTTATCTGTGCCTATTGGTGGCTAGGGGATGGAGGCTTCTGCAAAACCCTGCTGGAGATATATTGGAGGCAATAAGGAAACCCAGGGAACTTCCCTCTGTGCTGTTCCTCAAGTCCCAGTGTAGCTCACCTTATTTCCATCTTTCCCAGAGTCTTCCTGGCTTTGTTTGTTGTGTTATGATCAGGAATTTTTAAATTAATACCTCATCCCCATTCTCTACATGTGCTCAGTGGTCAGTATACTGGACAACACAGAAGAAGAACATTTCCATCCTTGCAGAAAGTGCTCTTAGACGATGCTGCTTGAAAGACCTCCTTCTGCCCTCAGCTCTTAAAGCAACAACTTCCTCTAGAGTTTGATTCAAGCTTCCCTCCTCATAAATCTATAATTTAAAATGCATGAACAGGACTGCTGTGATTTTTCAGAATAATCTGGAGGCAGGCACAGG